>NW_024467453.1:0-620701 GCF_001561935.1 Penicillium griseofulvum
TAAAAAAAAAAATTGGGGTTTGTTATACTCATAGGTGGTGACGTGCCTACCTGAAAGAGAATTCCTTCATTGTTCCATTAAATATACGCAGAGGCCCGGGGGAAGGAGCGTCAATTATAGCGCCAAACCTCGTTCCGCAGAGGCAGTAACAGACTGCATGCCACCTCGATATGTATCGTGTTATACATTCTGTGATGTTGCGTGCTAGTCAGGTATCATTGACTGTACCCTTAAGTCTCCGATTGGGCTTGCCTGACCACAGTCTGTCGTCAGCCAGCACCAAGGACACCTAGTACCTATCTACAAGGTCCCTATATGTATCTCCGATGGAAGTGGAGATCGACTGTGGGAGGACTTGTATTAAAGGTAGAACGCAGATGTGAAAGGGGGTGGGGAATAGCGATGATGGATGATAAGGGTGAAATGTCTAGAGAAATGTTGGTGGATATATATGTTGCTTCAAGGCAGCTTCATTAACGAACGAGAAGGATGATGTAACCATGAGAAGAGGATGAAGGATGGTTAGAGGATAAGCAGCATGTCGGTATTTGTATCTGCTCCAATAGGTAGGCAAACAGTATATGCGAACCACTTATAACAGGAACATGAAGGATGACAACGGGTACCGATAGTGTGGTAAAAGGACACATCTCGAAGTAAGGTGCATAGGCTAGAACCGCTTACAACTACATATTACGCAACAATGTACAAGTACACAAGAAAATAGATATGCACTAAAAAAATCAGAGAACTGTCTCTGTTCTTTCATTGCTAGAACTAAACTAGCAGCGGCCTGGCCGGCAGGGATTGTCGTAGCAAAACCCAAACCGACTCAGTCGATCATCATTCCACGTCGCAACGTATTCATAACCGTGATTCAACATCAACACATAAGACCGTAGGTCAAGATATTTGGATAATCCCAAAGAATTTCAGGTAGAGGAAAGAAGAGAATGGACGTGAGGCGTAGGATGTCTTCAAGCACAGCACGTCCATTGGGGTATTGGGGGATGGAATTTTATAGGAGATGGGGAGTATGGTTCGGGGCGAACACGCTTATTTGAAGACGTGGCCGTCGGTCCACTCCTTGACCTCACCGTTGACGGTGACAGGGACGTCCTGGGCCCACATATCCTCGACGAGCTTGCGGTCAGCCTCGTTGGAGGGGTCGAGCTTGGTGAACTCGTAACCCTCGTAGTCGGGGCCGACAGTGAAAGCGGGCTCCCACTCCTGGCCGCGGGTCATGTAGGCACCGTAGACGACACAGTTGTAGTTCTCGCCGTAGACAGACTGGGCACCGAAGAGGTACTTGCGGGAAGCCTCAAGACGGGTCTGGAAGCCACCAATCAAGTTGTTGGCCATGAAGGTGAGCTTGAGCTCGTTGTTGTACTTGTAGTTGACCTTCCAGAGAGAGTACTCATCGGCCTTGAAGTGCTCCCAGAACCAGGGCATGGCAACGGTGCGGATATCCTCGTTGGAGAACTTGCGCTTCCAGTCATCAAGGATGAGAGTGGGCTTGCCAAGAGCCTCAAGGGGGTGCTTGGCCTTGGGGGCCTCAGCGGGCTCAGCGGGAGCAGCGGCAGCGGCAGCGGGAGCAGCAGCCTTGGGCTTGGGCTCCTTCTTGGGGGCGACGTACTTAATCACCTCCTCAGCGAACTGGGGGCTGGGGACAACAGCCTTGAAGGCGTCCTGGTTGATAATGGTGTTGTACCACCGGGTGGTGGCGGGGTTGGCCTCGCGCCAGGTCTTGTCAAGGACGGTGGCGAAAGCACGGGTAAGGAGGGAGGCAGCGAAGATATCAGCCAGGGTGATACGCTCACCAACAAGGTAGGTGTTGGCAGTGAGGTGAGTCTCGAGGGTAGAGATGACCTTGAGGGCAGTCTTGGCGGCCTCATCACAAGTCTTCTTGTTGTAGGCATCGAGACCCATCAAAGGACGGTACCAGCCACCGAACTTGGGGAGGACCTCGGTGTTGACGAAGGACATCCAGCGGAGGATGGAAGCGTAGTCCTGCTTGGTCTTGCCAAGGAGGGTAGTCTTCTCGTTCTGGGAGGTGACTATGAACAGGACATGTTAGTCAAGTTGCTTTGAAACTCAATTGAATCCAACAATGGAACGACGATGTGCCAATGGCATAACATCCATTCCAAAAAAAGGGGGGTAAGTCGAGTCCAAATTTTCCGCAGAGCGGGGTAGCCAAAATATTTTCAGAGTTGTTTTATCTCAACAGTTACAGTTCTGACAGGGATAACTAAATGGTATCTCATCATAAAAATGGAGGCGTACCAATGGACCGACTGGTGTAATAGGAATGTAGCGAAAGGCGAAAAAAAATCTTCACGTACCATAGACAGCGATGGCAATGACCTCGGAGAGAGTGAAGCCATTGGCACCCTCGAAGGCGGGGATCTTGCCAGTGGGGTTAACCTTAAGGTACTCAGCGCTGGAGTTGAATTCAGCGGAAGAGTTAGCCTGGGTGTTAACCAGCTCCAAGTCCAGGTCGTTGTGCTTAGCAGCGACCAGGACGGAGATGGTGCGACCGTTATCCTGGAGATAATGTTAGAAAGAGAATCAATGCAACAGAGATAGAAAGAAACATACAGGAAGACCGTAAAGCTTTCCGAATGCCATCTTGAATGTGAAGTGTGGAAGATGAAGAGAAAAAAAGAAAGAAGAGAAAGGAGAGGGGCGCGCAAGAATTTTGTGCTGGCGGGACGATTTCGGTGTTCGGAGAAACTGATCTTGCCGAATCACATGATCCGACAAAAAACATGACACTCGGAGACCATCAACGGCGTCCATCTAGGACCTCAGATCCGAGTTCTAGCCCCGAATTCCCCGCCAATTCCACCAGCAATGGCGTGGCATAAACCCACCAGCCTCGCACAGGCGATGCAATCCCTCCGCCTAACCTCAACCCTCACAAAACCCTCAACTCAACTCTCCCGAACAACCCTCAACACCCTCCGCACGCGCAACTACGCAACGGAATCCCAATCCGGCTCTGCCGCAGCCCCAGAAATTGACTTCGGCACCTTCATTCAACAGCCCGCCCGCATCATCCCCTCATCCCCTTCCTACTTCTCCGGCAGCCCGCGGTTCATTGACCACGTCCTGAAGCTCGAAGCTCTGCAAGCTAAGCATGCCGCACTCCCTACAGTGCCTACCAGTGAGGCACCACGCATGGCGTGGTTCAAGCTCGCCCAATTCCGTGATTATGTCGGCGAGCCCGTGCCCATGAAGAAATACAAGTCCCTCGTCAAGATCCTGCAGCGGTTGAACCGCATCCAGCCCGATATGGTGCCGGCCGAGGTGCGCGATACTCTCGCTGCATTCTTGCGTCCTGGTAACCCGTATGCGGTGGAGATTATTCCCCGGACGGTTGATGAGAACGGTCGCGCTCGCGGGAAGGGAAAGAGGAAGGAGTCATCGGCTGTTGTGCAGCTTGTTGAGGGCGAGGGTGAGGTGCTGGTTAATGGCAAGAGTTTGGTGGAAGTATTTAAGCGAGTTCACGATCGTGAGAGTGCACTTTGGGCATTGAGGTGTACGCAGCGCTTGGATAAGTATAACGCTTGGATTACAGTGCGGGGTGGTGGTGTTACTGGCCAGGCTGAGGCGATTACATTGGCTCTTGGCCGGGCTTTGCTATTGCATGAGCCTGGGTTGAAGCCGGTTCTGCGGAAGGGTATGTTCTTGATTCCGGTTTTATATCTCCTTTCATTCCTGCCGCAGTTGCTAACTTCATCTTTTTTTACAGCCGGTGCCATCACAGTCGACGCCCGTCGCGTCGAGAGAAAGAAGCCTGGCCACGTCAAGGCCCGCAAGATGCCTACCTGGGTCAAGCGTTAAAGTGGCCAGCGAGATCACTCGAGCATTTTCTGTCTCTTTTTTTGTTTCAATATTGTATTATTCCACCATCCACGGTACCCTGAGTTCGCGACTTGTTTTATATCCTGTACTCTCAATGCATATGGGCCATCAATTCCTAGACTGAGTTGAATTGAATGATTATATCAGCGTGTCTACATCCTTTCCGGGGCCTACGATTCTAACATTTCACTGAAATATGATAATGGGTATGGATTGTGAGTAGTGATATCTTCGTAGCTTTTGGTCTTGGGGCTTCATCGCTTGGTGAAAAGGTCACAGGAAAGATGCCAAAATGGACAAATAAGGTCAGACACTATCTTGAGTTGTCGGGAAATTTTATCTGACCCAAGTTTGACAGCGCAGGTGTGGTAATAGCACCTGTGAACGTGTTAACTATTATGCATCAATTAGGGCAAATATTGAGCGATCGAGCTCTTCTACAGTTTGAAAAAGCACTGCCGATTTTACATATAACGTAGTTCACTGCAATCTCAATATGCGAAGCGTAACAGTAGAAATAGTTTGTTATTTAATATCAAGTAGATCGACTCCGGCTCAGATCCACCCAATCCTTGGAACGGCGTGCTAGCGAGAAATAGCGATTCAAAAGGGTATGAGCCTTTGCTATTGCATATCCAAGCGACAAGCAGCATAGACCACTCGCAAGATCAAAGAGAAATAAAATGAAACGACCCCAAAACCAAGCCCAAGCCCATTTCCAAAACGGGAACACAAAGGTCCCGTTCCATTTTTGCGCCAGATGCTGTTTGCTGTTTGCCGTTTTGCCCACCCCCCAATGCAAAGCCAGTTCGGATCGATTCAATACAAATAGAGATGATAGGGAAAAAAATAACAGAAGCAATAAATAACCACCCACAGCAGACCATGAAACTATGTACAACTCGTCAAATTCGTCATTAGGGTATGGTAAATGTTGTGATTGTGATGGTGGCGGTGGTTGGACAACGAGAATGCGACAATATATTCGCAAAGCCAACTCGCTAAACCGAGTTAAATAGGCGATAAGTATTAATTTGAAAGGAACAGGCGCTGGCGAAGATAGAGCCAGCGAATGATCGCCCTCTCTAAGAGGGGTACGGAAGGTCGATGACCGAACACGGAAGGAGTCGAACTCTCAGCACGAATGCCAGATTGATTGGTGCCCAAAGAGTTAGAGGTGACAGGTTTCCTCTTCGTGATGTCAATCATCAACATCGGGGTTGGCGCGACGCTAGTAGGCAATAGCCTCCCGTGGCGGTAGCGCTTGGGTGATATTGGTTCAATGCGTACCCCGTATATAGTCTCCGATCGTCATCGGTCATGTCTTTCGTATTTGGGAGTGGACCCAATTTGATGCGAAAGTATTTGGATTTTTTTTGCGGTTTTCGTCTGTTTTCTGTTTTTCTGCTCTTCTGTTTCCTCCTTGGGAGATGATTCATGGTCGTGGTACTGCCGTGGCTTCGGGTCTGGCAGGGATGTGGTGAAGGTCGGGTCGACTGTCCATGAGATCAAGGCATTGACCCAAGACTGAATCTGGTATGAGTGGGAGGTACTATAAGTGTAATTGGAGTATAGCGCAAACTCACCGGATAGTATCTCTTCTTCCCATACGCCCATTTGGTAATCCACCAACCCGTGCGGTTCAAGTTGATCGCAAAGTTGAATTAGATCCCGTCCCATAGCATCCATGCGATCTCGTGGAATTAGACTCGTATGCACAGGTTGCTGACTCGTCGCAATCATTTCCATCACCAAATCTTTTTGCTTTTGACAGATGGCCAGCCAACATAGATTGAATTCGCTCCATAACTTTAGACGGTCGTTGTACTGGATGCTGTCATCATGGAGGAGGCCTGCGTATCATAAAGAAAGATTAGCCTCTCACTGTAGACTCATCAAGGTATTAAATGATGCTTGCATGACGCGTGCCTGCATGCTCAGAAGAAACATTAGGGGACAAAAAGAACAAGAAAAAGAAGGGTCCAGTCGGGAGTGCGACTTCTGTGCTACTAGTTGAGGACACTCATAATAAACCGTGGACATTTGTTCCTCTGTCTTCTCCGGCGGGGCAAAAAAAAAAAGACACTGAAATCACGGCGAAAAAAAAGACGTATCTTACCAAGATCCCGCGCATTGGTCACAAGCCACTCGGAAATTTCGAGCAGCGATCCTCCAGCCTCTACCAATCTTCCGGCTCGCGTTTGATCAAAAGTGCGACGCAAGATGCGTTGGTATCGTCCGATGGCCTCCTCCAGGCTGGGCTGATCCGACTGTTCCTGTGACTCTGTTTGGGGCTGGTCCAATCGGTTCATGGACCCTGAACCGACAGCGAAATCAGAGACAGGTGCAGGAAAAGATTGAGTGGTGGTCGGGCGTGGCATGGGACCCGGTTGGTTATAACGCTGGAGTTGCGCATTTAGAAAAGGCGAGAGATCTGCAAGCCCAGACCCTGCAGATTCCTCTGAAAAATACTGTGGAACGAATTGGTTCGACAGAACATCAATGGCTGCAGACTGCCGTGTCTGGTACTGTGGCACAACCTCAAAGTGTCCTTGGGTTGGACCCTGCTGACCGAACCCATACAGCATGCTAGACTCATAGGGTGAGAATGCCGCCGGGTCCTGAGGCGCACGTCGTCGTTGATGTTGAATAGAGGGCGCTTGAGGTCGCTGAGACCGTACAAATTCCTGGGGTTGATAGCTCTGTAAGTCATTCGACTGCAGGGAACCACCGTGAAAGGAGCTGCCTGTGTATCCGTAGTCGTAGGACATCGGGGGTTGCTCCGGGGGTTGCGACATCCCCGTTTGGTCTCCACGTGGTTGCATGGCCGGGTCAAAACGATCGGTTGCACGACCAGGTGCTCTGCGAGCAGCATTTCCAGACCGAGACATTGACCTTTCATTCTGCTTCATACGTTGATTGCCATCCATGAGGCAATCCCAAGATCGGTGCAGATCAAGCTCAGCCCAATGCTTGGGGGACAACGGTGGACTTGCGTAGAATGCCAGCTTGAATTGTTAGATTCTAGGAATTTTTCCACGGAGGTCTTCCCCTTGGGAGGGGTGGAAGGGGAGAGAGAGAGAGGAGGGAAAGAAAGGATGAGAGGTGATCCTTGCGGTTCAAGTAGACATTCAAATCTTGTCCTCTAACGCAGCCGCGACACAGATTTAAGTAATTGAGAAAATAAAACTATACAATAGAAAAAAAAAAACAGATAATTCTTGAAGAAAAAGAGGGAAAAGAGAATTAAATATAATTAGGCAGGGTAGAGATATTAATAAGAGAGAGTGATGGATCTGAAGAGCTAAATTGAAAAAGAGATAGATAGATCCAGTATACAATAGTTTATAAAAAATGGATATAAAGGAAGAAGAAACTAGGGCTTCATAAATTATATCAAATATAAAATAAAATCTCAAGCCCTAAAGCCATATGATCGGCGAAGATCTACACCTAAACTCCATTTAGCGCTATAATCGGGAACCCGGTGCAATGGTTCTTGCTTCCCGAGGGATTTTTAGGGGATTTTTCTTTTTGGGGATTTTTTGGGACTTTTGTTTTATTGGATTTTTTTCTTTCAGCTCTCGAGGTCAGGTGGGATTTCTTTTCTTTTTTTTTTTTACTCTTCTTCTCTAGTGTGTAACACTGTCCATGTTGCCTGGGGCTGATAATGAAGGAGTAAACATGAGACAACATTGAAAACATCCCCTTGCGTATTAGAGTGTGTGGCAAAAGGAAAGAAAAAAAAAGCAAATGTTTAAAAAGTTTAAAGGCAATCAACGGAGTACTACAGATATTACTACAGTAAATAAAAAAAAGTAAACAAAATGAAAAAGGGGGATATGTACATTCGTACATTCCGGGGAGATTAGCCGGGCTGTAACTTGGGGCTTTGAGGCTGATATGATAGCGTAATACGTATTAGTATATAATATAGTATAGTATAGTATAGTATATAATATAATATAATAATATATAATATATAGTTAAGAGTCATCTGATTATCTATACAAAATATAAAAATCATTTCAAATAGTGAACGGACACCTACATACGTCAGTTTCCTTTCCCCCCTTCTGATTGCTCAGGTCTCAAAAAAAAGCAATTATCTTGGACAAAGGTATTTGTTGATTTATATTAATCTATTTACCTTCTATTGTTTCTTTTCTAAAATATAATCCGACAGCCTGGTTAAACTAGTACGAAGATCCGTATATCCGATCCACTCGGAAATGATCTACACTTGAATTCTGTGAAGGTACTTAATAACGTTTCAAACTTCCAGATCAAGCCCCGAAATGCAATATGCGGATGTACGACATCTGAATCAAATTCTCAAAAGAAATTATAGATTAGACCATTGGGCAGATCGGGAAACTCGCGTGTACTTGGACTCCTAGATCACTGTTCTCGTTATATCCACTAGAAACCCGGCACGTTGGATAGATCGGTAGTACAAAACACGAGGAGCTGGTATGTGCTTAGGCATTTGTCATAGGGCGAAAAGGAACAATGATACATTGTTATTGTTTACTGTGAGAAACTATATATCCTTCTAGCCCTGCCTAGATGACACGCCCTGTTTCAGGTTTACAGATCCAAACATGTCAGACAAGACATGCATTAATATCTAATCTTAGACAAAACAAAGCTTGGACTGAAATCTCCTTCTCTATCAATCCCATGACCAAAACTCAGACAAGGGGCATCTTAGGGTAACAGATCTCCCAGCTGAAACACATACATAGGTAAGACTCCTTCTACCCAAACAGACTACTGCTACCAACATACGATGTCTATGTAGATGGTAAGTAGACCGAAAGTACCATGAGACCCCAATCTCTCTCCCTTCCCATTCCTCCCCGTCACCCTTTCTTCCTTCCCCTGCCCTCGTAAATGAGAAAAAGGGTCCATTAAAAGAAGAGAAATATATAGATTCCCTCGAACCACCAATGCCTCGACTTGTACGACTTCTATCTCGGACTGCAGTCCCAGCGAATCTAGTGCCTCGGAATTCCGAAATTACCATCTCACCACGCTCATCCAGTCCAGTTGCCCAGCCAGGAGCACAGACCTCACCGAGACGGGGTGTATAGTAGATAGGAGTGGCGGATAGATGATGGTGAGTGATGGAGTACATGGCAAGAGATGTATATATTAGTGAATGTATATAAATCTGCATAAGCCAGCACACAACACCGCTGTACATGTACATATACCAAAGCTGCATGCCTTTCTTTTCTTTTAATACCGGCGTCGCTATATGCACAGACTCCAGTTGTATGCAGACAGGGATGAGACGGGAGCTCAGGGTCAAGAGAACCGGGAGAACAACACAGCATAGCAGGATGGGGAGTTCGTGGGCTGTGAGAGGTTAAGGCAATAACAAGATGTAGATGCGCCACCTACACCCGCAATGTGCTGGACAAACAAGGATTGTCATTGTGGCTGCCGTACCCGACTTGTTGGGAGTCATCCGGTCCACGAGACTGCAGTCCAGAAAGGAAGATTCGAGGGGAACTGGTGTTTGCCGAGGTTAATTTGTTGCGGGTGCGGAAAATCAGGGTTAGTCCAGATGGGAACGGGGGTTGCCCATGCGGCTGAAACGTCAAGGCTTTGTTTTGGGTACTGGTGTTAGGTGTTAATATTGAAGTGTGGAGATATGAGGTAGGGACCGGGGTGTATGCGAGGAAAGTGGTCGAATTGAGGACGTATAATGGAATGGGTTGGGGTGGTTGATACTGTACTTTAATATACTTTGTCTTTTCACTTCCCAGGGTACCATTATGTACCACCATTGGCATTGGTTGTCTGAGCTGACAATGGAAGAGCTAGAAGAAAAAGGTCATTGAGAAGACAATTCCATAATATCCTGCCCATATCGGGACTGAGAAAATAAACTACAAACACGTCGCTGATCATTGAGTCATGTCATGTCGAGACCAAGAAAGAAAAAGCCGAGCATCAAGAACGAAGAAAACATCCACTGAATATGTCGCCACTCAACCAGTGAGAAGGGCAATCATATTTGATCTGGGCTATAGTCAGCGCAAAGACCTCCAATAAGACGAAGACAAATCGGATCAAAACGTACTCAGTGTCATACTGAGGCTCACGTCGGTATTCTCCACCATATCCGTGAACTCCTCGAAGCTGATCTTTCCATCTTGATCCTTATCAGCCTCCATGATCGTCTTGTCGACGATCTGCTGCAGCTGCACGTCCTTGAGGTTATTGCCGACCATCATCTTCAGCACGATGAACAGCTCGCCGTTGGAGATATACCCGTCACGATCAATGTCGTACACCTTGAATGCGAACCGAAGTTTCTCTTGCTTGTTGCCCTTGGAGCTGAATGCTGACAGGCCGGTCACGAATTCCTGGAAGTCGACGTCACCGCCACCGTCTTCGTCGAAGATGGCGATCATCCTATCATGAAAGAAATGTGTCAGAGACTAGTTGTATATAATGTAGATCGCAGATCATAGGTGGGGGTGTGGGTATGAGTGTCCGGAGCAACGAACCTCGTGGCGAGCGGGTTGGACGAGACTTGAGGCAGGGAGAGGAACTCATCGCGGTCAATAGTGCCAGAGGCATTCTGTAGACTGTTTAGTATGCCAGAACATCTCGTGAGTCTATGCAGCGCAACCGACCTTATCCAGCTTCATGAAGCGCTTGCGCAGGCGATCCACTTCGTCCCGGTTGACTATTGTCGCGAAGTCAGTTATTAGCCCGACCCATCACCTTCATACTCTATCCGACCGTGAAAAACGTACAGTTAGATGTAGACACAATGTTATCGAAGAGCTGGGTGGTACCCACGGAACCGCGGCGTCTCCGTGCATCATGCAGGGCTGCAGCGTTGGGCTCATTAGGGGAGGGCGACTGGTCCATGGTGGGTGGTAGAAGAGGAAAATGAGGTGTAGTGGCGATTTATGTTATGAAGGCACATAAAAAATAACGGTCGCAAGACTAGTGGAACAGCAAATACAAACAGCCAGGTCAAGCAAGATAGCAAAAGAGGAGGCAGAAGAGTTGTTATTGCCAAGGGCCGGGGAATCTGATATCGCCCAGCCCCGCACTAACCGGATCCGGACAGGCAAGCGAGCCCCTGAGGCCGTGCACTCGGCCAAAACAGGCCACCGCCGGCTGACATTACAACGTCAACCCAACCGCTAGCCGTGAATCAGCCCATCTTCAGTCGTCAATAGCTCCCCCCTTCCATCAAATTTCATCTCAAAAATACGTCTACGAGAAAGCGCATGAACAGACCTTTCTTCTGATTCCCATTTTACACCGTCCCCTCCCATGGTCGTTGCCCTACTGCGCGTCCCGACGCTATGACTCGGTACGGGGGCCTGGGGAGGACGCGCCCTAAAAAGCTCACCTCCAAGGCATCCATCCCCGTTGTCCGGGAGTCTGAGATCGATGCCATCGACGATGACATACAGAGCTCTCTACAACAGATCGAAACCGGCGTCGAAAAAGCCGAGGAGTCGGTGAGTCCTAATTTTAGCCTCATCCCTATCCCAACCACGTGACATGATCGCCAAAATGACACGAGATTTTCACCCCAATATAAAATGACTCGCGCTGACCTAGGATCGTGTTAGGAAATTCACCTGCAACGCGCGATTAATGCCACTGCCCAAGGCAAAGTAAACGAGGCACACATCCCTACTCCTGAGACCATTCTCAGTAATCTTCAATATGACGAACTCTACCCCCCCATCTTCTCGCAACCTGCGACGTACATTCGGTTCTCCTCGACCGTCGAGGATTGCTGCGGATGCCCGTACAACATGACAGAGGAGGATGATGTCTTCCTTAAGATCATGAACCAAAAGCGCGATCCATCTGCTGGCCGTTGCACAGAGGATATCTTTGAAGAGGTCATGAACTTCTTTGAGGAAACGGCGCAGCTGAAGCAACCATACGCATCGATCGATAATCCCCCGGTGTTATCCTATGCGGAGATGCAAGACATGATGGATGCCACATTAGAAGATCCTATGAAGATGTTTGCCAAGGAGATATATGAGCACTGGAAGGCGCGTCGGATGGCTGTTCAGAATAATGCGCTTGTACCGCAGCTCAAGGTACGTTACTATCCCATGCCATCGGCTATGCGACATCACTAACTTTGATACCCGCAGTTCGAAACTGGCCAAGATACCGACGACAGTGATCCATTTGTCTGTTTCCGTAGACGCGAGGTTCGCCAGATCCGCAAGACTCGTGGTAGAGATGCGCAGAGTGCCGAAAAGCTCAGACGTCTTCGCAAAGAGCTGGAAGATGCTCGCGAGCTCGTTGCTCTGGTGCGCCAGCGTGAAATTGCTCGGAGGGAAATGCTCTCCGTGGAGCGGCAGCTCTTCAAGCAGCGTTGCGAGGTTAAGGAGATGAAGCGTAAGCTCAACATCAAGGACGACGATGAGGATCTCATCAACCAAAAGGTAAGCACGGCTACTGTCATCGCTCAGTATGTGCATATGCTGACCATTTCGCCACAGCCGAAAAAGAGAGTGCTCGATATGCCACCCCAACGTCCCAATGCTCCTCAACTCCGCATGCCCCTCAAGGCTGGACAAGGCGCAGAGGATTTGCAACTCCTGGAGGATGTCCAGGCCGAGAAAGAGAACGAGATTCTGCGCGATATCAAGCAGAACATCACCAAGCACATCAAGTGGAACGAGGGATACGTGGATCACACCCGTGCACCACTCTCTCCTTCTCCAGAAAGAACATTCGATGCGGCTGCTTTCCGACCAGCGTTCACAGCACAGTTGCCAACTCCTCCATCATCAGAATCATCTGGCGAGATGGATACTTCCTTAGACGTCACCAGCCCGCTCTTCTCCAGAGATAAGCTTGCATCGCACACGATGGAACTGCACGACGAACCACACCGAATGCCATCTTTCCGTCGACGAGTTGGACGTGGTGGCCGGTTGATGATCGATCGTCGAAACATGGGAGCCCGTAAAGTCGACATGGATCCATTCAAGGCCGACCGCTTCAAGTTCGACCAAGAAGATTCCGACGAGGAGCCCGAGTATGATACCGATGCGTACAGCATTCAAATCATGCAACACCGAGCTATCACCATGGCCAAGGCGCGCGAACAGGCTGCAGTGGCTGCCCAGGCTCATGCGCAGGCGCAAGCACAGGCAGCCCAAGCCCAAGCCCAGGCTCAGCGACGATTGCTGGACCAAAATGGTCAGCACCAAGGCGCTATGGCGGCGAATCTCGGATCAAGTGGCGTGTCGGTGTCAGAGACATGACCGACCATTTTCCTCTTTTCCTCTTTCACAGCATTTGGCGGGCGTTTTCTTCGTGGCTCTGTTTTCCCCTCATCTCTTCGTCTCTTTGTCTTTTCACACCTTTTTACCACACTTGTAGTTTTAGTACTCACTCATGTTTCGATGATTTCCGCGGGCGGCGAAGGTTGCTGGTTTGATGCGCGATTCCTCCTCTTCTTTTTTCGCTTGTCCGCCCACCCTCTTCTCACACATCTCTTTCTCGACATTTCGTTTCGACGCAGGTGCTAGCCACTCGTGGTTGAGCGCGTCTGCATTTGTTAGTGTACATATTATTTCTTTTCTCCCGAATCTCGGTGGTGTTGGCTGGTGTCGGGCAGCCTTTGTATGATGGATAACCGAAGTTATGATGCAAGCGACGAATGGGAGGGCAAAGAAAAAGGCTCAAAAACATTCAGAAAATCTAAAACAATTTAATCACTCGCAAAAAGCACTTTTTTTTGTTCTGTTGGTTTCAGTAGAGCAGACTGATATCGGCCGTAGTAAATGGAAAAAAAAGGGAGCAGGCTTTCACATCCTTTGAGTCTTGAACTGTCGTGATTCATCATCATCGCCATTGGCAGAACGTTTCAATGAACCAGAAGTAGCGGGCTGCAGCATGCCCAAGACAGCCTGCAAGACCTCCTTCTCGCCAATGCGGACCTGTAAGGCCATCCGCACTCGACGAGCCCCCTCATTAATGTCACCGGATTCAGACAACGGAGGAAGAGAAGCCCTAAATTGGAGGTCTGAGGCAAGAGATGTAGCGTATTCCGCCTGTCGCTTCTGCAGCGCCCTGATTAAGATAGCGGTTGCGTTTGCGTCCAAAACTGGCTTGGGAGCCCTGTCCTTAGATACGCGCTGCTGGAACTCCTCAGGGGAGAGAGACAGGGTAGCCAGGAGAACCACTAACTCAGCTGGCAAAATGTCTCCCAAAGACGTGTTGGCATTAACGGGTCTGGGGATTACATATCCGTCCTCGAGGATGTCGAGGCTTGAGAGGAACTCAAGCCGGGGCTGGGACTCAATGCTTGCATTCGCAAGCCCTGCGGCCTGGCAGATGGTTTCCAATGACAGCTCAAGTACATCGTAAACAGCATAGTTATCGGTCACATAGCCGTATCGGCGGAGGAGATCTGCACGGGGGATCTCTCCGTAATCATTGAAAATTTCCTCGCCTTGTTGAATTGGCTTGATTGCTTTCATGACTAGGGCACCTTCTTCTTGGTAGAGGCGGGCCTTATAAAAGGATGTGTTAGAATTGGGATTGAAAAAAAATATTATGTTTAAACTCACGTTGTTTCGGTCCGCATCGGCGTTGAGGAGATCCGCGAGCGGGACCATACCCTTGGGAAGCTGCTCCTCCTCTTCGTCATCAGTCATATAACTCTCGTCATTGGCTTCTCCCTCATCCTCGTCGTCCTCGGCCTTTTCGATGTCAAAGGCATAGGCCATGATGAGGGACCCCATGATATGACCCAGTTGAATGAGGGCAGCGTTACCAGCATCGCCCTCCCAAGATGTGAGACCAGGAGGAGGCGGGAATAGATCTGACCTCTTTACCAAAATAGGAGCGATAGAATCCTTAATCGACTCCTCAGCGTTTGACCGACCAATCTTCTCGACAATACTGCTAGCCTGCAGCTCCTGCAGCTCGGCAGGCGACCAAAACATCAGGGTGTCAAAGTGGGAAGGCAAAACTCGGAAATACGGAGCCCATCTCGACTTTTCTCCTTGCAAGTATTCATACATCATGACCAACATTAGGGAAAGCCACGGACCCATCTGCTCCTCCAGATTCTCTCCAAGCAAAGTCCTCAGCTCCGAGTTCTGCACGGTGAGGACCATAGCGCGTGGGATTGAGAATAGTTCTTCGCCATCCGGGATGTTGCTTTGTGCCACTAGAGCGTAGTCAATATATTAGAAACTGGCCAAAACAATTATGGGACCCTCACTTTTTAGGGACACCCCGTAGTCACTTTTGTGTGGAATGGGAATAGATTTTTTGAACACTCACCGACACCACGTCCAGCCCCGGTTGCTCGAAGATCCGCTAGTCTGAGCTTGGGGTTGAGCTGCACACCTGGGCTGGCTTGCAACCATGACATGAAGTTGTCAGACTGTTGTTGAAAGCCCTCGGCATCGGAGAAGTGGGCTGTCGAAGACATGACGGGAGAGATCCCTTAGGAGGAAAAAGAGGAGGATAGGAAGGGTGTATAATGAAGAAACCAATGAAGTGGATACAGTAGGGAAGAAGAAAATAATGGAGAAGAGGGGAAAGAAGAAGAGTCGGGAGTATGGCAAACTAGTCGAGAAGGGTAGCTCGGGTTTAGTTCGGTCAACCGATGGGTGCCGCTTTAAAGGTCGATAACGATAACGAAAATCATATTGTCTCCCGAGCTTCGTACATTGCGTATGATTTTATTGGATTTCATCTGACACTTTCATTGCTGTCTTGAAATATCGCCCATCATGATCGCAATTGGTATGGAAGGCTCTGCCAACAAATTGGGCATTGGCATCATGCTGCACCCCAAGGATGGCAGCCCCCCGCAGGTCCTCGCCAATATCAGACACACCTATGTCTCCCCGCCAGGCGAGGGCTTCCTGCCCAAAGATACAGCGCGCCATCACCGAATGTGGGTTGTGAAGCTGGTTAAACAAGCTCTCAAACAAGCCAAGGTCTCCGTAGATGATGTGGACTGCATTTGCTTCACTAAGGGACCCGGAATGGGTGCCCCGCTACAGAGTGTGGTGATCGCCGCGCGGATGTTGAGTCTGCTTTGGGGCAAAGAGCTAGTCGGTGTGAACCACTGTGTTGGGCGTACGTAATTTATACATACCATGCTATGATATTCGGATTTGGGACTTGAACAAAAATGCTAACACTATGAATCTCAGACATCGAAATGGGCCGCCTCATCACCGGCGCAACAAACCCAGTCGTCCTATACGTCTCCGGTGGTAATACACAAGTCATCGCATACAGCTCGCAACGGTATCGCATCTTCGGCGAGACTCTCGATATGGCAGTGGGGAACTGTCTAGACCGATTTGCGCGCACACTACACATCTCCAACGACCCTGCACCGGGATATAACATCGAACAGCTAGCAAAGCAGGGAAAGCAACTAGTTGATCTGCCCTACGTCGTGAAGGGCATGGATTGTTCATTCTCGGGTATCCTGGCTGCGATCGATGGCCTCGCTAAGCAGTGGGGGTTAGGCGGAGAAGAGAAGGCACGAGAAGATGAGCAGAAAACCGTCGATTCTACCACAGTCGTGGACCAGTCGCTGGAAAGCAAGCCCACACGCGCAGATCTATGCTTCTCCCTCCAGGAAACTGTCTTCTCAATGCTTGTTGAGATCACCGAGCGCGCAATGGCGCATGTTGGATCAAAGCAGGTTCTTATTGTAGGCGGTGTTGGCTCGAATGAGCGTTTGCAGGAGATGATGGGCATCATGGCGCGGGATCGCGGTGGAAGTGTTTATGCGACGGATGAGCGGTTCTGCATCGACAACGGAATTATGATTGCACAGGCTGGTATGCTAGCATATGGGACCGGATTCCGCACCCCTTTGAGTGAGAGTACTTGTACCCAGCGATTCCGCACAGATGAAGTGTTTGTGAAGTGGCGGGATTGATATTATTCGAAGTCCCGTCAAAAAGATATATCTATCATGTGTTATGAATTGAGCGAGTCAGATCCGATATCCTTTGAATTCGGTTATATGAATTTGGAAAAAGTTATTCAACATTCATCACTCATCTCAAGTGCGCTTTCCAGACATTTGTAATATTCTTGCATAAATCCAAGCGCCTGTATAGCTATATGATTTGCCCATGGTAAAATCATCCTCTCCAAACACCAAACACCCCATGAAAGTAACGCCTGAGAAATATGCAATATGTGATGATCTCTTCACTGAGACGCATTGTCCAACGCACATTCATGTGTGTTGGGTAGTTAATGACTGGACGATCTAGTAGTAGGATCTAGTAGTCATTATGGACGAGCAACCCAAGGACATCAGGACAGACAGGAAGCAGACTGGGGCCAATGAGTCGAAGGCAGGAAATTGCTTGTAAATCTTTGTCTCTGCAAATCGGACAGACCACACATGTCCAAGGCAGTATTCGGTAAAAAAAAGGATGCATGCAATTGAAAGCCGCCTATACGTTCGGACATATCTCATTCTGTGATATCGCCAGTTGGTTTGTACAAAATGGTCGTAACATACTGCAGAACACCAGATTAGTTAATCCACGAAATTGTAAGGAAACAGCGACTTACTTTTCTTTTGTACCTGGTTGTCACGCTTGTAGCCAGGACACCATTCTTGATACTGCTTGTGGCAAGGTGGTTAAGGACCGTGTGGTTCGGATAATTCAAAACACTGCTATCGTCTTTCATGGGAGTCGTGCCATTGAGAATTGACTTGCCCAAGAAGAGAGGAAGACTGGGAGGGGTAGCTGTATCGCCGATGACATTGGCAGCCTGGACATAGGCCGGGCTCTCTTCTTCCTTATCTAGGTCGGCGAGGAATTGAGGAATGGCGTCACCGAAATCACCGGGTGGCACCTCTTCCTCGGTTTCTTCCTTCTCTAGGGGGTGGTCCTCGGTATCCCTTGAGTGATCCTGCTTAGAAGAATCAGCCACCGCATGTGGAGTCTGAGCTCCAGACTGAAGGGTCGAGTCCTTGTCATGAGCATCATCTGCACTGATTTCAATGTAGTTGACCAGATGATTAGTGAAGTCGACGGCTGTTGGAAGATTATCCGCGGCGCGCATTTCTCCATCAACAATGAATTTTAGGTGGTGGGTGCCAGGTCGAAGGTTCAGAGTAGTGGACATAACAGACGGATCATTTTCACTATCGAGTGTCAGTCCAGTGCCGGGAACCCCAATTTAGCCATTTGACTCACCTTCTGTGCAGACGGAACTTCTTCTCCCAGTTAACAAACGTTCCGGTAACGTAGACTTTCTGAGCAGGCGCGGTCCATTCGATAACGACCGGAACGGCCTTGCCGGCGCCACTGATGGTGAATGGCTGGAGCTCGTCTAGCAACTCCTCCTCATCAATTGTTGTATGACCTGAAGCCGCGGTATTAGGATCCATCTGTTCATCCAAGAGTCGATCCGCGGGGAGCGACTGGATATGCGAGTCCTCAGGGCCGGCGACAGGCGATCCGGGCGTGGTGTTTGCATCACCAATTGGCAATGGCAAGCGCGGTGGACGTTGCAGGTGAGCCGACGCGCTATAGTACGAGTTGAGGGGCGGGGCAGATGGTGCCACAGGATCGCGCCCCGGGACATGGCGCGAGATCGGGACCTGGACCGGGTTGGAGGTGTCGCGGATTGGGATGTCCTTGACTGGGGAGGGCTCGACTCGACGTGCATCTTGTGGCGGAGGCTTCTCTATGTTCTTGGGTGAGGATTCGGGAACATTTCGGGATTGTAGACGCTCCTGCACTGATCCCTGATATCCTGCCGAGTGCCCAGCGGCTGTCTCCTTTGTGGCTGAAGGGTCGGCCGCGGTAGCCTTCGGGGGAGAGATCGTATTGAGAGATGATCGACGGGCGACTTTGCGCTCGCCTGCAGAGCTATGGTGAGCATGGGCCGGTGGCACATCGCCGACCGGGCCTTTGGAAGGGTTGTTGCCCATCGAAGGCGGGGAAAGGTGTGATGACTTTGGACCGAGTTTTTGCTGGGAGTTGGGGAAAGAAGAGGGTCGAACTAAGTCACAATGGCGGCGTGAAGAAAAACACTTCCGATGCCAGTTTAATGTAAGGATTGACGGTGGGCAGTAATCAAAGTCGATTGATGTCCTTACCTTGTCAAAGTACAGTAGACGCCGATGACGCCGGAAGCCTAATCCGGTAATATAGGGCTTAGGGCTTGGCAGTCAGACCGCGGCGCGTGTTACTAGGATATCATAACAGAGTCGAGATGCATAGATTGATTTGCTACATATGTTCATAATAATCATGGGCTGGGTATCGATCCTGACATATCCTCTGCTGCTCGTTCTTGGCCTTACAATACAATTACTGTCCTACTTGTTGACAACTCTTCTCTTCCTCGCATCGCCAGTGATCTACATCGGACATGTCGTCTTATACCTAGCACTGCTTCCATTGCGTATCCTCGTGATACTAGAGGTATGTAATGAGACAGGCTTCTATGATATCTCATATCGGAATATCGTAGCTCCTCGGTGGTAGCATTTACTAAGCTACGACAGGCATTCATCTATTTTATGACCGGGGCTGTGCTTGTCGGAGCCACTATAGGCATGATCCTACATTTCACCGGCAGTACAATATCGCAATTCCTGCGAATTGAAGAGTCAGATGAGCCAAGGCGGCCTCGTGTGAAACGGGAGCTTCTAGACTTTGAACCCCAGAATCCATCATCCTTCGACTACCTAGAAGCGCAGATGGACGATGGCAAGTTTTTGCCATACTCAACAATATTGGAGGAGGAAGAGAACAGCCAAGAGTCAGGCTGATGTACATATATCTCTCGGTTAAGCCTGGCGCACCATCATATATAGTAAGATGTAATTGACCCTGCCATCCGTGGCGGGCCAGACACAAACTTGTCATTAAGTTTCCAAGAATTACACTAGGCAGTGGAAGCGATCTATCCAATCTTTGCGCGACATTATATTCCACTTGAGACAGGAATGTTCTACAAATCCACCATCTTCGAGGTCCGGTGGACCAGCGCCCCCATATTGCCTAATTGGGCTATATATGCGATCCAGCCAATCACATCATCCGTATCTCTCCAACCATACAAGGTACGATGTGTATAAAATCCTCAAATATATCGTTCGAAGTTCAAAATTCTGTATCCTTCGTTCATCTCCCAAACTCCTATATTTGCAATACCAAGCCCAGCCCAAAATGGTCCGAATCAACGCGTTCGCTGTGGAACAAGTAAGCAACCTTCAAGCCCCATCCTAGGACCTACCAGTTGCACAGAAAATAACGTCTAAAAGTGGATGGACCTCTACGAAACCAGTGCAAAGCACAATCTCGCCGAAACATGCTGCGCGTCCATCTCCCTCAATGACCTTCTTGCCCTATCCCCGAAAAAGGATCTGGTAGACTACACGCAGAAGCAAGTCTACGGTGCGATCCGGGGATCAGAGGTGCTGAGGAAAAACATCGCGAACTTGTACCTGCAACCTGAGTGTACCCAGGCCAGCCCCGTATCTGCTGATCGAGTTCTCGTCACAAACGGTGCGATCCAGGCTAATTTCTTGGCTCTCTATACTCATATTGGGCCGGAGGATCATGTTATTTGTCAGTATCCGACGTATCAGCAATTATACTCTGTTCCCGAGTCTTTTGGGGCGAAGGTCAGTCTGTGGCGGTCGGATGAGGGTAATGGGTGGGGGATGGATTTGGAGGAGTTGAGGTCTTTGATTAGACCGAACACGAGGATGATTATTTTGAAGTATATATTGCCCTTATTGGTTTATTGACTGGACTTTTACTGATTCAAGTCTATAGCAACCCCCAGAACCCCACTGGGGCGATTCTTCGTCGTGAGGAATTGCAGGGGATTGTTGATATCGCCCGTGAACATAGTATCTTGATTCATTCTGATGAGGTTTATCGACCTCTATTCCATTCTCTTGACTTTGATCAAGAGGTGCCCCCGTCAATCCTTGAATTCGGATATAAGAACGTCATTGCAACGGGCTCCATGTCCAAGGCTTTCAGCTTGGCTGGGATCCGATTGGGTTGGATTGCTTCGCCGAACTCTGATATTATCGAAGCCTGTGCCTCTGCTCGTGATTACACTCTCATCTCAGTTGGTCAAATCGACGATAGTGTTGCAGCTCATGCCTTGTCCCGACCATGCGTGGAAAACTTGTTGCAGCGTAATCTTCGCCTGTCTCGGCAGAATATAGATGTCCTTGAGGCATTTATTGAAGAGTATAACTGGGCTATGAAGTGGACAAAGCCAAAGGCCGGGACGACCGCGTTCATCAAATTTGTTGACAGGGAAGGAAGGGCAATTGACGATGTCGTGTTCTGCCAGCGACTACAGGAAATGACCGGGGTGATGCTGGTTCCTGGAAGCCAGTGCTTTGGTGGTGGTGTAGACTTCCGCGGATATGTGAGACTGGGCTATGTCCAGGAACACCAGGTGATAGTTGATGGATTGGAAACTCTGAGACAGTTCATGCGTGATGAGTACGAGAAGCTGCCGCTGGCTTAGGCACTCAGAACACCTAGAATAGAACCAATTCCAATCCAAGATTCGCAAAATAGATGTCCCAGGATAACGATGTTTCGGATGCCCAAAACTTGCTTAATAGGTCTCGTGCCCTTGTAAAGTTTCCCATCCCAAGGCTTTGCATGTCGCCCATACGGCTGTGGATAAATTCACGTTCCTCGGTATCATCGGTTTCACACCCAACACTAAACATGGGCCAAAGGATCAAGATATTTGCCGAAGAGAATGGCGGGATATCTTCCACGGCGGTTATAATTTTCTTGATGTCGTCTTTCACCGTTTTGTCGTTTTTTGGTAGTGTTTGGACTCGCCGATGGAGATGTAATAAAGCAGAGTGAACAAAGGCAAGATGCGTACTCTGCAATTCAAGGGAATCTCCACTAGAAACACTGCATCTAACAAGTGAAGAAATCTCATCTTCAAGCGTCCGAGCTTCTGTCAGGATAAAATGTTGCATTCCAGGCCCAGTGTGGCATCGGTATTGCACCAATTGGGATAGCCGCGCAAGCATCGGAGCCAACTTCAAGGAGTATCCGCATATATCGTCGACATAAGGGTTCAACAGATCAGAAGACCTATCAAGTAGCCCAGGATAAGAGCTCATCACACCACTAGTACCCAATCCCGACAATCCCGCGAGTACATCCATTGTTGTGAACCATTTAACCAAACACTGAATGTACGGATCAGCATTGCGCAGTGTTCCTTGACTATCCAAAAAGGCACTTAAAAGACGCATTACCCCACCAAGATGGGTCCGCCATGTTTGCATATTCCCATTGCATACATCGTTAGTGCATAGAGCCATCGCCGTCGTAACAGTTTCGGCTGTCAGTGCTGCACTCGTTTCACTGAGTGCCAAGCGTAGGCTGGAAATTGACAAGTTCGTAAATCGTAAGCAGGACACCCTTGACTTTGGTCCTGTGTCTTGGATAAGTCGGCCGTGGTGACTGCAGGCAGATGCGAGGAGAGCATAGAGAAGATGGGGCGTCTCTAGGGAACTTGCAATGATTCGTTGCAGAAATAGCGCTGGGGCTGCGGGGAATAGCCGTGGGGCAGTTTCGGTGTTAAAGATGTGCATGAAAAATTGTGATTCTTTGGATGATAGAAATGGAGATATGTTTAGAACAGGCTGGTGGGCGATAGGGTTCATGCTCTGGTCAACACTCTCAATGCGACGATTAGATTCATTCGGCCTTGTGTGAGTGAGTGTATTCTGGTTGATGATATTGATATCATATTTGCACTCTTTTGGAAACCGGGTGCAGCGCGAGCAGATAGGTTTCTTCATGTCACACTGGGCATCACATTAGCGATGTTCGGTTTTCCCAGCAAGAAGTTCATTACTTTGACTTTTTTGCGTCGACATTCCGTGCAGCCATCTCGCCTTCTTTGGAGGATGGAACTATGTTTGCTAGCCAGATGGCTCATGGCCAATCGAATTTATGTAGGTAATATGAAAAAGAGACGTAGAGACGAGAAGGAGTGGAAGAGAGTAGTTCCCACAATTTCCCGAGCTAAGTACCCGATCCAGTTATATTGCGGTATTGTTGAACTCGGATTGTTTAAATATTCTTAAATATTATAGCAATACAAAGATAGAATAGACAAGTATATGTCCTTTTCATGTGTTTTTATTATTATTCAATACTCCGTTTTGATACTTTTTTTGTAGTCTTTTTGGGGATATTTTTCAATGTCCTTGTTACCAGTAAGCATGAAAAATAAATAATGCTGGCAACATCAATAGATGCGAAAACCATGAGCTATAGTGTATATATGCCGGTTTGCAAAGTGCATATGTAGAAAATGCGACAGCCTAGTGAGCCCATGTATACATCCCTGCTAGAGGTCGCCCTACTTTTTAAAATAGATTGGGTCTCACTGCATAGTCAAAAGGACATGCCAAGTACTTCTTGGCTACCAACTTCCATACTTAATAAAATTATACCCTGCTCCTCTTGAATCTTTTCAAGAGATACCCGGACATTTTGTTCTTTGACCCGGCTTTTTATTCACCATGTCATCCGACTCGAAGACACAGTCTAAGTATATCAGCACAAGACAACGGTGTATTCATCAAATTGACACTTGCTAACTCTCAAACAGGTCAATCTTTGCAAAGCCGCCAGTTAAGATCACTGTTGGCAGTGACGCGCGCGTTTACTACGTCCACCGTGGAACGCTTGAGGTTCACCCCGCATTCGATGCCCGACTAAAGGCGTCAACCGAGGAATACGAGGATGCGATCGATTGGTCCGCTTTTGACGAGCAGACCATTAACTGTGTCTTGAGCTTCCTTTACACTGGAGCCTATCAGGCACCTCAAGCGACCTCTGTGGTAGTTGAGGTAGTTGAGGAAGATGAGGCAGATGAGGCAGATGCAGCAGATGCGGGGGAAGAGGCCCCAGCGCAAGACGGAGAAGAAGAAGAAGAAGAAGAAGAACAAGAAGTTGTAGCAGATGAGGAAGTGGAAGCGGAAGAGGAAGACGGTAATGAGCCCAGTGTCACATCCTCCGATCTCGTCGAGAAAATAAATGAGACACTAATCCCATACCAGCCGATGCAGAAGCACCAGCGTCACCAGTTGCAAAGTCACCATCTCATGCTTCATGGCCACCATCCCCGCCTTCAAGGTCCCCTCCGCCACCTGAGAGCCTACAGTCACAAGCTTCATGGCCAAATTCGCCATCTCCAATGTTTCGTGTACCTGCAAGGTCACCGTCCCCAGATGCCGAGTCATCCATAGCCCCAGACTCGCCACCATCTCAGGGCCTATCAGACTGTGACTTAAATGACCGACCCCTGACTCCTTTGGAATACTGTGATGGGGTCACTCTAATCACAGAGCACGTCTCCGGGCAAAACGTTCCAGACCACGAAAGGCAAGGCCAAGACCAAGAAGAAGAGTCAGAACAAGAAGCCGAAGGACACTCTGCTGCCGAGATTTATCTCCATGCTAAAGTCTATTCATTTGCACGTCAACTTGACTTCGAAAAGCTGAAGCAATTTGCTTTGAACCGTCTTGCTCAGGTTCTTGTTGCCCTCGAGCAAACAGACAAGGTCCTATTCCCCTACTTGGTGGATGCAATCCGACTGGTCTATAAAACGACCGGTATTGTTGATGATGCGAGGAACCTGTTATCTCAGTTTGTGGCGCTGCGATACACTACTCTGATTGGTGAGAATTTGGACGAACTTATCACAGAGGGAGGGGAGTTTGTAGTCGATTTGTCGCATAAGCTTGCTCGGAAGCTGACGACCTTCTCAATGGCGTTCAAGAGGGTTGAATATCTTACTCATAAGAATGAGGAGTTGAAAACAGAAAGTGCAGAGAAGGATAAAGAGTTGAAGGCTTTGAGAGATGAAGTTAGGCGGGGACCGGCACAGGGCTTTCCGACTTTCACATATCAGATTTGAAGTTGACAAGTCAATATACATGTAGTAGACAGCCATTGTTCAATGAATTATTGGTTGCGTTCTTATTTCTTTCCTTGGATTTCTGGATTTTGAGCAATATCAATACTTAAAGCAGTAAGGAGGCGTCGAGATAAAAGCGGTCTGTGCATCCAAGGGATAACCTTACAAGTTGAGATTTTAGAACGACATTGAAGCTCTTGTTAATTTCCATATGAATTGTAACAGCTTAAGCGGGTACCCATCGACGTCATTGGTGCGATCGTCGATCTTAGCGTCCGACCAAGCTTCTGTGGGGTAAACAAAGTGGACTTACCTCCCGAGACGACTCCACGATGATCCCGCTGATCCCACGATCCTTTCTACGCATACGAACGCTGTTGGTAACCTTAACACTCACTATTTTGCTTACCTGGGCAATATTGGGATTCAAATTCTACCCCAAAAGCATCTCATCACAGGCTATCACTGGCCTGACACCTTCACATAAACAATTCTGGCAGGAATTCCACGCCCTGTTAGAGAAACACGCGCCGAACACAGAGCCTATCATCGAATATGAGAAGGCATCGACAGAAGGGTTCAATGCTCATAATGCGCCACCACGACCAGATACCCTATACGTCCCGGAGGAAGACATCATCACCATGAAAGAAGCGCATACTGGGTTCGTCAATGCAATCACCGACTCCCCGCCCAGGCTTCCCTACATCCCCGGGACAAAAGGCATAGTCTCAACAGCAGGGGGCTTCTACCTCCCAGTGGTAGTGATATCTCTCCGCATGCTCCGCCGCACCGGTTCTACGCTCCCGGTGGAAGTCTTCCTTTCCGACGAAGAGGAGTACGAACAATATATATGCAATGAAGTCCTACCCTCTCTGAACGCGCGGTGCATAGTTCTATCCAGAATCCTCATCGCCTCCCCGGCTGGAATTCAGAAATATCAATTCAAGCCTTTCGCAATGCTCTTCTCATCCTTCGAAGAAATCCTCTTCCTAGACGCAGACGCCTTCCCCCTCGAGAAACCAGAGCATCTCTTCACGACCGAGCCCTTCCTTTCACAAGGCATGGTCACCTGGCCCGATTTCTGGGCCTCCTCCGTCTCCCCAGTCTTCTACGATATCGCAAACTACCCACCTCCGCCAATGGACCTGCGCCAATCAACAGAATCAGGCGAAGTTCTCCTCTCTAAAAGATCTCACCTCCGCTCTCTCCTCCTCGCAACATACTATAACTACCATGGTCCCTCCCACTACTATCCACTCCTCTCACAAGGCGCCGCCGGAGAAGGTGACAAGGAAACCTTCGTCGCAGCCGCGACCGCCACGCACGAATCCTTCTACCAAGTCAGCGAATCCATATGCGCCCTCGGCCACGAAACCCGCGGCGGTATGGCCGGTTCAGCAATGGCGCAGTTCGATCCCGTGCAGGACTTTGCTCTGACCAGTCGGGATATATGGCGTGTCAAAGGCGATGATGCCCCAGCACCAGGAGTCTTCTTCATTCACGCCAACTTCCCCAAGTTCAACCCCGCTACCATCTTTGAGGCCCATGAGGTTAATCCCGCGTTTACGGACGAGGGTACTTATACGAGGGCCTGGACGATACCGGTTGATGTTATACGCGGATTTAATGGCAGGGTTGATGTCGAGAAGCGATTTTGGGAGGAAATTCGTTGGACGGCTTGTGAGCTTGAGGATAAGTTTCAGAGTTGGGCTGTGTATGAAGGGATATGTGATGGGGTGATAAACTACTGGCGTGCTGTCTTTGGAGAGGACTGATTGTATGTAAGCTACACAGCAGAAAGAATTGAACTACTGTCCTGGACCCAATATGGGCATTATATATGTTTATGCGTCTTCGTTGGAAAGCATAGGTTGAATTTGATCAAGGGATAATTCATAGAGGCTGGGTTGGTGTGCATCAACCGTGGACTCGATTATACCTCAAGTTATCCATCGGCTTATTGCTTTCCAGGGTTCGTTGAAAGATTGCCACAGCCTAGGTAGGTAGCCCGTATGAAGGCTCTTAGTAATCAGTAGACAGCCACGGGGCCCCAGGTGGGTTTTGCCAAGCGGCAAAGCTTATAAGGCTAAGCCACTCACATTTCTGGCCCGTGCGACGGCCTTCGGACTACAGTTAATAGCGAGATTCATAGCGAAGTTCATAGATTGATAAGGAAACAGCCTCACCACGTCACCACTTACAGTAACTGACCAAGCAGTAGGCAACAGGGCCACGTAGTTGTCACGCACCTTATGTGCTGATACCTTCAGCATATTATTTTTCACAGGTATATATAGATTAGGAAGTTCCACTCGTTGGTTACATATTTCGGAGTATCCAATTCATCATCCTTTGATCTCAACAAAGTTGAAATTCACCAAAATCATTATACCACAGTCTCAATCCAAACCACAACATCATCTTCCATTATGCGTGTTCTCGTTATTGGTGGCAATGGACAAACTGGTCGCCTCGTTATCGATGAAGCATTGCAGCGCGGCCACAAAGTTACAGCTTTGGTTCGCAATCCCTCTTCACTTCCTGCCATGGAAGGCCTTCACATTGTGAAGGGTACACCGGTTGAACCTTCGAACATCGAGAGCGCTTTCAACGCAGTCGAAGGCGACCTCCCAACTGCCGTGATCGTCACGCTTTCATCTCCCAAAGAAAAGGGGACTCGAGTTATGTCTCAAGCGCACGAAAACCTCATCGCTGCTATGAAAAGGCACGGCGTTTCAAAGATTGCTACTATGTCTTCATTTGGAGTTGGTTCTTCTCTTGAGAACATCACTGTGCTTATGAGGTGTGCAATTTCCAAGACGAGCCTTGGGTATTCATTCGCGGACCACAATCATGTCGATGAGATGCTTAAGAACAGCGGATTGGAATTCGTATTGTTGAGGCCGGCGAGACTGACTATGTCAAAAAAGGCACCTGTTCATTTCCTTGGTGACGAGGGAAAAGGACTTGGTATTTTCGCGGGCCTTGGAGGAATCTCGAGAGCTAGTGTGGCAGCCTGTCTGGTGGATGCTGTTGAGAAGAGCACTTGGGATCGAAGCACTCCTGTGATATCGAACTGATGGGGTGTCAGAGACTCAGGGTATGGGAGGTTCTATATAGTAATCTGTAGTAATTTTGATATTTTTGTTGCCCGTGCATAAGTTATATCACTCTTCGAGCCTCCTCGGATGTATACTAACTTATATGTCGCTGTGTACACCGGAATTTAGGCTGTGGCCGCGAGTTGCCCGATTATGTAGGGGATCAGGGTCATAAGCATTCCTCAGCACACCTGGGCAGGCAATATGTTGCTTATTAATCAATCCACCCATCCATTCCATCCACTCCATGGATAGGCAGGTCCACCCGTGGTAGGAATCGATTCATCAGCTAAACATGCGTTCGAACAGAAAATAAGATAGACTGCGACACAAATGAGGTCGACCGTGTTGTTTAATGAATTAGTTAGTTAAACGCTCTGATTACGTATTTAGCGATGATCTTCAATCACGTGAAACGAGACTAGCGATTTGTATCCCGCCCAGCTGAAGCAAGCGTCCCCTCTAGTTCCCTAGTACAACATAGAGAGAGGAATTATACCTTAACCAAGCCTTATCTGAACCTCTTCACTTTTACTGTGGAGAATGCCAGAAAATATCGAGCTTGGTAATCAGGCAAGAGACCAGATTCTGAAGTTGCTCAGTGAAGCCGTGACGAAGTTCGCGGAGGATGCACAGCTAGTGCATGGAGAACTGGGATCTCGAAACCACAAAGAATTTGAATGGATTCACGACGTTGGAAAGGAAGCTGTGATAAACCTGAAGTTATTCTGGCAGAATTTACCACATTATTCTGAAGATACATTGCCCCAGTATCTTGATCTTGTTATTTATGACTCCTCTCCTATATCAGGTTTGTTATAATCGAAACCATTTTCTCGTTTGTGAGACAAATACCTGATGCTTTAATAGTTGGGAAAGAGATAAAATCTTTAGAAGCCTTTGCAGTATGGTTGAAAGGAATTGAAAATCAAAGTACCATAGTAAGATGAGTTGCACCAACGCCGCGCCAGTCAAAACACTTACAATAGCACAAAAGGCCAACAGCTTCAACAACCTTCTGTAAGCCATTCTGTTAGATCTAAAGAGACCGTCAACTAAAAGAAATCAATAGGGTTCTGACAATTGCTTCCGAAATATCCACATACCCAACTGGTTTTGATCCTGGAAGAATTCACAGGGCAAGAAGGCTTCCATCTCCGCAATCAATCTTGGTGTATGCAGCAATTTCCTGTCTATTCCTATGCTACGAAGCATTTCGATTGACAGTCGGCGATATGTATTACCTTCTTGCGACTCTCACACTTCACAAGAGCGAAGCTCGGAGGCCTTTGAAAGAATTGTTCGAAGGTAGATGACCCCAAACGCGTCCTACGCTTTGATCAACCTCTGAAGTGTGATAGAGAACATCATTCCAAAAGATTTCCACGTAGGCCATACTGGATCTCTACCGGCAAACCCTACGATGTGGTATACAGTGAACACGAAATCCTTGTGCTCAAACCTGCGGCTTCGGAACTCCACAAAGCAGCTTATCTTTCCAGATAGCATACCTGAGCACAAAGAAAGTTGGCAGTACATGGAGATTATTCAGCCTCATGCTCGCCGTCCGACCTCAGACATGCAATTTGCGATTTGGGGATCTTGGAATACTTCCGTTCAATCGTCATGGTCTGCCATATCAACCTTTGGACAGAACAACGTGGCAAAAGCGTATATCAAGCTGATAGATCATGTCATCATACAACAGCCAGAGTTACTTCGAGGGCTTTCCAATCACTGGCTTCCACTTCTGCAATACATATATATTCTGGGCCTCAACGACTCATCTCTACGATTGCGAGACACAGCTGAATTCCTTGGAGAATTTGTAGGTAAGTTTATGCCAAGTATCTAATAGTATCTGATGTTTGGCTTTTCAGAAATACCATAATGTCGCCGACACCCGCTCCGCAGCGGTTAACGTTTGTTTGATGAAAATCGAGCATCTCAAATACCACCGAGATCTAGTCAATAGACTCCGTATGGACCTTGATAAATTTCCAATGTCTTGGAAGGTCAGCCATGCTCCCGGCTGGGCTGGAGATATTCGAAATACTTGTCAAGTCCTCGAAGCCGATATATCTAAGATCCATAGAGAAGCCATCGAGTTGCGCAAACTGGTATGCGTTTCAAACCAAGTCAATTCGGATCGTTTTTTTATGCAGATAATTTCTAACTTCTTTCAGTTGATTGAACAGCAAAGTCTCGCTCAGTCACGTAAGACTGCCTTGTTGACTCTTATGGCATCATTATTCATTCCAATGGGATTTGTTGCGGTAAGCTCCCAGCTGAATTTCAATGAGTTGAATTCTTACTTTCTATTTCTAGACAATCTTTGGCATGAACACAAAAGAGATCAATGATTCGTCATGGCCCTCGAAATATTATGTGGCCATTGCCTTACCTTTGACTGCACTGACATTAGCGGTACCTCTTTACGCTTTACAGGCTTTCAACTTCATTGCCCGAGCTGTGAAAAACAATCGATTACTGCGACGAACACTAAAATGGGGTCTGTTCACGTTTCAATGGATTTGGGCAATATTGGGTATTGCATTCCTTCGTTCTTCCCCGTCAGTTTGGGCAAGCGCTGCCTGCGTCGTGCTTGATTCATGGATCGTTTTTTCATTTGCTTTTATTTTTCCAGGCATCAGACTGCCTTCAACTGGCCAGTCTAAGAAACACTGGTTTTGGGACAGGAAATGGTGGGTTATTGGTTATATCTTGAGCTTAGCTTGTTTTGTAATGGCTTATGTCCTTTTGGCGGAAATGATCTTTGTTCCTTTGGTTGTATATCCGATGGTGCGTGTGTGGATTTGGTTTCGGTCTAGGAAGAAGGTATGAAGGATGAAGGTATTACTTGATTCATTTTAGTTGGTGTGTTTGGTTGCATGAACTCATCGGCCTTGGTTGTGATGAAATCTTCAAATCGAATAAACCAATTCGGTGCTAACTTTTGCCCTGTCTTCTATTGATATAACTCATCCCGCTAACAAGGTCATATTACCCAGCGTATTTGACAAAGAACCGACCCATCTCATCATACCTGTGTTCAGGAAAGTATATGAGAGAGCACAACAATATGCAAGCAACAGCGACGAATTCATAGATAAAAACCATATGAAACACCCCAAGAAGCATACCAAGAGTAGGCCGTGACAAACCTTCCCATGCGCCCTTGATACTTAGATCCCTGGTCATCTGTCCGCGTTCTTGGAATGAGATCACGGAAACAGCGACACGGACAAAAATGGCATACGCGGGGACCATAGCACCAAAGTACAGGACCCCAAACGTGCCAAAAACAATGTAGAGTGCAATATCTCTTGAAACCATAGTGAATTCACCATCCAAAAAGCCCAATGTACGAATCGCATAGATGGTAAAGTAAAAACACGAGTTCCACGCGGTGCTATATAGCAAAGTAGCCGGGAAGATATCGAACCATATCGACTGATTGAAGATGCGTTGGTGCAATGGGATTCGCGAGCGCAAATTGAGAACGGTATGCACGTTGGCTACCTTGAGAGTTGAAAGCACCAAGTCCAATATCACACTTAAGAGAAAGCACTTCGTAATACTGGTGCCACGGGTAGGAAAAAAGGAAAGAAGAACCCCTTTCAATAATCGATGAAGGAAAATTATTGGCAGGCCTTGGAAATTTTGTTTTGAGAATTTCCACCGTTCTTCCCTTGGTGTTGAGGATGCGATGAATGTCGCAGTAACATTCCTATCCACGTATGCAGCCTTCAAATAGTCAATATGTCATTCAATGCATTCTCTCCGTATTTTTATGAGATAAAAACTTACTAGGAGAAATCCAACTGCTGCGGTGGCCAAGGCTATCTGAAGAAGTTGCACATCTATCGCATCTTTGCGCGCATGTGGATAGTCACTGAGGTAGTCATCTCCAGTGAGGCCAGAAGCCATGATCGACATGTGATCACGTTTAGGTTGGAACACCAAACGGAGTGGAAGTGATGTTTGACCTTGAAAGATATTAGAACCTCCTGAGCTAAGCTCGAAAGATTTTGGGGCTCAAGTCCATTGTAATCGAGTAATGGACTATCATTGGGCAATAACCTAACTCCACTATTTTTGGGGGCGTAAGGCTATAGAATTCATGCTCCACTATATCTTTAGCCCTGTAATACTACATAAGGATTAATTTTGCAAACAGTAGTCTCTAGAGGATAGGCCTGATATAAGATTCGAAAAAAATCGTTTCTTTGATAGTATACAGTATAGTCTATAGTACATAGCCACATCATCTCTTTACTCTACATCTCTCTATTCAACCTTCAATCCATTCCGGCGTGCCGCCTCAACAGCCTCAATAAACAAAGCCTTACAAGGCACCGAGCTACCTAGTCTCGCACAAAGCAAGAATGCCCCGCTCAACTTCCGATGTAGCGAGTACGTCTCCTCAGGCGGCGGTGCGAGCCGTTCCCGAATCATAACAGGAATAAGCGCGCGCACGCGGTCCGTGATCGTCTGGTTACTGAAGTCGTACAGATCTGGCGAGGAAAGCATGAACGGCTCCGCGATCGTTACGATCGAGCTCACGTGGGCATCCACCATCGCTTGCGATTCCATTCCTGTCAGGTACCCCAGCTCTATCGAGAGGTCGTGGCAGGTCTGGCGGTCGTTGCGCGAGGCAGCGATTAGCGTGCGCACGTAGGTTGTTATGAACTCCTCCGGGTAAGCACGGGAGGCACCGAAGTCGAGGAGTTCGAGTTTGTTTGTTGACGCGTTGTAGAGGAAGTTGGTCCAGTTCGGGTCGGTTTGCATGTAGTGGAATTCAGTGATCTCGCGAAGGCAGAGACGCATTATTTGTGTGCCGATCCAGTCGCGTTGGGCTTGTGTGAAGTCTGTGACTTTGGTCACGGCTACGCCGTCTAGCATTTCCATTGTCAGGACTTGTTTGCCTGAGGCGTGGGCGATTATCTCCGGAACGACGAAGACCGGGTCATTGGCTAGGAGCTCGCGGAAGCGGTTGGCACCTTCGGCTTCACGGATGTAGTCGCATTCCCAGGCTAGCTCGGTGCGCGCGTTTGCGATTGTTTTGTCAAGGAACAGCCCCTTTGGGAGGAGGCGGGAGGCTGTCAGTAGAATTGAGAGGTTATTTAGGTCGCTGTCGATCGAGTCTGCGACGCCTGGGTATTGAACCTTTACGGCGACGGGCTGGCCGGTGCTTTTGAGTACTGCTGAGTGAACCTGCCCGATTGAGGCTGCTGCCATAGGGACCTCGTTAAATGTAGTGAAGAGGTCACGCCAGTTGGGTCCGAGGTTGTCGGTAAGGACTTTGTCGCGCTGCCAGGCGGGCATATAGTCTGCGCGATCTTGCACGCGTTGGAGAACTTGCTGGATTTGTTCGGGGAGCATGTTGGAGTCTAGAGAAATTAGCATGTGCATTAGAGATACTAGTGAGCTGAACGATGCAACATACCTTGGATGCTCAGCATCTGTCCCAGCTTCAGAGCTGCGCCGCGCATTTTTGACAGCTTGGCTACCATTCGCTCCATGTTACCAGCACTGAACATAATCGAGCCATTGTCCTGGCTGCCAGTCGCCCGCCGTAAGCTTTCCCCAACCGCACCAAATGCCATTGAGGTCGCTAGACCACCGTACTGCCACAATCTGCCAAGTCGAGAGGATGGTACGCGGGACTCCAGCATCTGGTACGCTTGTTGTTCCTTGGGCTCGCTGACGGTAGCCGCACTGGGCACCACGTCTTCAGCGACGCTGGCCGCAAGCTCCTCCATCTCCTGAGCCTCGGATTTTGGAGCCGCCGGGGAGATGATTGGCTTAGCAACATTCACGCTCGGCTGCCCAGGCTTCGCGGCAAGCTTCCAGTCCCTCTTCGGGGGTGGCTTTCCAGAGATCATGCGCGACACTCTCGGGCTGTGGAAAAGGCCCTGGATCATCTCGTCGGACATCTCCTGCTCGACCGAAGCAGGCTTAGCAGATTCAACGGGTGACTGGAAGACATCCGCGTTCAGTCCATCATTACCAATTTGAGCATCGCCTGCGACCTTCGGTACCTTCACTCTTGGCAATCCCGATAAACCCAGATCCGACCGCAGCGATGGCTCATAGAAGACATCCTGCTGCTTGCTCACATCCAAAGCGCTCGGTTTCTCATTGCCACTGTATGTTGCTACAGAAGCCGGGATTTGTGATTCGGCCTGACGTTGCACTTTGCGGACGAGGTCGGGAGGTGGCGACGCTGCAGCGCTGGCGGGCGGCTTCTCGGCGGATATCGACTCGGGCAAGTCTGCCGGGCTCGGCGAAGGTGGTTGCGCAGGCGGTTGCGAAGGTTCGTCAAATCGGCGTGCCAATGCGGCGGCGGCTTGAGCGGTCAGGATCAGACCCTCTGTTTGGGCCTTGATTCCCTTGGTCAGGGAGGATGTGCGCGTGTAGACATCTAGCTGGTGTTGCCTGATGGCTAGGTGTTTGGCTGCGACCGTTTTGGACACATTGAGGAATTGGAGGGCGTCGAGCAGACGCTTGCCTGACATGGTTGTGGAGAAGACCTTAGTTCATGACGCGGGGAAAATAGGACAAAAAAAGATCAGCAAGATAGTGAATGTCCAAAAACAGTTTAATAATATGAAACAGTCAAGCTGATAGGGAGCTTTCGGACGTGTGCGGCGGCCTCCGACTCGCCCGCTTTTTTTTTTGCCGATCGGCGAGCTTCTCTTCTATAAAACACCCACATCCTCTATACCATTTGGTCCAAATAATCAAAATCAGTTCTCATTAATTCTGTGCTCTATACAAATTACATATACTATACTTCTATCCCATATTTGTTTTAACTACACTATGTTCATCAAAGGCACCCAAGACCTCGAGGCCGAGGTCACTCTCCTCGAGTCGCGTCTCCAAGATGCCCGTACTCAACTAGCAGCCTCCGAATACCCCAGTCCACCCTCCTCATGGACTGCTAAAGGTAGGCAAATATATACCTCCAATGCCATATACCTCTAGCTAACACCCCTAGAATCATATAATAATACCAATAATACCAAACTCACCTCCGCAACCCCCACATCCCTCCACGGCCTCCTCCTCCTCTCAGACTCCGCCCTCCCACTAGGCTCCTTTGCCTACTCCAGTGGACTAGAGTCATATCTAGCCCACAACAAGTCCTCCCGCACGACCGCAATAAGTTCCTTCCACCGCTTCCTCAAACTCTCCATCGCCTCAATCGCAAGCACATCCCTCCCCTACGTGCTCGCCGGTTACCGGCACCCATCAACCCTCGACACACTAGATAATGACCTGGATGCATCAACGCCGTGTATCGTCGCGCAACGCGCAAGTATTGCTCAAGGGCGAGCGCTCATTGGTGTCTGGGAGCGCGCATTCAGAGTTAGCTTCGCGGGGCCCGATAGCCCGATTTCGGAGGACGCTGAGGCCGCCGCCACTGCTATTGATGATTTGTCCGATGCGTTGAAATCCTGTCTCGAGGAAGACGAGGACCTCGGCCCCAAGGGCCACTTTGCCCCGCTGTGGGGTGTGATCTGTCGGGCTATGGGTCTGGACTTGCAGCAGACGGCATACGTCTTTATTATGAATCATGCGAAGGCTGTGCTTAGTGCGGCTGTCAGAGCGGGTGTCATGGGCCCTTACCAGGCGCAGAATGTGTTGGCTAGCCAGGAGCTGCAGGATACGATGATGAAGCGCATTGAGCGGGAGTGGAATACGCCTGTTGAGCAGGCTGGACAGGTTGTCCCTGCGCTGGATCTTTGGATTGGCAGACATGAGTTGTTGTATAGTCGTATTTTTAACTCATGACAATATGACATCAAGTGTCTAGAATATTTTCATAATGGAAGACATTGAAGTCATAGGGGTATGGAAAATCCTCACATTGCATTCGTCATGTTCCTTTGTACTTTTTTTGCTCCGTACACGGTAGTCCTACATGACACAGAAATCTAGAATAGCTCAGCCTCTTGAGGAAAATCAGTGTGCGCCGGCCTCTCATCCAGAGGGAATGACGAACGACGCCCCTGCGCCTTGAGAAACCCACCATTGCTTTGGTTTTCAATGGGGAAAAGAGGAAAAGAAGAGAGACAATAAAAGATGCCCCGAGTTAGGGCTGACCGTGCATAACTCGTCAAACGCCGGCCCAAACCAGACCTGCTAAATCACACAAAAAAACACCACACCATGAACCTGTCCAAATAGGACACACTAAAAAGAGATAGGCGTAAAGAGGCAAGCATCGAAAGGAAGATATAATACAGAAGATTTGTAGGTCGATCAGAGAGTAATATGCATGTGGTCGTTGCTTCCGAAGGATTTGCCGCAGTTAGGGCATTTGCGAGAGCGAGAGGTGAGACGCTCTTCGACGCAATCTTTGCAGAATACATGGCCGCATGTTTTAATCGCCGTATTTTTGAAGTTGCGACGGCACACCGTGCACAGTGCAAGTGTCTGAATGGGGTAAGCTTTGGTTCATTAACAAATGTGGGAATTCAACATACCCGCAGCATTTCATATTCTGAGGATGAATTGCCAAGACTTTTGTTCTTCCAGTTGTCCAAACTCTTCTTGGTATCGGCAAGCGACTGTTTCAAGCCGGCAACCTCTGTCTCGGCTTGTCGCAAAGCAGAAGTGGTGCTTCCCAGTGTCGAGTCCTTGGATATTGACAGCCCCTTCAGTTCGGCAACCTGGTGTTTCAAGCCCTCCGTGATGATGTTGCTCTCGGTCAGCTGCTGTTGAATGGCCCGATATTTAGTCAGAGCTGTATTCAGTGCTTCCCTAGTCTCACTAGCTTGCTTGTCCATGTTGGATACCAATGACCGGGTGGTTGCTTCGGACTCCTTCAGCTGGGCCACAATATCTGACGTCTTGGAACTTTGCATTCTGAGCGTTCGAACTTCTACATCCCGCGCCTCCTTGCTTTTCATTGCAGCAAAGAACTTTTGATCTGCTTTAGACTTCTCCGCCGTCAGCCGTGCAACCTTCTCTTCCATAGCTCCGAAGTCAGTGACTTTTTGCGATGCGAGAGTGGCGAATTTCGTGTAGGCCGTCTGCATCGATGTTAACTCGGTGTTGAGCATGGAGTACTGGCGTTCCAGGCTGGTGTACTTGGCGCGAAGCTCCTCCAGCGGCATATCATTGATGTTGTCATCGGACTTAGAGCCCTCAATCTGTAATCGCAACCTTTGACTTTCGGACTCCAAGGCCGTGATTCGAGCCTCTCTAGCATCTGACAGTTCTTGCAATTTCAGGCTAGAAGTCTTCTTCTGATCTTGGGCGGCCTTTCGCATCTGCTGATCGGCCAGAAGTTCGTCACGGGCATTCCGTATCCGGGCAAGGTCCGTCTCAGCCCTCATCAGCTGAGCTTCTTTCTCGGCAATCGTACTTTGCGTTTCATCCTCCACCTGGATTTTGTATGCGGTTCTTTCTGATCGGTATTTCTCTGCTTCCTCGCGAAGTTGAACATTTGTTGCTTCCAGATGATTAATTCGCTTAACTACATCGTCGTATTGTGATCGAAGGAGTTTAAACAAATCCGTGTGGGCGTAATCGTCATCGGTGAACTTTGAAGACTTGGGTCATCACAATGTGAGCGATAAAAGGATAATGTAACAACGGATGGGCTAACCTTGACTTTAATTTCGGTAACTTGGCCTAGGAGGCTGGCATTTTCGGCTTCGAGTTTCCGGATCTGTTCCTTTTGTTTCTCCGAAATTGCAGTGAGCTTGTTATTGGCTTCTTCCAACTCGGGGTTGCGGTCTCCAGCAGGCGTTCCTCCATTTGCGGGGGATGAGTCTTCGCGGTTTGATTGTGCCGTTTCCCCAGGTCGTTGAATACCCATAGACTGCTGCTTTTCTAATTTTGCGACAGTCAAACTCTTCGCACGATCAAGTTTCTTTTCGGCTACTAGATACCGCAGCGAGGCTTCTTCGAGGCTTTCCTCCAACTGTTGCTTTTCGGCTAGGGTTTTTTCGAGTTCGGCGATCGCTACTTTTTCCTCGGCCAACTTCTTTGCAAGGCGACTCTGGACCTCTGAAAGATCTGCAGGCGCATTGTTTGACTTAGACTGAACTTGAGAAATTATTGCGCGAATATCCTCCGACCGCGATTTCAAATGCGCCTCAAACTGTTCAACGTCTTCGAACTGCAGGGAGCTCTTAAAGGAGTTTTCTGTGACTATTGTCAATATGGGAACAGTAGGTGTGATGTGGGGTTAAAACACTGGCACTGACCTTGGTCTTCTGCTTGCGATGGCCCAAGTAGCAATTTCACTTCATCAATTAACTGTCATGAGATTAGTTGCTGCTCCAAAATTGCTACCGGGACAAAGAAATGCAAAACCTACCTGTTTGAACCACAAATCGATAACACGAAGATGATCATTGTGAAACGTGGCAGCCTTTGACATCTGGCTCAAACGCGATTCCAGTGAAGATTTCTCCCGCCTATACTCTTGCATCTGGCGCAAAATCGCTTCTTTTTGAAACCGCTATCGCAGAAAGTCTGATTAGCATATACTCAATAGGAGACCAAAAGCAAACCTCCGGATCGCGGAATAAATTCAGAACACGAACTTACCTCTAAATCATCTTTCCATGGCATATCAGTATCCGGATGAGGCTTGCTGCCGCCATTAACACTAGTGGCTTGTTTCTTCAACGGCGGAGCCGAGTCATTGCTATCCGCAGCGGGCCTCTTCCGGTCTTCCATCTTGACAAGACCGGGCTCTGAAGACGGGACCGGGGGTTCGACGGCCGGCATCAGTGGCTAGACTGGCATAGGAGGGCTATTATCACCACCGGACCGTCCGTCAGTCAGCCAGACGCAGATCTCGCGACTGTGTCCAATCCTGTCGAAGGAGAGTCCGGTAGAAGAGCAGATGGCTAGTAAAAGAAAGCGAAGAAGTGGAAGTAAAGGAAGGGCGGGTGAGCAGACGATAGAAGGGGTGGGATGGCAGAGATCGAGGAGTTGAAGACAGGAGGATTTTCAACGAGGTTTAGCGTCCGCTAGTGTCATCACGTGATTCTCACCCACTTCCCCGGCCTGGAACTTTTTTAAGATCTTCATCAATCAACACCTTATAGCAATGGGCAGCCATGAAGTCCTTTTCTAGTTCTGCGATCAGTGGGTCTTAACTAAGCTTCAAGTATACCTGTGCTATCTCTGACTGTGTTTGATAGATAAAACCGGCAAGAAATTCGCCCCGAAGGCGCCTATCCGCCGTGCGCCCGCCGCGCCCGCGAGACGACCTAGTGTTGCTCAGCAGTCGCCGGCCGAGCCTGTTCAGGAAAACAAAGCCAAAGATGTAACTGACGCTCATCTGCCACCTTCTCTGGCTGCCGAGCCGGAACCACGCGCAATCACAGAGGCCTCACCAGCATCAATCGCTGCGCCTACCAGGGAACAAACACCCATTACTTTAGCTGCTCCCCAAGTTGCTACTCCTGTCACCACTGTCGCTCCTGCCATCACTACACAAACTGTCACGCCTATTGCTACACCCATCGCCAAGCCGACTCCGATCTCCAAGCCGACTGCTATCCCAAAACCGACTCCGATCCCCAAGCCGGCTGCCATCTCAAAGCCAACCCCGATCCCCAAGCCAGCTGCTATTCCCCGTCCACAAAAGCGCGATGCATCTACCTCCGTCTCACAACCAACACCTGTCTCAACCGCCCCGCCTACCCCTCCTTCCACTCAACCCACCCCATCTCCGGCCAATGTCTCTAGTGAGGCTCAACCTCCGTCCTCTGAGGCACATGGGCCAGAGAAGGCTCTCTTAGAATACGCCAGGATTGAAACCGCGCGGGCCGCAGAACATCTCGTCGATTCAACCGAAACTCTACCTCAATCTCAACCTGAAATTGAACAAACTGCCCCAAGCGATGGTCGACCAACAAAACGCGCTCGAACTTCATCAACTACATCTATTGCGGCGCCAGCTCGGAAGAAGTCTGCATCCGCAGCAGTAAGTCGTCGAGGATCCCAGTCAATCGTGCCTACGATCGAAGATGCAAGCGCAACGCCCGGTGAATCCAACGTTTCGACTCCAGATCCAACAAAGCCCAAGAAACGAAAGTACTCAAAGGCCGGTACCTCGGATCCTGAGGGTAGCGAGAAACCAAAGCGCACCCGCAAGAAGCGTGAACCTACCCCGGAAGGCGCAGAGACAGTAGAAATCTTACCTAATGTTGTGAAAATGTCGGAGCTTTGCAAAGATCTCCGAACTGGAAAGAAGTCCAAGCGTGAGACTGAGCTACGTAAGATTGACAAGGCTGAAGAAGAGCGCAAGAAGCAGGGCGGAACCCCAGGGCCAGGGACACCCGTCAAGCAAACCGAGGCCGAACAGGAGAAGACCGAACAACCGGTCGATTGGAAACCACAAAGCGGCCCTATTATGCGAATCGTTAATGGCGAGATCGTGCTGGATAATACGTCCTTGCAGGTTGATCGTCACGCAGATGCCGCTCGAGCTGCAGGCGATCTCGAAGATGTGGTGGAAAGCTCGTTCACCCGAAAGATCAACCAGGCCTCGTACGGCAAGCGTACAAAGACCGAAACATGGGATGAAGAGATGACAGACCTGTTTTATCGCGGGCTCCGCATGTTCGGTACCGATTTCATGGTGATTAGCAAAATGTTCCCGGGTCGGTCTCGTCGTCAGATCAAGTTAAAGTTCAACAATGAAGAGCGCCGTGATCCTCAACGAATCAAAGACACCCTTATGGGCCCGTCTGAGACCATCGACATTGCAACTTACTCGGAGATGACGAACACTGTCTACGATGATCCCAAAATCGTTCAGCAAGAACTTGACGATGAAAAGCAGCGGATCGAGGCCCAGCACGCCAAGGAGAAAGAATTACAAGAGGACATGCTGCGCAACCCAACTAGTGATTCCAAGGACGACAAGAACGATAAGACGGTTGTCAAGAAGTCGCGCAAGAAGGTGGGGTTGAAGAACCAGGGGGGTGGAACCGAGGAAGTTCTAGGATCGATCGACGACTTCCCCTCGGCTTAAGTCGGGGACTCTAATGGGCATTCTATGAAGTGAAAAATTATAGGTTACGGCGTTTCGAGTGTGGGATTACAGGGTATCAAGCCAGGAGTTTCAGGCTATTTGGTTTGCTAATTGATTTGTTACGTTGCCCTCCCATTGTATATGTACTAGTTCCATAATGGTCACAGGAGGTTACGTCCATTGGTTAATGAACAACCTGTGGCTTTTCTTTTGATACCTTTTCTCCCTCAAGATGGTAGCAAACGGACAAGCGTAAATGTCATATTCATTAGATCACCTACGTCTCGTGGAGCCGAACCCAGTACTAGCAGCCGTAGACGAAAACTGCGGCGGCGAGCTCGAGCTGCCTTCACCTGGGTCATATCGACCAGACCTGCCCCTTGGCATTGTGCCGCGCGATTCATTACTAGACCGTCTCCCCATGTGATAACCAGCCGCAGCACCGCCTGCCGCACCGCTTGCCGCACCAGTCCAGAATCCGGGCGTCCAGCCCTGCTGCCTACCAGCAGATTTAGAGGGATCGAAACTGCTGTATGGAGGCGGAGGATCATTTCCATCACCACCTCCTCCTCCTCCACCACCACCTCCACCACCTCCCCACCCGTCCCGGTCCGGCCTGGCTCGACGATTCCCCCAGCCGAAACATTGCGCCAAGAGAGGCCAGAAGATCAAAGCAAAAACAGCAATGATGAACCCAAAGAAAATCAAGTTCCCAATCACAGCCATCATCTTCTGAACCCCAGTCTCGGGCCGGTCCTTCCCCTTCCAATCCCACTCTGTATCACCGCCTTTCTTCCCAAACCTCTTCTCCCCAGCCTCGGTCAAAAGCAGCCGGTACTCAGCCCCACAACTCCCCTTCAATACCCACTTATCATCAGCATTCCGGTACCCCTCGCAGATGACATCTGTTGCGCCGAGCTTAAACTCCGCTGGCAGGTCTGCGGTGCATGTCCACTGTACGTCTTCGACGTCGTAGTCATAGCCTTGGTTTGTGCAGCGCATTACGTCTGGTTGGTAGAGGTTGCATATTTCTTTTGATGGGCCTGCACAGCTGAGTTGGGGGATTGGTGAGACGCGGCGTGCGCTTGTCATGCGGTGGGCGCGGAGTGTTAGAGTTTGCACGTTTGATAGTAGGATGGAGTCTTTGCCTGGTGGTTTGGGGTTTGAATTGCATGTTGCTGGTGAAGTGAGGAGTAAGGCTGTGAGTGCTAGTTTTGTGAGACTATGCATAGTTGCTTGGTTGGGAGCTGGACAGCTCTTTGGCTTGTCGTGGATGTATGGTCTGTGATATCTGGAAATTTTTGGTTGAGGTTGATCTGAGGTTGTAGTTAGTGGTAAGCACGAGGTGACGAGCGTTTCAGGTGATTAGGCTCCAATGCTATGAGTCAACAAGTGGCAAGTATTTTATGGAAAGGTTTCGTGTCCTTCTTGGGAGTGGAGAACTTGGAATGAGCTATGTTTGCTCTGTTTGCATGGTCTATACACCGGTGCCCTACAATGTAGGACTTTCCTTTTCTTTCTATCTCAAAAAAAATATGAAGAATAAGCTATTATCACGTTGCAACATTGGTAGGAATGCCATTATAGGCAGTAGACGTACAATAATGGCGCACTGGAAATGGGAGTTGCTGGAATATGGTAAAGCGTAAGAGTTGTAAGTTGGACTGCGACAGACACAGTAATGGACACAGAAATGGCCCTAGTCTAGACACTGTGTTGTCGATCATGAAATTGTCTTCATCCGAATTGAAATTTGCGCTATGGAATATCAAATAGTAATCCTTCTAGCCTAATTGTGGGTCTATATCTGGCTTCAAATAAGCTTGATATCGATAGACCCCACTCCTTAAACGCTCAAAATGTCAAATTAGGAATAGACAGAGTGGATGCATCTGTGGATATGGAGGCTTGGCATTGATTGGATACCCGTCGACATCTCATACTTTTCTAATTACCATAGTGCCTATTTTCAGGGCCCAAAAACACTTAGAACACATATGACAGTGTGGGATTCCCCATTATCTGTGAGTTCTCGCCTTACTATCCGTCAAGCACTGTCTGATGATTTGCTTTTCTATGGTTCAAGCTGCGGTTTCCATTTCTGTGTCTCCATTCTTTGCACTCATCGCCTACAGTGCGAGCACGCTGAAGGATTATACGCTTGGCAGAAGGAACTCCAGAATATGAACACTGTGTCTAAGCGGCCAACCATCCAGCAGGCCAAATTACAGATTGAACAAATACGCGAGCAACTAGAGCTGAGAAAAGGCATAAATAATAGCGACGAGCACAGCTAGTCTATCTCCGGGAGTGAGCAGATGGGTTGAGTCTCGCTACTGCTTTACATCTCACTGGTACTCAATATTAACTAGCTCTCATAATTCGAAGTGTGATTTATCAGCAAGGTTCGTTCAGGAGGTCCTTTACACATAATGCAACAAGGATTAAGAGCTATTTACCATGATTGTATGGGCATGTGTTGCTATAAAATTACTTGGCAGCTTGAAGCCACTCTTGTAATTTGCCGAGAGAATATATGTCATGTTCCTTCTCGGAAGTATAAAACACCTTTTCATACCAACCCTCCGTGCCCAAAGACTGCAAGCGTTTGCCGAACGGCTGGCATGAGTCAAAGTCAATCAGCACCGGTGATCCGTTCCTCACCATAATATTATCAGGATTGATGTCGTTATGAGCTAGCCCCAAGGTGTGTAGGTGTTCCACCGCCGACTTGAGAGATTCGAAAAACTTGATTTTATCGAGCTGTTGGAAATCTGACGTCGAGGCGTACTCGGTCAGGTTTTGCTCAAGCCGCTCGAGAGCAATCGACGTGATGTAACCGCGTCTCACATGGCAGCCATGATATCGAATTATGTTTTGGTGAGGCGATTTTGAGATCTGCTCCATGACGATTGTCTCATCAAGAACGGCTTTGGGGAGATAGTTTGTGCCGGTCATATCGTCGTACCACTGTAGGCCTGGTCTTTTTACGTGAACCAAAGAAGCGTCCAGCCCTTCTGGTGCAAGTGTTAAGTGGATATCGGTGGGTATCTTTGGATAGATGTCTTGATCCTGCACGCGTTGCAGAGATGAATTGAATTCTGCGATGGCCATTTCGCGCTTGTTCTTTGTGGCGTGACCGAAGAAAACCTCCTCATCTTCCGTAACATAGTAGAAGGTAGTGGATTTCAGCTTTCCATCGCTCCACGACTCAACTATGATTAAGTCTTGGAGTGATTTTACTAATGGTGGGGTTTGACCAATCTCCGTCTCATTCCCGGTACTAGCTTTCACGGAACCCATAATCGAATGGATGTGTATAAGAAGTGATAAAAGAAGAGAGAGACAAACAGATTATCGAGTTAGGGTTTGTATATCAGCCTGCTGTGCCTTGGAAGTGCTGAGAGTCTCAGTAGATCTCAGCACAGGCTCCACTTAGGAAGATCAGTGGAGAGATCACGTGGAGAATAACTAACCCCGCCTGTCAATGCTGACTATACCTAGAAGGGATTAGCGTTGGTTAAACGCATAGGACACAGGAAAGGACAGAGAACTTCCATTTCACAATATTTACTTCCGTTTAATCTTCTAATTGATACTCATATCTAATATTCTAACAGAGAGGCTATTGTATATTAATTCACGACTTCTGTCCTAGGAGACTAACTAGAGCTTTAGCACTTGAATGATTGGGCCTTCTTCATTCAGGTGAATTGCATCAAATCAGCTCGCAAATCTGCCGACTTAATGTTGGTAGAATCAGGCCTCGAATACTGTAAACAGTAGCCGTTTCTATCGGGTAGCTGTTGTCCACCCCGGTACAAATCCACGGGCTTTATATATTTGACTCCCTCGTTAATACAAACACCGGAGATCAGCTTCATGTCCGAGCTCTGTTGACAGGGTACCCCAAATTAGTGACATTATCCATGCAATTCTATAACTCATGCTCACCCGCACGGCCAGTCAGGAAGTTCATTGCATCGGAGTCCGCGATGAGTGCCCAAATCGAACGGCGTATGTCCCGTAGAGACATCCATTTCATCCTTGCAAAATGATATACTGTCATGTGATTTATCAAGTCATCGATGAGATGGAAGAGACTACGGCTAAAGCACATCCATGAGAAGGCCATATCTGATTTTGCATGCACCTAACATACGCAAGTATACAGAGCTTCCCGACGACTTTTGCGAGAGTGTGCTTCAGAAACTGTTAGGAATAGTCCTACACGTGTCTAGAGCTGACCAGACTGCGTTAAAGAAGGTCATGTCACCGGTTGGGGGCATGGGGCTTATTGCTTAGTTTCTAATCTGGTCGAGGACAAGCAGAAAGTAAGTCTTGGATTTAGGTGAACGTATTCAGGAAGTGTCGAGAAGAGTGTTAGATGGCGTTTAGTTTGAACCTTCAAAGGAAGAGACTTATTAGTTGTACAACAATAAACCGGGCAGTGCCGTTTTGATGCTTACCTCCATATGTATTCCATTACAGTAATTTTCAATTATTGAAACTAGATAGCGGAATTCAGCCACATAAATAATAGTTACTAGTATTAATCTTCCAGAAATTCAAGAGATCCAGTATCAAATATACTACATGTATACCGAGTAAGTAAATACCCTGAAACTCCCTTCCCGGCTCTACCCCACCTCCAACCACATACCTAGGTATATAAGACAATAGACCTACGCGCCTCAGAAAGTCCACAAAAAAGCCACCCAAAAAATGGAAGAATCCCTCGTCCTCTCCAAATTCGACAACCTTGTCCAATCTGGCCTTGTTCTGTACGATGACAAGCAACAAATAATTGAGCACATTGATGGTGACCTCAAAGTACTCATCACTTCCCTAACTATAATCCAAATCAAGTATCTGCTAACTCGGTTACCAAGTTCCAATTTGTTCTCACTTCTGCTCTCGCCAAGAAGCCCACTCTAGCCACTGCCCAACCCCAGCCCGAGGCTGATACCCATAGACTCGAAAAGCGAGAAGGCAGCGATATCAGCACCACCGGGTTCGAACTTGGCACGCTAGGGAGCCACTTTGTGATCGTGAACAAGTTTTGCTTTGCGCGGCCCCACCTCATGCTTCTCACGTGTGATGGATACAAACGACAATACGAGGCGCTCGACGAGGCAAATCTAGACGGCATGTGGCGTATCTTGGTCTCCATGGAGAGAGATTACGTTGCATTTTATAACTGCGGTCAGAATGGGGGTTGTAGCCGGCTGCATAAGCATATGCAGTTGATGCCCTTGCCAGCAAACAGTTTCGCGGCGTTTCTGGAATCTCCCGAGGAGTCTGAAACTAAGGTTCCATTTGAGTGGTTTTATCAACGCTTTGAGGGTGATGTTGACCCCGCTGTGTTGATCAGAACTTACAAAGATCTGCTCGAGAAGACTACGAAAGTGGGCGGACACCATACGGCGAATGTACCCGGAGCAGCCTGTCCCCATAATATGATTCTTACCAAGAGATGGATGATCGTGCTGCCAAGAAGACGAGGCGGGATTAATAAGGAGGCTGGGGTGAATTCATTGGGCATGCTGGGGGTTATCGCGGTAGCTACGACCAAGGAGATCGACAATTGGATCAGGCTGGGTTTGACACAGTCCCTGGCAGAGGTGGGGGTGCCCAAGGGGATATGACTTCCAATCCCTTTGCGCATACGGAGTAGTACCGCGGAGGTTGCGCCAGAATGAGTGATATGTCAGTAGATATATAGATCAGTCACATTGACGATAATGTCACATTGGCCAAAAGGCCATTGATATATCGCGCTCAGGCCGGTACACTTACTTTATACAACATAGCCCGGGGTACATAATGTACTCAGTGAGCAAATCAGGGCACTCAGGATGATCAGTGGATAAGTTTAAATTCTTTAGAGGCAGGCGGTCACAGGTGGCATATTAGCGATAAGAGATATGCGGTTCGGCCAAGCCAGATCCGATCCGAAAGTTCCAAGGTTGGAACTTCGTCGTCTGGGGATGGCACCGTGAATAGATATTGTCAACAGCTGCTGACAATGGCGCTCCAACAACGTGAGTAGCGATACCTCCAAGGTTTGGAATTGGTGTGCTGATAATAATGTAGATGAGCCCGCGCCATTCGCGCCTCAATCCTCGTATGCCCTTTGCCCGTGGAGTGGACTGTAGGAGCTTGCTAACACCTTCTTAGCTTATCCTTTACCCAAGGGTTTCTTCTCGGCCAGCTCTCAGTGGTACTCCTGATTGGCGCTTTTATCAAGTTTTTCATTTTCGGTGAAGCGCCTCCCCCTCCGTCCCGGGGCATGTCAAACCGCACAACACACCGCCGCTACAGCTCGGTGTATAACCCCCCTCAAGATAGCCAGAAATCTTTACGAGAAAAACCGTCCACGTCAAACGTTCTTCGTCCCGTACCTTCTACCTCCACGAACACCCGCTCAATCCTCCGCAAAACCTACTACAGTGCCATTCCTACCAACCCTACTAGCAAACATGGTCGACACCGCATGCATCACTCGTCGCATCAGCCCGAGTCGCTGGACTGGTTCAATGTGCTTATTGCACAGACAATTGCCCAATACAGGGAGACGGCCTATTCCCTCAAGGACTCGCCCACTTCATCAATTCTCAGTTCCCTAACGGCAGCTATGAACAACCCGGAGAAGAAACCATCGTTCATAGACAAGATAAATGTCACCGATATCTCACTAGGTGAAGAGTTTCCCATTTTCAGCAACTGCCGCATCATCGCCGTTGACGACCCTATGTCGGACGGTGGACGGCTACAGGCGCTACTGGATGTCGACCTCAGCGACGACAACCTTTCTATCGCCGTCGAGACGTCTATGGTTCTAAACTACCCCAAACCACGCTCTGCCATCCTGCCAGTAGCGCTATCTGTCTCGGTCGTGAGATTTTCCGGAACACTGTGCATATCCTTGATCCCAGCATCGACCGAACCACCAGAACCACTCCAAACGCCTGCTGGGTCACCGGCGCCTCCCACATCAGACCCAAGGTACAACACAGTGAATCGACCCTCTAGCCCCGGAGAGCAAAATACCTCGCAAGACCAGCTCCCACCAAAAAGCAGCCCGAAAAGCAACGTTGCATTCTCCTTCCTCCCGGATTACCGCCTAGACCTCTCTGTGCGCTCTCTCATCGGATCTCGCAGCCGACTGCAGGATGTACCGAAGATAGCCCAGCTTGTCGAAGCGCGAGTCCACGCATGGTTTGAGGAGCGCGTCGTCGAGCCTCGAGTCCAAGTCGTCGGGCTTCCAGATCTGTGGCCGCGCATGGGCAGAACAGGTGTCCGACCCGGCGAGGAATCGGATGCCGGGTCCACGGTACCACCGCGCAGTGCCGGTTCTACCGAGGCATCAGGACCGCCTGTGTTCTCCGACGATCATGGTCGGGAGCAGGAGGGTCTACGTTTCCGTGGGGGACTGGATGCACGGCCAGGGCTTCGCGCTGGCGCTCGCACGAGTAGTTTCAACGTTGATATGGGTGGCTTGCGCAGCTCGAGCATGACAAGGCAAGAGAGTGCCGGTGCTACGAGCGAGCATTTTGATATGCCTGGCGCGATGCCAGCGGGGACGCCGGTGGGGACGCCTGGCATTCCAGACAATTGATATAAGTAAAAAGTGTCTTTTGACCACCTCTACCCACTTATGTATGGGTTCAATTGATTTACTGTGGGTGTGGTCCTCATGTACATTTTAAGCACCATGCAACAGAAGTGGTATAAGATAATCCCGAGAAATTCCAATTTTCAATCGTTCAGTAGTATATATGTAAAAGGTTCCGTCATAACGCATCTCAAGATCAAAGTGGCCCATCCTAAACAGCCGCAGTAGGACTGAGAACATTCTCCAGATAGGTCTTCCGGTGCGGGTTGGCATCAACCTCGGCACCACGGTTCAGCGGTGTCCACTTAGGCTCGTCTTGGAAAAGACGCATCGCCTTAACGTACTGCAGAAAAGGTCAGTCACATAATCCACAACTGCAAAATCCGAAAAAAACATACGTTCTGCTCATTGGTAGTGAACCGATGATAAATTCCTGCAGGAAGAATAATCATATCCCCCTTAACAAGACAGATACGAATCCACTCGTCCTCCTGCCCACGAACATCGAAGTATCCCTCGCCATCGAGAATATACCGAATCTCCTCGTCCTCATGCAAATGCTCAGAGAAGAAAGACTTAACCTTCTCCTCGTACACAGCACCCATCGTTGCAGGTGACACACAGATCTCATCACGGTTACGGTATCCGCGCTCCGCCGCGATGGAGTCCACTGCTCCAATAGTCGGGCAGTGCTTGTACAGCACACCTAGCGAGGCGAGCTTATCTTCTGACACGGCACGGCCGGAGTCATGTGGCTCACGCTGGTCGCCCTGTAAACAAATGACATCAGCATTTGTTTTAGTCTAGGTGGGCTGTACCTGAAAATGCTTGGAAAGTTGGGTACGGCCAATTGGTGTGTATTTACCTCAATATTGTCGTACCAGTATGCCTTCATTTTTGAGTATTGTCTCACTTGTTGAGTCGGTGGATTTAAAGACGTAGAGAGGGGTTCGTCGTAGGAAAAAGATGATCAGCGTTGTACAACTTAAACATCAGCAGCCCCGCAATTGGTCGATGGCGCAAACTAGTGACCGCCCTCGGGGTTAGCGGTTATAAGCGTAATCACGTGATGAAATACAATTTTCCTTATCGATTTGATCTGATCTTCGCGCTTGTACCTGTTCTTTTTTAGTAAATATTTGCATTACACTCCGCTATGGCTTTTCGAGCACGGTCGGTGGCTCTGATGCATCGGGGCCACGGGCTCCGCTCATTTATGGGCCGGAGTCGTGGTTTCGCGACGGTTACAGATAATACACGGTTCATGATTAACCCCTGTTGCCATGAGTATTGCTAATTAACCCGTTTATAGACCATACGACGTTATTGTTATTGGAGGAGGCCATGCTGGATCTGAGGCATGCGCGGCTGCTGCTCGTTCTGGCGCACGCACTGCGTTGGTCACGCCCTCGCTAGAAAATATCGGTGTTTGTTCGTGCAACCCTAGTTTCGGCGGCATTGGAAAGGGAACTATGATTCGCGAGGTGGATGCGATGGATGGCGTTGCGGGCCGAATCATCGATAAGGCTGGTGTCATGTTTCGAGTCTTGAACCGCTCTAAAGGGCCGGCAGTTTGGGGACCGCGTGCGCAGATCGATCGCGATCTCTACAAGCGGTATATGTCCGAGGAGCTGGCTGGAACGGAAAATCTGAGCATTGTGGAGGGCAAGGTGGCTGACATCGTGCTCTCCACGGAAGGTATCGAGAGCACCCCTGGTGCACAAGGCAAGATTGTTGGTGTGCGGCTAGAATCCGGGGAGGTCATTCCTACTGGTCGTGTGGTTATCACTACGGGGACATTCCTGGGTGGTGAGATCCATATTGGAATGGATGTATTCCCTTCGGGGCGCATGGGCGAGGCCCCTACATACGGTCTCAGCAAGTCCCTCCGTGAAGCTGGCTTCCAACTGGGACGCTTGAAGACAGGTACACCACCGCGATTGGACAAGAAGACTATTGATTTTAGCGCCCTCGAAGTGCAAAAGGGCGACTCGCCGCCTCACCCTTTCTCCTATCTCAACAAAACTGTCGCGGTAGGGGATGAAGGCCAGCTTACCTGCTGGATGACCCACACAAATGAAGCTGCCCATGAAATCATCCGCGCCAATCTCGACAAATCCATCCATATCCGTGAGACTGTGCGTGGGCCACGATACTGTCCATCCCTGGAGTCAAAGATCATTCGATTCAAGGACAAGACTCAGCACCAGATCTGGCTCGAGCCAGAAGGCTTCGCACCAAACGATGTCATCTACCCAAATGGCATCTCAATGACCGTACCCGCAGACGCGCAATACGCCATGTTGCGAGTAATCCGTGGTCTAGAGAACGTAACCATGCTCCAGCCCGGATACGGCGTTGAATACGACTACATCGACCCACGCAACCTACGACCTACACTAGAGACAAAACTGATCAACGGTCTCTACCTCGCCGGCCAAATCAACGGCACAACAGGCTATGAAGAGGCAGCTGGACAAGGCATCATCGCTGGCATGAACGCTGGCCTTGAGTCGCAGAACCGGTCACCTCTCACCCTGACCCGGTCAGACGGCTTCATCGGAATCATGATCGACGACCTCATTACCAAGGGCGTCTCGGAGCCCTACCGCATGTTCACGACGCGAAGCGAGTACCGCATCTCCACCCGCTCCGACAATGCTGACCTACGTTTGACTCGCATGGCACGCGATGCCGGCGTCGTCTCTGACAAGCGTTGGAGCCACTTCTCCGACACCGAAGCGCAGATCCTAGAGCTGCAGACTCTGCTTAACAACACAAAGCTCTCGTCATCTGCGTGGTCTCGCAAGGGCTTCAAGGTGCGCTCTGATACCTCAATCCGCTCAGCGCTCGATATCTTGTGTCTAGACGGCGCCGATATCAACACCCTTATTCCTACCATTGAGTCTCCTACGGGCACGGCATATACCCCATCTTCGTTCGCGCCGGAAATCCTCACCCGCGTTGCCATTGAAGGCCGCTATGCGCCGTATCTGAGGCGGCAGGAGAAGATGGCTGAGCGGTTCCAGCAGGATGAGAATTTGCTACTGCCGGCAGATTTGGATTACAGTATGGTCCACGGCATCAGCAATGAGGAACGACAGGTCCTTGAGCGTGTGCGGCCTGTCAGTGTTGGCATGGCGAAGCGCATTGAGGGTGTAACACCTGTTGGTGCTTTACGGTTGCTGATGCATGTGCGGAAGGGCACTGGGTTTTCTAAGGAGGTTGATGAAGACCCTGCTGTTGCTGACCTCCTCCGTTCATCACCTTGATTCTTGAGTATATGGGTATGGGACTCTCTTTTTTTCATGGATTGGCATAGCGGGAGCGACTCGGCGCTGGATGTGCTTTGACTGTACAATATCACATGTATATTATTCTTCAATGTGCATATTTGCATTGTATATTTACATATATCAAGCTAGGCATATGGCATATATTGACAATTCTCCAAGTACTCTTATGATTTTCTCCAAGCCACATTAAAAGTATGAAAGTAGAGTTTGTCCAGATAGGGAAAACGGTCTCGAAAGAGTCAAACCCTAAGCACAATCCAAGTACCCAAAAACAAGCAATCCCAACCCCATAATCCCCAAAAAGCACGCGTGAAAAAGCAAATAAAAGGATAATCGAACCCTCGGGCCCCAGGCCCAAGCAGACTCCAAGTTTGAAAATCAGCAAGGGGCATTCGCGACAGGGATGTACAGAAACCGGGGGAGCACCTATGACCAAATTGGGACAGGCTAGAACAGGAAACTGTGATCATTCTCTATATACATTGATTTTTTTCGAAAATGACCTCGGTGATTTAGAAAAATCACCAGCGCACAAACCCTCCCATCTGGTGATCTTGATCGCAGCGCGTATCCGCGATAACCTTCCTCGTTTAGATGTGACGAACAAAGCCTACCTATTCGGGCCTCGTACATATTAACCTCTGCAAGCCCATCCAATCCACACCAGGAAGCTTGTGCACTGATATTATTGATGTAATGAAAAGGAAAAGGTGGCGTGCATAAGCCGTTGACACCGATCTGATCTCACTCTGTTTTCCAAAACGGTTGCGTGAATCGCTTGCTGTGCGATTTCAATTGGTGTTCCGCTCATCCGGTGCTGTGATGTATGTGAAATCACAAATCACATCTCCGGTGACCCCGCGGAAGAACGGGGGGCGCTATGGTGGTTAGCTGAGAGGGTAAATGGTGGATCGCCGAGAGCGTTCGATCTATCGAATTGATGCATCTTGGCTTGCTGCTTTGTAAGCGCTGTGCATCATTCTCTTTTTTCTTTTCTTTTTCAGAGTACGTATTGAGGGGTCGGTGTCTCTCGGGTAGGCGGCTGGATGGGGGTTGCAAGGGGGAATGCGTCCTTGCTTCTTAGCGCGCTTCTTTGTGTAAGTGATCAAAGCCATGCAGATTTGGATTTGGGCTGCTATAATCGTTACTAGTCAGTGCTTACTGCAGTACATGTTGGATTCCTGTATGTTGTATGGAGTAATCTGCATAAGGTAAAAGCTATAGAGTACTCCGTACATAATGCACAGTAGCACGATCATCTGAGATAACTTGGCAGCTGAGAAAGTCTTCTCCTGCATGGTGAAGAATGCAGATGGTGGGTCAACCGAAGATGTCAATATTTTGCCTTCTAGAATGCTGGGGACTGTCTTGCGAACTGTAACTTGGGACTGTGGTCGTCGCAAAGCTCCGTATATGTGCATAATATCCGCGTTCTTGGCCTCCACATAACGGTCAATTTATAAAATATTAGTAACAACATAGTGCTCGGCGCTAGGGTGACGGTGTATGCCGCAGTGCGGTGGGTGGTATACCGAAGCCCTAAATCGGATTACCTGGTGCATACTCCGTACGGAATACAACATGCGACGTAGTTCGCATCCCTTTTTTGAATCAATATCGGGAGTCAACGTCGGGGAACATAGCTATATAGTGGAGCCCGAAGTCATGATCTACGACGGCGACCTCCTACGTTGTACATTCTTTGTTCTATCCTGCGTTAGACGGATAGCCACGAATGCCTTCCTGGCTAGATTCAATCGAAAAGAAGACATGAACTGTCGGCGCCCGCCATTTATCATTAGACTCAATAGTGTCTTTGCAGATCTTGAAATTCTCATATTTGTGATTTTACCCGACTGATCTCATAGACCCCGATGCTTTACGCCACGATGTTGAGGATGTCCACAATGCCGATGCATAGCGATATATGGCGATATATGGCGATGTCTCAGGTTCCGGTACTTATTGAGGGACATTCTATATAGTAATATGCAGGACTTCTCTCCAAAGCTTCATATGAATAGAGTAATGTGATGTCATAAGCTTAGTGACGCTGATACCGTCCATATGGCCATCTATCTGGTTTTGTTGGCGGTTTGCCTTGCAATGGAGTAGTCTAGTTAAAGCCCCTAGCGAAATATAACACAGACATTCCTTTATTTAAGGACATCGCACGACCCTATATGGAGTAGTATAGTGATCTCTAACTTTGATAGTGGGTCGTTTCGGTAGTTTGATATACCTTGATCAGATCGTGAAGTATGATCCCCATAACTACTCCGTATACTCCATATAATTAGGATCAGGGTTCTATGTTCTCCTCCATGATCTGTTCCCTAATCCTTAAATTTCTTAAACCTTAACCTAAAGGTTAGGGTACCTCGGCATTCTATTGCCATCAGTTGCCGGTTGTGGAGTCTTGCTCTTCCCAAAGGGGAAATAAGAAGAGGAGAATGGAGGGAGATACTTTTCTTTTTGAACTGGCCTCTTGGGGCTATCATGATAATCTATGTCATGATATACAGTTTGACGTTTGTAGGGAATAGAGTGAGATCGTTCTATATACGGAGTAGTCTGTATAGTGGTTGGAATTAAGGATCGAAATATATCCATACACATATAACCAGGATGGATGTCTCATTTATCTTGTTTCATATATCCGGAAGAGCCGAAATAACAGAAACAAATCAAGGAGTTCTAATTGTGAAACGACATCTAATGGTCGCATTGTGTTAACCGAATATCAGAGCTAGTGAGTCATAACATCCACGGGAAGCTCTAGCCGTGAAGGGCCGTTCAGTACTCATATTATATAATACGACATACAATTTAGGTCTACAATTCTAGAATGTACTGTAGTTTTCAAAAACAAGTAAAGAAGTCACACAAAATCAGATACGAGCCGTAGTGCTGGGACAGTGATCCCTGCCGTCCTTCTGACCACATGGGCGTTAGTGTGTGACACGCTAACATTAACTACTGGAAATTACCTTGGCTTCGTTTCCACCCGATCGGCTGGTTTGACACGAGGGTCACGAGTTCTGATATTCCTTGGTATACGAGGTGGAGGCAATGCTTGGTACGGAGTAGAGAATCCAAATGATATCTTATTCCATGTCTCTCATTATTCGCCTCTTTCCTCCTGATATGGAAATAAGAACTAGACCATTGTTCAAGCCCGATCGGAGTCCACCGATCTCCCCCCGAAATGGAATAAATAGACGATCACGATCATGATCCTCTTTGAGAGCAAAAGCGTTTCCACTTGTTATATGTACACGTCATCTGACATTACTTTCAACCTACTATAACATACAATATACTTACTACTTAAGCGTTATTGCCCTGACATGATTGTCGGCCACATTACTCTTGTACTACAGATACACAGGTTCAAATCCAACCAATGAAGCGCTGAGTTCCAATCTTATAATGTTTGTTGGAGGTGGGAATTTTAACAATAAAGGTAAAACTTAAACAACCAATAGATAATCGAGAATCAGAATCAGGGGCAAAAAACGCCGGAGTTATTCCGTTGAACCTAGGCCCTAAAAACAGTCTTCGGGGTTGTAGACGGATTAGGGAGGTAGTACCATTGCCCTTGTTCATTCCCCCATGATCTCTGTGCGAGGCTGTATATAGGGACTTGTGCTTGTGGCACGGTGAATAGTGGTACTGGGAATTTGGTGCATGTGTGGATGCACATGCAATGCACATCTCTGCATTGTATGTTTTATTGTATAGTATCTACGGAGTATACGGGAGTACAGTTATAGTATTATTGTTTCAGATAGATGTCTATGTTGTATATCAAGCTTATACGGAGTTAATATAATAAAGATATAAATTAGTTTCGCCGAGCCGCCGAAGATGAAGCTACAATCCTCCGAGACCACAAAGCCGATGGACCAAACCGGATCTTCGTTTGACGCCAAGTTCCTTAATGATGATCGCCCCTTAGTGTTATACCCATGAAAGTTGCGGGATTTCTTAGTTTGATCCAAAGGAAGCATAGTACGAACGCCACCGGGACTAGTGTGAGTTATTTCTGCTTGGGCTTTTTTCTTCTTCAAGGTGCGTGCATTTGCCTTACTTGTGCATCCTGTGCATCCTGTGTGCTCTCCAAGATGATCTTCGTATCGGCACCGAACCCTAATTAGGTCTGGAGCCGAAAATTAAAATCATTATTCTTCAGGAAAACTTTACTTGACACCTTTGAATTCACCCGTTCAAGCGTCTAACAGTTTTAAAACCCCACCCTTTTTTTTTTTTAATCATCGAGGTAATTGTGGACCGTGGATATGGGTTTCGCCGAACAAATAATAACTAAGAGATCGACGGGAAAAGTACATCCTGGATCTTCTAAATAGTAAACTTCGATCGTCTAATCTAAGCCACATGTAAAGGTATCTCGGAGGTTATGATATGATTTGCTGAGGATATTTGTGGGGTAATTAGATTGGAAAGCCCGTATTCCCTTTGGGTACCTTTGTTAGCCTAACCGCCAACGCTAACTATCTTTGCTCTTCAACTCGTAATCGGAGTCAATTCGTGAACTCCCCGCGCTTAGATCCTTGGCTTGTGATGGGCTGTGCAGAATATCTCAGTCTAGATCGATTTTATTTATTTTTTATTTTTTTCGAATTTATTCGGTGTGCTCCTTCCCGATTCTTTTCTGCCTAGTGGTTCTCGGACTTCGGCGGTTATACTATTCCTGATATATCATTTTCATTTACGTACTGACTTACGTTATTTTCTTTTTTTTTAAAAAAGTATATAGTTGAAAAAAATATATATCGTTCTCGCGTTTACTTTATATAACTAAAATTGTAAATATACGTCTGTCATTCGCGCCAATTAAGTTCTAACAAGCGTGCGTCAACCACTCCTCTGGGACTATGACTTTAAATAACGGAGCACTGTCCTCCGATTATTATATAACGTCCTACCCAATACTATTCATTCTATAACATTGTTGTACATACTGACTATCTATAAAATAAATTATTATTATCTTGAAAATTTGCTCAATATCCCTCTACCTAAAACCGCAAAACTGCCGATCCCTCAATCCTTAGCTCCATGGTTTGACCGGGGTGCATAGCCAGGCCACATGTCAATGGCTTGGCTGAGACTGACTTGGGCCCAGGCTGAGAGTTACATAGTGCAGCCTGGATCTACTGAGGATCTCCCGCGAAAGTTTTTGACCATCCAATCGAACCCCAGTCATGGTGTCTCGGTCTTACGATAGCTGGTTAGTTGGTTAGTTAGTTGATTAGTTAGTGAGGTACGGGACCCTCTTCCCCTCTTAAGTTTTTTTTCGAGAACTTAGCCCTGGGAAATAAAAGTAAAGCGAAGTTACCGAAAACTCTTTCTACGCCCGGAAGCCTAACCTTCTTTTTTGTTTTGTTTCTTATTTGAGACGCGTGTCCCCCTCCGGTTCTACACATCCGTTCATGCTGATTGGGATTTTGTTTTTGAGGGTTGTTCTTTTTGGGTACGCTATACCTTGTAGTATACATTATTGTACTTTGTATGTAGATTGTATACTGAATCGATGGGTCAAGGCGGAGATCTACTGGAACGCGCTCAGTCCTCCACTTTGTTCTCTTTGGAGGGGAATTCCCACAGACCGTCAAAATGGGAGACCAGTCATGAAGCAGCAAATCCACCAATTTGAGGTATAACAGTCACCGATACCCGGACCCGGAGAAAAGAATGAAAAAAATGAATGGAAAAAAAAGAAAAAAAAAAAAATGAAATGAAATGAAATGAAATGAAATGAATATAATAATCATCACAGTGTGATGGAACTTGACCCGCGTCTGACTGGCTGCTCCAGACCGTGGAGGATCTTATCCTTGATTGCCGTTGGATAATGATGACTCCATCCGGAGTTCGAGGTGGAGGTCATTTTTTCAATAGCTCGGTATGGCCGAGAGATTACTCCGTCGTCCCGTACTCCGTACTCAGAGATGATATGACGCCCTTCGGAGGATTGGTATCCTCCAGGTTCCTAAGGTTAAACCCACTGTCTCAGACAAAAGTCGATCCTTTCTCTTATGGGGCGTCAGATGGGAAAAGTGGGGAGGTATAGTCGGGAGAGCCAATCAAATGTGTTCATACTGTAACTACTGGGGGCATTGGTCACAGCCCCGGGAGTGTACTTTACTTGGCTAGACCACATGCTTATGATCTTTGTTCTCTCTTTTTTCCAAATAGGGCAGGTGAGTGCTGAGTCAGAATCTGCAACTGAGGTAGACTTCTGGTAGATTTCCTGTTGTTCTGTAGTGAGAATCTACTTGGGTCGACCTTCGATTTTGGTATAAGATGTCACGGAGACCCTCCGATCCCAATCCACGGCTCCACCGGGATCACCCATGGCTCGGGGGGGTGATTATATCTTGACCTGCTCTATTCTTCGTTTCTTCTACTTAGTATACTCTATTATATTAGAATTATATTAAATGATATATATATGTTATTGTCTACTAAAATCATATCTGCTTGATCATATAGTATACTCGAAGAAGTTCTATAAAGTGAAACTGTACCTGCTTCTCGCGGAGGGTTTGGTGAAATCATGACTTTGATGTTTCATTCTCCGTATTTCTCCGCTCCCCGAATTCCACCGTCTTTCCTCTTTTTTTTTCCTTTTTCTTTTCTTTTTTCTATTTCTTCATTTTCTGGATCGACTATACCAAATTCAGAAAATGGCAAATAAATCAATTAAAATAATTAAAATAAATGAAATATAAAAGAGAAATAAAATAAATAAGCCCAAAACATAATATCGCATGTCATATCTGTCATCGATACTCCAGGCCTCAGCATTGTGTCCCAGTGGTTCCAACCCTCCGAGTTTTTTTTTTTAACATTAACGTTTAATTCATTAGACTCCCGGGGTGACCATACCATACTTCTCTGCAGGTGTATAAAACTTGATTATAAGATAAAATAGAGAAAAAAAAATATAATATCATAGAAAAATATAGAAAATCGAGAAAATAAGAAATAAAGAATAAAGTAAATAACATAATCAATAATCTAAAATAATTAATGATCATCTTGTGGAGATATCACCACTCAGACCTCTATCCCCCCTTCTTTTTTAAGTACTTTTCCCCTCTCTCTTCACTTAACTAGCCAGGGTCCCCATTTAGGTACATAGTTATTCCCTTCCCTTCCCTTCTCTCAGTGGATCCCCAAAAAAAAAGAAAGCTTGGGAATTGCCGCAACTCAAACCGTGGAACGGGTTTCTAGTAGATCCCCATCTTTTATCGGTGCAACCTTGACTTTTGACTGACTTGAACTTGGAAGGCCCGTGCTTGCTGGCCGATCCCTGGGAATTCTCCAACTGAGGGGTCCCAACTCAAAACCTCCCTCCTCCTTCTCCATACCCTGGTCGATCTCTTAGCTTAATTCTCTTTTTTTTTTTTTTTAAACCTTTGGTCCCATTTGATCGGGGAATATATCACTTCGCAAAAGCCCGGGGGGTTGCTGGGATTGTATCTCTTTCACAAATCTACATCATGGTGAACGGGACCACCGCCGTGTTGGAACCCACATTCACCGGGTATGTCGCAACTACACAAGATGCTCTGATACTCTTTGAAGCATGTTTGACCGGTGTCTTGCATCATGTTCCGCGACGCCCTCATGACCGTGAACGAAGTCATCTCGTGCGCAGTGGAAGTGTCTTCATCTATGAAGAGAATGCCTCGGGCATCAAACGCTGGACTGATGGAGTCACCTGGAGTCCAAGTCGCATTCTGGGGAACTTCCTCGTTTACCGTGAGCTAGACAAGCCATTTCCTCCTGGGGAGAAGAAGCGCGCCATGAAGAAAGCCACTCGACGACCAGTGCCAGCCGGCCGGCCAGGCGAACCTTATCCACGACATGATAGCAGCCAGGGCTATTCTCCGACATCTCCCGGCTCTGGCCCCTTCGCAGACCGTTCATCCCATCAATCGGAGCTCGAACGGGCGTTGGTTGGGTCTCTAGTCGATTCGTACGGCTTCAAGGACTCGGGGTTAGTCAAGAAGACGATGAGCGTGACGGTTTTGGGCGTGACCCACCATTTGGTTTCATACTACAGTGTGGAGGACGTGATGCGCGGCATCCTCAACCCACCCTCCATGGTGGACTCGCTACGCTTTATTCGACCCCGCACCGAACTCACCCAGAAACAAAGCTTCCGCTCCCCGATTGATGAGCTAGAGGCAAATGCAGTGGAAAACCAGACAGAGCCCGGTCTATACGCATATCGCCCACAGATGATGCCTCCACCCACTTACGCCATGCCAAACCCTTCAAACGACTTCTACATGCACCCTGGCCCATATGCCGCCACCCATCCCCCGCAGCAAGGCACTATTCAGGGATACCCGATGGGCGCGCCGATGGCAGCCCAACCCGCGCCAAACCCGTACCTGCCAAACCCAGGGCAATCTGCCATCCCCCCAAAGCAGGATGACTACCACTCATTCCGCGCAGGCCCCTATGGCGGAAGCATGGACTCAATGAGCGCGCACAGCATGGCCTCCATCCCAAGTGGCCTCAACGCAGGACTCTCCAGTTCTCTCAGCGAGCGCAATAGATCCACTTCGGAACACAGCCCTTCCGCATATCGCAACTCTTCGATCTCTTCGCGCAGTCAAGCAACAGATGCTACCTCACCCATGGATCCATCCACCCCGGCCACCTACTCCCGCGGCAGCTTCAGCATGTCCAGTCAGCTAGATAGCCAACACCAATCACTCGATCGCAACATGCCTGGCCTCGATCCTAGCGTGCCTCGTCGCGAATCAAACCCAATCCATCCGTCCTACTACAGTACGGATCGCTCCCAGTACTATGTGACTGCGCCTTATCCTGCCACGCAACCTATGCCAACATGGACGACTGCAGCGGCCACGCAACCACAAATGGCGCAACCACAAATCTAATCTCTTGATACCTTTCTTTGTGTTTTGTGTTGCTTATGGCCATGGAGCGTGGGAGTCAGGCTGGAATTCTATTTCTTTTCTTTGTTTCTCAAGTTGCTTTTTGCTTTATTTGCCTGGAGATAGACCCCTTTCTGTTCTGTTATTTTCTGGGAGGAAAACGCCGTTTCATTGCTACACTATGTACCTGACAGCGGCCGTGCTCGTCTCTTGTCTATATGGTTATGGTCTCTTTGCTTTATGGTCTGTTACGGAGGCTCTTTGTTTACGGGCTGAACTGCTTTGCTTTGACCCTATTTTTTTCTTTTCGGTCGGCTCTCTGATATGTTTCTGTTCGGGGAATCCGGGTGGTGGCGTTCTTTTATTCTTCACGATGTCATGCAACAATAACCCGACAACCCCAAAAACGGTTCTATTCTTTTTATTACTTCTTTTACCTTTGGACACTGACTCCTACTTTTTACTCCTTTGCTCTCCAACACAATATCCCTATTCGCGGCCAAGGCTGCTCCCTGTATGTTTGTCTTCACTGCGATCACGAACAGTGTCCAACGGTCTCTTTTCCAAGGTCTGGGCGGGTTCTTGTTCTCTATTCTCTATACCCTGTTCTATTTTTCCGCAGGGACAGGGTTTAGTGATTCCCTTCCCATTCCATGGTCAAAGATTGCTTCAATACCTCCCTTGTTTCCTTTCTTGAGGGTGCTGTTGCTGGTCATGGCTATCAATACTTTCGTGTACTTCATACTCGATTCCCCACAGTCTATCGTATGGATAATAGGCTCTGTGCACCAGTGGTGGCTTTTTACATTCCAATTCCCCAATTTCAATATTAGCTACTTCCGCATGACAAAAGATGTCTTGGTTCTATTACTTCTGTAGTCTTTCTGATTGGTATATCATATACACGATACTCTATACTTTACTATCTATATCTGTCCCTGCTTTGTATATTTGTTGGCATGGCAGATGTGGTATTGGATGTCGTCAAAAAAGAATATTCTGTATTCCACTTTTGCTTTTGTGCTGTTTAACTGGGGTCAATATTATCTCGCTAGTAAATATTGAGATATATCTTCTTTTCTGATGGCTGATTGCTCTATCAAGTCGTTTATATTCTGGGTTTTTCAACATTTAGTGATGTTCTGAGAACTGTCTCCATTTGTATCGAAGTATATATAGCTTAGTCTTTTTGCTATAACTCTCTACAAGCTATGTATATATAGTTTATTTGGACAGCACACTGCTTGGAATCAAGCATGGATAACTAGGTCGTCTCATGTATATATCAGTCACTTTGATTACAGTCCATGGTTTTCCTACTATTTTAGAGAATATTGATATAACATAGATTGAAAGATCAAAAGAACACTATTTATACACTAGTAAACAGGTCACCCATGCGTGAACTCATATATCGACAATGGGTATCTCGATCACAAAAACTCACGCACGCTGATATACCCAAACAAACATTAGCAAAATACAAAGAAGTACACACATGGAGCGAATCTAGCCTCACCGAGAAGTATATATCCCAAACCCACACCCAACCATCCTCGATTTGGATCCAAGACACAAAGTTCCATATTGCCGTAATAGTTTGGGATCAGGTCAGACTCCCCTGATCCTTGTTGAGTTCAGCGAGATGTGCGTTGGGGATGGCGAGTGATATTGAGGCCGCTTTATTCATGAGATAGACAAGCAGGAAAACTACCTGTTTGAACCCATTACCAACGACACCGACTAATTTTAATGGTCGGCAGGAAGCCGGGTTCCAGCTCCCACAAAGCACGTAGAATGCCTTGTATACCGGAAACCACAGCAAGCCATTTGTCCAAATGACCATAGGAGGGTCTAGGGGGATACGAGAGGTTCGCATGTCACCGTGCTGGTCGAAGTCGGCCTGGAATCGGGAGGTCCGCTGGTACGGCATCATAGTGCAGAGATGATAGAAGACACCTTGGTCGACCAGCGCTAGTAAACATTAGAATCAGGGCGACTGATATAGCTTCGATATACTTACCAGAGACTCATTATCAAGTTTTAAGAATGAGAAATTCATGGCATCGGTAGAGATCCCGTAGACAGTAGTATCTGTCTTACCAAGATCTTTACGTTGCTTATGGACGCATCCTTTTAATCCGAAGATCAGCATAAGAGTACGCTATAACGACGATATTATGAGGTACTTACCCATGTATGTTAGGGCCTGTGGGACCCCTTCATACCACTGTTGGGTCTCTTTGCCTCCATAGTCATAGTTGACGTTTGAGTCCAATGACATAAGCCTCAAAGGCTGTAGAAAAGTCGTTTGCACAAAGCCTTTTTGCGCCTTTTTTGCCGTCGACCTATAAGACAGAATGGTACTGAAAACACACCACAAAGCCGCTTATGCGGCCGAATATTCGTATAATCACCAACAGAAAAACAGAACCAAGACCCATAAAAGCGAAAGGATGGATCTCACACAGCAGCATGTCTGATCCAGATAACTAGGTGAAAGTCCCGGAGTACCCAAAAGACAAGATATTCCCTACCTCGGTGGTGGGTTAACCATACTTATAACCCCGATGGCTCACACCAGCACGCACACGTCTAGCCCCAGACGAAGCGGAAACCGAATATCGCCTCGTAACACGCCTCGGTGGACGGCGCAACGTCTGATAAACTTCCTCACCGCCAGAATCATCTCTCTCGTAGATCTCTGAAAGTGTGCCACCCCGCCGCGAACGCACGCCCGTATGCGTGATCATTGATGCAGTTGGGCTAGGGAAAGGGCATGTGGGAATGTTGTTTGATGCTCCGCTCGCCACACGCGTGGGGAATTCCCGCGCTTGCGTGCGTCGTAGGCTTGGTGTGCGGTGCGGGTATAGGGGGGAGGGGCCTGGACTTGTTCGCGTGAGGGTGGTGAGGTGTGCGATGGTAGGGTCGAGGAGGAGGTGGAGATTGAGTGGGATAGTTATGGCGGTTGTTCGGGGTATGGAGGGGGTTGTTGGTGCTGGCTGAGAGGAGGAGTGGTCTTGGGTTCGGTTTTGGTCTTGGGTCTGGGGGGATACCTGCTGTGGGCGGAATTGGCTTTCTTCCCCCCTCGGCTGGGTGGTCCAGAGGTTTTGTATGGTCGTCTGCAGAAGGTCGTTCTGCAGGGTTAGGTCGCGGGTCTGGAGTTGTTGATATGGGATTGGGTTGAGAGACCCGTACTGGCCTGGGTAGGTGGTCTGAAAGTGATCATCAGGGATTCCGGTCTCAGGTGGAAGTTGGATCTGAGAGAAGTATATGTTAGTTTCGGCTCACCTCATATGGCTTGAGGGATTCATTGATCTCTTGATCAGTGAACATACCTGACGGCTGAACTTCCTCCCTGGCATGGCGATGTACTCATCGAACATGCTCTCGAGTTCTGCAAAGTTGAACCCGCGCACCGGGTCGGCGGGCTCAAACCGCTGTCCAATTTCTTGTTGAAAATTGATGCCCCGGCGCGGCAAAGGTTGGTACTCGGCCAGCTTCAGCATCAAGGATGGATAACTTCCAATTATCGCGTCGATGACGGGGTCGACATCGATCGAGAGGGAAATCTTACTGTTTGCCGCTGGCTTCTGAATCAGCATGACAAAAGTGAACTCGCGCGGTAGACCAGATCTCTGGACATTGTTTTCTTCCATGGACCAGACGATTTTTCCAGCTTCCACATCGAATTCGCGACCAGCTGGGCTCTTCAAAGTACGTGCAGAACCTTGAATGCGCATCATCTCATACCGCTTGTACCGACTGTTGATACTCCCTGAGGGAATGACGTTTGCGCTGATAGGCAGCTCCGAGATTCCAAGAGACCCAGCTAGACTAAATGTCCACTCCATTGTCTCCGGGGAAACAGTGCCATAGAGCAGGTGTGGAGCATGCATAAGAAAGCGTGGGCTACCGGGCGGACATCCATAAGGGTACGACTTGGATGTTGAAAGATCACGGTTTCCACGAACCGATACACTAATGGTGGCAGACTTGATGCGGTGTGTGATGGTGTGCGGTGAATGGAAGGTGAATGCGATGGCGAGAAAATCTACATGTTCAGCGTCCTTGTCTGAGACAGCATGGTTGGAGTAATAGCCATGCTGAAGGCGTTGTACGTGAGCGGTGATATAAGCATCGCCGGGCAGTCGGCGCTCATATATGAGAGAACGGTTGATAAGCAGGCGTGGATTCGCCCTGTTTGGATCTGGTAGGTCCTTTTCTTTGACTGGTGCTATATTGCGAATTGGAGTTAACGAGCGTGAGTCCGAGACACGCCCATCTTTGACATTAAATGACATCGTCGCGACTGCAAGCAACTGGTCCGCAGTTTCGTTCTGGTAGGCTTGCCTCGCTCTTCATCTGGCCTCAGGGGTCCTTCTAGACGCGGACATCTGTGTCTGTAATTTGGCTTGGCCTGCGTGACATATCATATATATTCATTTAGCTGGCTACTTAAACATGAATTATAGCATTTTTGTTCGATGATGTTTTTCATCACCTGGGGTTCTTGGTCACAGGAGTGGAAGAGACCGTCAGGTGAGCATAGGCTTGATCATGATCATCGTGATGCGACTGCTGTCATTGAAAACCTAAAGATAATATTGTCATTTTCAAGGGTATGTAATTCAACAGAGGCAGACACGTCATATTTATTTACAAAAGTAGGAGAAATATAGAAAGGGTAGTTTGTTCATCCGTACATGTGGAGGATATAGAGACTAGCGGATAAACCATTTCTCCGACAAGAAACTCATCGCCGAGGTGCAATCTCCAATATTCATCTAACCTCAGGCGACCGTGATCTAGAACTTTTGGTTCTAGCTGATTGGATTTCTGGTAGAGGTGATCTATATTTTGACTTCTCTTATATGTATGACTTGTTCAGCCAGGTTGCCCCGATTTCCGACTCATCCAGCTAACAATCCCTAGATTGTGTTTGTACTATATAGCATTCTGTCTTTTTATTTGCATTTCTTGCGATATCAGCTTGTTCGTTTATTTCATTTTCATTTGGGTGTTTGTATTTTCAGGCTTATCACCAACTGTGCGACGCGACAGCTTCCGTTGGTCAGTCCCCTGGCGTATTACTTGGAGCTTTGCATCGCCTGAAACCAACCGGGTATGCACAGTTGAAGCTTCCGCTTGAAACCTTGTGATTATCGGTGTCTCTGGTCAATTTTGTGATTCTACCAACGCCTGCCGTGGTCAATCTTGAGTTAGTGTTACCATGATTGGCTCATGTGCAGCCCAGTTGTCCCTTCGGGCGAGCCGGCAGGGATCCCAAGGGCTGTCTAAGAACGCACGTCTTTTTTTCCGGCCGAATGTGTTCAAGACTGAAGCTCTTCAGAGGGATGGATTCCGGTGTATATCTACATCAGTCCATTCGACGTTGAACCGATCACCAACTGGGTATGGTCGTCTGCCGCTTTGTTTATTTATCCACTTCTAACTGTTCACTAGAGGATTGAGGCCCCGGTCTTCCCAGACTACCCTAATCTCACCATCATTCTTCACCCAGCAGAGATGGACCGGATCAAAGTCGCCAGAAAACAAGACTCCTGAACAGTAGGTCTACAGCCTCCACTGCGAGATAATCAGTGTCCAAATAGGACATAGACCAAGCGAGCCAGTAACTAACTCCAGTGTAGATCCGAGGAATCCAAGAAAAAACCTATTCTATCGCGGATTCCCCTGCCAACATCCCACGAGAATATCTACACTGTACCCAACATTCTCACATTCTCCCGGCTGGTCGCCGCCCCCGTGGTCGGGTATCTATTAGTCAACAACTATCACACAGCAGCACTATCCCTGTTCGCCTATGCGGGCATCACCGATCTCGTCGATGGTTATATCGCCCGGCGGTATAACCTCCAAACCGTGGTTGGAACTATCATTGATCCCATGGCCGATAAGCTGTTGATGACCATTGGTGTTGCGTGTCTGGCCGTGAATGGCTCCCTTCCTGGTAAGTCTACTCGTGTGGATTAGTGGTTTACGGATATGGACATGGATTGACACATTGAATAGTGTGGCTCGCTGTGATCATCCTCGGTCGGGATGTTGGTTTGGCTATCTCGGCTATCTATTACCGTTGGATTTCACTGCCTGAGCCTAAAACTATGGCCCGGTACTGGGATTTTTCACTTCCCTCAGCAGAAGTCAAACCCACTGAGATCTCGAAGATCAATACTGCCCTGCAGTTGGTGTTGGTGGGTAGTGCAATTGCGCTTCCTGTGGTCCCCGAGGCGTTTGTCAGTGCCTGGCATTTGAGCGAGGCCATGACTGGATTCCAGTAAGTTTGCTCTTTTCCTGTTTTATACCCCATTATTTTTGCCCTTGTCTCGTCTGTTTTTCCATTATATCTGGAAAGACAGATCTCAATGATGCGCCCTAGGGCAAATTGAGACTGTTTCCAGTACATACGACCATAGGGTGTGGAAAACAGGGCTTCCCGTCCGCTCAGCCGTACTTAAGCCACACGCCGGTGAGTTAGTAGTTGGGTGGGTGACCACCAGCGAATCCTCACTGTTGTATGTTTTTGTTGTTGCTTTTTTTTTTTTTTTTTCCTTTTTCTTTTTTCGTATAATTCTGCTGTTCGTTTCAAATTAGTTCCTTGCTGACCAATCTTAGATACCTTGTTGCTGGCACCACTCTTTGGTCTGGACTCAGCTATGTCTTCTCCAACAATGCCGTAAAGATCCTTTCGAAAGAAGAAATCCAGAGGCGAATTGCTCAAGCAGCTGCTAAGCGCAAGTAGCGATCAAAAATAAGCAGTTAGAACTTTTATTGTACAATATTTCAAAAATTCACATGTTTGATTATGCCAAGAGCCAGACCGTCTCCTTCCAACGGGGACTGTGCATATGAACCTGTGAACCACATGGATGCCTAAAAGTAGGTGTAGCGTAGTCTGCATGACATGTGATATATCTAACATGACAACGTGGAGGTATATAGTTTGTAGGAGCTTACCAGGGAACCCTGGCATATGTGTGAAAGTTGGAGTTGGCATTCATAACCAATGTAATTGTATAAGCTAGGTAAGAACTATAGAATAAAAAAGAATAGGCCGGACATCAGGCGTCAGCTTTTAATAGGCCAAGGCGCCGATATATAAAAGTTTATATCCAGATGACCAAGATCTCGCCTTGTCGGGGTCCTTTTTGGGCCGAGTGGATCAGTAAGATCTCGAAAGTCGCCGAACTGCATGTTTTGGGATGAATTAGGTAGGCGAGCCGATATGAACCGGGGTGTTTCTGACTCGGTATCCCACATTCTTTGTACATAGTAGAAGGCGCCTAGAGCCTCTATTAAAAAAAAAAATTCGTAAGCAAAAGATTTTCAAACCCCCCTATAAACGGAATATAAAAGCCGGCCCCACGTGCTTGCATAAGCCACTAAAGGCGATAGGAATGGATATTCCGTTTTAACACAGCCAATCAACAGTTGATTACCGATAAATGGTCCGTGAACAGCCAATAACAAGCCAATAAGAACCAATCGCGTAAAGCCCGACTTTATCTCCGTAGTTGAAACCAGAAATTTCTTTTGATTCATCCTGACTCATGTAATCCACTAATCCACTATAGCTCTTTGAATCTTGACTCTGGCCTTTATGATTCGTTCATTTCTAGCACTTTCTAGGATTTCCAAGGGTCCCATAATCCCCTTTTTAGCGACTGACAAATGCCCGGAGTTAAGTGAATATGCTGACATTTTTCATATAAACGGCGTTTAAGTCTGCTATCATTTCTGTAATTTTTTTTTTATCTCCCCCATATATCCATATTCCCCTCCTCCCTTCTAAATAGCCTGGCTTCAACATAATATAATTGTGCCATTGAATCTTGCCGGAGAGTAGAACCTATCCAAGCGCCGACATGGAGGGTCACTCCGAACAGTCGCATTCCGCCTCGGATCCCCATGCCTATAATCAGACCAGGCAGCAATCCTCAAATGGCGAGACCTACCACCAGGATGTGAACTCCGAACAACCAACCGAAGAAGTTCACCGAATTCAATCTCCCATCAATCAAAGTTTAACCGACAGCTCAACCATCAGCTCATCTGTGAGTGGCGATGATGGCCGCTGGGGAGAAGAGAAGGCTGGAAAGGCCGTCTCCCGCAGCGGTGCCATGGAGGACATGGAAGAGATGCGCCGTGAACTCACCCGCCTCAGCCTACACCGCACCCGCTCTGCCACTAAGAGCGTTCGTCGCCTCAAGTCGCAGGCCAGCCGCCGCGATGAAGAAAAGGCCCAGGACGAAGAAGATACAGAGAATGAGGCTGATGACAGCTTCGATCTGGGTGGGTTCCTAACTGGTGGTCATCTGGAGCGCCGCACCACCACTGGTGGACCAGCCAAGAAGGTCGGAGTCGTTTTCAAGAACCTTACTGTGCAAGGCGTGGAGACTGGTGCATCCTTCGTGCGCACTCTCCCCCAGGCTGTGATGGGTACCTTCGGCCCGGATTTGTACAATCTTGTCTGCCAGTTCGTGCCGCAGCTGCGGTTCGGCAAGCACCCCCCTGTTCGAAATCTGATCCATGATTTCAGCGGTGCTGTGCGCGAAGGTGAGATTATGCTTGTGCTGGGCCGTCCCGGCGCTGGCTGTACCACCTTCCTCAAGGCGATTGCAAATGACCGGGGTGCTTTTGCCGGTGTCCAGGGCGAGGTCAGTTATGGTGGTCTGTCATCCGAGGACCAGAACAAGCACTTCCGTGGAGAAGTCAACTATAACCCGGAAGACGACCAGCACTTCCCCTCTCTCACTGTCTGGCAAACTCTCAAGTTTTCTTTGATCAACAAGACCCGAAAGCATGATCGGGAAAGCATCCCCATTATCATCGATGCCCTGCTAAAGATGTTTGGTATCACTCATACTAGGAATACCCTTGTTGGTAACGAGTATGTCCGCGGTGTTTCTGGAGGTGAGCGCAAGCGTGTAAGTATTGCGGAGACCCTGGCCACTAAGTCCTCGGTGGTCTGCTGGGATAACTCGACTCGCGGTCTGGATGCCAGCACCGCATTGGACTATGCCAAGTCCCTCCGCATCATGACCGATGTTAGCAAACGCACTACCTTCGTCACACTTTACCAAGCCGGAGAGAGTATCTACGAGCTCATGGACAAGGTGATGGTCATTGACGAAGGTCGCATGCTCTACCAAGGTCCAGCCAATGAAGCACGACAATACTTCATTGACCTGGGCTTCTACTGCCCTGCGCAATCGACTACAGCAGACTTCCTTACATCGCTCTGCGACCCTAATGCCCGCGAGTTCCAGCCCGGCCGTGAAGCATCGACCCCCAAGACCGCCGAGGAACTTGAGAAAGCCTTCAAGAACAGCCATGCCTACAGCCGTATCTTGGAGGATGTCAGCAGCTACGAGAAACGCCTGCAAGACACCCAGCAGGAGGACACCCGCCGCTTCCAGTCCATGGTCGCGCAGTCCAAGTCCAAGTCCGTCTCCAAGAAGTCGTCATACACCGTCTCGTTTCTGCGCCAGGTCATGGCTTGCGTGCAGCGCGAGTTCTGGCTGCTCTGGGGCGACAAGACTTCCCTCTACACAAAGTACTTTATCGTTATCTCTAATGCCCTCATCGTCTCGTCCTTGTTCTACGGAGAATCTCTGGATACCAGCGGCGCTTTCTCGCGCGGCGGTGCTCTGTTCTTCTCGATTCTGTTCCTTGGTTGGCTGCAACTGACCGAGCTGATGCCTGCTGTCACTGGGCGCGGCATCGTCGCCCGCCACAAGGATTACGCTTTCTACCGCCCCTCTGCTGTCTCCATTGCCCGTGTGGTTGTCGACTTCCCTGCTATCTTCTGCATGGTCGTCCCGTTCACGATTATCGTCTATTTCATGTGTGGTCTTGATGTCACAGCTTCCAAGTTCTTCATCTACTTCCTGTTCGTGTACACGACTACCTTCTGCGTCACCTCGCTCTACCGCATGTTCGCTGCGCTATCGCCGACTATCGATGACGCGGTACGCTTCAGTGGTATTGCGCTGAACCTGCTCATTTTGTACGTCGGTTACGTTATTCCCAAGCAGACTCTTATCAAGGACTCTATCTGGTTCGGATGGCTGTTCTATGTCAACCCGATCGCCTACAGTTACGAGGCAGTCTTGACAAACGAGTTCGCCGACCGAGTCATGGAATGCAGTCCCTCCCAGCTCATCCCACAGGGTCCTGGGGTGGATCCCAAGTACCAAGGCTGTGCTCTGACTGGGTCGACATTGGGCGAATCATCTATCACTGGAGCGCAATACTTGACTGCCAACTTCGAGTTCACGCGCAGCCACCTATGGCGCAACTTTGGTGTTGTCATTGCTTTCACGGTCCTGTACATCCTGGTGACTGTCATCGCTGCCGAGACTCTCTCGTTTGTTGGCGGCGGAGGTGGTGCTCTGGTCTTCAAGAAGTCCAAGCGTGCTAAGAAGGTCACTGCCCAGACTAACGGCGCCAACGATGAAGAGAAGGTCGCCAACGCAAACGACAATGCCGCTCTTGCCCGTGGAAAGGCCTCCGCCGATTCTGATGCCACTTTCAATCGCCTGTCCTCTAGTGAGCGCTGCTTCACCTGGCAGAATGTTGAATACACTGTCCCCTACGGAAATGGAACACGCAAGCTCCTCAACAATGTCAACGGTTACGCTAAGCCTGGTGTTATGATTGCCCTGATGGGTGCCTCTGGTGCTGGAAAGACGACTCTGCTCAATACTTTGGCCCAGCGCCAGAAGATGGGTGTCGTGACTGGCGATATGCTCGTCGATGGCCACAAGCTGGGTCCTGATTTCCAGCGTGGCACAGGTTTCTGTGAGCAAATGGATTTGCACGATAATACCGCCACCATCCGCGAGGCCTTTGAGTTCTCAGCCATCCTCCGCCAGCCCCGTGATGTCCCGCGCCAGGAGAAGATCGACTACGTGGACCGTATCATCGACCTTCTCGAGCTCGAGGATATCCAGGACGCCATCATTGGCTCTCTAAATGTCGAGCAAAAGAAGCGTGTCACTATTGGTGTCGAGCTCGCAGCCAAGCCAAGTCTTCTTCTGTTCCTTGACGAGCCCACCTCCGGTCTCGACAGTCAAGCCGCATTCTCGATTGTTCGCTTCCTCAAGAAACTCTCGCAAGCCGGCCAGGCCATCGTCTGCACAATTCACCAGCCCTCGTCCATGATCATCCAACAATTCGACATGATTCTCGCTCTCAACCCCGGTGGCAACACCTTCTACTTCGGTCCCGTCGGCAAAGAAGGCTCATCCGTCATCAAGTACTTCGGTGACCGCGGCTTCGTCTGCCCTCCATCAAAGAACGTCGCCGAGTTCATCCTCGAAACAGCTGCCAAAGCAACCCACCGCAACGGCAAACTAATCGACTGGAACGAAGAATGGCGCAATTCCGACGAAAACCGCCAAATGCTCGCCGAAATCGAACTCATTCGCTCAGACCGCAGCAAAATCCCCGTCGAGGAATCCGGCTCCGCCCAATACGAATTCGCCGCAACAACAGCAACCCAAACCTTCCAGCTGACGAAACGTCTGTTCACGAACTACTGGCGCGATCCCTCCTACTACTACAGTAAACTCTTCGTCTCGGTCATCATCGGCATCTTCAACGGCTTCACCTTCTACATGCTTTCAAACACAATTGCCTCAATGCAAGACCGCATGTTCTCCGTCTTCCTAATCATTCTCATCCCACCCATTGTCCTCAACTCCATCGTCCCGAAATTCTACATCAACCGCGCCCTCTGGGAAGCACGCGAATACCCCTCCCGAATCTACGGCTGGTTCGCCTTCTGCACAGCAAACGTCGTCTGCGAGATCCCGGCTGCCATCATCTCGGGCCTGATCTACTGGCTGCTATGGTACTACCCAGTCGGTTTCCCAACAGATTCCGCCAATGCAGGCTACGTCTTCCTCATGACGATCCTCTTCTTCCTCTTCCAGGCCTCATGGGGTCAATGGGTCTGCGCCTTCGCGCCTTCCTTCACCGTCATCTCGAACGTCCTCCCCTTCTTCTTCGTCATGGTCAACCTCTTCAACGGTATCGTCCGTCCTTACGCGGATTACCCCGTCTTCTGGAAATACTGGATGTACTACGTCAACCCCGTCACATGGTGGCTGCGTGGTGTGCTCTCTGCTGTTTTGCCACAGGTCCAGATTGAATGTACCTCCCTTGAGGCTACTCATTTCAATCCTCCTCCTGGTCAAACTTGCAGTGCGTATGCCGGTGACTTCGTCAACTCCGCTAAGGTTGGTTACCTGGTTAATCCCCAGGCTACTGCTGACTGCCAGTACTGTCCCATGGCGGATGGTGCGCAGTATATGGCGAACTTGAATGTTCATCTTGATGATAAGTGGAAATGCTTTGGTATTTTCCTGGCCTTTGTTATTATTAACTGGGCTTTGGTTTATTTCTTCATCTACACTGTTCGTGTCAGAGGTTGGAGCTTTGGTCTTTCTACACTGTTTGGTGCAGGTGGATTGATGATTGATCGTGTGAAGGGGTTGTTCAAGGGGAAGAAGAGTGATGAAGCTTAGAGGCTTCAAAAGTTTGGCGATTATTTTAATTTTTGCATTTACATAGAGCGTTATATCGGATATATCAGGGGAAGTCATCTTAGAAGGACATCTACATATCATTATTTATTCATATTACATATTTTCAATCATATTACATTGTTCTTTGATACATACATAAAGTGTTTTTTTTCCCTTTGTTTGTTTTCGTTTAAATGTCGCAGCATTGATGCCACATAATACACGCCACTCCATTCGTTCCCGTTTACAAGCAACCCAATCCGAACTCCCCTATCCCAGATACTTATGACAAGAATTGTGAGAACCTAGACTCTCACTGGACATTGCAGATGTAGACATAGTGCCCTGGATCCCACTCCGACATAGAGTGTGAACAAAGGCAAGTCTCAAGATTCAAGTTCAAATCAAACCCCAAAGAAGAAAGGCTTTCGAGTCTCGGTCAACGGAACAGCAGGCACTCTCATCGGGACAGGAACAGTATCCTTGAAGACCTCGGCTGGGAGAGGAGCCGAAGGAACAGTTCCCTGTGTTTCTTCTGGTGCCTTATTTTTCTCCTTAGTCGTCTTCTCATTGATGATAGGCACGATCACGCCGCATTCCCAATTGCGACAGTTCATCTTCAGCGATTTGGTCTTGGGATCCTTTACGATACGACCCCTGGTCCATGTTAGCTTTGATATTGCAATGATTGGAGTATAGGCACGCACCATGCACTCTCCGACAAATTCGCACTTCCCACATAAGCCCAGCCGCGACACTCCTTGTTATCAGGCATATCGATCGGGGTGGAAGGATGGACGAAGGCAAGCTTTACCAAGGAATGTGTATTAGTAACCAGTCGATGTAATTAGGCTGTCATGGAGACACTCACCTTATTATGCATCAAGACTCCACGCTCACTGACACAGTCTCTAAGTGTATCGCGCGGGAAATTGGCACCGGACCACCAGGCTGGGTTGAAGCATATCGTGCCAATGGCGTTTTTGGGATTGCTATGCACTTCTCGAACGGTGGCATCGGATGGGAAGTAAACACGGAAGTGGTCGAGACATTCTCGGTTATGCGCTGTCACGAGTGCTGTGTCTTTTTTGTTGGCTGTTCGCAGCTCGTAATCTAGTAGAGCGTTGTCACCTAATGGGTTGGAGTTATTAGTGTACTCGGTCTTTGATTTTGGAAGATGGGGCGTATACCTTTGCAGGCGAGGTAGATGGAGCGCAGGAATGGGGTGTTAATATTTCCAAGCGACGAGGCCTAAGTCTGCGGTTAGTACACTCAATCTTGTTTTATATATGGAGGCGTAGCAGATAAAGAAACTTACGACATAGTCGACGTTGATGGGTGCCTTTGTCTCTAGGCCAAGAGCTTTGACAGCACGACCCAAGCCGCTGAATCCGGTGCGTTGCCATCTGTCTTCGGTATTGGTTCCGCCACTGATATTGTTAGCTCATCAGATGACTGGTGTGATTTGCTAGGTGAATCAGCCATGGAATAAAAACTTACACCGTATGAACAAATGCGTAGCGCTTTGTCTCGCTGAAGTCGAAGTCATCTAGCTTCTTGATGATGTTGCGGTGAAGCTCAGACGCCTGGAGGAAGTAGACTAGTTCTTTGTAGAATGGGGTCTTTCCAGCATTGGGGACTTTGAGTTTGGGAAGATCAATAAGGAATACAGTCTGGACAATGTTAGCAAATTCAAGAACATGAGGTGGGAATAGCCATATACATTTTCCATGAGTCTATCCTCTCCCCAGTCGGTGGGAGTGAGATTGGCGGAGGGTACTGCGATGCGAAGATAACCTGGGTGGAACATGAGAAGCAATTTGGAATGCATACAGAATACTTGGGGCTCCATAGGTGGGAAACACAGGCGGAAATTTGGCATGTCGCTAATGTCTCGGCGATATTGCTCTCGCTGTAAACAAAGTCAGGTTAGTCTGTGTCCATCAAGGCGATGGTGCATGTGTTACTAACCGTTTCTTCATCATTTGCTTGCATGACAAATAGGATTCGAGTAGATGAGTGGTTAAACTTGGAATAGAGCCATGGCATGTCCCACAAAAATGAGCTAAATACGCCCAGCTCCAGGTCATCTCGCTGGATGACTTCTTCAATTGTGATTTCATTCCCACTGCGAGGGAAACCTGTGATGTGTGTTTTCTTGACAGCTCCAAGAGGCCATTGAGCCACTGAGCGGGAGGTCGGTTGGATGTTAATATTCGAGGCATTTGATGCAAACTGGCGGCAGACCTCGGTGTGAGATCGCACTCGAGCCGCACTCGCCTGGGGAGCAGATTGGAACGGATTGCGTACGGCGACAGAGGGTCGGGCTAGCAAAGGCTCATTTCGAGGGAGCTTCCGGCTAGCCTGAGACGGCGCAGTAGGCAAAGCGTCGTCGGCCTTGCGCTTAGCGATACGTGCAATACGCTCCTCCTCCATCTGCTTCCGGTTCATGCTCAATAGTGAACCCGCGGGCACTACAGCGACATCATGTTGGATATTTGCCTGATCGATAGACTGAGCATTGCCGAGGGTTGGGGGCTCGTTGCTAGGCTCCATCGACATAGCAAGAGCACGTTGCAGTTGCTCATGCTCGTGGTCATCTTCAGTCTCAGAAGTAACCACAGACTTCGACTTGGGGAACACTTCTTCAATGTCCGAGTCGTTGTCCGAGTCATTGGTCAGATCCACAAAATTATCTTGGGACAACTGAGTTGGGGGACGCTTGTTCTGGCGATACATCTCTTGGCGAGAGGCCTCGATGGCAGCGTCAAAATCGGGATCCACTAGTGGCTCCATCATGCGGGACCTAACAGAGACCGAAATGTATGAATTTTTGAGAAAGAAAGATAGATGATAAAAGGATAAAGATGTGGATGGGTACTATTGGAATGTTTGATGTGTGGAGTATGAGGGGAGATTTTCAAATGTGACAATGCAAAACTGTCCGCGCGGGCTGTTGCTAAAGCGATTCACAGGACCCAGCAGTAAAATACCAAGGCTTAGAGGCCTATGATCGCCGAAACCACTTCTTTTGATTTCCTACTTTTAGATGTCGTCTTCATCTGGGAACCCCTGTCAATAATCACCACGTGACTGGCCATATCGCAATATAAAAACTAAACTCCTGTCGTACGTTGGGCTTGGTCGCTTTAGAAAAATCTATATATAAGAATTTTCTAGTTGATTATATCATGGCTGCAATGGTATAAACTGCCCTGCGGACCTAATATAGTGAGTATCTCGGCCTTTCTTGACCAAACAATTTAAGAAGGAAGGACAAGACCTATACTATGTACATGGCCAATTTCACAAAAAAATACAAGGCTACACATGCTTTGCTGAAGGTGATCATTCCTGGTACATAGCCTTAGTTCCCATTCGCAAAAAGGAGATCGAATAAACCACTCCAAAGTAGACCAACTCTGAACAAGTATCCAGCGAATGGATTTATGAATTCTTCAAATCAAAGTATCTGTAGCACCTGTAAATATTAAAAGGAGCAGCAATGAGAATGTAAACAGATGATATGAGTGATATTCATTAGGCAGCGACGAGCGCAGCGCCGAGCCAACGCCTGGTCACGCTGGCGGCGACACCATCCATTTCCAGCTTCCGATTGTCAACACCTTCGATCCCAACACAACCAATCGTCACTATCATCATCAACTCCACAATGAAGAAGATCGAAAAAACCATCAATCGCATCCGAGCGAGAGCTTCGGCCTCGCGAGAGCGCATCCGCGGGAGCATTTCGGCCACACGCAACCGCATCAAAGAAAAGTATTCCGCTATGCGTAAGTCTAACAAAGCAACAACTTCGGCGACAGTCCCCGACCCAGTCTCAGAGGCAGTTCCGGCGGCTTCGGAGGTCCAAAACGAGTCTGACCAAGCCATTGAGCTAGTCCCGACATCCCAGAAGATGGCTGAGACATACATGTAGTAAGTTCACTTAACCCATGTGTGCGAGCGTTAAACAAGTCCATGATCTGACAAGACGCTAGTTCCGATACCCCTCTTTGCTATGTCGCCCCTTACACCGATGTCAACTTCAAGGAAAGGACTTGGTTGTCATTTGGCGCGGACTGGCCATCGTTCGAGAACCGATTTGATGAAGACATGAGAAGACATCCTCCAGAGATGATTGTGAACCGAAGCAGCCAGTGCCCATTCGATTGGCTGCCGCTGAACGTCCGCGCGAAGATATGGAAGTATGCCTTCGGGGACACCAAGGAAGCCATCTTTCTCACAAAAGATGGGATCGCACCGAGGAGCCCATGTTCCATGCGATTTGTATCGTGGGAATGGATGTCAGAAACTTGGTTTGCATGGGTCAATTCAATGAGCAATCGAACTCTGGTGATAGTGGACTTCCCGCGGCACGCCTACCTTAGCCCACCCTGCCCAATTCTTCGAGATTTGTCGACAATCCGCCTCCGCGCCCTCAAGCTCACTCTGGGAGACAAGGACGCCAATAAGGCCGCGAAGAGGAACCGGGAATTTCTGAGGTTCGTCTCAAAGCATCGAGACGACGGATTTGTCACCGCTCGCACGTTGATAATCGAATTGCGAAAGAACTGGACAGCGGGCGGCCTTACTGATGAGGATATCGGCTCCCTTCTGGCGTGCGGTGCCTTCGCTCACTTTGAGCGCATCCGTATTCACGGATGGATCACAAGTGAGAGTTTGGACCGGCTTCTGAAGCGAGCCAGTCAAATGGCACAAGCCGCGCTCCGACGGTTGCCTTCCTCTGAGCCCGAGACCGGGCTGTAATGATTTCATAGGCATTGCAGAACCAGATCGATAATGGCAAAAAATGAATCTCTATCTGCAGTTGATTTGTCTAGTCCAAGGCCAACGAGGAGTAGTCTGTTTTCACTAGGGGTTTTCATTGCAATAGCCGTAGCAATCTGACGAGCAAGTAGCTGACCCGTCGTGTCTTGCCCAGGAGAATAGCCACCTAGTAATGTGGTGGTGGTTAGACTTTTGAGAGGCAGAAGAGCATCATCTCCCTGACTGAGGGTGTGCATGCCCTCAGTGCCTGGGTTCTGGTTCTCCATCGGTACGTGCAACTAATACAATTAGTAGTGTTTGCTGAAATTATATTGCAAGCCATACCCAGTGTCCTAAACGCCCTGCTTGTGAAATGGTGACCATGATTTTATCACTAAAGCTCATTATCCCGACATCTGTTTGTATGCCATTGACTAACCCCGCAACCTGCTTAGTGGTGGCCGGAAATGGCAGGTTGAGGGAGTCCTGCATAGAGCTTGTATCAAAAGAGGCAGCCATGATTATTCAGAGTATAAATCTTGGTCAAAACTCCGAAGAGAAACAGAGTAATATAGGTTAACTTGGTGTATCGGAGCCCAACATCATTTCGTAGGCGGCGGATGGTTAGTTTCACCGCCTCAGCCCAAATTCAGCAATATCCGACCGCCTTAATTTTTTTCTTGAGGAAGAAACAGTTGGATCGGAGAGCTTGCACACTTAGCCAATTATCTATTTTTTTCTCAGTCGCAGTGGCTGCAGTAATTCAAGATGCCGCCTAAATTTACACCACGTCTACGAAAACAAAGACACCGGCAAAATCCAGATGGGGAGTCGGCCGATACCAATATCGCACAGCTCCAGCCCGTCTCCAAGGATGAGAAAGAGGCACGGCGACAGAAGCTGAAGGGAGAGCTGCGAGAGCAGCATCCTCAAATGTCCGCAAAGAAGCAGAAGCGCTTGGATAAATATATTGTATGTGGAAAGCGACTTTGAAACATATGGCTCTAACATCCCCGCAGGAAAACAAACTCAGGAAGGAAGAAAATATCGAATTATTGAAAAAGCTAGCCGGATCATCTGTAGACACTTCATCTTTACAGAGCTCCAGAGCTCTTTCCAACAAGCGCAAGAGACATGACGAAGTATCTGCACGGACAGCCGAGACCACGCCCAAAGATAATGCCCCCGCAGATATCTCAGGATATGATACCGACGATTCCGATGTCCACCTGAAAGTCTCAGATCCCGCAACAGACCCCAATGAACAAAAGTTACGAGAAGAGGCAGCTGCTGGAAGTGGACTTAAACGACCACTAGAGCTAGGACCTGATGGATTCCCTGTTCTGAAGAAGCGGAAGCGCGCACCGAAGAAGAAACCAGCCCCTGCACCGGTAAAAGCCGAGGTTGCGTGGGAGGGCTTTGATTCGGGTGAAGAGGATGAAGATGAAGATGAAGATGAAGACGATATGGACGAGGAGTCCGGAAGTGATATTGAGGAGGGATCTGAAGAGGAAGATATTTCGTCCTCTGAGGGCATTTCCGAGGATGAGGATGAGGATGAGGACGAGGAAGACTCAGAAGATTCCGAAGATGACGACGAGACAGACGAAAATAAGCCAACGCTCAAGACTCGCCAATCGGCCTTCAAATCATGGGCGGTACAACAGATCAACGAAGCCGCAGGATTCAAACCCGCCGAGGAAGCCGTGACCGAGCAAGAGCAGGTGTTCGACCCATCTAAGTTGCCAGCATCCCACAATACCATCCGAGAAGAACCTCTCCCTCGGGAACTTCAGGTAACCAATGGCGATCCCAATCGCAAGGCATACAGTGTCGCAGTTGACCGCACTGAGGAAATCCAAATCGCCCGTCTTGGACTCCCTGTCGTTGGTGAAGAACAGAAAATCATGGAAGCAATCCACAACAACTCAGTTGTCGTGATTTGGGGTGCTACCGGTAGTGGAAAGACAACCCAACTTCCCCAGTTCCTCTTCGAATCCGGCTTCGGCTCCCCAGGTAGTCCTAATCCAGGTCTAATCGGTGTCACCCAGCCTCGTCGAGTCGCGGCCGTGAGTATGGCGAACCGTGTTGCCCAGGAATTGGGTCAACATGCCGAGAAGGTGTCTTATCAGATCCGATTCGAGTCTACAGCATCAAAGAAGACAGCCATCAAGTTCATGACTGATGGTATTCTTCTACGGGAGATTGCAGATGACTTTGCGCTTCGCAAATACTCTATCATTCTTATCGATGAGGCTCACGAGCGCAGCGTCAACACTGATATCTTGATCGGAATGGTCAGCCGTATTGTGGGACTCCGCAAATCTTTGAGCGAGGAGGACCCGTCCGTCAAGCCTTTGAAGGTCGTCATCATGTCGGCCACTCTCCGTATTTCGGATTTCACCGAGAACCCAAGTCTTTTCCGCAATGGTGCTCCCCCATTGGTCCAAGCCGAGGGTCGTCAGTATCCTGTTGCAGTTCATTTCTCCCGTCGCACACAGCGCGACTACGTTGAAGATGCCTTCCGCAAGGTTTCACGCGGACACCGCAAACTACCTGCCGGTGGAATGCTTGTGTTCTTGACTGGTCAGAATGAAATCCGACAGCTTTCTAAGCGACTAAAGCAGGCGTTCAAGCCTACTCAGCGGGAAGATACGACACAGGCAAAGGTGCAGCTCTCAGCTACTGAGGCACCTCTAGAAGCAGAGGACCTTGAGCTGGGCGGCACCGAGATGGAAAATCCAGGACATGATGATTACGACAGTGACATGGAGATCACAGGATTGGATGATGCAGAGGAAGACGAAGGCTTCGAGCTTGCTGAAGGCGAAGAGGCCATGGACTCGTCAACTCGCGTTCACGTCTTGCCTCTATACTCCCAACTTCCCACGAAAGAACAAATGAAGGTGTTTGAGCCGGCTCCAGAGAACTCTCGACTGATCATCCTCGCAACCAACGTCGCCGAGACATCTCTTACCATCCCCGGTATCAAGTATGTCTTTGACTGCGGTCGCGCCAAGGAGAAGCAGTTCGATCTCTTCACTGGAGTCCAGAGCTTCCAGGTCGGCTGGATTAGCAAGGCAAGTGCGAACCAGCGAGCTGGCCGAGCTGGCCGAACAGGGCCTGGCCATTGTTACCGGATGTACTCCTCTGCGGTCTACGAAGGCGAGTTCGCCGAATACACCGACCCAGAGATCCTCCGCACACCCATCGAAGGCGTTGTCCTCCAGATGAAGAGCATGGGTCTCCACAACGTGATCAACTTCCCATTCCCCACACCCCCGAGTCGCCAAGGTCTCGCAAAGGCAGAGAAACTCCTCAAGAACCTCGGCGCCCTCACAGCCGAAGGCCAGATTACGCCCATCGGCCGTCGTCTCGCAACATACCCCCTCTCCCCCCGGTTCAGCAAAATGCTCCACATCGGTCACCAACACGGCTGCATGCCCTACGTGATCGCCCTAGTCGCAGCGCTCGCAGTCGGCGATCTTTTCGTCCCAGAGAACCAGCTCGACCCCAACCAACCCCTACCCACCACAGCCAAGAAGCAAATCGCCGACGACAGCGATAGCGACAGCGACAGACGCAAAGTCTACACAAACGCAGATCGCCTCGAAGACGATGAGCGCGCGCAACGTATGAAAGAGTACTCCCGCGCTCAGCGCCTCTTCAGCAAACACGACGACACCTCCGACGCCCTAAAATCCCTCTCTGCAATGTGCGCGTACGCCTACGCCTCCGACGGCGACGCCTTCAGCGAAAAAATGTTCCTCCGCGCAAAGGCATTCAAAGAAGCAACCCAGCTCCGTCGTCAGCTGACAGACATCGTGCGCTCAAACAACCCAGGCCTTGTCCCCGCCTACGAAGCCCGTCTGCCAGAGCCCTCACCAAAACAACTCAAGGCCCTCAAGCAGATCGTCACGGCAGGATTCATCGACCACGTCGCTATCCGCGCCGACCTTGCCCCTGTCCCACCTGAGAACCCGCGCACCCCGCGTCGCGCCATAGACGTCCCTTACCTGACACTCTTCCGTTCCCGGGATGGCAAGGGTCAGGATCTGGAGGAACGTGCTGTCTATGTGCACCCTTCTTCGCTGCTTGCTAAGCTCTCACCGAAGGAAATGCCAAAGTTCATCACTTACTCGCATCTCCAACAATCTTCTGCTTCGCTGGTTTCGGACCAGGTGCCTAAGATTCGGATGTTCCCGCTTGTTGCACCTAGTGCATTGCAGCTCTCGGCGATTGCGCATGATACGCCGCTTATCAAGTATGGCAAGCCGATTGGAAAGGCCGATGCTATTGAGGGCGTGCCACCGCGCAGATCTTGCTGGGTTATTCCTGAATTGGTGGGTGATGCGGGCAGCGTGGGCTGGCCGATGCCTGCTAAGAAGGTTGTGCAGAAGAAGGACCCGAAGGAGGGTTGGGTTATTGAAAAGTTTGTGGCATAGGTACTGGTTTTGGTGTATTATAGATGAGGTTATGATATCCAATTGTGTTCATTTCTTTGCATTCGAACATTGTACAGCATAACATGGACAATAAAAAGAAAAAAGAAACTTGTTCATGCAACCTATTTCCATGATCCCACATAACCCTAACTCCGATTAACACCATTACTTGAGAAAGACACAAGCAGAAAGAAAGAGTCAAGACATAATCTAATCCCTCCTCCTCTCCCGATAATCACGAGAACTAGAAATCTCCCCAGTCTCCCGATCCTCCCTCAACCCAAAAGCCCTGCGCAACCTCTCCGTCTCCTCGATCTTCGCCTCAGCAAGCTCATGAACCTGATAAGCCTTAAGATTGCGTCTATCCCTAGCCGCAGCCCCAGGTCCAGAAGGCTTCTTGAAGCCAGACTCCCCCCGCTCCAAATCCTCCTCAAGCTCCTTCAGCAACCGCTGTCGAAGAGTATCACAACGCTCATCAATCTCCTCTTCACTGAGAACCTTCTCTTCCTCGCCATCCTCGCCATCTTCATTCTTAGCACCGCTCTTCTTCTTCTTATCGGCCTCTTCTTCAATCCGCTCATTATCCTCTTCCAGTCGTTCCCGCTCTTCCATCACTTTCACCTCGATTGCGCGCTTGCGGTCGTGCTCCAGGATCTGCTTGTCCGGCATCCGCTGCTTGAATGGTCGGTCCATTGGCCCGCTGCCATTCGCACCGCTGATGGGTGGGTAGGGGGCGCCGTAGCCTGTGTTGCGTGGTTTGAGGAGGGCGGAATTGCGCTGCACGTAGCCTGATGTGCCGCTGCCGCGCGGGGTTGTGAGACCGACGTTGGAGGACATTTTGGTGGTTGTTTAGTTAGTCGGTTTAAGGTGAAGTTGTGGAATTTGATTGGAGGATTATTTGGTGGGTTGTGTGTGGTCGTGGTAGTGATTATTCTCGTAGTTGTAGTTTTGCGGGATGAGCTCGGAGCTGGTCTGGATGCCGGCTGTATGTAGGTTCTTTCGAGCTCCGATTGGAGGCTCGACGATGACAGGTGGATTAATCGAAACCGCAGGGTTCTATCCGTTGACACGCAGAGAGATAGCGCTGATCACAGTGTCAAGGTAGAGGTGGAAGTGGCAGACGGGATTCAGTCCAACTTCATCAAAATGCGCCGTCTTATCGGAATCACGGGATTGATGTCACGTGCGATACGAGCTATTTGTCACGTGTTGGGCAGTGCAAATGGTCTCTTAAGGTCGTTAATCGGTCATGCTACGATATGAAGGAATTGGTAACTGATTTTAGTAAAGTTAACAGTCAAGTCATAATGCATTGATAATACAGCCACTAGCAAGAGAATAAAAGAGAGCCACAAGGGAATTATCAACACGGCATAGCGACCCGGAAACAAGCAAGACGAAGCCCACAAGAGCCGGCAGCTATAACAAGCTACCAAAAGCCAAGCAGAATCATGCATGTTGATCGAGAAGCACAGAAGCAAGAATGCCTTCGAATGAACACCTCAATGCGAAAGGAAAGCCGTAGAGCTCAGGACCAGGACTCATAGCCATAATTTTTTGAATATGTTGATTCGGTCATGGAAATAGCGGAAAGAAATGTGTGGAAAGAAAGTAGGTAGTTCTGGCTAGATCATGCAGATGCCATGGCACAAGGTAGCTGCTGTGCAAAGTGGTTTGATTCTTTTGCTGATATTTTCTGCTGGATCCGAATGTGAATGTGGAAGGTCCGGTACTCCATGCTATGGGCATATGCGCTTGGAAATCATGAAGAGCGAAATATCATATCCGTCCCGCTTTCCGAGCCTGTTGCCGATTTTTCCCCCATCACAGCCGTTAACCCCATGACAAAATAAAAATAAATGGAAGAAGTGGAAAGAACAAAGACGCCGGAGCCATATCGATTCTCGGACCTGGATCTCATAGCGAGAAGCATTGACAATGATTCACAAACACAATCGTAAAAATAAATGAACATGTCAAGAAAGAAACAAGAACAAATAAGGTAAAATAAGAAATAAGTCGGCGGTCCGAGATCGAGATCAAGATCAACACGAGTAAAAAGAAATAAAGAAATAAAGACATTCCAGGCCCTCATTGTTGCGCCGTAAAAAGCCATGGCCAGGTAAGGGAGAATCACATAGACGTTGGTAACATATATCCCGCCTGATTCCCCTGTATGTATACGCCCAATATTAGATAGAGAACAAGAAGTCACTCGGCTCAGATCAAATCAGGATTAGAAAGATTATGTTGGGCGAGCAAGATAAAGTGTGCAACGAATTAGTGAGCACTAGTGACATCGACCGGGACGGTAACACCGGTGTTGCCTGTCTCGGGACTCGAAACCGAGGTCACTGTGCTCTTAGCAAGGCCCTTCGACTCAAGGGTCGTATCGACGGTGGGCTGGGCATCCGTCGGGGGAGGGGTGGGTGGGGCATTACCCACGAAAGGGGCCCGCGCCTGCTCGGTGGGGATTAAGCGCTTAGCGGGTTGTGGAGAGGATTTGTGGGAGTGAGGAGGAGTGGTCGAGGTGGTGTGAGACAAAGGGCCAGTCGCAGGAGAGTTGGGGTCAAAGATGAGCTTCTCGATAGCGACGATCTGCTTGCCATAGCTGAACTTCTTCAACTGGCTGAGCAGCGGCTTGATTTGATCGATGAGGGCTTCACGCTCGGCATCTTTCAATTGGCCTAGGACTTTCTCTGTTGGGGGTTAGTATAGCACATAATGAGTGTTGGAGTTGAACTTACGAATAACATAGTTGCCATACTGGTCACGCATGAGACCAAGAAGGGGGCTCTCGCCGCGGTCGTTGGTAGAGGTTAGGGTACTGATGATGTGGATACGCTCATGTTCCGCACCGAACTCAATGCTCTTCTCAACCACGTTGCTAGCAAATTTGTGCTTGGAGTAGGCGAGGAGCTGTCCCATAACGATATCGATCATGCGAGTACGGTCCTTCTCATCGCCGTTTTCAATAACGTGCTGGATGACATAGTTACCAAACTGGTCAGGAATCAGATTGGAAGTGCAGGCATGAAGCTCAGCCAGAATGGACTGCCGGTCGACCTCCTCACAGTGCTCAAGCATTCTCTGAATGACACGGCAACCGTAAGGATGGGCAGCCAGTCTATTGACCTGCCCTCGGAAGGCATTGATAATGAACTGTACGTATTCCGAAGGAACACGTTCAATGGCCTTCTGGATCACATGGTTACCATTCTGATCACGAACACACTTGAGGACATGGTTCTCTAGCTCCTTGACCATCGCAGCTTGCTGGTCAGTCAGGATGTGCTCCAGGGCCTTCTGGACGACTCGGCATCCATACATCTGGGTCGACAGAGCTAGAACATGGCCGCGCATCTGGTTGGCCAAGATCTTCTTCTGGGTCTGGTTACCGTGCTCGAACAACTTCTGGACGACGTAGTTACCAAAGACATCAGTCATCAACTGAAGACAGTTGGGCTGGATCTCGCGGAACACCTGCTCCTTCTCGTCGCTGTTCGCGGTTTCAAGCTTTTGCTGGATAAAGCGGGAGCCGTGTTGGTCACCACTGAACTCAACCACGTGGTTGTAGATGTCCTTCAGCTCGTAGCGCTTGTTTCCCTTACTGTTGGCCCTGAACTCTTCTAGGAGGGGGCTACGGACAACCTGGCTAGGATCATGCTCGCGTTGAGTGCGCGACACCAAAGCAGCGGCACCGAGACCACTAAGGTGGCCGACTGGGTAGAATCCAGAGAGAGCGTTCAAACGAGAAGCCTGGTAGGCTTGGAAATCGTAAGAAGGAGGGTATTGCATCCGCGAGGAACCTTGGGCAAGCTCCTGCTCCTGGAAGTTTCGTAGCCTGCGCTCGAATGCTGCCGCCTGGCTTTCATTCGCACCTGTGTTGCGGTATTGACCAGATGCACCGTCCACGCCAGTGTAAATCGGGCTATCCATGCGAGCGTAGTCCGAGGGTGAGATAGAGCCGGTGTTCGCGGCTCTGGATCGTGCCTGGTAAGCTAGCTGCATCTCCTGTGCAGCCTCTGCGGTATATCCAAGTGCCTGGTAAGCATCTTCGTTGTTCTGGTACTTCCCGCGCTGGAAAGTGCCATCAAAGGATGCGTGAGGAACGAACGAGGGTCGCTGAGCTGCTTGGGAGGCATAGTTAGCTTCGTTGAGCTGCAGCTTGCTAAACCCGGCGTTGAGGTCCATCGAGCCACTTGTGTAGCGGCCATCGATGCTGTGATTGTCGGAGTAGAAGGAGGGATGGGCGGAGTGGGCGGGACGCTGGGTAGCGTATGAGGCGGAGTTGTGAGAAGCGTGAGATAGTGCGCTGCGGCCCTGGGGTGGGGACATATGCTCGGCAATTCCAGATCCCAATGAAGAAATACCCATTGAAGCACCCATGCTATCTCCACTTGCACCATCGAGGGGATTGGAGAAGCCAGGCTTCACAGGGAAAGTCGCTCCCACAGGGCTGCCACCGAGACCGGTGGTGTTGATCTGTCGTCGACCGGCAAACCCACCGAAGGAGATGCCATCTCCGGAAGGAGACACACCCTCCGACCCAGCGTTGAGGTAGGGCCTGTGGCTCGCAGTGCCAGCGGCGGTGTTGATGCCAGTGGTGCGGGTTAAGGCAAAGTAGGAGCTATCACTGGTTTCATTGATAGCAGGAGCACTGCGGTCGTTTGCACGAGCCTGGGTGGGGGATGTGGCGAGGCCTCTATTCTGGAAGGCGGGGTTGGTGTTGACAGTGCTCCATGGCAGGTTGGCACGTCCCGACCACCCGTCTGATTCCGATGTAGAAAGGAGGGATCCCGATCCGGACTTCCCTTCGAATGCAGTCTCGCTGAGATGTTGATCTGCAAGCTGCGTCAGCACAGCCCATTTCGCAATCTGTGTACGATAACTTACCATCACCGAATCCACCTAGGTTGGAGTCGCCCCAGATGTTGTTCTTCCAGCTAGCCTTGCTAGCACCGAAACCCTTACCGACACTGTTGCCTTGTGATCCGCGGTTGCGGTCGTTCATCCCGGAGGAATTCATGTTGGAAGCCCGGTTTGATCGTGCCTAAATCCGCTGTTATTACGGGTATTCGATTGACATTCAAAATTCCACTCACGTTGTGTACGCTGGTTGCATTTGCGGCCATGGTAGAAGCCATCCCAGTAAATCTCCGATCGGCAGAACAGTAATTCGATATGTACTCGAATGGCGAAGATTATTTGTAGATGGTTCGGAAGAGGTTGTCTCGTGGTAATAAATCACAGAACTGAGACGATCGGCCGATACTGTGTCGACTAGTATTTGCAAACGGGCACCAGGCACCAGAGACGGCGTACACGAAGGAATATAAGACTGTGATGAGAAGCCCATGTTAGCAAGGTTTGGGCCATATTGGGCAATGTTGCATCGGGATGCCAGGTTCGGGGAAAGGTACAAGGGTACCTAGGGTGTCGAAGTGTCTTGGAAAGGAAAACTCACCAAATGAGGGGATAGAAGGGATCACAAGAAAGAGAAGAAAAATGAATGTAGTCTTCTGTATTGCTCAAGAGGCGAACTCAGGACATGTACAGATTATACAGGAGCAAGAGAGGAAGGGAGACGGAAGGAAGGGAGGAAGAGCGACAAGCTCTGAATGAGGCGAGAAATGCTGAGTGTGGCAGGAAGGTCGATCGAGCTTGACAGCGATAGAAGATGCAAGGTGACAAAGAATTGGAACGATTATTATCACCCTTTCGTTTGCTGCAGCAGTGTGGGGTTTTCGAAGTTGGTAGCCGGAAGGTTCAGAATTGAGGAGGCGCCGCGACGTTACTCTGCTCCGTGCATGCTCCAGGAATCTCCCAGTTGCAGATCGTCCTCATGTGCCTTGTGGAGAGGCGATCCCCGAGAATGGTAATTAGAACGTTGGGGGACCCTAGATTGATTGGTAGGCAAGGGGTGTCTGGAGGGAAGATTTTCGAGCGGGACTAAGAGAGGATAATGGAATGCGCTCGCGCAAGAATAAGAATCTTGGATTTAGAGGGAATGTGGATGAGAGACAAGGCACGGCATTAATGTAGTCCAGCTGTCACACAGGCGCCAGCATGACAGCCCAAGGGTATTTTTTTTTGTGTGGCTGTTGGGTGTTTTTTTTTGGTGAGGCGGTGATGAAGGGGAAAAAGGAAAAAGGTAAGGAAAAAAGAAAAAGAGGAGACGTTCTCAAATAAAAAGGACAATTAAAAAAAAAAGTCACACGAAGAAGGAAAAGAAAAGAAAAAAAAGAACAGAACAAGAGTCAATTGGATAGATAACAAGGAAAGAAAGATGATTTCTCAAGCAGATCAGCCGCTGTATTGCCGCGTAATTACCATAACCATGTGAACAGGTCGATCTTGGCTGGGACCTGATGGTACTTCAATTTAGGTTTGAGTTTAGCTGTAAACTGAAGTATCTTTTTCAGCCATTTGTTTCATGGCGTATGTATTTAGTTGTCACCGCGATCTAACTCCCGGCGCTTCTTTTTTAGTCTGGCCCCATTCTTTGTCTTGTTTTCACATCTTATATATATGATATATATATATATATACATAAACATTCTATTTTATTGTATTGCAATTCTATTTCATACTTATAATCCATGGTCCAACTTAATACAAATAATCCCTGGAACAGTACCGAATGGATGGGTGAACGAGCAAACCTAAAGTCACTAGAGAGATTTAATACGGTCAAATATTCCTATCCACTCCAACTCCCCAGCAATTTATGTTGACCATGGAAACTATACGCCCTATAGAAAGAACATACTCCCGAATGGAGCCGGTGCCTGACATAAGACAGCTTTTTCTCTAGGGAATTTGGGTCCAAGCCGAGATTCTATACTAAATGAAGCTTTAATATAATTCCTCGGCAACAGCTTATCTTAAAAAGATTGTTTCTTCCGATCGGGGGCCCACTAAGCCCCTCCCACTTTAGCCTTAAAACATCAAGTAAGGTACACTCTATATATACCTACATAGGGTATAGCATATATATTATCCTATTACGGAGTAAACGTCTATTCCGGTTGGATCCGGAAACATTCTTGAAACCTTTCTAACTGTGGGCCTGTCATTCCAGCATTGGACGTTAGCTTACTTTCTCCGGTCAGGAACTCAATGAAGAGGGGTGCATTTGTTTCTTGTGTTTTGGCTTTTTGTTTTCTTTTTTTTATGTCCTCTCTGTTTCTATTCTACCCGTGCGCCGGGGTATTGCCCAATCCCTTGATTCTCTTAAGTCAAACCCCAACTAGTCATGCAATAGTCTCGCGACCATCGATAGAAGTACGCTTGGGGCAGTGAGGCCCAGATCCAGAGGAATTATCTGCGAAAAAAAAAAATAAAATAAAATAAGTGCGCGACTTGAGTAGACTTCCATAGACTCGGCCAGCCCCTTGCTTCGGCACGTCGTCACACTGACCCTTGGATCAAGCTATAGGTAAAGTGTGGGATGCGCCCTGCTGAATGACGAGATTCAAGTGTTCATTGTCTGGGTCAGAAGCTCATAGAAAGCCATTGACAGAAAAAGAAAAAAAAAATTGGGTCATCTAGCATGTGTTGGTGAACATTTGCCCTCAACGTTGCGGTGTCCAGTCATCGCGGTGTAATCCCTCCCGGCGAGATTGGAAAAAGGCCGAGACATCGACTGGCAAAGGGAGAGTCATACAGCTTGCAGACTGACAAGGATACTCGCCTTTGGATCCTTGCACAGGGGTTGCACAGGTCAAGTGTCAGTCCATTACTCGCAGAAATCTTCCCCGGATCTGATCTCTGAGGGGCATTGCCCGCCTTGCGTCCAACGCCCGTAGCCTTAGGACCACTCTAGGGACCCGAGCGCAATGGACTACTTGCCGTGACTATTGGGCGTTGGCCGTGCTACCAGTTTCCGGGTACTAGGTTGTTGCTTTTTCTATGATGATCGTCCTTTCTCCGAGTTTGTGATGTATCGAATTGTGTGTTGGCCGCCCCTGACCGTATGATGAAAGATGCAGACTCTGTCCACTATGTATGCCAAGATAATCTTGTAACATACCTAGAACATGTCAGTCGGTGCAGTTGACAAATTTTGATAGTGACCTGGCTGTGTTCTTCATCTCGAGTGTCAAGTCTTGGCAGTATCGATAGAAGATCAGGGTTTATTAAAGAGCACTCAACCTGTTCTAGGTCCTAGACGCTAGGTTTCTGCCTTTCTGTATTGATGGGGAATTTCTTGAGGCTTAGTTTATATTGCCCCCAAATCCCGATGCTTCTCATGATGTCTCTCATGTGTCAACACAATAGTCAAAGTCCCCCCACATAAGAACTTAACAGACGGACCACTTGTGATATTATATTTTGCCAATCAGCATACAAATATTACGAGGAATATTTGAAAGCTAGACTAAAAACCCAAACAACAGTTCTCGCCACAAGATCATATCCAGAGACACATTCGATGAAGAAATAGCTCACCTGGCACCAGCCTAATTAAGTATACCAGAGCCAAAACGACACGCACCAATTCAATGTATTAAAACTGGGCACTTTATTTGTGGCACCGGGACCGCGTGCCCTTGTGCTGTGTGTCGCCGATGTGGCTGCAAAATCCATGCAAGAAGGATACATGCAGTCCAGGCGATTGACACATCCAGCATGTGGCAAACAGTGGTTACAGTGACCTTGCATGTCAGGTGTATGGATGTTTACTCCGTCTAGATTGTGTCGCCCATACTTATTATAGACAGTTGCTTTCAATATAGTCTATTCCATTGTGATATATATAGTTATTGAGCAACCACTTATATATATATGTCCACCAAGGAGACACCTAAGTGCTTGGCACATTACTTTATTTCGGATTAATCCAATGGGAATGGAATTAAATATTAGCTACATCATTTCAGAATTGAAGGAATTCAATATAAAGGGTGCAACATAGTAAATCATGCTTGATATTCGACATGTTTATAGACCTCGCTATAGTTAGTCTAACGCCCAAGTTAACTTCACCTATATAATACAATCTCTCAACTGTGTCAAATTCGGTAATTTGTTGCTTGTTTTTGTTTCTATGCTAACAAAAAATGGTTGCTATTTACCTATAGTTATGTTTGGTTGACGCGTACTAGGGCTTTGTTTATATGTCTCGAGGATTGCCTAGGTGCATAAGATCTAATCTCCTCCCACATACTTTTTTGAAACACTCATTTCCTGCTTATTTTTACAGCATCAAGAGCATAAATCATGTGACTATGTAGACAATTAGACTTTGCATTGCACCGTAAGCCAAATCTGAGGGATTTATTGTGCGACCACACTAAGCGCCAGCCATACTGCCTATATATCTCTTTTTTTCTTCTCAAAAGAAACATCTTGAAGGTTACAATATAAATCTCTACTTCGTATATAACATATAACATATAAATTTATGCGAGTTTATGAGCGTGGATCTCAGGGGAACCAAAATAAACAGGCATAGTTCAGTGGGGCCACCTGGCGAATAATATGGCACAAATAACCCCCAGAGGGTCCGTTCTCCAGGCACTGAGAGCTTATGATTGGTTGGTCCCTGGGGCCAAGATGCCCCGAGCAACCCTAAGGAACAGCGCTAAGCTCTGAATAGCTTAGCTCTACACTAACAATAGCAAAGCCGTTCTAGGCTCCCAGCGGTTCTCCTCTTCTCCCCTTCCTCCTTTTCTGTTTTCCCTTCATTCTCATTCCATCCCCTCCATTCTTTTCCCACAGGTGCCAGCTTCACTCTTTCAGCGGCTCACCTTGTGTCCATTCTTTCTATAACTTACCCACTCTCGTTTTCGATTCTTCACCCTTTTTTCGACACCGTGACAACTCGCACATTCCATCGCGTCGGACTAGTTACTTCCCCAGATTCATCCTGTGACACCTTCCTTGGATTCCGAAATCGTCGATCACATACATATCTGTCGATTTCCGATATTCTCAAACTCGGTATCGAAAAAAAACCAACCGTCGACAACCGACAAGATGAACAACCTATTCCCCCGTATCGTTGCTCGCGATGATGACAATGACAACGATAGCGGACTGTCCAACACCATGGTCGACCTACTCATTGCCCTCCTCGTTCTCGTTCTACTATCTCTCGCCCTAGTCGGTGGTCTGCTCATCCTCCGCCGCAAGCGTCAGCGGAAACAGAACCTGCTTCCAGTCCACAATGGACAGTCTCTCAACAAACGCCGCCTCACTATTTCCACAAATAAAACCGACTCCATCCTTGTCTATGACGAGAAACGCAGCCTCATGGAGAACTCCCACAGCCCCCCACCTAGTCCTGTACCTGAGATCCGCATTACCTTCCCAGAGGAAGAAGACGCGAGCGGCAAACGGACGTCTGGCCGCATGGTTATTGTCCGAATTAGTGACGCTGGCAGCGTCGGCCTGGAACCCTGCCATGAGGAGCTTCCTCCATACCAAACCACCGATACCGGTCGCTTCCAGTCCCTGGACATGGATCGTATGGGCGGGCTGAAGGAGAAAGACGAGAGGAAGACGTATCATTAAAGGCGTGTTGTCAAACCAACCTGCTTAATTGACCAATCGCGTATTTCGCCCGCATAGCGCTTACTCCTTTCTCCTACATTCGACGACTTCTCCAAACATGACGAGTTCCCTGTCAAATATCTTTTGCGACTCTACCATTTACATACCCTTCCTTCCCTGATCTGGCCTTCATGGCTTGCACATATGTCCTTCAGTTTCCATTTTGGTATCCCAAGCATACTGTCGGGATACCTGATTCCTGGACAGAATCATGTGTACTCCACACTGCTAGGATTCCAACATTTATCGAAACTGGTTCGTTCATAGCGAGGGCCTGCCGATTTTTCTCCATCTGCTTTCTGGCGTTTGATTTCTTAAGCCTGGTTCTTCATGTCTCTTTCGCCCCTGCTACGTTCCTAGGGACCGATCTACATGTGACATCATTCCTGCTTTCGATTTTCTTTTCTTCACACCCCCTTTATGGGGTCCTATTTTTACGTTTTATTTGGGCCTCTATTTAACTTCTCTTCTCATGTGCCTTTTTTACCCGGTACTCGGCAGCTGGATAATGTATGTACTTAGTCCTCCTATGTTGATTTACGCAAATCTGAATCTATCATTTTTTCCACATATCTTCAACTTTTTCTTTCTCCAATATGTATACTAAGCGTATCTAAGGAGAAAACCAAGATATATAAAAGGAAATCGTGTGTCTATGAACTATCACGGGGTTCCCCAATTGTCATTCTGACTATAGAAAGGGCTTGACATGTCAATATATACCGTTGCTCCACTAAGAAATTAACCCATCTTCTCCAATCACCTTGTCCTAGTCCACCCCAAGACAGTGGCATTATCAGTCGTCATCCATAACAGCCTCGCTCGCCATACCCTCCAGCGTCTCCCGGAGTATCTCGCGATTTCGATACAAGAACCAGTGATCACCATCCACTTCTATGAGACGGAATTCCTTCGTCTGCATACTCCACCCAGCTGCCTCCTCCGGGTAAACAATATCATCCTGACGAGCCGCAAAGGCCGTGATGGGTATATCCAACGGCTCCTCTTCGTGGAACTGGTAATTGAGCAACAAAGGCGCATCCAGCTTCATCAGAGGCAAAATCGAGCGCACAAGATCCGCGTTGTCAATATATCGTGCCACAGCTAGCAAATAATCGGGCGTGGAATCCTCCCTTAGAGTCTCCATCATGATATCTCGCTTCTGCCAGATCCTCACCATATGCGGTGCGATCGTACCCGTGATGAGAAGGCGTGGTAGTGGCTTCCCACGTCGTCGGAGACCACGGAGAACTTCAAATGCAATGATTCCTCCAAACGAATGACCCCAAATAATGTGCGGTCTCCCGATCACATCTTCCATCTCGTCTAGGATGCCGGTCACGATTTGAGATATGTTCGTTACGACGGGTTCGTCTGCGCGGGTCTCTCGGCCTGGAAGCTGTACTGCAATGGGATCTAACCCGGCTGGAGGGTCTATTAAGAAAGGAAGGAAGAGAGTTGCGCCGATTCCCATGGAGTGGAAGCATAGTACTCGCGGACGGTTGGCGTTAACGGGTTTACCCCGAACGAACCACGGTGAAAGTGTGATTAGACCATCGTGAGGCATGAACTTAGAAGTGTCGTTCACGGTGTCGTTCAGGGTTTGTGAGGCCGATTCGTTGCCGTGAGCGATACCGTCTAGATCCGCTGCAATCTCCTGTAGACTAGGCCCTTCGAAAAGCCTGATGAGAGGGTATGGAAGTCGGAATTCACGCAGGATCAAACTTCGCACTTGTGTGAGAGTCAGGGAGTCGAAAGAATATTTGTTGATCTTTTCTGTTGGCGATATCCGGCTACTATCCACTCCTAGTATTTTGGCCAACCCTGCTTGCAGTATATCCGTGATCGCCTGGGTCCGCTCTGGACCCGTTAGTTGAGATAGAGATCTACCAGAGTCACCGCTTCCCTCTGACGTCTGTTGTTTGTTCAACCCGACATAAGCACCGTCCAGGGTTAAGTGGGGATAGGATTTGAAGAACATTGACCAGTCCATCTTAGAAGCGATGCTTTGTGCAGTGTTATAAATGGCAGCGCGCTCAAAGGTAGACAAGACAGTCGGGAGATTCAGGACGTGAATCCCGTCTGACTCGGCCAACTGAAGTACTCGGTCATTATGAGAGGACTGGCGAGACATTCCTGCATAATCCCCCAGAACCCCAAGGTTAAGCGAGGCTCCAGGGAGGCCGGACGCTTGGCGATGATGTGCAAGCCCGTCGAGGAACTGATTTGCCGCCGCGTAGCTCATTTGTCCTGCAACCCCAAGAATACTGGAAATAGACGATACTAAAACAAAGAAGTCGAGGTCGACCCCTTGTGATGATTGGTGTAGATTCCAAGCACCTAGCGCTTTGGGACCAAAAACAGCACGGAAGTTGTCCATCGTGGTATCATGGGCAGACGCGGCCTCTAGTACACCAGCGGAGTGAATGACACCCGCAATTGGTGGCCAAGTCCTTTCCTGATGGAAGAGGAAGTCAACCACTTGGGCGTCAGTAATATCACCCTTTTCAATGTTGACCGTCGTCCCTCGACGTTGTAAATGAGATATAATAGCGTGGTCTTCAGCAGATTTTGGCCCTGATCTGCTGAAAAGCACTAGATGTCTTGCCCCTCGTTCAACCAGGAATATGGCCAAGCGAAGCCCTAACCCACTTGTACCGCCCGTGATGAGATAGCTTCGATTTTCTTCCAGCCTCAGTTGGCTTGGGGGCGCTACTTGAATTTCAACATCGTCTGGCATTTCCACCACCACCTTGCCAATAATGGCAGACCGGGATAGTTTCTTCAGGGCCGTCGATAGCTCTGTGACCGGATACGTGGTAATCGGCGGTGGAACCAGCTTACCGTCATTGAAAAGCCCACAGATCTCATTCACGATCTGTCGGTGTAGAGCTGGTTTTTCTGCTGCCAACCTATCGACATCAATGGCGAAGAAGGAACAGTTTTGCCCAAATTGCTCTTGGTAAAGCCTCATGTTCCGATAGATGTCTGTAGTTCCGATTTCTAAAAATCGCCCAAACGGAGCAAGGCATGCCATAGATTGCATGAACATGGCCCCGGTCAGGCAATTAAGCACGACGTCGACGCCCTGACCATTGGTGGCCTGCATGACCTCATCATGTAATGTCAAGGATCGGGAGTCGAAGGCTGCTTCAACTCCCACACTGGTCACCCAAGCTCGACGGGCCGGGCTTCCGGCTGTTGCGTACACACGGGCGCCAATCAGTTTCGCAATTTGAATTGCTGCTGATCCAACTCCACCAGCTCCTGAATGCACTAGAACAGTTTCACCCGGCGCGAGCCGCCCGAGATGCACAAGGGCATAATACGCCGCGGTGAAAGTAGTTGGCACACAAGCTGCCTGGGTGATAGAAAGAGACGAGGGGATAGGCATGACAAGATCACGATTGGAAACGGCGTAACCTGCGATGCCGTTCGAAACCCGGGCCATAACTGGAGTGCCGTAATCAATGTCCGTCACATTCTCTCCGATGTCTGTGACTCGTCCGGCCACCTCAGAACCCAGGGTTTGACCTGTTAGACCAACCGAGGTCACTCTATCGCTTAGAAGGCCCATTGAATTCATGACATCCTTGAAGTTCAGGCCTGCAGCGTGGACTTCAATTCCCACTTCATCTGGACCTAGATTTGGGAGAGAATGCTGTCTCAGAATGACACCATCCAAAGAACCGTTGGTGTTGCGCTCCGCGTGATATTTTCCTCCTCTTGCAGGAAGAGAGATTTGGTTCTGCTTTTCTTCCTCTTCAATGTCCACAACCACTATTCTTCTGACATACTGGCCTTCTGATCGTAGGGCCACCACTGTCTCATGGCGGCCAATTCGAATGGTTTGCAGCTCTGCCTCGAGTAGAGTAGTTTGGTCGCCAGCCGTGTTAGTTGCGAGATCAACGACACGAATTAGAGAATGTGGCAGCTCGTTTGCCAGAACACGTGTAGCCGCTTCAAGGGATGAGGCCAGGGGATTGCATTGTGTATCGGCCGGGGTCATACAAGCCCCCTCGGTGAGCACAACCACCATGCAAGTGCCATTCTGAGCATGAATCCAAGATGCAACACGCGCGAAAGTCTTTATCACAGCATCTAACTTGTTGTAAATATTCGATTCTGGTGTCTCCGATAACAATGCTGGTATTATGAGAAGTGTCCGACGGTCCAAATTGAAACCCCATTTAGCAGCTTCCCACGAAGCTCCAAATGAATCTATCTTCTCTTCGTGAATTGCTGAATGTGGGAATGACCTCTGAACCGTATTTGGCAGCCAATCCCACTGATAATCTGATGGGTGAAGGATCAAAACATTCCGAAGATTCGCGTCTGTCCTATTTGCCTGCTCTTCGACCTCCAGCTGGAAACGTACTTGGTGTTCTGTGGGCTGAGATAGAGATTTGCCCTGGAGACGTTTTGTCGTTAAGCCGTTCAGCCTGGCAATGAGCTGACCTCTATCTCCATATACCAACACATTGCACGCGAGGAACGTATGGTCGTGGCGATACACCTGGACATGTGCAAAGGCAGCTGTGATAGGACTGTCATTCACAATGTGCACTGCCTCCACGTGGCTGGGTAGATACACCTGGGTAGGGTCGCCGACATAATGCTGATGAGCGTACAATGTGTGGACAGCGGCATCCAAAAGCGCGGGATGAAAGTTGAACTGTGTCGCCTCCTCATTCAACGAAGCGGGGAGTTCCACCGCAGAGAAAACCTCAATTCCAGAATACCACATCTTTTGGACGCATCTGAATGATCTGCCGTACCGAAGGCCTGCCTCCTCGAGTTTCTGGTAGAATCCGTCCACGTCTACCTCTTGCCCTGACTGTAGACGAGCCTTTATGCCATCAAGATCCTCAGTGGCTTCGCCGGGAGGCTCATCGTGTGCATTTATCCGACCTCTGGAACAGACTTGCCAGCCGTCCTCGGGGGCTGCACCTGCCTGTCGAGAGCTAAGAACAAAATCGTTGGCGGCACCGACAATCTCAAGCATGACTTGAGGGGCGAAATCTTCCGCTGGGGCCAGAACAACAGGGTGTTCAAATCGGAGATCTTCTAACCAGACCGTCTGATGTTTCATATATTTGCTTGCGGCTAGATATGTCGCTTCGATATGTCCCGTCATCGGGAATACAATTGCCCCGTCAACCACATGATCACTGAGAAATGGTGACACGCCGGTGCTTAACCTGAGTCGTATGATACCACGTTCATTATCGGTCAGGCTTGTTGAGGCTACAAGGAACGGATGACGAGACTCTGCAAGGCGGTTCTGTTGAGCTTCCGGATTCTCGAACCAGTGATGCTGCCTTTGGAAAGGATATAGGGGCAGATCAATAAAGTGACCCCCTCCACCGTTAAACGATAAAATGTCGACGGGAATACCGACAGCATGTGCGGCACCTATGACACGGGAGATAGGTTCAACATCGCTACCGCGAATCATGGCTGGAAGCAAATGCACTGGGCTCTTAGCAGCCTCTGCAATTTCTCGGGTTCCAGATATTAGAACGGGGTGCGGCCCTATCTCGACCAGAAAGTTCATGCCATCTTCAATCATATGCTCAACAGTCTCAACATATCTGACCGGCTTGCGTATGTTGTTGAACCAATATGTCCCGGTCAGATGCGTCCCCGGCTCAATGGCCGTGGTAACAGTGGAATACAGACTTAGTTCAGTCTGTTTCCCCTGAATGGAGGACAAGGCCCCGAGAAGTTCGTCTTCCAGGGGATCCATAAAGTGACTGTGATATGGAGTGTCTACCTTGATGAACCGAGCGAACATGCCACGCTTCTCCAGCTCTCTGGCGACGAGCTCGAGTTCGGTCACAGCCCCGGTGAGAGTAGTCATTTTGGGACCGTTAAAAGCTGCCATCTCCACTTTGCCAACAACCTGAACGAGTTTGATGATATTCTCGGCTTCTGTGGCTGATGCTCCCACGGCTAACATTGACCCAGCGCCGGCAGCCTTGCTCTGAATCTGGGACCGATGGTATATTACTCTGACGGCTTCTTCCAGGCTCAGGGCACCAGATATATGGGCAGCAGCAATCTCCCCGATGGAATGTCCCACACAACTATCCGGTTTGACACCATAGGAAATCAGTGTTCTTGCCAGTGCGATCTGAATTGCCGCTATCGCTGGCTGGGCTATGGTGGTTTGCGTCATCTTCGAATCGTCGACAGGGTACCCAAAGATCTCTGCAATAATCGAAAAGTGTGCGAGAGGGGTAAATATTCCATCGAAGGCAGCCAGATGGTCTCGGAAAATAGGTTCTTGATATGCAAGACGCATACCCATCCCAAGCCACTGGCCACCTTGGCCAGAGAACACAAAGGCAACCTTAGGGGATGGTGCACCTGGCAGTTTTTGTAGCACTAAGATTTCTTGGATGCCTGCTCGGAGCCTAGTAGATCAAGTCGGTGACATAGCTCTTCCAAGCCATTTGCTGGAATGACCGATATCTCGGAGTGTTTATCTCGACGCATGTTCAGAGTATACGCAACATCCTCAAGCGAAGGCTTGTGTAAGCGCAGATAAGAAGCCAGATCTCTGGCAGCCTGCGCCAAAGCAGCCTGCGACTTTGCAGATAGGCTGAAAACGCGCCCTCCACGAGAAGGTGTCTTAATACACGTGCTAGTATCATTTGGCGCCTCCTCCAGTATGATATGCGCATTGGCACCTCCAGCTCCAAAGGAGTTAACACCGACCAACATCTTCTGATCGTGGTCACGGGGCAATAGGGTTCTCTCGGTTGGTATTGCAAGGCGTAGGGCCTTGAAGTCGATCGAAGGGTTCGGGTTTTTGTGATTGATCTGCGGGGGGATCTCGCCATAGAAAGTGACGAGAGAGGCTTTGATAAAGCCAATAATTTCAGCAGCACCCTCAAGGTGGCCAAAATTTCCTTTCACCGATCCTATCCATAGTGCATCGTCATCCTCGGAGCGTCCCTGTCCAAGTTGCTCCCCCAGGGCCCTTGCTTCGATGGGATCACCAACGACAGTGCCTGGCCCGTGAGCTTCAACATACCGAATCTTTGTCGGGTCTACTCCTGACTGCTTGTAGACCGTCTCTAACAGCTTTTCCTGTGCGTCCAAGCTCGGAACAGTGAACCCATCTGCGGTGTATCCGTCTTGATTCACGAGCGAACCGCGAATGGACGCATAAATTCTATCATTGTCTTGAACTGCTTTGCTGAGAGGTTTCAGGTAAACAACTCCTACACCTTCGCTGCGAACATAACCATTTGCCGATGCATCGAACGGTTTGCACGATCCATCTGGAGACAAGAATCCAGCCTTGGATAACAGTATTGACGACTCGGGTCGAAGAATAACATTAACCCCGCCAGCTAGAGCCCCCTCGCTTTCTCCTGTCCAGATGCTTTGGCAGGCAAGATGCAGCGCCGTCAAGCTACTAGAGCAGGCAGTATCTAGCGTGACACTTGGGCCCTGCAGGTTCAATCGATGGGATACTCGGTTTGCTGTTGCCCATACCATGGATCCCATGGCTGCATGCGCGCTGGTGCTATCTCGTTGTTCGGTGGTCATCTGCATGGTCATGTGGTCATACATGAAGGTGCCCATGAAAACACTCGTCCGTGAGCCAGCCATGTTCTCAACAAGAGTGCCAGAGTCCTGGAGAGCATGAACACTTGCTTCAAGAACGAGCCGCTGCTGAGGATCAATCCTGGATGCCTCGGCTGGATAGTAGCCAAAAAATTCAGCATCAAATGACTTGACATCGTCGACGAAACCACCCTTGCGGCTCCGGATTGTCCCATATTTTTGGGGATCTTTGTCGTAGAACGAGTTGAGATCAAAACGATCCTTAGGGATATCACCCACCACCTCTAGGCCATTCTGCAAGGTTTCCCAGAATTCCTTTGGTGTGGAAATGCCCCCTGGAAAGCGACAGCCAATCCCGACAACTGCAATAGGCTCACGATTCGAAGCAGCCATTTTTTTTGATTTTGCTTTTTTGAAAAAGAAGTAGATTTAAAAGATAGATAGAACAAAGTGCCCCGAAAAGTGTCTGAAACAAGAAGGCAGTCGTTTATCGGATTGATTGATGCAAAAGAGAGGGAGATTCAAGAGTTGAAATACTTCAATTCACCCCCATCAACCCAGAATTGTATCACCTTCCTTATTGGGGTCAATTCCCGTTTACACCTACTCATGTCAAAGGAATTAGGGTCTCTTGATGTGAGGATCCAGATTAGGGACCTCCTCCGTCATCTTCGTCATTAAACCACTTCGAGCAACCTAATTATATTATCTCTATAGTTGGTCTCCCAAATTCTCAGCCTCCTGTTCAGTGAAAAGTGGGTTATTGACATCACAAATTCCCTATTCTATCAAAACGTGCTTTATGCTTCATAGGCCATGTGTGCCGCGATAGGGCTGGTGTATTCCATAGGCCAGGATTACATCCACATGGAATGACATTCCAAGATTCCTTTCAAGGTTTCTTCACTGCCCCATATATCAGCTTGTGGCTTGCCGTATAGAGCTACTCCTGACGGGCTACTGTCACAGCTCGAGAAGGACATGCACGCCACTGATGATAAGTACCATATTAGACTTTCAAATGCAATAAATTACACAAAAAGAACTAAATTCTCCGTGGTAAGTGATCTATATTAATTATTGGCATTGGCGTTCGGCAAAGAAAAGCAAGTATATCAACGGTACATATGCATACGAAGGTCTGAGGCCTCACCTACCTAACTATCGCCACTTTAAACTTTATATCTAGCAATCTTCTCATATATTGTCCCTCATAAATTTATTATAAATATGGAGACTGGGTGGAGAGAGTTGTTGCTATAGTATTTGAGATAATCTACTTTTTCTTTGGTAGATTAATTTCTTCCTCCCGAGGTCTCCGAGGTATCACTTAGTTTTATCAGATCTAATCAAGTCATATGACTGACCACATATAGGTATTGATATTACGCTGAGTTTATCCTACTCCCGGCGTTTTATCGCCTTAAAAAGATCTTAGTATTGTACGATTGGATGGCGTTCACACCTTGGCGTCTGTACCACCTAAAATTCCAAGATTTCTCCAGGGTTTAATTAGATGATTATGAGCACCTGTCCAGGTGTCCGGGTATCCAGTAAACCCGTTAGGTCACATGTATGAATGAAAACCTTGGAAATGCCTTACCCTCATCCTTTTACCTCTCCCTTCTCATCCATATCTATCAAATTGCACTTATTAAACACAATGTGTTCGACTAACTATCAACTCGAAATTTGATGCTATGAGAATAATGAAAGCGTGAGCTCAAGTTGGGTAATGAGACATTAACACATAATGTCTTTGCTGAACCTACTTGATATTGATGCACCTGCGTCCGACAACATACAATAAACAGGAAATTTGCGAGATCTTCATTATATACGTCACACACCCCATTCAGAGGAAAAAATAAGATCATATACAATCAAGGATATACTCCATCTATATTCCATCCCAAATCATTAATATAGGACATCCGATTACCGCCTCTTGTAATTGTAGACGGCTACGAAGCTGTATATACGCCAGGGGTCAACTCTCCATTTTCGGCCAATATTGATGACTTAATGGCTGGCTGGCTTTGGCTTTGACTGGTGCACCGCTCGATAACTATAATTTAATGTAAATTATTCATCCTAAACAGAAGCCCTAACATATAGGCGCCAAGGGCCAACCCCCAATTTAAGCTTAGCGTTGATGCCTTAGTGCCTGACTTTGGTTCCTGCGTGATGTAACTAGTTAACTAACTAGTTACATACCAAGACGTACCGCCTTCCCTTTAGTTATTCTGCCACAAGTGCCACTGCCTTTTCAATGTCTTTCAGTGGTCTTTCCAGTGGTATCTTTAGCAGTTTTCTCAGACAACATTCTGTTTAGATAGGTCGACAGTGAAACACAGCGGAGAAAGGCTCAATTTGTGCGAACGACTTTTCTATCTATACCCTTTGACTACAAAATACCAGCCCTATATCACGTGTATAGAAGCTGACTAACTATATTCGGAGTTTTAGACTGGTAGAACTGGCAGAATATAAAGGCAGGATACAGGGCGGTATATGTAGTTAATTTGGTTTGGCCCAATATTTCGGAGGTACTGTAGTAGAAGTACTCCGTAGGCATTCATCAAATGTTATATCCGCTCACTTTTTCTTATCTCCCTCAATTTTTCTGACCAACGCTTGAACCACATGCTCACCCATCGCAGCAAGACTAGCCATTGCCATGATTTCTAAAACACTAATGTCCAACCCTAAAGACGTCTTTAACCAAACACGCATCTCAACAGCGGCAAGACTGTCCAGGCCGACGTCGACGAGAGAGCGTAAAAGGTCGATTTCAGAATCGTCGTCAACCGGTTTCATGAGGAGGTCAAATACCCATTTGGCGATTTCGGTAGCAACAAACGCAGCCGCTGTTGCCTCGGTAAGAATGGTCGGGTCTACAGCAGCCGAAGAAACGAAATCCTTCAGTTTATCGGCTGAGGTGATCTTCTCCGTAGGCACATTGTCAGCAGCATTGCTAAAATAGGCAGCTAGGCGACTATCGCACAGTATTGTATTTCCATTCGGTTTGCTGAAGATGTCGGCGGTGTCTCTGAGCCCTGTGAGGAATTGTGCTGGATTTGTGTAACAGCTATCGCGCCGGCCCTGTGGAGGAGGGCCATGATGTATGGAAATCGTTATCGCATTAAACAAATCTCTTTGACTCATGCGAGCACAATCGAGTAACTTGACATTGTCCAAGATCGCTGGGTTCTCAGCGACATGTCCAATGCCTTGGACTGCACCAACGTCAATTACTGAAGCCGGCAGTTTGGAGCGATGGCGGAACTGCACGAATGCATCCATGAATGCGTTTCCAGATGCGTAATTTGCCTGTCCAGGTATTCCGAGAATACTACCCATCGAGCTGAAAAGGACGAAGAAATCAAGGTTTGCGTCTAAGCTCGCGTCATGTAGATTCCATGTACCTTGTATCTTTGGTCTGGTAGAAGCGTTCCATTCGTCCAATGTCATCTTGAGAAGCGATGCGTCTTGTAGCACCATAGACATGTTGAAGATACCCTTTAAGTTGGTGCTAGATAAGATGGCCTCCTTGACGTCCGGCAAGTTGCAGACACTTCCCTTGACGGCTGTGATGGAGCAGCCCTGGTCTTTGAGTTCACGGAAAAGCCTATGGTTTGACTCTGAATCTGCGGTTCGGCATAGGAAGATGAGATGTCTAGCACCATGCTGAACCATCCATCTAGCGACTTCACTGCCTAACCCCCCGAGACCTCCTACAAGAAGGTAAGACGCATCGGCTCGGAAAGTGATTGCGTGGGAGTGGGAAATTGCTTCGATTGACGTATCCTGTGATCTGAAAGAAAGCGCTAGCTTCCCGATATGTTGACCGCTCTGCATGTACTCGAAGCATGATTTGACATCATTTGAGGCGAATATCTTCACCGGGATAATAGGTCCCACATGACCCAATGTGTAAAGGTCCATAATTTTCTTCAGCAGCCTGGAACACGTTAATATCAGTTGTCGAGTTCAATGCATGTATAGGACTGGGGCATGGTCTCATACCGTTTGCTTTCTTTGGGTCTGCACTCAATGTAGTCGATTATGTCGATAACAATGTAGCTCATATTCGAATGCAAGGTGCTCTTAGGCAGTTGTCCCGGACTGACCGATGTAGATTTGGCAAGGTTGACCAGCTTACCAAACTTAGCCACACAGTTACAAGAAGCTTGAAACAACTCCCCAGAAAGCGAATTCAACACCAAATCCACCCCGCGGCCGTTTGTCAGCACCATAATAGCCTCCAAGAAAGATGAATCGTGGGAATCGAAAATATGGTTCCGGGGAATACCATGCACTGTTGTAAGGTGCTCAGCCTTTTTCTCACTACTGGCAGTGACATAGATGGTTGCTCCAATCATTTGACTGATTTGAATCGCAGCAAGGCCTACTCCACCCGAGGCAGAATGGATAAGAATAGTCTGCACGTAGAATCAGTAACGTATCACCCCAACGGTAATGGCACAAATACCTGGCCCTTTTGCAGCTGTCCGATGTCACAAATTCCGTGTAGTGCAGTGGCAAACGCAAGCGGCATTGTGGCTGCATTTTCCAGTGTTAAAGAATCGGGAATCTTGATGCAGCGTGATCCTGGAAGTATCATTGACGTAGCAAAGGTGCCAGGACCAAATGCAGCTACTCGGTCACCCGGACAAAGATCCTGAACTTGCGCACCAACTCGGAGCACAATGCCAGCAGCCTCAAGACCCATCACCGTACTAGGTAGTTCCAAAATGCCTAAAAATATAAGGATGTCCTTGGCCCGTTAGCCTTTTCCTGGAAGGTGGAACGGGCTGCATACCTCGAAGTTTACGCCCGCAGTGTCTATCTGAATTTCTACCTCATCATCTGTCAATAACTGCCCTTGCTGTCCTGGATAGGCTGTCCACGCCAAAGAATCAACGCGCCCAGCTGTCCCAACAACAAGAGATAGTCTCGAATCTTTGATGTTCACATGCGCTTCTTCAATCTCTTGGATTTCGTCCTGGACAGAGAGTGGGAATATACGTCCCACATGAATAGCCTCTTCCTGAATGGCATATTCATATTCAGAAAAGAAATCGTCTCCATGACCCCGCCCATGGAAAGTTTCAAAAACATCAATGACAAGCCCGATGCTCGTGTACTTCAGATTGTCAACCTCACATGTCGCGAAATCGATGCCAAATTCGGACCGAACTGTACGTGCAACACCCATAGTAGGTGCAAACTGAGGATTGGTGCAGTCTATCTGGGTCGATCGGGTCACCCAAAGGGCCCCAGAATGCGATCGCAGCAGTTGAAGTAAGAAAAACTGGAAAGCAGAAAGACTGCTAGTGTTTAGGTCGTTGAAGAATGGGGATACTGTATCGAGAAGAACGATGACGTCTTCCCCATCCCGCAAAGAGTGATCGAGTCCCCAAATACCGACGGTATACCCCCTAGACCGTAACTGTTTCTGCATCTGTACAGCAATTTCTGATGATGTTATATCAGAAATCAAGGTGACACCCTTCTTCGATAAGGCGTCAGGGACGCAGGAGGGACTTGCAAGCATGTATGCAAGGCTATGGAGTGGTGGCGCTGTATCAAACGCAACGTCATCGAGTGCATTGAAGCCCGCAACCTCCAAGGCCTTGCCCCATCGATCAGGAGAGATGTATGGCTCGTCCGCTCTGCCATCCGACTCACCTGCCCACCAACCAGGCAGAATCCCGGCAATGAAATTGATGAATTTCGAATCGCCACAAAGCTCCTCTAACAATAGCTTTCCCTGCGGGTGAAGGAGCTTGCGGACGTTGGTGAGAGTTTCGTGCAGAATTGGTGTGGCGTGCAAGACGTTTGCTGCAATGATCAGATCAAATGACTCCGGCTCGAAGCCCTGAGCCAGGGGGTCCTTGGTAATGTCAAGTGTTTGGAATACGATATTCGGGTAACATTCGAACCTGTCTTTTGCGGCTGGAAAGAAAGCCGCGGAAATATCTGTAAATGTATACTTTGAGTACTTTGTCTGAGAAAGAATCTTTGCCGTCGTTCCTCCTGTGCCTGCCCCAATCTCAAGGATTCGCTGCTGCGGCTGGTAGTGGCCTAGAGAACCAAAGAGTGGAGCACGGTCAACCTCGTTGAGGTAGTTGTAGAAGTTATACAGAGTACCATCGCCCATGAGTACTCCCAAAGCATCGATTTCGCCTTTGCATATCGGGACAATGTTGTCTAATACTTTCATCATTGCTCGGGCACAAGGTGCCGCCGAAGTAGCTAGAATTTGGCCAAGCAATGACTCTATGCTTTGCTCATATGTTGGTTTGGCTTGTCTTCGGAGCCATTCCTGGTATTTATGGAGGTGTGTAATGCCTGAAGACACACCCTGCGCGTCAAGTCGATAGAGAGCCTGTTCAATGCACAACGAAGTAAAAGAGTTCAATAACATGGCGTTATCCTCCCACCCTGCTGCCGCCTGAATGAGGTCAGCGATATTGAGGAATTGTATACTTGGTTGCCAATGAAGCCTTGCTCCGGCCTTGGAGTCACCCTCTGCAAAGAGAGCCTGGCTCGCCCCGAGGGGTCGAAGAACAACGTCTTTAGTTCGCACTGAAAGAGAACCATCAGATGTAAATGCCTCACTATCGAAGACTATAATGTCCTTTTTGGAGACATCCGCCCGCGCCGTGACATCCAGTTCTAACGCACAATCGCCAGTAACATAGATTTCCTCAATACTCGTTGGAACAGGCAATGATTCAACCTGCCAATCAAACCCTTTGTAAATTGCACCGTACGCGATGTGGAGAATTGAATCCAATTGTGTAGGATATACTGGATAGCGTGTTGACTCATTCACCTTAGATACGATCTTTCCGGACACAATATTACTAGTGGCTGAACAGGATTGACTTTCGATGCCTTGAAAGGCGGGTCCAAACTCAACACCACCCCGGCTGAGAGTTCTGTACCAGCTGGAGACATCAATATCACGGGAGAGGGTTTGTTTCTGCACATTCACAGCAGAGGGGAGGCCATGACACTGGGTAATCTCCCCGGAGCAGTGCTCGATCCATTTTACGCCATTGTATGAACTAATGGTAAAGCTGTACCATTTATCCTGACGATGGCGCCGCAGTGATGTCACAATCTCTGTGGGATTTGACTGGTTTAGGACCATTGCCATGTCTAAAACCATCCTGCGGATGATGAATGCAGATGCAGAGGAACCGATCTGTCTCACGGCCTCTCCAGCCATCATTATATAGCCGGCGGCTGGGAAGACGATGTTTCCCGATACTTTGTGGTCCCGGAGCCATGTGACTTGGTCTAGATATAGAACATTTCTCCAGCAGGGCTCATTGTCTGTGCTATCAACCACTCGAGTTCCCAAGATTTCGTGCTTCGGTTGTTTGCGGAATAGCCATTCTTTGTTCCGGCGTGGCTCGTATAAGCTTGAGTATTTATGCTGCCACGGATAGGTCGGTACATCCGTGAGCACTTTCGCACTTCGATCTGGGTTGGTGAGGATATTGAAGTCGAGGGGCTGCCTGTGCGAATACAGCTGACCAATCATAGAGAGGAAGGATTCGGCACAGTCTTTGGAACGAACTAGACAAGGCACATAAGGATGGGTCACTTGTTCTTGGTCTAGCGTTTGGCGAATTGGGCCAGCGAGAGTGGCATGAGGTGAAACGTCGAGAAATAGAAGATGGCGGCCGTTTTGCTGGGTGACAATGAGTTTGAGGGCACTGTGGAATAAAACAGGCGACTCAAGATTCGTTTGCCAGTATTTCGATCCCACTGGATCTCCATCGCTCAGCACATCGCCGGTAACCGTTGAGAAGAATTGGACGCCCTGACATTTTGGCTCGCCCACACTAGCGAGATATGGATTAATAAATGAATGGTATGTATCTCCCACGAATTTCATGTGGTGTGAGTGATATGCAGTATCAGTCTTGAGTCGTTGGACGATGATTTCCGGACGTACCAAACATATTGCCTGCATCACATGCTCCACCTGATCAACATCACCTGATATAGTAACACTAGAAGGAGAGTTTTCACACGCGACGACCACTCCTGGTCTCAAGAATTGATCAATTTCGTGTCTCCCCATCCCGACCGCAGCCATGCACCCGTCCTGTTTCACCATTCCTGCCACGACGCCGCGGTAGTATGCCAATATCACAGCTTGGCTTGCGGTGAGCTTGCCTGCAGCGTACGCTGCGGCAAGCTCCCCGGACGAATGACCAATGACCGCGTAGGGTGTGATGTTTAGTTCGAAAAGGGTATCAACAAGTGCTATTTGAATTGCGGTGCATATCGGTTGCGAATGAGACGATAAATAAAGCTCGCTTGTCTCATTGTCCTTTGAGATTTCATCCATGATCGACCAGGCAGGGGCATCGGGCAAATTCTGCAGGACCCTATTCATCTCCAAAATTGACCTCCGAAAAGTGGCATTGCTCTTGAAAAGCTCAACTCCCATGCCTGGCCATTGAGAGCCCTGCCCCGCGAACACCATGACAATTTCTGGTGGACTTGAGGAAGTCTTCCCAAATGAGGATGTGGTAACTGACATGTCGTTGTGTACGATAGACGCAGCCCGGAACGGAAGGTGCTCCCGCCTTGCACCCATTGTATATGCAAGATCACGCAGAGAGTCGGTGTTCTCTCTCAGATAACCAAGATTCCGTTCAATCATTGCTTCGAGTGAAATCTGCGTGTTGGCTGAAAACAAGAGTAACCGTGGTCCTGGATCTTGCTCATCAATCAAGTCTGAGCTTGGTGGGGTGAAATTCTCAGCAGACTCAATAATAGCATGAGCATTGACACCACCCATTCCAAAGCTGTTTACACTAGCTCTTACACAGCGGCCTTGAGGCCATGGTGTCGCCTCCACAGGAACGGTAATTTTCTTATCCTCAAACGGAATCTTGGGGTTCGGGATATTGAACTTGATATTAGGTGGAATGATGCGGTTTTCAATGGCCAATACTGCCTTTATCAAAGAGGTGAGCCCCGATGCGCCTTCAGAATGCCCAACATTGGGCTTGACGGACCCAATGTACATTCCAGTATCCCCACCAAAGGTATTTGCAACCGCCGCAACCTCAATAGGGTCACCGACGGGAGTTCCTGTGCCGTGACATTCCACAAACGCGGTCTGGGAAAAGTCACTAATACCAGCAGCGCTATAGGCTTTCCGGATGACGTTCTCCTGAGCATCTGCACTGGGGACAGTAAATCCTGCGGACTTTCCATCTGAGTTCATAGCAGTGCCTCTAATAACGGCGCGTATAGGGCTTCCATCACGTAGAGCGTCTTTCAAGGGCTTGATGTACACAGCGTTGACCGCCTCTCCGCGACCATATCCATTGGCGCCTACATCAAACGATTTGCAAGATCCATCAGCAGATAGTACACCCTTTGTCGACATGATCATGGTCATCGTGGGGGTAAGAATGAGATTGAAACCAGCAACAATGGCAGCTGAGCAGTCCCCTCTTTCGATTGATAGACATGCAGAATGGAGCGCGACAAGCGATGAGGAGCAGGCTGTACGAATGCTCAGACTTGGTCCGTGGAGGTCGTACTCGTACGAGACTCGATTTGGGATAGCGAAGTCTCCCCCGACCATGAGAGGATACTTGGCCGAAGTTTGTTCATCGTATATAAGGCTTTCGGTCCAATCATCGCCAAATGAGCCCACAAAACATCCAATATCTCTTCCACGATAATCAACCTCCCCGGCGCTTTCAAAACACTCTCGGACAACCTCCAGCAGCTGACGCTGACAAGGATCAATATACTCCATTTCGAGCTTTGTAAAGCTGAAGAAACTGGTATCCAGGGTTCCGAGGTTGACGGATTCATCTAAGAAATACCCATACTCCGATCCTACAGTCCCGTGGTTTCCTGATTTGGAATAGTAACTCGAAGCATTGTACCGACTATCGGGGACTCGTGATCTAGCATCACGTTTGGCAAGAAGAAATTCCCAGAGCTCAGCATCGCTAGAAATTCCACCTGGTAATCTCAGGGCCATACCGCAAATTGCCATTGGGGTAGAGGTACCAGACAATGAATCACAGGCCTAGACACCGGGTGACTTAGAATGAAGAAAGAAAGCTCCCAAACAGGCAATACGTACGCTTGTGGACATGTCGAAATTTGCAGATACTTCCATATTTATCTTTCCTTCGTTTCTTTGTTGATATTCTAGTGTTAATTAAGAAGGAGTATCTTGGGAGGTAAAATTGTGAAAGAATTGCAGTAATCTTGGGATAGGCACGACTTTGATCTCGAGCAGAATAGAATTTCAGGCCGGATTTTGTCTCTTATAAAGATCATCTACACAATAAAGTCAAGGTGTGTAGAATAGGTATCTACCTAGTAAATTCCTTCAGGATATAGGAGGTATTGATGATCCCCAAGTAGATATGTCCACCCCTACCAGATATCAAGATGCTCCCATCATGCATGTTCTACAAAATCCGAACTCTCCCGCATACAACAGATGACAAAACAGGTTATATTGCGTTAGATATTTATTTAATATGGCGTGATCATGATTGGTCCGAAGTTTGATAGGGTCAATTGTAAGCTCTAAAAACAAAGATGTTTTTGTGCAACCCTACGTTTCCTATTCAGGACAAGAACATGTTCTACGTGACACCTATTGATGGATAACGTCTTTTGTCATTTCATAAACTGATGAATTGGTAGAACCTGGGTTAGAACCTGCTTTTACAATGGTAGCGTGATAGTGTTCCATAATTTTCCAGCAAATTCAAATCCCATCTACTATTTACCAAATAGTTATCCTACCTACACCCTTTTAAACTTGTTTTATAAAATGAACACTGAAAACCCTTTTGGGCTGTATGAACAGTCCATCCGATGGATATTAAGCCCGTGGGTACTCGGCAAAATCTTGCTGGGAGTGACATGGACACACACCACCGTTTGACTGCACTTCTCATCGGTCAAGTCATGGCGACGCATGGGCAGTTAGTTCTCGCTGGTTAGCAAACGGATAGCTGCAGAAGTAACGCAAGGGGTAGCTTATAGAATGGGGGTTGTGTGAGTCACATGGAGCCCTCTCTTACAAGCCCATGTAGGCGTGGAAGTTATATATGCAGAATAACTCATAACTTTAATAAAACAAGATAACCATGCTTTTGCGTAGAAACATTGCTTTTGTAGAAACGGTGATGTCTATATCAATTAGCAACGATCATCAAAACACCAGGCAGTGGCACCACACGCACGTACTTCATCAACCTTATGTCTCTACTCTCTAGCCCTAACAATACAAGTTCATCATCGCCCACAGTAGTCAGGAGGCTGTGAGGTATCACAAATCATTGCGAGGGTAGCCTAACGTGGACTATGCGACATACATCGGGGCTGGAAGGTGTGATGCCACGGACATACATGTAGAAATAGTCCTGTTGACATGTTTTCGGCAGCGGTGAGCTACTAATTTTACTATACTTTACTAATATAGGTGATGTCCGGAAGGATGAGCAGACTACTTGTGATTACCTGATAAGAAGCTTTCCAGAGGCATAGATCCTACATACATAAAGGAAGAAGTGATACTCAAAACTTTTTACAAACCTCTATCCAGATGTGACCAAAACTAATCAGCTTCATTCCGTTTCCCCATGCCACAGAACTTCCAAATAATCGTTATCGGTAGCTCTATCGCCGGTCTAACGTTTGCCCACTGCCTCGATCACGCAGGAATTGACTATATAATCTTAGAAAAACACGAAGATCCTGAAGCAAACATAGGAGGCATCATTGTGATCTCGCCAAATGGGGCTTGTATCCTTGACCAATTAGGACTTCACGATGAGGTGAAAGCTGTTAGTGAGCCAATTAGAGCGGCTCATATTGCTTATCCAGGCGGGGTTAGCATCACGAAATGGTGGCCTAGTTCTATTAGCCAAAGGCAAGTACATAGAAATAGCTTATTGGAGCGACAAGTCCTAACCGTCATCTATAGATTAGGATATCCGTTTTCTATTCTCACTCGCGCACAGTTCCTCCGTATACTGTATAGGAATCTGAAAGACAAGTCGAAAGTCCATGTGAATAAAAGAGTGGTCAGCATTTGCAAAACACATTCTGGAGTATCTGTGTTTACAGCCGATGGCGGTGCATATCATGGTAATTTGGTTGTGGGTGCAGATGGTGTTCACAGCATAACACGTTCAGAGATGTGGAGGATTGCCGGAAAGAAACAACCGGGTCTAGTAAGGAAGGAAATGAGCAGTAAGTTGTCTTCCTCTTTATTAAGCCCAATTAATTGATGTTAGTGGATAGGGCTTTTTGCAGATTATAGATGCGTTTTCGGCATTTCAAACCAAGTCCCTGGTATTCTACCTGGTGACCAAGTAATGAAATCCTGTTATGGGTCAACAATTTTTGTGATTGGGGGAAAGAATGGCTTAGTTGGGTGGTTTGTGGTGCAAAAGCTGGATCGAAGATATTACTATCCAAATGTTCCTCGGTATTCACAGGCCGATACCATTGCCTTATGCGGGTATCTCCGCGGGTTGAAAGTCTGGAAAGAGATAGATTTCGGTGATGTTTGGGACAAGAGGAGATCATTTATGATGACTGTTTTGGAAGAGGGTATTCTACGAACTTGGCACCACGGCCCTATTGTTTGCATTGGCGATAGCAGCAATAAGGTACAGAGTTCGACCTTGACAAATGACAGAGATATATGGTTTCTGACTTTTCAGCTCTAGATGACCCCAAATCTTGCCCAAGGTGCTAACATGGCAATTGAGAGTGCTGCGGCATTATCGAATAAGCTGCATCATCTTTTCCAGTCCAAGGGCCAGCAGAACCTCTCGGAAGCACAGATTATCAGTATGCTTGAGGACTTCTCTCACAGCCATTATATGCGGGCAAGGATAATAAACTCCCTTTCCCAAGTTATGACTCGTATGCTTGCGCGAGATAGAGTCATTTGCACCTTTTTGGGGCGGTACATTGCTCTTAGGTCCGATTATTTCACGAGCTTTTGGCTGTCTAGAATGCTAGGAAGAGGCGTGAAACTTGACCATGTACCAGTGGGTAGAGCGCGACAAAGTCTTCTTCAAAGGGCAAATGGCCGTGTAGTCATAGGCTTCATTCTGATTGGTTTCATTTCTGTTCTGTTCCTATATATATGGCCACAACATCAGATGTCTGAGCGTCCGACTTTGAATATGTCATACCAAAGCAGAACCCCCACTTGAGTAACTATTTACAGCTATACCTTTTATTTACTTGATATAGCACAAGGCCTATCAGATACAACATTCTTTGTTGAGCACCCCAGTAAGCTAACTTATAAGTCGAATCGTGTCTCAAAGCTCTCCCACTTCGACAACAAAGATACCTCTTCTACCTATCGACCTCAAATTCTCAGTCACGTAATTTAGTCAATCGTCTTTCTCCATCAATGCCCGAGGCTTCGAAGACTTTGTTTCTCTTGGCGAGTACGCTCACCAGCTTTTACTATTTCTCATGAGTCCCTCAACAAATTACTATGTTGTAGTTACACAGACTTCCATGGGTTCCACTGAGGTGCCCTATGGATATATTGTCGTACCGCAGATTTATTCTGGGCTATTATTGATAAATGTAATATGTATAGGTATACCTACATACCTAGATGTATTTACATACCTACGTAGGTAGTACGTAGTACCCGACCTGGAGTGAGTTCCAAAATTGGAAAGGAAGCTAACGTGCATACGGGGACGTGCATTAGCGTCGCCTCTCATGCGAGCTGTGACAGGGTCTATAACTCTAATTTAAACTGAAAGGAGATCTTGTTGCATGGAACTTAAGTATGCAAGCGAAACTTATAGGATGACCTTAGAGAATTAGGGAATTTGGCATTAGGAAGACATCAAAGCTGTTATACTAGTTACCAATGCCTAAGACAGCAAGGCACTCTGCGTAACTAATATGTAGAATTCAAGCGCCTAAGGGTTTGGGGATGATGGGCAGGTGTACTTATCGGTGGCTTCATATGAATGAGGGACCGATGACACCTGCCATTACATGCCTGCCCAATTTGGTTGCTGGAGAAAAATGTCCTAGGTGAGTATATAAGCGACAAACTGCCCATTAGTCTATCATTGACATGAAGACCTCACCATATAGTACAGTGCATTGCCCTCTGGGATACTCGAGGCCAAACATCTTATAGTGAGCCCGTCATATGGTATCCTATTAACCTGGTAAGTAAATATTATTTTTCATCTCTGGGCAAGCAAGTATTTAATTATCGCAGGTCGGAACCCAGCGATATCTCGAGTGACTATTGATTTCACAAGTCATCACTTCGTTTACGATACCATAGCAGCAATGGAAAGTGATGAATGCAGAGAGGCATACCGAAAGGTATTCGAACAGCGGATGTACCAGGGACGGCTTGACTCCCTTTTGGAACAGGATGAGTGTAGTTCTCTGCAAGACGCATACCTGGCTTCTCTGCCGCGTGATAAATGTGCTAGAGCTCACCGATACCGCAGTGTCGGCACTGGCTTCCCCGCATTCGTCACCTGTGGCTGTGGAGGCGAGCTCTGGGGAAGGGATGGTCCACTTGAATTGAACTTTGCTGCAGTTCTGGGCCACACGCTTCTACATTTTGGTGCAGAAGCTGCATGCGCGGTCTGTATCAAAACGGGGATCGTTTGTCTATTTCGGGCTTGGTTGCTAAGCGACACCAGTGACCGTGGTCTAATCGGCGTAGCCTGTGCTGCAGCTTGCGAGTGTGTCTCTAGGAGTTATCTGCTATCAGAAGCCGGTAATGCTCTGGTTCGGGAGATATCTCTGGACTGTCCTGGGCGTTGTAGGCAACAAGCTACAGCATGGTGCCAGGGAATGGGAGCAGAAGATACCTCCCTTGATTTGCTTGCCGATGTTACTGGGGAGCTGAGAGGCTCGTTCCGCAACGACCTGACCTCCCTCTGTAATACACCTGGGGTATACTTACCACCTGGTTATGCCACGCTGGATCCTTACACAAAAGGGATTGCTAGTTTGTACTACTTTGCAGTGTCATTTGGTCCCGGGGAGGACTCTGGCTTAATTGCGCCCATAATCAGCTGGTGCATGGTTAGTGAGCTGGCATCGCAATTCAGCCAGTCCAATGTGAACCAAAATACAGAGTCTGCCCATCTTTGCTTTGCACCATTGGCAGGACCGGCCCTTAATAGTGTGCTTGCAACCAGAGCCCAAGCAAATAGACCCGTACGCCGATCAGTCTTCCCCACACTGGACGCCTATATTCGCGAACGCATGGCCGATGGATTCTGGTATGCGGCGTATGCTGCAGCTGATGCAGCGGCGGCGGATAGTTGGTATCTCTCCCGCGAGTCTGTGCCAACCCATAAGTATGCAACTGACTCGGTGTGCGCATTTGATACCTTTTCCCATTCCCGTGCGCTCATAGAAGATGCTCTATATGACGCTACCGATTACAGGCGGGAAACAGAGACTGGAGTGCCTCCCCCTTCGCCGGATGCCTATCAAGAGGTCCTTTTCAGCTCTGGTTATATTGCTCTAGCATCACAAGTATGGGGAGCACCTGTACACCTCGATTTGATGCAACGCCAGGCCGTCCACCGTACTTTGACAACCCACTGGTATGCTGGCGTATGGCATGATGCGTTGTTTGCGTCCACCCTTCCTGGGGCACTCTACCGGGAGACGGTCCGCACTAAAGAACTGGGCCGGTTCACTGGTGATCAAGTGTTCACCGGCTGTGGGGAAGAGTGCCCTTGTCCTCTACGTTACCATAAATATGGCCTGGGGGCGACGTTATCATGGACACGCCAAGCTTGGTGTGGTCAGTCTGATCCTGTGGCGCCATCGGAATCGAGAGCATTCGGCAACTTTGTTGACGGAGTGCGGACCATCCTTCGCTGCGGGGAAGGGAGACATGACCCCCTGTCTCGCATGGATAATCCCGGGGCTCTGCCAACAAGGAAAGCATGTATAGGTAAACTGGCCCAAGTTCGCTGTCAAATTATCCATCTACTTGTGTGGTGCGCGCTGGACAGCCAGTCAGACAAACCACGAACCACGGTCTTGCACTAAACCGGTAGTACAAAGACCCATACCGTTTATGGCCCCTTTTAGCTATGACACGTCGTCCGAGCCATAGCGGATCATTCTTTATCCGATGAAAAATTGCATCCTGCATGATTTGATCCGTGAGCCGGGTTGCAGAATCCATAGTGAAAATCTGATATCAAGTTTCATCTGTAGCTTGTGTTTTTGATAGACCGTGATCATAATTATAAAGTACCTATGTAACTAGCAACACATGTAGTCGAACCAAAAAGAAAGAGGAAAGAGAAAGGAGAAAGGAGGGAATGTGATATAGAACGCATGTACAAGTGTGAGGGCGAGGCGATATGGAGAAGGGGTGGGCTTTGTTGTGTACAGGGCTGTACCCAAAAGGGACAATGGTGGTGATTGGGCAAGTGAATGAGATCTAGGGACAAAACTTCACATATTCAAGTATGCAAGTTTCGGGTCCAACCTGAGATTGGGACATGTATTCCCCAGACCATAGTTCCTTTTCAAAAAGCCATCACCAACCAAAGATCTCACCAACACTGAGAGTACTCCAGCGCACACCACCGACAGCAACGATCATCAAGACAACATCAACAACAGCCAACACCACCGAGCCCATCATGAAGCGAGGGCTGAAGATGCGGTAGAGCATGAGATGGCGACGGAGATGACCGGCCCACATAGTAGTGGCGAGATTAATAGTCGCCAAGTAGAGAATATGTGTTCCAGCAGCCTGTACGACATCGGAGAGGATGCGTGTGGCGGGGTTCTTATTCGGGTTTGAAGCGGGGACACGGTCGTGGGTCTGAAGGGGTCTTTTCCAAAGGACGGTGAGGGGGACGGCAATGGCGGCCAGGATCTGGGCGCCGAAGGTATTTAGGATGACAAACAGTGGGGACCAAGGGTATTGGATTGTTGCGAGGGGGATGAAAGCTGTTTCCCACTGAATGCTAGAGAGAGTAGCCTGGTGGCCAGTTTTGAAGAAATAGAAAGAGCCGAGAACGCCGAGGATGACGGGGCCGATGGACGAGTTTGTCATGGTTAGGCTGTTTGTGTCGAGGATTTCAAGGAGAGAGAGGATTTGCCAGAGGAGAAGGGCGATGGCGCCTTGCCCCATTGGTTTCTGCATGAGGATGATGGCGAGGGCGAAGTTGAGCAATAGGAAGCAGAAGCGGGTTCCGTAGACATTGCCGAAGCCGAGGATTGTGACTGTTGTTCGTGGGCCTTGTTGCTGGCCGGCGACTATAGGTGCCGGTGGGCTATTGGGATCTTCGGTGGGTTTGCTCACGCTGATGCTTACACAGGGCTTCGAGTAGAAGTATGCTGCAGTGCCTGCTGCGAACGCGAGGGCGAGGATGAACTGGGCTAGGAAGACACGGACGAACTTGAGGGTTTCATTGCTTACGGGTAGCCACTCGCCGTCGTCGGCGCCTTCGAGAATCCAGAACAGGGAAGTGACGAAGAGACCGAAGCGGAAAGCAAAGCCAATCCATAGAGATGCAGTGCCTTCATAGGACTTGGAGCCAGCGTAGAAGGATCGTACGACGCTGGGCAGGAATAGCGTGACCAAGAAGGGGATGGCAAGCTGCCAGGGAGCGGAGGTGGAAGAAGTCGATGAAGCATAGTATGTGGAGCGGCAGAAGGGCATCTGTTCTTCACGGCAGAGGCGCGAAAAAGATGCGATGCGGCCCAGAATCACGAATAGAACGGAGTGGTATACACCCAAGACGCGGTCCGTAGTCTGCTTCTGTCGCATGGATGAGACACCCGCGCATACGCCAAATGTAGTGAGAAAGAAGAGAAGGATTTCGTCTTCCCAGATGGTGTACGAGTTCGATGCAAACCCAATAGACTGAGAGACAGTAAAGAAGAGCGCAAGCCATCCCCACATTCCAGTCGGAAGAGGCAGGGTCAGGTTCGCAGGCTGCTTGACGAGAGCCGGAGTGGCTCCAAGGATGCTTCCAGCAGCAGCCAGCAGCACGGCTCCATCGACCACAGACATCTCAGTCAAGCCAGTCAAGCCCAATGCAGAACCAGCCATAGCACCAACGCCAGCACCCGCGCTTGCCAAGTGAAGCAAACGAGACGTGAGCTGGGTTCGATCTGTCTTCAAGCCTCGGGCATAGATTATCAACAAGACAATGCTTGCAAAAAGAACCACAATACCTTGAATCATGCTTGGCACATCAAATCGAGCCCACAGTCCACGGCAGATATCAAGAGTGTGACGCTGGTACTTGCGGAAGAGGTCATTGCTAGCGCGAGCAGCGGTTGACTTGGACGAAAAGCCCTTGGAAGCAGACTTCCACTCCTCTTCTGCCGCAGTCCAAAGCAATGCTGACTCTTCGTCGTCACCAGCACCTCTAGCAAGCGCATATTGGTGCTGATACCTCTTAACCTGGGCTGCAGTCAACCGGTTGACAGTTGCCAGATTTGCCCAGTTGTTCCCACGTGCGCCTGAGAAAGCCTCTTCAATAGGCGACCCTAGGTTATTGAATGGGATGGGCATTCCAAGAAGCAAAGACAGCGTTGGAACGAGATCGATCTGAGGCACGGACCTGTCGCGCGCAAATTGGGGCGGGAGGAGCATATCTTGACTTGTGCGTCCGAAGATGCCACGCTTGGAGTACATCCACAACGCGGCCTCAACCTCATCATCAGACTCGCCGCCGTGATCGCCCTTGATATCCATCCCATGATCTCCCATAACTACCAGAAGAGTCTTATCATCGAGCGCAGCAATGATATCGCGAACAACCCGATCCATTTCCTGAAGCTTGGATGCCATGGCAGCATGGTTAGGACCATATCGATGACCTGCATGATCTACGCCGAGATAATGGCCAAAGATGACATCCCACTTCTTGCTGTTCTCCGGCCGGAGGAGCGGGAAGAGATGCTCCGTGACACCATTGTCAACGGTGTGCAAGTCCCAGACGTTGAAAGAGTCATACGCATGTGTAAGATTGGTATCAAAGTACCCTGGGAACAGCGCCTGCCAGGTATCATCGCCAAGGTGAACCAGCTTCTTCCCAGCGCTATGCAACTGTGCAACAAGATTGTCCTCGTCGATGGCAGTTCCGGCGAAGTTGGAGCCTGCTTCCAGGAAGGTGGGTAGGGTACCGGTGGTCAACCCTTTCAGGCGGTTGAGAGTGGTTGTCGGGGGGTCCGCGATGAATGGCAGGAGGAAGGCGTTGGCGGGATTCTGCACTGCGGTCTCGTACAGGATCGGGATGTTGTTGTGGAAGAGATGGACGGTGTCATTCTCTCCTTTCGAGGCAAATGGCACAGTGAAGTCATATCGAAGGGCGTCGATTATGATGACAACGGCTTTGTCAAATGTTTTCTCGTGCCAGCAGCCTTTCTGCTGTTTACTCCCCAGAGCTGTAGTGTGTGGTTGGGCTAAAATGTCCTCGAAAGGCAGTACATCGCATGATGATTTGTCCTCGAGGACCATGCGGGTGAGGAGAAACCCTTTTGTGAACAAATAAATACCGGCGATATGCAAGAATCTGTAATTTTATCCAGCGTTAGTTCAATTTTATTTTACAACGCGTCAAGCCTGCATGCAGCAGGGTTTAAACCTCAAGCTCTGCTAAGCTTGAGAAGGAACCACTCACAATATCCACGCCAGAACGCCCATCACACCAAAATGCTTGGCCTTGAACTCATCCTCAAGCTCCAGCGACTTCTTCTCCAGCAGAGCAGCTTGCTTCCGCTTGGACTGCTCATTCGGCGACTGATCGGAACTGCGAGGGTTTGGACTATTCCCTGTAGCCCCTGCAGGTGGTGTGCCTACCATCTCCAAGGTCTATGGTACGGTGCTAGGTCGAGCTCGGGGGTCGCTGGCGCGCCAGGTCGCAGGTTGGGGATCGAAGGAGCACGGAAGGGACCGTGAATGACGAACACAGTGTGCTTTGGGGGGGCAGGGAAGCCGGGAGCAAGCACAATTAAGCCGGTTGAGCCGGTTCAAGCGAGATCCATCGAAGTCGGAGAAAAAGTATAGGCGGGGCGGAGGTTGCGGAGGTCTGTACCCCTTTCTGTGCTCTGTCGAACGGCTTCCCTATCAGAAAGCTATAGCATGCACATTATTTGAAAGAACAATGAGTACAAATCCCAATTAGGGGGGGGGAACACTGTTTAAGAAACGAAAATAAATCGAATTTATGTGACAGTCGCGGAACCCACGGGTTGAGGAGCTCGGCGTCGGCGTTTCTCATTGGCCGGCGAGTAACCACCTATGCGAATTCTTAGATGACAACCTTGGAAGTCGTGGTCGCTGCTTATTATTATCCTCGATCCAAATAAGGAATTGGTACTCTTTATAAAACTAATCAATTCCTAGGATGATGAGGAATTTGTCCCATCCATGACCCCATTTGCCTTTCATACTCCACGTGGCTCGATATATCCTGGATGTCGTACTCTATACGAAGTATATTGAAGGTCAAGGACACTGTTCGTTCTACCAATGGACGTGGATGGATATTATTCCAAATTCGAATCGGAAAGGTTTGCGAGTCGGCTCCTAGAAAAACTATGTAGTTTGACTTCGATGGGGACGTGGAACGTATAGGCGTATGATCAAGGGTGCACTCCGATTCTCAATTCAGAGACGGTGGGGTTTTAATAAGTATAGCCCTCAATCGTTTTTGACTTCTTAAAGATCCTTACTTTTCATGTATTTGCTTTATCATCTTCAGTTCCGGAAATCAGTCTGGTATTTGACAAATGATCAATTTCTCGTGAATTTCGGAATCTAAGCAGGCTGCGCCCTCATCTTAATACTATATACATTAACCCCAAGAGTGACCTTCTCAGACAGATCTTGGGAGATTTGACAATAGTAAGGAGGTGGGTGTTGGATTAAAGGGGATAGAATAGCCAGTTTATCTAGACTTTAACTTTTGTATATTGCCCTGACATGGATGTAGATAAGCGAAAGACATAATGCAGACTTCAGGGTTGGAAAGCCCAAATGGGTAAACTAACGATTTTCTATCTATTGATTCAGAGATACAATCTTCTCGAAAGGCCACAGGCTACCTAGGGAGACGTTTGAAGGTCTTGAGATAGATATAATCATAGAGTCGTATAGCCTTTTGCGTTAGGTCAAAGGTTGAGGCTAGAAACATGATGCAACCGCAGACCAACCAATGACCTATCTCGTGCACCTTTTCGGTTACACTAAGAGTTTCTTGGTAGTTATGGTAATAGAGTTGTATCATTTTCTGTTATAAAGGAACGAGACTGAGGTAGGTTAGCAATACAGTTCTTCCAAGCAAGTTGGGACTGTTGTGACATTTGAATTAGAATCAAGTCAAAGATGAGGCCAAATAATTGGCTGCTTAAAAATCCAGGGCAACAGTATGAAGAAGTTGAGGAGTGAAATGATATGAGAACATTGGAGAAGTAAACACAAGAAATGGCAACAGACACGACTCTTCCACTTTGTCCAAATGAGATTTAAAAACCAAGTCATAAAAAAAAAGAGGTGCCAACCCACGAACCCCGTCCCGTTAGGACCGCCACCCCCTCCAGGACAGAGACCCGAAGCCATCATGCAAGGAGGTGTGAGAACACCTCCTCCACTCGTACTATGCCTATGAAGGGTGCAACGAACAGGCGAACCGATGGACGATGCATCCAGCATAATATAGCAGATTTTAGTGAGCCCAATCTACCAAGCTAACTGGGGTGGGTTGGCAAGTAGGAAGGCTTTTAACTGACATATAAGGGGACCTCCTTGGACCTCCTTCCTAATTGGGACACTTAGCTATTTTACATGATCAAAGTTCGATTCCCGCCCCAGATGACTTTTCTATTTAATTCTGCTTGAATCTGCATCTGTTACCTCCACGGCTCTAATATTCATGCTCAATCATCCGCCTAGAGACTATATTTCTATTCAAATGCACATAGCTCTAAAGGCTTTATTCGTCTTACTCGCTGCCTCCATCATGACTGCTGCTTCTGCCAACTACGCTTTAGTCATTATTCTACTGGAAATCTGGCATTGTCCATGCCTAATTCATTATCAAGCCATACTTATAGAACAGCTTTATGATGTCTCAGCAATGTGTGACTTTCTAGAAACGCTTTTGGAGAAATTTGCCGAAAGGCCAAACTAGGTAGAAATCATAGGGTCTATGAAATAATCCGAATAAGAGAAGAGAAGAAGAGCGACAGACCAAAAGGAAAGCACAAAGTTGCGTGACGTAACTTCGGATACCCTCCATAGCAAAACTGTCATGGAGCTAACTGATCTACAAGAAAAGAAGTCCAGAAATAGCCAAAAGAATGGACAGGAAGCCCAAGCTACGGTCACCCAAGTTCGAAGCTGCATTGAAAACCGGAGAAGAGGAGGGTGCGCTGGGACGAGAAGCGGAGCCGGAGCTGGACGGTCTAGCTGTGTTAGAAGCTGTAATCAGGCTTCTATTAGGTTCAGAACTGTTAGATATAGCAACAATAGACGAGTAGGATAGGCAAACTGACCCAACAGGCGAAGTCTTCGACCCAGTCACGGAAGTCGAGTTAGTAGCACCCGTGAACTTGATACTCTCATACGAGCCGGTCTGGTCAGACCAAGTGTAAGACTGGGCCGGGTTGTAGTTGACAACAGTGACGTCCTTGATAAACATGGTGTAAGGGGCTTTGGTGTAATCAGTCAAGCCACCAGCCCACTGGATTGTGCCCTCGGCGTTGGTTGGGTCGCCGCCGGCCCAAATGCCGATGCGCACGTTCATGGGGGTCTGGGGGTATCTGGTACCGGATTGTGCGTCATTGAAGGCGAGTGTGCGGATCACCTTGCCATCAACGGACCAGGTAGTGGCTTCTTTGGTCCAGACTACTTTGTAGGTGTGGAATGTTTCCTGGGGTGTCGAAACAGGCTCCCAGATGGCGCGGTCGTAGGTCGTGGTGTCTCCTTTTCCGAAGTAGTTCGTCTCGATTTGAGTCGTGTCGCCACCCACGGCTTCCTGGGATGGTTATTGGGGTTAGATAAAAGAAGGAGAGAAAGAGGATCTAGTGACTTACCCAGTCAATCTCATCGAGATCATCTGACTCGAGCACGATACTGCTGACGATACCAGTGCCAGGGGCCGCTTTCATGGTGACAGACACTTCACCGAAGAAGATGTAGAAGTCGGTCTGAATGGTGGGAGCATCGCCTTGCTTGTTGACAGTAAACTCAGCGCCATTTGGGCCTGTTTTGACGTTGCCAGCGGTAGTCTTCCACTGATCTAGGCCTGAGCTCTTGGTGAAGTCGAACGTGTGCTTTGACTCGGTCATGCCAACGTTGGCCGGACACGTTTCTATAACGTGTCAGAAGGTACGATGTTTTGAGATCTTGGGTGTGGGTTACTTTTCATCGGATTGCAGTCGCTGTATGTCTGGGCTGAGACCAGAGTCGCAGCAGCCAAGCCCGCAGCGACATACTTCAAATTCCACAGCATCTTTGATACCAAATTGATTTGAAAATGTAAGTATGTAAAATAAGGAATGGAGAGAAGGAGTAGAAAAGAAATAGTTGGTGAGGTTGCTAAAAGAGTAGTGACAGGCAGTTCTCAGAAAAGACAGTATGACCTAAAGGGCAGGAAGGAAATGAAGGTGTTTTAGTATTACAGCTATAAATTCCCTCACTAATAACACCATTTAAACGATTCCCTTTAATATTCAAATCTCCGTCAACTGAGACATCTTCTTTAGTGCGGTTATTTATAGTCGGCCCGATGAAACCTGGCTACGGAGTACTCCGTACATATCTTCTCTTTAATTTCCCTAAATAGCCTCCAATAAATTAGCCATCTCAAATTAGACTATTGAACAAAGTAGGCCCTAGTTTGGCTCAGCGTTGTACGTCCATTGCCTGGAATATCGCTCTGTGCGTTAACAACAGCATCTGGGCTATAGGTCATTTTCACTGAAAAGGGGAACGTAATTGGCGTTTATTAAAGGCTTGTATTAACTAAAAATGAGTTTTGTGTTCAAATATGCTAAGTATCAAGCAGATATATTATACATTGTGTTCAAGAACCTATACACTAGCTGACTGAGACTATAGAAGGGTGAATTAGATGGTATGGTCACTCCCGAGATCAGGAAAATCATCGCCAAAGGGTATAAGCATCTCGTTCTCTGGAAAAATGGAAATATCAGAGAAATCGTTTATTCCATCCAGGAAAGATGGTGTAAAAGGAGGAATGGTGCCACCCGTCGAAGATAGAAATAGGTCGTCAGGCAACCAATGTTGTGAAGCACTTGACTGAGACTGTATATCATAGTCTTGATGACCTTGAGCTATCACCACTGAGTTTGACTCATCGTCAAAAATCTCGCCAGCGAGAGATAAAAAGTGGTGGAAGATCGTCCGTACTTGAAAAATTGGACGGCTTGTTGTGTCAATCTGGTTCAAGCAATCGACAATCGTCTTCATGAGTTTAAAGTCATCAGTATCGGATGTTGCGACGACATTGCAGAATAGCACGAAGTATGCGGTAATAGGGTAGACGAGAAGTGTCCTGGATATTTAGTCAGAGCTCATTCCAATTTTCATACGCGGAACATAGCCTTACCAGTGCAACAAGGCCACTGAATTTTGCCTTTTAGCAGATATGCATATCGACACTAGGGAAGATATGCCATGGTGGGCGGCTAACAGACCCTGTTTCCGTATATCAATAGCCGGGTTTTCTACATCCTCAAATATGTTGAAGATGGTCGTCATAATTGAATGGTAGGCGAATTGAAGAGCCGATATCTCAGACTGAGTATCTAGGCCATTCCAAGCCGGATACGGACATGAGATCTAAGTAATGAGTCAGTGGTGCCAGTAAGATGTATCCAAATAGCTGCCTCACATGCTCAATCCTCTCTTGAATCTGTTGCATATTCACCAACAAATGTTCCCCCATTCCATGGGAATATAATAAACCACCTCCTGCCAGTGCCAAGGAGCGCCCCCTAAGGTACGGCAAGAGAGTAGCTTGAACCCTAGCAAGACTGGTGTAAATTCCAAAGAGGTCTGAGGTACGATGCTGATGGCTCGACATGCCGGAAGTGATGTGTGGAAGTTCAATATCCAGTAAACTTTTGGATGTTCCCATTTTGAAAGAAAAATTCTTATCCAGTATATAGCACCACGCGAGACAGTAATACTGCTCTTCACTCAGAGCACCTCCTATCTTGACAATAGTATCAAGACCCAGACTTATACACACCTTGCAGGCAGCTTTGGTAAGGTCCCAGCATGTAGTGATATCCCCGGATCCTTGATGAAGGAATATCTAATTTTCATTAGACATGATACATTTTCGCACGGAGTGGAAATACTCACACCAGAAAGAAGCGCCTGTAAGAGTCCGAGCGAAGGAGTCGTTAAGAGGGAGATGCTCTGAAGGGCTAATTTTGCTGCTAGCTGGAATTGAACCACGGTATGTGTCAGTTCGTAGATCAATTCACTGTCGATTCTAGCGTTGCTGATGGCAGTCAGAAATTTGGAGACCATCGCATTCACACAAACAGTGCTGATGATCAAGTCATGGGGCGACCCGGTCCCATGAATGAGACTAAGTCCCATTTTCTCAAGTGTTGCTTCTGATATGTGTCTGAAGTAGTCACTAACAAAAGGGCCAAGCCTCGCCTCCTTGATGTCTACTGAAGATATTAGAATGAGACCTTGTCATTGGCCGAGCACTACCGAGTAGTAAGAGGTAAGAGGGATACCTTTCAACATCCAGGCTAATAATTCAAGAGAAGGCGGGTTCATCTGCTCTACATTGACAGTGATATCACTGGAAATGTGAATCGGGTCCGCGAAACTGTCTGCGAGTTGAGAAGCCCGCCCCAACCCTGATTCCAAGATCTGTCGGCGATTGATGGTGAGCCATTTCAGATTGTCTAGATTGTACTGAATCGTGGCGTGGGCATCATGAAGCGCGAGGGGTTTATCGAGACCCATAGATTCTCCGCTAGACTGTTGATAGTCCATCCTGGAATATCCGTCGGATGTGGTTGCAAAATGGTCGTGCAATCCCGATGATGGATATTGCGAATCTTGAGAGGTTGGAGTTGATTGGGGTGAGTGGCGTATTTGACTACTGTTTTCCATCACTGCTAGATGCTTAGGGCTTCGTATTCGCTTTATGACTCGCTGGCGAGAACATGTGGTACTTTTGTCCTGACAGTTACCACATGGGTTGCCTCTGTCACAACGGACCTATGCTTGTTTAGTGGAAACTTCCCATATGATCTTATATCTCATCGCAATGAACTTCAATCCACACCTTTCGAGAGAAGCACGAGTCGCACTGGAGTAGGGGTTGAAGCATTAGAATTGTTTGTGTAACAAATATAAAATTTACATACCACTGGTATAAATTGATTAGTTGACGGCTTTTCTGCCATTTCGATCATCAACTAAGTACGATGAAAATATATGTCAAGCGGGAGGTTGGATATTGAAGAGACATGGAAAAATGTAGCCATTCTATACTTCGAAGTCAAGGGAACAATTATATATTGAAGCACCAACGTCTAAGCAATTTCTATACTTACGTAGATTGCAAGGTTACTATGTTAAACTTAGTATGAATCTCTTTCGAGTTTGATATTGTAGAAGCTCATGGTTCCACTTGGGGGTGGATTCCTTGATTGTTGATGGGGCTCTAAGGGGGGCTCTGCTGGTGAAAGCATTGTGGTTCGATAACTATAATCTGAGCTCTTCTTTATTTCTATTTTTACCCCTTTCTTTTTGTGGTTATCGACGTATATCCATGTGCTAAGCCCCTGACGGGTGTACTTTGGCTCCACATATCTTGGCACGGATATATCTATAGACTATTATTAGGTCTTGATGAGCTCTTCGGAAGCCGAATATTGTTCTTTGCTCCGAGAAACCCTAATGCAACGTTCAGATACTACTATATCTTCCTTGAACTTCATAAAATACTATGTTAGGGGGCCTATTCATGATGTGAGTACAGTTCGGAGATAGATCTAGAACTATCATGTGACTGTGGAGATCTGGACATATCGAGTTGAAGAGAAGAAAATTATCTGCTGTAGAACTAATTTACATTGGAATATGTTATCATACAATAAGAAAATCAGCCCTATCGATCGACATCAATTTTCTGCAGATCCATAAAACCCAAATATCAACCGTCTATAATTAATCGGGATAAGCATCTTATACACCAAACAAAGTAATGCGCTAGAAGATCTCGGCTATAGATAAAACCGAAGAAATAGGTATAAGTAGGCCTCCATGCTGTTGGATAAATTGCATAGTTCCAAATCTCCAGCAATCTTCAACAATCTTCAACAATCCTCATCCAAATCATCCATCATCATGCGTTTCACCATCCTCACTGCTTTCGCCCTTGTTGGCCTGTCCATGGCTAACACTGTATGAGCTCTTTCATTATCATACCCCGTTCAACTCATCTAATTCAATAACAGATCCCCTCCGGAGGACAGTGCAAGCAGGATGGAAGCTTGGGCAACTGTGAATCTAAGCTCTGCGTGGTATGTCCCCGGCATATGACACTTTGGGAAAGCCAGAAGAAGCTAATTCTTTTCTACAATAGCAACTGGCCAACGAGCCCTTCGGAAAGTGCAAATAAACCTACACTCCGAGAAAGCCACCCTTACTGAATCGACTCGGTTGATTGCACACAACGCGGAGCCACTTTCCTTTATATCATACCGCTAGGATATTGAAAACATTGTTTGTTTCCACAATCAACCGATGTAGAACATGTGTGTAGGCTGTAGTTATGCTATTGATTATTATTTCACGCCTCACCTGTATGCTCCTAGGATGTGGACACTGACCTATCCACTAACTACTAGCTAGAAGTTGACGTTATAGAAGTTGAAATAGGCAAGAAAGGAAGCATCATCATCTGAAGTCCAGTATAGAACACTGATTTATTTCAGAATCCTAATCCTAATCACGACAGTCGCTGACAGGCAAAACAACAAGTGAAAGAAAAAACTTTTGGGGCAGAAAGGGGGTATTCACAAATGCGACAATTACACAAGATGATGTACATGAAGTCGTTTCTGGGGTCATTGGTCGTCGGGAGGGGAAAGCATCCGGTCTTTTCTGTTTAAGAGGGGTGTTGTAAGATACGGAGAGAATGGGTGAGAGTGAGAGGAGAGGATGGGTAGATCGGGTAGTAAAAGGAGAAGATGAGAAACAGAGCTCATCTTGCCCAAAATTTCCATGTTTAAGAGTATTGGCAAGAGGAATCAGCGGGCCCAACGTGAGAAATCCAAATTCTGGACAATGTTCGTGTCTGCCGCTGCATTCCATTCCGCAGCAAAATCGGTCTGTACTTGAGGGGCACGAGAAGGTAGTTCCTCCGAGAAGATGTTGGGTTTCGTGTTCCGCCTTAGGCCTGGATAAGCACCTTCGGCAGTCTCAGGGACTTGGCTTTGGGCTGTGAGAGCACGCTCGCGGACTCTCTTGATTTCCCGCAGACGGGTCGTCCAGGACGAGGTATGCTCGCCACCCTTGTTGTTCCAGACAAGCGAGAAGACGGACGCATTGAGAGCAAGAATGCGCACAAATGCCGCCAAGTTCTTGCCAGATACGACTTTTGGTGTCGCAGCAGGTGAGACGTCTGGGAATCCGGCCTTGCTCATGACCTGCACGCTGTAGTATAGCTTCTGCGGGTCTGTCTCGCCATTATAATTGCCACTCTCATCGTAGGCAATCCGAGATGACGGGGTGATGACGATGTTGATAGAGTTGAACTCGGATGGAATTGTGTCAAAATTAAATGGCAAGTTGGATCGGTTGAACACGATGGTGACATGGTTATTGCCAAGGTTTCGTTTCTTGTTGATGCAGGCCGGGTCACGGTCAAAGTCCGTAGGCATCATTGTTGCAACATGATACACAATTTCAGTCACACGATCCCGCCAAGCGTAGGTGTGCTCCCCGTCAGTATCAGCATACAATCCTTGCGGATTGAATTGTGGGTTCCGAAGTGACACTTTGGTTCCTAATCCTGACAGCAGGTTTTCATAATCCGCAGAGCCACCAGTGTTGGCTAAGATATCTGCCTCCTTTGTCTGGCCATTTCCAACATAAACAATGCCGATCCGGTGACCATCCACAATGTCGGTGCGGTCAAAGTTACTAATTGCACGCCGAGTGATATCGTCTTCAGGAACTGGGATGGGCTGCATGACCGTAGGTGTAGGGAAGGCAGTAGCGGTCAATTGAAGCATGATATGACTCGGAAGGACCGCCGTGCGCATGGAGTCGGAATGTAAATTGGCATCGGGAGTTGGAGGGACTTGATGTGGCAGAACTGGGGCCGTCCGCTGTTGATATACAGAGTATGTCGTACCAGATGCCTGTCGCTTCGTAATCTGAGATAGTCCAGATAATCCGGCGCTCTCGACCGTGACGATACTCATGCCGACAATCCATGACTTCTTTGCGACTGGGCCATCCTCAGGGGAAGGGGGGAAGGTTTCGAAGGGGATGGTCTCTCCGAGATCTGAATAAGCAACTCGCTGCATCAAATCGATGAATACTTGGCTTTGCTCCTCCACTACCTCTTTTCCATGTTCGTCGTGATAAATGAGTCTGCTGGTGATCCAATTTACATGCTTGGGTCGATCTTGGAGCTTCAGAGACAAGAACCAGAAGACCATGACATGGTAGGTGAGATTCAAGATATACTTAGACATGCCATCTTGGGAGGCCTCAATAGCTTCAGCTGCATGGGAGGAAATTTCCTTTGCTCCGGCACCGAGCTTAGACTGGGGAGATTGAGTTGACAGAGAGGCCCTGGCAGCCAATTCAAAGGCTTTGTACCGATGCTCTCGAGAGGTCTGCAAAAATCGAATGCAGATGCCGAACACAGTGCGGATCTCCTCCTCACGCAAGTTGACGTAAACTTCGGGCAATCGTGCAAGCAGAGCCAGGAACTCCAAAATATGGACAGCAATGTTTGACATGGTGATTACCTTTGACATCCTGTCAAGAATGCTGTTCAATGATTTCGTGACTGACATTGGAATTTCATAGCAACACAGTGAGAGTGCCTGAATACACCCACGAGATGTGCCACCCCAGGATCCGATGATACCCTGCATGAAAGCTCGGACAAGGTCATCCTCTTCGCTCTTGGCAAAGTGTTGGTGATAGCTGACAAGCATGCAAAGCGCATCGAAGATACAGGCAGCCACATCGCTTTTTTTCAGCCCGGTAGTCTCAGGAGGCTCGTGGAAAGTTCCATTCTTGACCTGATCACACAAAATGCTGCGAAGGAGTGTGACCTGAGGTATAGCATCTCTGAAGAAGTCCTTGTTGCCAAGCTGAGGCCCGAGATGAGTAAGAATGTAGCTGTAAACATCCCAGTCTGCTTCTCGTTGCAACAAGGTAATGACAACTTCGAGCCACATCTTGACCTTCAACAGACCCGTAATGTTTGTCTGTGTTTGTGTTGATTCGGTGGGAGCAGACTCCTCCGGGTGGGCGTAAGCAAACACGACAGGACTAGATTCTCCAGGCGGTTGCTCCGGAAGCACCTGCGGCAGAGCATATGTCCACACAGGCGCAGTTAACCTTGATCCCCGGGCAGAGATAGACCCACGCCCTGGGGCTGACCTCGACATAGGGGTCGACGCAGACTCTCTCACTGGAAGTTTTCCAGTTGGTGAGACTGGTGAGTTATCATGCTGGGGACTCTCGCGGGTGGGGCTATCGCTGGGGGGCAGTAGCTTAGAGCCACCATCGAGGTTGCGGCCCAGCACATTCATCAAGAAATCGCTCTCCGATGTTGATATAACTGTAACTGATCCAGCCGAGTCACATCGCAATCGGAAAAGTAGTTTCAAAACCGTCAGACGAGAGTCTACCGGCCGACTCGGAGATTGAGCAATGTCTAGAAGTGCCTCAAAAACCATCACAGCTTTGGTTGATGAGAGGTTTAAGGCACGTAACATCATCTTCACGAGGCCTACGGCGCAGACGTTTGTCAAGCTCAACTCTAGAACACTCGTGGTGGATGTACGGCGTTGAGATCCATGGCTCGGAGGATGCTCATGAGGTTCGTCTCGATTAAGCTCCCTCTGTAACGGCGCTCCGATGGTGCTTACCAGCAACTTGAAAGTATCATCATCACTGTATTGTATCGCCGGGTCAGTTAACAAAGACACTAGGGACTCTAGGAAGAGAAGGTCGTGTTCTGCCGAGAAATCCTTCAATAGAAGCCCGAGAAGGCCGTGGTCCTGGGAGAAAATGAGATCTTCATGACCAGAAAGAGCTTCTTTCAACGTGTCCAAAGCCAGTATGCGGATATCCGAGCTTTGCTTTCGTCGTTGAATGAAACACTCGACTAGCTCACGGCAATGCTGAGCCCAGTTCGGGTTGTTGGAAGGATGGCAAAGTTTGTCTTCTCTCATTGAGTGAATGATGAGTTCAGCCTGCGGGGGCTCAATGTGCTGATATATCCTCATGAGGAACCGGACAGCATGTTGTTTTTGCTCTCTGTTGAGTTGTTCCCACTGAGATTCAAGCACAGAAGCAATGCGGATGAGGTTTGCCAGAATGTAAGATTTGGTTTCGTCATGCGTAGGCTTGAGCTGAGGGCTGGTCGCAGGAGTGGGGGATGGTGCTGACTCGTCCACGAGCCTGCGTGAACAGAGTATGAGAATATTGGCGAATGCCGTCCAATCCCGTTCTAATGCGACTCGGACATAGTCTCCTTCCAAAATGTTTAAACACAGATCCAACACGTCCGCATCCACTCTGCTATCGTCTTTTTGAGCAATAGCTTGCAATGATTCAATCAGTTGGTCAAAGGGAAGCTGGGGCATGCCATCTTGGCCGTAAGCACGAACGAAATCCGAGAACACATAAAGTGTACCGCGGAGAATATTCAAATTCCGACTTCCTTCGACGGCGCACGAATCTCTTAGGAAGTCATGGAGCGTATTTACCATCTCCGCCTGTCTTCGTGATTTGGCTAAACTGCGCACTGCTCGCGATGTGGGCCCCGAGAGCGGTTTAACTGAGGCATGGATGCTGCAAAGGACTTCCAGGAGAGTTGGGAAACTTGCATCGGGCACATCGGCATACATAATGACAGCATCGAACACGGCCAAAGAGTTTTTGATATCTGCCGCGACGCTGGTTCTCCTGCAAGTGGTAAATATTTCTGCGAGAAGCATTTCGATTTCCTCCTGGGTTGGCTGTTTTCGCTGCAAAGTGATCAGGTCGACCGCGAATTGGAACAGATCTGCAAAGACTGCTTCATCATGAGCGGGTCCATGTGGTTTCGCCACTTTTCCCTTTTTCGCCTTTGATCGTGCAGACGCGATTGTTTCATAGAACGGAACGATCCACGAGGAGATTACATGGATGATTGAGGAACCCGTGAAATCCAATTTCCTGCCATGATCTGATAGGGAGATCAACGACTGGACGCGCGCAGCAATCAAATCCGACTCAGTGGAAGAAGTAATTGATTCAAAAACCAGGCGCCTAGCTGACGGGGACAGATCCTGACGGGCTGCGATCGCTTCTAATAACCTGGCACCACTTTGCTGCGCTTCCAAAGAACTTTCGTGACGTAAGAGGTATTCGGCTGCCTCCCATAGCACCATGGACTGCTCAGAGTTGAACCATGAGAGGGATTTCGATAAACCATCTGCTTCCTCAATCGCCTGGTTTAAATTTTGTCTTTGCGATAGATTGTGGAGTGAAGTCTCGAAATCCAGGCCACTAGGAGTGTCCGAGGAACTCGATACAACACTGGCGCGATGCATTGATTCGAATCCGTGTCCAAACCGATTTGTTCCGCGACTATCTGTGTGGGACAGCGAGTCACTGCTGCTTTCTTGTAAAGATACTGGGGAATGCGATTTAGGTCGACCGACACCTAAAGTCTTGAAGACATCTGCAAAGCTAGTTGATGAGGGTTTGTGCTGGGAAGGTGGTGGAACATCATCGGGAGACATTCGCCTTGTGATAGAAAGAGAGCAGAGTCAGAAGGACGTGGTGTCCGAACTATTTGATAGCCATATTAGTACATGTATTGCATCATCCATAATAGGTAAGCTATAATAGGTAAGATCGAAAGACAGACGGGGATATTTACCCTTTAGAAGTGGCAAACAATAGGCTTGTACTGCACAGGCAGCTCCTACGGCAAGAAAATGGACATGCAGGGACTGAAATGTTGCCTGGCAAGCTGCGACAGTGGGTAGTTGATGATCAATATCGGCGCGCAAAATGACCCTGATCGCCAGCGGATAGTGAATTGGACCGGGATCACACGGTCGGATAATGAATATCAATGGAACCAGTACCCCACTAGGGCGATGACACAACTAGCAAGTGATGTGATGTGAACTGAGGGGGTTATCGATCACGCACCGGAGATGAAGATATTCCAGCCCAATCACCTGATGTACTTGGTACTGATGTTAGACACCGCCTGGCATTGACTGGCAGAAAGGGCGGTGAGTGAGGGGCGAGATTAAGTTGAGGCTTATTCCAATGTATTTATTAGCACTAGGAATGAGTGTGCGAATTTTGAAGATTTATGCGAAATGTAATCATACCCCGCTGAAATGTAATCTTTCTAAGATGTTCACTTTGCCCTAGTACGCCCATCAACATATCGAAGCACATTCTCTCTTGTTGATATCGTTCAAATCACATGACTCACAGTTATCGGGAAAGCAGAAAAAGTCAACCAAAGTGGGGGGGCGGTGACCACGGAAAGGCGGTTTTTTGCAGCTTCAAAAATTATTCTATTCTTTTCTTCCCCCTTGGCAGAAGCCAGGAACGGCACCCTACATTTCTTTTATTTTCAAGGGTCTTTGGTTATACTGGTCATTCTTTTTAAACTCAATATCAAATCAAACATATCTTGTCTCAGTCGGGTTTTTCATCCGTTATCATTGCCAGGATGAAGTACGTTGTGGTTTCTGGAGGTATTTATTCTGAGTCAATCCCTTATGAACAAACGTTGACTAACTCATGTGTAACAGGTGTCATTAGTGGCATCGGGAAGGGAGTAATTGGTACACCTCTCTATGAATTGAACTAGAAAAAATCCGCTCGGTCTAACTTTCTTCAGCCTCGAGTACCGGTTTGCTGCTGAAGACTCAGGGTGCCCGAGTCACCTCGATCAAGATTGACCCTTATATGAACGTCGATGCGGGAACCATGGCCCCTACCGAGTATGTGGTTGATCAGTCTTCCTTTCTGAACTTCATTTCTGACGGTGATTTTTTAGGCACGGAGAGGTGTTCGTGTTGAACGACGGTGGTGAAGCGGATCTTGATCTCGGAAATTATGAGCGGTAGGTTTTTTCCCAATGGGTTTATTGGAAGTCGGAACCCCAAGACTAATTGATATTATGCGTCTAGCTATCTTGGAGTTACCCTTGGACGGGATAACAACATCACAACCGGAAAGGTCTACAAGCATGTGATCGAGAAGGAGCGCCGTGGCGACTACCTTGGACGCACAGTGCAAATTGTGCCGCACTTGACAGACGCCATCCAGGATTGGATTGAGCGTGTGGCTAGAACCCCCGCCGACGATACCAACGAGGAACCGGATGTTTGTGTTATCGAGCTTGGTGGCACGCTTGGTGACATCGAAAGTGCACCTTTCGTTGAGGCTCTGCGTCAGTTGCGTCGTCGCGCTGGCAAGGACAATTTCGTCCAGATCGTATGTTCAACTAACAGGTTACTGAGTACGATTCCGGATCAGTTCTAACTATCTTCTAGCACGTTTCCCTGGTTCCCGTCATCCACGATGAGTTGAAGACCAAGCCTACCCAGCAGGCCATCCGGGACGCTCGCTCAGCTGGTTTGAGCCCAGACCTTATTGCGTGCCGTTGCGAAAGACCCCTTGATAAGGCTACTACTGATAAGATTGCCATGTTCTGCCAGGTCGAGCCAGAGCAGGTAATCGGCGTGCACAATGTCAGCTCTACCTACCACGTTCCTCTGCTTCTCGAGGAGCAAGGTTTCCTTGGTGTCCTGGGTGACCTTCTCAACATGAAGAAGCTCCAAATTCCTCAAACCCAGTTGCTAAAGGGTCAGGCCACTTGGAAACAGTGGAAGACCCTTACAACTGCGCAGGAGCACACATTTGAAACCGTCAACATTGCTCTGGTTGGCAAGTATGTCAGTCTTCACGACTCTTACTTGTCCGTCATCAAGTCGCTGGAGCACGCGGCTATGGCTTCCCGCCGAAAGCTCAACATCATTTGGGTCGATGCCTCTCACCTTGAAACCGAGTGGGAGGAGACCAACTCCAAGGAGTACCACAAGGCCTGGTATGATGTCCACACTGCCCATGGAATTCTGGTCCCAGGAGGCTTCGGTACCAGAGGTACCAACGGTATGATGCGCGCTGCTCACCACGCTCGTACCAAGAACAAGCCTTACCTTGGTATTTGTTTGGGTATGCAGATTGCCGTGATTGAATACGCTCGTAACGTCTGTGGTCTGGAGGGTGCCAACTCAGTTGAACTTGACGAGCTTACCTCCCATCCGATCGTGGTGTACATGCCTGAGATCGACCAGGTGAACCTCGGCGGTACTATGCGTCTTGGTTCCCGTCCTACCCTCTTCCAGGAGAATACCGAATGGTCTAAGCTCCGTTCTCTCTACGGATTGGACCGGACTTCTGTCGATGAGCGCCACCGCCACCGCTATGAAGTTAACCCCGAGTATATCGACCAGCTCCAGGCTGCCGGTCTTCACTTCATCGGTAAGGATGACAAGGGCGAGCGCATGGAAATTGTTGAGCTGAAGGAGCACCCCTGGTTCGTGGGTGTTCAATTCCACCCCGAGTACATTTCTCGTGTGTTGGCACCCAGCAAGCCATTCCTCGGATTCCTTTCCGCTGCAGCTGGCTGCTTCGACCAGGTCCAGGCTCTGTCTCAGGCTCAGGAGATGGACTTGGCTAACGGCGTTGCCAATATTATTGTCTAAAGCATGAATGGTTCCACACGATGGTTCCACAGGAGTTTGTATTTGTCACGAAAAGCATATGAATATAGAGAATTTAAATAAAAATAGTTATCACATATAATACTACTCTTCAATTATATATATACTATCTCTATCCATACAACAAACCGCTCATTCAGAATATCAGGGATGACACCTGAGGCAGAGAGAGGCTCCAGCATGTGACGTACTAACCTCATTGGGCTTAGCGTATTGGCAGTGTTTATGTGGGTTATTACAATTTATTGAGCGCTCGCATTATCTTTGAGCTTTGGATCTTTTATCTTTTTCCTTCTGTGTTTTGTCAACACTCCTACTCCATTTTGAGCCACCTGAGATCTTACTTTCTTTCTGGCCCCATTTATCTTGTTCTCTTCTTCTTCCCTAATCTATCCCCCTCACTTGTGTTGATACCCCACGTAACAAGATGGCGGAGGGTCTTGGAGCTCTGTTAGAGGCAAGCTTGGACCCCAGGCAAAACAAGGCAGGTGAGTTATAAGAGTTGACACTCAAATGCTAGAAGGATAGTTGACTGATATGGTTTTTTCCTCTTTCAGCCGAGATTACTCTTCGTCAGGAAGAACAGAAGCCCGGTTTCTCGCTACAGCTTCTTCACATCACCGCATCGGAGACTACACCTTACAATACACGCCTTGCTAGTGCTCTATGCTTCAAGAATTTCATCAAGCGCAACTGGACCGACGAAGATGGAAATTACAAGTTGCAACAGGATGAAGTTACTACTTTAAAGCGCGAGCTGATCTCCTTGATGATCTCGGTTCCGCCAGGCATTCAGAGTCAATTGGGTGAGGCCGTCAGTGTGATCGCCGACAGTGACTTCTGGGAGCGGTGGGATACTCTGGTTGATGTAAGTTGCGCCCCAATCAAGCATTGTACTGCTATTTCTGACGAATTGTTTTCTCCAGGACCTCGTCTCGAAGCTGTCACCGGGCAACCCCACCGTCAACATTGGTGTGTTGCAAGTCGCACACTCAATTTTCAAGAGATGGAGACCTTTGTTCCAGTCCGATGCCCTCTACACAGAGATCAACCACGTTCTTGGCAAGTTCGGTACTCCGTTTCTAGCCCAATTTGAGGTATCTTGAATTTTCTACCCATTTTCTGCTTTGATAGGTCGGATGTTAACACACCATAGGCACTAGACACCTATCTTGAGCAAAACAAGACCAACAAAGAGAACCTGTCCCAGGGCTTCACTCAACTCAACCTGATGGTCAAGTTGTTCTACGACCTTTCCTCCCACGATCTCCCTCCCATGTTTGAGGACAACATCTCCGGAATCGCCACAATCTTCCTCAAATACCTGACCTACGATAACGAATTACTCCACACCGATGACGAGACGGAGGCTGGTCTTTTGGAGTATGTTCGGGCTGGAATATTTGAGGCTTTGACTCTGTACGTGCAGAAGTACATGGATGTGTTCCAGCCTCAAGTTGGACAGTTCATTGGGAGCTCGTGGAATTTCCTCACAACCATCGGCCAGGAGACCAAGTACGACATTTTGGTCAGTCGGGCACTGCACTTCTTGACATCGGTCGCAGGCATGCCCGAACATGCTGCTTCTTTCCAAGCCGAGGAAACCTTGGGCCAGATTGTCGAAAAGGTCATTTTACCGAACGTGAGCCTCCGCGAGTCCGACGAAGAACTCTTCGAGGATGAGCCAATTGAGTTCATTCGACGAGACTTGGAAGGGTCTGACAGCGAGACCAGACGCCGGGCTGCCACTGATTTCCTCCGCAAACTGGCAGAGAAATTCGAAGAGCCAGTGACCCAGGTTGTCCTCAAGTACACCCAGCACTACCTGGCCGAGTATGCCAATGATTCATCCAACTGGAAGGCGAAGGACACAGCGACGTACCTTTACTCTGCGATCGCCGCCAAGGGCACCGCGACCTCCTCACACGGTGTCACTGCCACGAACCAGTTGGTCAGTATCACGGATTACTTCCAGCAGAACCTAGCCGCGGATCTGATCAACGAGGATGGCGTCCACCCTATCCTGAAGGTCGACGCTATTAAGTATTTGTACACTTTCCGCAGTATCATCACCAAGGAACAGTGGCAGCAGGTTCTACCTGTGCTGGTGAAGCACTTGGCGTCGTCGAATTTCGTTGTCTACACCTATGCTGCCATTGCTTTGGAGCGAGTACTTTTCCTCACCGATAGCCAAGGACTACCAGTCATTCCACCCACTGAGATCACACCGCTTGCCAAGGATCTCCTCGAACACATCTTCCAGCTGATCCAGAGTAATCCTGCCCCTGAAAAAGTGCAAGAGAACGAGTTCTTGATGCGTTGCGTGATGCGGGTCTTGGTTGTGATCAAAGAAGGCGTGGTTCCCTTCACCGATGTCGTCCTCCAGCGCCTCATCAACATCACCAATATCATCAGTGCAAACCCAAGTAACCCCCGTTTCTACTACTTCCACTTTGAAGCCATGGGAGCCTTCATTCGGTGTGTTTCTAACATCCAATTCCTTACCAATTACATGAAGCTAATATGATAATAGATTTGCCGCTCCTGCCAATCCCGACAAGCTTGAGCAGGCTCTGTATGCACCATTCGCAGGTGTCCTCCAGAATGATGTGCAGGGTGAGTCAATCAAACGAAGTCTCTATCTTTGTCGGAACAGCCCCTTACTGACATATCTCAGAATTCATGCCCTACATCTTCCAGCTTTTCGCGGCGCTGCTTGAGGCTAACCCATCAGGCACCCTTCCTACCTACTACCAGGAGCTTATTGGCCCTATCCTGATGCCCGTTATGTGGGAGTCGAAGGGAAATATTCCTGCCTTGGTTCGGCTACTTTCCTCGATCATTCCCCGTGGCTCGCAGTACATCATCGAGCACAACCAGATCGAGCCCATCCTTGGTATCTTCCAAAAGCTAGTTTCTACCAAGACTAACGAGAGCTTTGGCTTTGATCTCCTGGAAACAGTTGTTGCTAACTTCCCACCGTACGTATCGCTTGTCCCAACCGCCCAATTGACTATTGGCTGACTTCAATTTCGCTAGGACTGCCCTTGAGAACTACTTTGTTATGATCATGCAGATCATTCTTCAACGTCTGCAGAACTCCAAGACAGAGAACCTGACTCTTCGCTTTATCCGCTTCTTCCACTTCATCTCGGCCCAGGACAACAAGGGCTACAGCGCAGACTTTGTCATCCAGGTCACCGACAAGGTGCAAGAGGGGTATGTGTCATCGCCCTGTGTACATTTCTCATATGCTAATTTATGCCCAGGCTATTCACCCCCATCTATGTCAAGGTCATCCTTCCTGAAACCCAGAAGCTTGCCCGGCCTTTGGACCGCAAAACGGCTATCATCTCCTTCACCAAGACCCTTGCCAACTCGGAGGCTTTCGCTACTCGCTACAGCCAGAAGGGATGGGGTTTCACCTGCACCGCCTTGCTCAAGCTCCTCGAGCTTCCGCCTCTGCCTGCTAGCAGGGATGATGTCATTAACGATGCAGACATCGAAGATATGTCATTCGGTGTTGGGTTTACTCCCCTGAACACCATCCGTATCCAGCAGAAGGACCCGTGGCCCGAGACTGGTGCCGATCTCAAGGCTTGGGTTGGCTCATACCTCAAGGAAGCCGACAAGAAGCAGAATGGCCGCATTTCGCAATTCGCCCAGGAGCGCCTTGATGAACAGTCCAAGACTGTACTTGCAAGTTACATCTCTTAGTAGTTCCTTGGCTATGACCTATGACCCCTTCCTTCTGTTCCAAGAAACTAAAAAAGTTCAACCTATGTGTGTTTGCTTTCTCCTTCAGAGTAATGCAATCATTTTCCCAATCACCCCCTACACCATATGCATGCTGCGATGAGACACTAGATCCATGAAATAAATGCTTTTTTTGATTTCCCATTATGAAGATCATCCTGTGAAAATGTAGATCTCTCAAAGTAAACGCTCAAACACTAATGCAGCCTAGTATACAGATTCCCAAAACATAGATGTATGCAACACACATCTCATATCATACACGCTTTCCAGAATCTCCAGCGGACGATTCAGACTCATCGCCAACTTCCGGTGTAGCCTCCGTACTTCCCTCCTTTACATCTTCCTTTACATCTTCCTTCACATCCTCGTCCCATATAATCTCAATCTCGTCCTCTTCTTCCTCAATAACCTTTTCCCCCTCGGCAAGCTCCCGATACTTCCTTCTTGTCTTCTTCATCTTACTAGCCTTTTTCTTCTTCGCCGCTGCAGCTTTAATCGCAACTCGACTTTTATCCCCCTTCTCCTGCGCCTCGATTTTATCGGCGAGCAGCGAGCGCGCAATTTTCGCATTTTGCGACTGTGACCGAGTCGCTTGGCATTTGACTACCACCCCGCTGGGCCTGTGGATGATTTGCACGGCTGAATTGGTTTTGTTCTAGGTTTGTTAGCTTTAGTTTGCCGGTCGAGGATGGCAATGGGTTCCGGGAAGCGAAAGGAGAGGGAGGGAGTGGCCCGGGAATGCGATTGGAACTTGAGACATACGATCTTCTGTCCGCCAGGCCCCGTGCCTTTAAGGTAGGATATTGATATGTCGGCATCGTTGATCTTGAGCCGTGGGGGGAGGGGTTTTGCTGGGACAATAGGGGTTTGGCTGAAGAGTCGGACTGGAACTGCTACTATTCGGGATGATGCCCACCAGTGTAGGCGAAGCATTTTGTTCGTGCTATGGTTTGAAGGTTCACCTTCAAAAGACCTCCGGAGGTTACTGCCGCCGATGTCTGCGATAAGGTAGATAAGCTATCATGTGGAATATTGTAGCCTGCAGACCGCCGAGACCACGATTTGGACAGATAGCTTTATGGAATTGAGGAGATATAAGGACATATGTACATAGGGATATGCATATAGATATTCGAGAGAATTATGCTGTTCAAGGTGGCATCTACAAATTGTACACTCCGAAACCTGAAGTACCGAGTACCTGAAACACAGGCGTGAAGTAGGGGTAAACATGTGTACTCGGTACAAACTCTTGCGGCAAACACGGAAAGGGGAAGGGTTTTGCAGTTCCCCCAGTTTCATGAATTCCTATCCGCCCCCTCTTCCTTACTTCTATCGTTAATCTACTTCAACGTCTCCGTGCTGATACGCTTGTCCTAATTGCACCGAACCTCCCTCAGTCGCCTATCTCCCCGCGATACCCGGTGGCCTAACGTCAACACTCCCGAACCGTGTTGATTTGGGACACCATCGCTCACTTTTTCCTTCGCAACACCAGTATTTCCGCTGGGCATAAATCAGTTCCCATCTTCGATACGACTGTCTTTAGAATCTGCCTCTTGTCATTGCAATTGGCGGTACTTAGCGGAGAAAAATTTTGAACGAACGGCACCGCAAACCGCAAGAATCAACGACAAACTGGAGCATCCCACAATCCCTTGAATACCCCGCAGCCATGGACTTCATTATCTGGGCAGTGTCTAGCCTCTTCCGCTGGATGCGATTGAAGATCTACCAGTATGAGGTGACCTTCTCCCTCTACATGCTTACTCCGATCGAGAAGTTCATCTTCAGTACGTTGCGCCTGTTTCCCGTCTAAAATGTACTTACCATACCATACTAATATTTAATTACTTGTTCAGACACACTTCTCCTTGGACTCATTGGTATGATCGCCATGGGAACTTACATCTACCTCCCCGACCACCTCCGCGCCATCTACGGCCGCCTCTACTACTACTGGGCCGGCGAGCGCTTGTTCAGCTCCGGTCGGTTGTCAATCAGCTCGGTCTTTGGCGAAAACGGAGTGGCCACCCAAATTGGGGACATGATGTACGAGACGGCAAAGAATGCCGCTGCCACCTCGACCGAGCGCATGGCTGAGCTGTGAATTAAAGCCCGACCCGCATAATGCTTGCACTTGCTTTCTCTATTGCGGAGATGGAGGAACTGTCTAATACCTTTGGAGTTTTATATTTCATATCCAAGGGAGCTTCATATCCACGCTTCCTGTCGGCTGGCGTTCTTGTCTTACCGGGACTTGCGGCATCCCTATAACTGCATTGTCGCAGAGCGGCGAATTACATTATTATTAATTCTTGTCTATTCTTTTCATGGGTCATTCGCACCACACTATCTACAGATATGCCTCTGGCAGAGTTCTGTGGTCGATCGATACCAGTTTGTGTTATCATTGGAATGTGATCATGATTGAAGTTGATATTTGCACACTTTTCTAGAATGATGTACAGGAAATGTAGATGATAGATGATAGAAAAAGGCAATATGATGTTGAACTATGCAACATATAAAATGAAACCCCCAAAACGCCCTCGATGCCCAGAGCAGAGTGTTGTACAAGTAAACCCATCATCAGCACATGTGTAACTCCCTAGCGCGATGCCAATCTTGTTTTCGATCACCATAAATCCCCGGGAATACAGGGAACGAGAACATCAACGGCTCCTTGCGCAGGGCTCTTGGTTTTCCCGGGAACTTAGACAATGCGCACATGTCGAGTTCCAAACCACGCCAGCAGCTCCTCTCAATCTTATCCACTAATTGCGACCTCATTGCTCACTCTGTGTTGCCTGGAGCTGTGCTTCCGCCGCCTGTCTCCGCTCCCGCTTCATGGCATCCACCATGCGCATACGTGCCAATTCCTGGTCAATCTCCTCCTTGTCCAGTGGGATCTTGTGCGATTGCTCAGCTGTGGGCCAGAAGCCCTTTGTGGCGAAGCGGTCGTCGAGGTTGGTGCCGAAATAGTACATCCAGCCGATGGGGAAGAGAACGTACATGCCAAACTACATGGACTCTGTTAGTCCCGACAGACCAAGGAAGGTGGGAGCTGGTACAGCCCGCCCAACAACATGTTTCTCAGCTACGCACCTTGAGGACTTCGAGGTTGCCTCCCTGCAACTTCTTGAAGATTTGCGACATTGTATAGGTTTGATGCGTTCCTATTTTTTTCTCGGGGTCTTTTTGGCTTCAGGTATTGCTAAGAGTGTGGATTGTCGTTCGACGCTATTTTCGGATGCGCTTAATTTATAACACCGCCTGATTCCAGCAGACAGAGAGTATCGATAATGTGTAGTCGATCTTCAATCGCCGAATGGTGCCATGGCGTGTGGGCCGTCGTGCTTACTTGGATTTGAGCAAACAAGACAAACCGGTAGTTATATTTGGCCTCAGGCACCACTGCATAGTTCACCGCGGGCCTCGGCTCCCCGCAAACTCTCCCGGATATTCTGCATAGAGACGATTGATAAACTAATGAATCCCAGTTTAATTTTGTATTCCATTGACCCATTTTCTTCTACAATATACAGTAGCAATGTCGAACGAGCACCTCATTACCGTTGCCTACCAGGATCGCGTAGCGATCGTGACATTGAACAGGCCCGACAAGCTGAACGCTCTCAATGCCGACCTGTACTACCTTCTAGGCGAGCGTCTCCGCGAGGTTGACTCACGGGAGGATATCTTTATCACAGTCCTGACTGGAACAGGTCGTTTCTTCTCTGCGTATGTCATTCACAGCCAGCCCTAGATATCGAACTATATCCCAAAAAGGAAACTTGAGAAGATCTACTATATCTAACACTCGTGTCCTCTCCATAGCGGAGCCGACGTAACAAGCACACGTCCTGGCAATGGAGACCTCAGCTCAAGCGCGCGTCGCGAGCTAGTCAAGGGATTTGTCGCAAATAATGTCGACGTCACCCGCACCTTCTACAATCACTCCAAGATTCTTGTTGTCGCCCTGAACGGGCCTGCTGTTGGTCTCTCAGCCGCACTAGTCGCCCACGCTGACTTCATCTACGCTGCCCCGCACACATTCCTCTTGACCCCATTCTCCTCGCTGGGTCTCGTTGCTGAAGGCGGTGCTAGCCGCGCCTTCGTCGAGCGTCTGGGGATTGCTAAAGCCAACGAGGCGCTCATCATGAGCAAGCGGATTAGCTGTGACGAGCTTATTTCGACTGGCTTTGTGAATAAGGTCATCGCGTCGGAGTCTGGGAAGCAGGAGGACTCTGATGGGTTCTTGAAGAAGGTGCTTGAGGAGGTTGATGATCGTCTTGGTACACACTTGAACCAGACTAGTCTACTAAAGATTAAGGAGCTAGTAAGACGGCCTGAGAGGGAACTTTTGGATCGCCAGAATGGTCTTGAGGCGTTTATGGGCCTTGAGCGCTTTATGATGGGGCTCCCTCAGGAAGAGTTCCGCAGGTTGGCGTCTGGTGAGAAGAGACATAAGCTTTAGTTGTTGGGGGAAATCTTTGTATACAACTATCAGAGGTTGCGGTGCATCTTCTGTGGTCTCACTTCAGTAGATGCTATTCCTGGGTTTTTCTCGGTATAACTATTCGGGGTTTGAGTGTCGTTTTATACATTAGTTTGATCTTTAAAGCGATGCATTGAAATGATGAGCACCATATGAGAGGTAATTGATCCCCATTTGGTGATATAATATACCTTCTAGGCCTACGAACTCATGACTCTTACACATTGTGACACAGATCCATCTGTCTGGGTATGTGGGTAATTATGACTACTACAGACCGCAGGCAACAATTACATATTGATTTTTTATTCATTGATAATGCGTCTATTGATCTGTAATGCACGATGCAACCTTGCAATTCCCATAATTCATTCCCCTGCTATAGTTAAACGCCTTTATACCAAAAACCATGCTTTTGTCCCACTCAGCGCTTTGAGTTGGGATTATTTTATTCGGAGTCGCTACCGGCATCCCGATCCTCTTGCTCCTGCTTCTTCAAGATGTCATGCCACTGGCCCATGAATTCACTCATGCCGCCAGGTCCCTCAAGCGAAGCATCAACCAGCTCCCTTGGCACCTTATGAGCCGAGTACTGAGTAGAGCTGAATGCGTACGCCTCAGGATCATCCTTTTTGATGAGACGGAATTCTGGTAGGAAGGGGGCCTGTTCATCATCTCCTTCGGCGCCCTTATCTTCTTCCTCCGAATCAGAAGAATCCAAATCATCACCTTTCTCCAGCTCTTCCGCTGTGTCGGTAGTCATAATCTTCCCGTCCTGGAGGGAGATCCTCACAAATTCTTCTGCTCCATCATCTTCTTCCTCTTGCACCCCAATTGGATCCTTCATCCGGAGAATCTCCAACCAACTGTACAGCAATGGGTCGGTACGTTGCGCCCATGGATTGATATCAATCAACCAGACACGCTGGTGCGGTGCAGGGATATAGACGTCGAATACAAAGTTGGGTTCCGGGAAGGTGTCTTTGAGCTTCTCATCGAAGAATGACTGGATCCGAGACCGGAGCATGTCACGCATGGGGAAGAGGAAGTCGAAGTGGTTCTGATCACGTTGGGTAATACAGAGCAGGACGCGGTTGCGCACAAAGCAACGGAACTCGAGTGAAGGGTTGAAGTTGACGTACTTGCGGAGAACCAGGGAATATGGCACATCCGGCAACGGTGCGTCAACGGTTGATGGTGAAGGTTCGCCGGTGGTTGTATCCGGCACACAGTCGTCAAATGGATGGTCTAAATCATGGGTGATGAAGTCGCTGCTTTTCAGGAGGAGGTAGATGTCATTTGGAGAACGACATTGAGTATCGTTCGTGGCGGCCATGAATGTTGCATCTTTGGGAGCACTCCAGTTCAATTTAGGTGTGACAATGCCGCCGAGTTCAAAGATAGTATTCTTTATCTGAGTGTGAATCTCGTGCCACTCTGTGGATGGATCAGCCTCCTCCTCCTCGCCCGAATCGGAGAATGTGTCCAGGTTATCATCGTCGGTTGGAGCGACAGCCTCGGGTGGTAGAACAATGCCGTCGGCGCGGAGGTATTCAACAAAAGCAGGCGTCAAGGGAATTACCCGTGACTTGGGTGCAAGTGTGCGGTACCTAGAACTTCAGTCAGACATGTTTTGTGTTGAGTCATACATGAAACCTTACCGCGGATGCCAATCATGATAAGAGCAATGCAATATATGGGAGTAGGTGGTGGGCGGGAAAGGGAGATGATCAGGGACATCATTGGTTGAAGGCTCTGCCATAGCAGCATCGGACTCCAGCAATGGCATATTGAATATCGTTTGTGTAAAGTATAAGATCGCTGACGATATCCGGGCGATCCATTTCCCCTCGGTGGCGGGGAACTTTTTCTGCCATCACGTGCCGATAACGATAAGGACGATCCAGGGGTCTAAGGCGCTCAGGCATCCGCCCATGTCGCATGGATTACTTGTTCTCTATAAACCAACGGTCTCATCACACACCCCGCAGCATGGCTCCTGAGGCGCCTGATCCTCAAAGCTTGAAGTCATGGCACGATGCATTCCAATACCCAATTCCAACGGTCCGCCGTGTGGAACAGGAGTTGCGCCGGGACATCGCGAGCAATAAGGAGAAGCTCCGAGCTCTCGTAGGGTAGGTGATTGATCTGCCAGAGTAGCGGTTTCGTTGCTGATCTTTATGATTTGATTATAGCACGCGATATCGTGACCTAGTTGGAACTGCTGAGACGATTGTCGCCATGAACAGAGACATTCAAGATGTGGAGTCCATTCTGGCCGATGTTGGACGCCGGTGCAACCCACGACTTATAGAAAGGAGACATGTTCATGTCCGGCAAATAAAGTCCGGTGACGCCGAGAAAGGTACGAAAGCCATGAAAGGTAGCCCTATGAGGAAATCAGGAATTTATAGCTGATATTGTGAGCATAGATGCAGAGAAGCACTCATTTGGAGCGCAGCTTTCTCTCCTTCACCGTTGTACAACCTCTGCCAGCCGGCTTTTGCGACGACGCAGCTCGCTTTTGTTGGTTGCGAAGATTCTAGTTGTTTCTCGATCATTACACAAGGCATTATCGCAACATGAATCACTCCCTCCATTCATTCATGATCTCCGGAATCAGCTAGCCTCCCTCTGGCGAATACTCTTCAAACGGATTGATAAACGCCTTGCCTCTACAAACGCCACAGACGATACTATCATTGAATCATTGGCCGCCTACTGCCTTGCAACGAGCTCGTCTTCCGATGATGCGATTGATCATTTTCACCAAGTGCGCCTGGACGTTATTGTCAGCCAGTTGGATGTGTCTAGTGAGAACATTCCTAAAGCCCTCCAGCTGTTTGTTCAGACCCTTCAGGCCTCAAAGGTCTTGCGATCCCGTCAATTCCCAGATGTGCTTTCGAAGCTTAAGGCTCGGCCTCTCCTCGCCGACCCAGAGATTCAGAGTCTAGATGGGCTGGAGGTTGAAGTTCTTGGCCGCTGGGTAGCTCCAGATGTGAAGAATTTCACTCCCTGGGTCAAGCTCAGCGAACTAAGCAGAGTCGAGGGTGTGGAATCAACCAAGGAATGGTCCCTCCAAGCTTTCACGAAATTCTCTGAAGGCTGCCAAAAGAGCCTCGCCCAAAGCACCGACTTCTCCGAGCTTCTCTCGCTCCGTGCGGAGACTGTGGAATTATGGCTATCATCCTGGGGCTCAACCATCATTCACAGCTCCGTGGATGTCCTCGGGAGTCTTCGAAATATCTTCAATAACCAGCTTTCCAGAATCCTGAATATGAAAGCGCAAAGTCTAGGCGACGTCGGTACTCAAGTTTCGTCTATAATATCAAACTGGGAGAAGACCGACCACAACTCCGTCGGATCTCTGTGGGATGCCGATCTCATTACTGCAGAATACTCGAACGGTGCACAGGCATTCAAACAAACCGTTGCCGACAGATTATTGGGTCGTGACGAAGATATCTCTACCGTCCTTACGAAGTATGAATCATGGCTAGCGTCAATCCAAGAAGTCAACGAATTCATTGATTCTCTACGCCGCACCCGGTGGACTGACATTCTCCTCGGAGGTGAAGTGGAAGATGGAGATATCGACATCACACCTCGACTCAACGAAGATGATCCCCGATACCTATCCGAATCTCTCCACTCTGCCGTCCGCGACGCATTCACCAGTCTCCAGGCATCATTTAACAGCGCCTTCAAGTCATTCGACTCCTTGCATTCAAGCGAAAAGGCCACTTTCCTACTAAGGCTAATAAGACTCGTCCGGCGAGATATTCCCGCAGGCTTTGTATCTGGAGACTTTGTCTTCTCTAGCGAAATCGTCCCTGATCTGCAGAAGTTGCTTGCAACAGAAGTAGTGGCAAAGGCTGGATCCCTATCCTTGATCCCGTTACCGAAGACGAACCCCCAGACTGGAAAGATTAAGACCGTCCCCGGTAGATCACTCTGGGAAGGCGAGCCTGCCATACCGGTTCAGCCCTCGGCTTCAAGCTTCAAGCTCCTGCGTCGTCTCACTTCCTCAATGGATATCTGCGGATTGGACCTATGGGATCCGTCCACTATGCAGGCGTTGAAGCTGGAATTGAAAATGAGACTTGAGGCGGCTATCTCGTCTGCTTTAGATGATCTCGATAGCGAAGATGTCCCTAGAAAAGCTAAGGTCAAGGATGGCCACTCCACTGCCAACGGAGATAAGGACAAGGAAGATAAGACCACGGAGAAATCAGAGACCCCAGGCCCAGGTCCAGATCAAGCCGAGGCCCTGCGCGATTGGAAGGTTCAGCTCTTCTTTGACTCTCTGTATCTGTCTCAGATGCTCGGCGAGCGGAACCAGCTGTCCGGTGCCATCGAGCGCGCTCAGAAGAGCTCTGGTGCCAACGCGGAGACTGTTAAGACTATCAAGAGGCTTGCAACTGAGTATTGGACTCGGACAGAGCTGCTGTTTGGTCTCCTGGCAGGACACTGATTGGTTCTCTAGGGATCTGCTGCATGTTGCCAAATACCCCGTATATGCCTTACATTATCCTTTCCATAAGCAGTACATACAATAATGTACTTGGTTTTATCTTCGAATAGAGAATACATAATACATTGTTTACATAGTACACAGACAGCAATCCATTTCAGAGTATGTAGACAAGATATCATACATTCCACTTCATACAATTGTATCTCATCGAGCCATAAAATGATCACAGATTAAGAAATTTCCGTCGTCCTGCAAAGATCATCCCCAGTTAACTTTTTTTTGGTGTTATTTTGTTTTCAAATGTTTTTGTAGTTTTTGTTGTTGACCCTCAGGGGAAACCCCCTTACCGGTCAGCACTCTTCGCAATGATCTCAACCTGAGATTGAATGATTTCAATCTCGCGCTGAACAGCCCAGAGGGCGCGTTGTGCCTCACGGGATGAGATACCGAGTTCCTCGGCCGGGGTAATCATCATAGCATCCTCAATGCCCTTAGGAGACCAGTGCTCAACAATGTACTCAAGCTGCCCATCAATTGGCAGAATCCGCCCACGGATTACAGAGAGTTCCTCTAGCTTCGCGGCGGACCACTTACTATCGAATTGTTGCCTCCACCGGTCTTTTAGTTGTCGGAAGCTGGCCAAAACACCTTCAAGCGACATGGCGATCTTAATACCGTCTGTAAAGATCACTTTGCGCATGTGTATCTTGTCTCGGGTTGACCAAGAAGCTCCGGGCTGCGTGCTCATCCGTATCGTGCACACCTCATGGAAGTGCTGGATAAGTTTGCCCTCGCGGGTTTGTGTCCTGCGGCGGTTGTTCTCCAGGACCTCCATCACCTGTCGCCAGCGTCGCTGAAGATTCATGATCATATCAAGCTCGTAACCGGTGTATTCGTCAACTTGCCAATCTTCCCCCAGACCCATAGACAGGGGGTTCTCGGCAATCTGTGACACCTTCAAGATATCACTGAGCTGAGCAAATTTCGCATTGGCTTGTGTGAAAGACCGCAGAAACAGAGGGGCCGACTTTCTGTCATCAAGGGCAATGACGCACAGCTCGTCTTTCTGCTTGTAGGCTGCATATTCACGGATGCAACTTTGCCGGAACCTATCACTGCTGGAAAGTTCTAGTGCCATTCCTGGTGGAATAAGGGATCGGAGAGTCTGGTTGTTTTATATATCCAGTTAGCCTTGTTTTACGAAATACCACTATCAACAAAGACACATACCTTGTTGACGACCTTCTCCATTTCCTTAAAGCCAATTGGCTGCTTGGGCCAATGGTTCAGGTTGAGATTCACAGTAGTCAGAAGCTCAGTGCAGCGCCGCTTGATAATAGGAATTGGAAGGCCACTGCGTCCCATTCCCTGGAATCTGAGAACCCCGCTGGTAAGGGCATTTTCGACATTTTCCATGAGGGTGCAGAAGCTGGTGATCATGTTGATTAAGTCGGTTGTGTGCACTCGAATGTCTCTGTCCTTGAACGTATGGTCTTTGGCGGGTGATTGCATAATTGTCGAAAGATGCTGCAAAGCCCAGGACCACGGAATTACGATGCCCTTTCCTGGGTTGGCAATACAAAGCTGGTGGTATTAGTAACATGTTATATCATCGACGGGATCTAGGCACATACAACGTATGTAGCTGAAAACTCGAGCACAGACAGAACAGCATGGAACGACCCAAGAGAGGACTTAGGTGCTTTATCAAGACAGACGAGAAAGGCATTGACGCCATTGTGCTACAAAAAGGTTAGTATAGTCAGATACCTGACGATATTGATAAGATTCTCACAAAGTCTTGACCGTGGCGTCTTCCGACCGCCGACCGAATCCTCTCAGCAGCATTCAAAGTTGTCAAAGGCAGCGCAAGCGGATGGCCGGTTCTCCTCGGGCGTGGTGGCATGCTGCGATCCATATTCAGAATAAGTGCTCGCTGGAAACGCGTGGCTGGGTGAGGGCCTGCAAATTTAGATTAAGTATTAGACCCAGTTTCTAATCTTTCAGAAATAAGAGTTTATAATACCGAGAACTTGGGCTTCTTGCACCTTCTCTAGAGCAGAGCTAAGGCTGCTCATCGAACCCCATTCCTTGTTCATACGATAAAACAGCAAGTCTTCGAGGCAGTATGCAGTTGCAGCAAACTCTGAATTGCTTTGCAAGTTGGAGCGTAAATTTGCAATTGCAGTAGAGGACTGCTCTAGTGAACTGACAATCACCAGCTCCTCCTGGATGTGTTGTATCCAAGTTCTCCCTACAGTATGTCAGATAGGGAACGTACGACCAAATTGGACCGACCACTTACTACGACCCAGAAAAGGTTTACTGAAAGCCTCGCCCATGACTCTTTGATAATAAATAGGTGTGAGCCGCGCAAAAACCTCAGCCACGGTGAGAAGGCACTGCGGGAATTAACCGTTAGTCGATCTTATATTCCTTCTCTGTTCTTAACTCACATTCAACTTCGCAATAGCTAATTCAGCAGTAGGCTTCTCATGGCCCCAGGTGCATTCATTGGCTTTAAGCTTTGAACAATATCCTGATTAAAATTGTTAGACGTTCGAACCAAGAGCATCAACGGTGATTGCTTGCCTTTGTAAAGCTGTTGGAAACATGTCGGCGGGAATTCCGTCTTCATAAGACTGTATGCACTTTCATGGAACTGAGTGAGTGCTGCGGAAAACTTCTCTTGAATGAGATCTTTTGCCATGTCAAGCAAGTTTTCGAATGAGGATTCATCGGGAGCCTTTGCTGTGTTGGTCCTCAGCGGAGACCACGGAAGCAAGATCGCCTTGTTCTCTTGTTTTGGATTGGTAAAAATGCCACAAGTCATTGCCAGGCAAATAAGAGAGTAATTGTTCCGAGCATAAGAGTCATGCAGTAGCTTTCCAACTCGGATAACAATATCCATGGGAAGATGTTCGATTTTCCGCTTGGTGAACACTCCCGGCTCAAATACGATCACCTAGAAATAATTAGCTCACTACCCACAAGTGGGCAAGATTGGAAACAAACAAAAAGACACAAGACATCCTTCAGAAGACCTTTATCCAGGTTTTTAACTGAAGCGGGTGAATCCACGTCCTCCAAATCATCGATCAACAGCAAGAGTGTTCTCCACTGAGCCCCAAGCTTTTCGAGGAAAGTTGATTTAACTGATTTCAGCAGCCCATCTCGCTCAGGGTTACCCGGAATTATGTCTCTGTGGGCATACAAGACTTCGATCATGGAGTAGTTGAACAGCTTTTCAACAACTGGCTTGTCGACCACGGGTATCAATTTGTAGACCAGCAATGTGCTTATTGCCGCAGGTATGTCACCAACAGTCACCGATAGATCGTAATACTCAAACCATCTACCCTTTGACGAGTATAGCGCGCGCAGCTGATCCCACATTTCAAACTCTTGGAAAAAAGAAATCTTACACGCATCTGATCCAAGCATGTTGATAGTTATCGCCCTCAGACTAGCAGAGACACGTCCCTGCTTTAGCAGAATATTGCAGAGTCTTGAGTAACGAAGTAAGGTTGGCGGGCTCAGGTACTCGCGATTCCTATATAAAGTCAATATCTTGTAATCAATATAGAGAAACTAGGATGTAAAAACCTGTTTGCATAGGTGACGAGCTCATCAAACTGGTCTCCGCGGCGCAATACCTCGATTGCCGCCTCGTACTGACCACAAGAATGGTAGCACTTCGAAGCGTCGGTAAAGAGCTTGCCTTTCTCATAGAAATACGCAGCTTTTTGATATTGTTCCCGATCCTTCCAAATTTCTAGAAGAGAGGTCAGTAATCCTCAAACTTAGCGCGATTGAAAAACAAACCTGCAACTTTGCTAAACTGCCCAAGACCTTCGTAGCACATCGCCACTTCATTAATGAGACCAATCTGAAGGAAAAGAACGATGGCTTTTTCATAGCATGCGGCGAATTCCTCAGTATTTCCAGCTGCTCGATGGGATCTTCCTTCTTGCTCATGCAGACACGCCTGCGAGTGTGTCATTCCTCGAGGATCATTGGCCTTCTTGTAGCAGAATAATGCCTGTTAAGCTCTTATCAGCACGACGCTCTCCCCGGGTTGGCGAACACTATCTTACCTCTGCAAAGCTCTTCCGATGGAGAAGATGTGCTGCCCTCTTGAGCCACCTTTCTGGGTCCACCGAGCCACCAGCCCGTAGAACCATGACCTTTTCTGCAACCTGCGAAAATTGAGTATGCGAGTCAATTGAATTAGAAGGTTACTTGCGTTAGGGTCTTTCTGCTTCACAACTTCAGCGAGCTCGAGGCTGTTGCTCAATAACAGGGTTTGAATAATGGGATCAACGCTGTTCTCTTGCGTTTCCATAAACCAAAGTTGCTTTCTAGCTCGAGTAACAGCAACGTAAAGTGACTGATTATAATTGTTAGCAAGAAGAAGCATTGGCAAAGAAATAGATAGGAATAGATATACCTTGAGTTCGGAGCATAAGGCCTAGTAGGAACACGTTAGCAATCATAACTAGCTGGTTATTTCTTGGAATACTCACTGCATGTTTCTGAGAATCAAATTGCGCTCTTGCTGCTTGAACAAGCATGTACAGGCACCGGTAGCTACTGCCAAGCCCACTGCCGCCGAAGAAGTCATACACCAAGACATCATCAAATTCCATACCTTTGCTTTCAAGGATTGTCAAAACAAGGGCAATTTCGCCAATTTGTGTTTGTAGCTTGTCCTTTGATGCATCGTCTCGGACAAGGATGACTTGCTCAGCACCAAAATCGGCAACCTTGTCGTTGAGCTTGACCAAGCCTATCATTTTGGCAGAAAGAATCGAGGAGTCAAATCCCGCTATGTAACAAATGTGAGTAATTGAGTGCGAATGCGGCGATGAGGCATACCAAAGATAACTGGCCTCGGTCCTCCAATCTGTCCAATCTCGGGGTCCAATTTGTCAATTGTTTCCGGGAATCCTATACTAAATAGTTAGATAGGCACAAGTCCGATCTTTGTGACTTTCATACCTTGCCAGAGTAGCTGCATAACCCATGATGCAAAGCTTAAGATTCCCTGGTGCGAGCGATAGTTTTTAGCCAGAGAGAATTGGACAGGTTTGGCATATGACGGCTGATGTAGTTCATTGGCAATGACTTCGTAATGTTCGTAGAACAAAGCCTTGATCTCAGGAAATCGGAAAACCGAATCTTTTGATATGCACTGGGCAGTATCGCCAGCTAAGTTCGGTTAGTTGGTTAAACTCGTGTGCCGACATTTGGGTGATATTACCAAGGTGAATCCCACGGGCGTCACTGAGGCAGCCTAGAAGTAGTACGATGTCGAGACAACGCAAGTCTTGAATCTCTACACACATAGTTAGTACTTTGCTCTCAAATATTTGAAACTCGACCACTCGACCTACCATCAACGTAGATCTCTTCAAAGCAGCGCTGTATCTGCTCTGCTAGAACTTTGTTATCTCTCAGGGACTTCAGCAAGGCACTGACGCGGTCCAACTCGTCAATCTCCTTGCGAGGCTTCTTTTGTTTTTCATAGCGCTCAAATGCTCCAAAGACCTTCTCCCGCTCTGCCTCAGAGCTAAAGGCGGGAGAAGCCTTCGCGTTCTTCTTGACGTATTCTGCACGGTATAAAGGCTTCAGGCTTTTTGCCGTGATGCTAGAACCTTTAATGACGCCCATAATCTCTGCGAATAGGAGCTCCGGAGAACAAGATGGCGGAACTAATCCACTTAGAGCCCCCCAATATTCTGTTTTGAAAATGCTGAAGTCAATCACTTGTGGCTTGTCTCCCACCTGTGGGTCTAGACCCTTTGACTTGTTGGGATTGATGTCTCTTAGGAAGTCTTTACGATCAGCCATTCTACTTCAAGTTAGCAAAGAAAAATATTTAGAAGGTTGGCGTTGTAGATGTTCAAACCTTATGGTATTTTCCAGAAGCCCAAGAAATTCGTCATAAGTGCAGACAACCGGAAAATGCCAATTCTTCAGGGCAAAGAAGGAAGTCGGTTTCAAATCTGAGTCTACATCTTCTCCGGTCGAAAGAGTCTTGGACTGAGCATCTATCAGACTTTTGGCATATGTTTGAAGCTTTGAAGCCAGATAGGAGGAGCGAGTCAAGAGAAGCTATCAATGTCAATTTTCCATCCGAATATCGTAAGAAGCGAGATATACCTGTCGAGCTTGCTGCTCATCCGAGCCTGATTGACTTGCTTTGTGCTTGGCAAGCATCTTAAACAACAGACAGGTTGTCTTTCCTGTGCCACTTCGTCCTAGGATCAAGCTTGACGTGCTGAAGTGCTTCACAATTTCTAATTCCTCGGGCGAGAGATCGAATGGAAACTCCTCCGTGTCCTTTTCATCAACGATCGACTTCAAGAACGGCTCAGTGAGATTGTAAAATTTGTCTGGAAACTCATGGTTAGCTTATAACCCACATACATGGCTTGGGATGGAATTGATGACGATAAATCCATACTTGACATCTCAATCAGAGCTGGGGTTATCTTGGAGGAAGCAATGGATTTCATCTGATAAGACCCAGTCTCTTTCACGTTTCCGAACCTCTGTGGCGTCCAAGTTCCATCGGATTGTTGAACAGGACGTTCCAAACAGAGCTGAGTAAGCTCCGGGCTGTAGGATTCTTGGATAATAAGTATTTGCTCGATGGCAGTTTCCAGCTGTAAAACTAAGTTAGCAGACGTATTCTGTTGTTCGACTGAGAAACATACCTCCTCCACCGAAGTCACGATTTGCCAAACTGCCAAATTAGAATGAATCGCCAAGTCGTGAGAATTTTGAAAGACACTTACCTTTGACAATTTGCTGCTGTACCCACGGAAGCTCATCGTAGAATCCGACATCGACCTGCCACAGGATCGACACAGTTGCAGAAGTGTTCACTTCCAAAACTGGCACTTGCATTCTTTTCTTCTGCTGTTTAGATCCCACCCGGCGAGAGAGATCTTTGCCTTTCCATTCGCCGCTTGCTAAATCTCTGAGCTTCTGTTCCACGCCGCCAAAGTCACCTTGATAAGATTAGCAATGATCATATTACATATATTGAAGGCAAATGGGTGATCATGTTAGACACTTACCTCCACGGACCAATTTTTTGGCATTCTTGAAAGCGACATCAGACAGCAGAACTTTCCAAAGGCCAACTCTTGTTCCGAAAATGTCTTGGGCATTTCCCGGTGCTGTAGTACGATCCGAAGGCAGGTCTGTCGAGCTGGCCAGAGTGCCTGTAAGACTCCCAGTTGTGAGCCTATCCAAGCAGATTCTGCATGGGAAGCTTTCCAGGGCAGAGCGCATGAGTGACGGGATTATCTCATTTTGAAGATTCTCTGCTGCATGGGTGAGGCCTCGAGCGGACAATGGTGGTGGGAGGTTGAAGTGCTTCATTTGCATAAGGGTCTCATCTGGGACCTTGAATTCCCTTTTGGGGGCTTGCTGAGCTGATGTCAACTTTTTGTCGTCCCGATTGAATACTTTCATTGACTCTAGAGGAGGTAAGTTTTCCACTTTGGTCCGCTTCAATTCTTCTTCGTAAGATGTTTCAATGAGCGAGTTGATGGATTCCATCAGTATTTGAGCAATTCCCCAATCCTCAACGATAGTCTCCATTTCATGATCCGCGGAACAGGCATTACACATGGCAATAAGCCTGTCTCCAATCTGTCTGGAGAGAGCAAGGGGAAGATGGTTTCTTTTCGGCAACAGCCATTCCTTGATAACCACAGTGTATTTTTCGTTGGCCACCAGGTGATCAAACAATCCTTGTGCTGAGAGGAGAGTATTGGCGAGGTCTCGCATAAATTGAGAATTTTGCTTTGTAACGAGAGGTAGAGCGGATCCAACGAGTTCGATCATTTGTGATGGTGAGAAGATGTTGTCATGAACGAATGGGAGGACCATGGCTTTGAAGATCTCCTCAGCAACAGGGCCTGGCAGCTGTTTGCCTCGCAATATTTCGAAGGATCTCAGTAGTCGCGAGTGTGTCTGGTCTGGGTTGATAACTAGTTGGTCGTGGATGGATTCGTCTTGCATAGCTCGATGCAAGCGAGTGTAGTACTTTTCGACATTTGACAGAGCATGGTTGTATTCGTGCAGTCCAGGCTTCTCCTGCAGCAGAATCGAGGTCCAGGGTGTCTGTACAGGCGCCATTGTGGCATAAAGTTCAATGCTTGTCGATTACGGTTTGGTATGCTGGTCGACACAGCTAGGGATTGGTAGGCGCCAACGCGTCTAGGGAAGCAGGTTTCTTTTTTTGGGGATTTGATTTTTACGGTAATCAGAACTAGGAAAATGGTTGGAAAAGCCGGGCCAAGACGATGGGTTCGTCGTCAATTGATAGCTTGAGTTGACATGTGTATGGAAGAAGATGTAAACAAGTGAAAGAGAAAATAAGAGAGATTGGAGAATATGTCTCAAGGCGCGTACCTTCCAAATTAGAGATATACAGACATGACCATCGCTCTTTCCCTAAAATTTCCGTTTGTCCAAAACACAAACATCCACACGTGTACCCATCTATTTCCTTCTAGAACTTCTCTTGCATTGTTGCTTCTAGCTGGTATCTGAACCTGCCTGAGGCCTATCGATATGTCTCTAGATATAGCATATATGTAATTCCTTCTATATTTTCATTACTCATGCCTCAGAGATACTATAGATATTCATCGTAACTTGTATAATATACTACAGGACTAATTCTACAAAGCCTAGTATAAAAGGAAAGCCACAAGACTTCTCAGCGTATAGAGCCCTGACCAGAAGACCATTGGTGTTTTGGAACTCACGGCCGTATCCAAAGCCAGGTTGTCACTACCTTAGAATAGCGGGAACTGTGTATCTTCGAAGAATTAAGTATCCCCCGTAAGCAAGTCGAACTGATCTACGCTCGTTGGGCTACCGTCACAGCAATCAAAGACAGAGAACCAGCATTATAATCCACAATATCTCTAGCAAGTAGACTTCCGGGCTGTAGGTATCATGTCCATGATATGATGATCCGTTTGCCTATTATGCTGCTAGCCATAGTTCCACATCAGCTAGAACCTTATTTGCTACAAACTTGCCATTTAGACAAATGTTGCGAAATATATATAACGATATCTAGATGGCCAATAAGAATGAGCTTCTTTGATACATTTATATACCTCACTGCAGCACATACTTCGTATACCTTTGTTTCTGAGCCTCTTATCTCAATACACTTTGATGCATCTTAGCTTTGAGTATTTGCAAGGTTATTGCTTAAAATTCTCTCATAATCAGCTGGTCTCCCTGGGGCCTATTGTAGTCTGAAGCAAAGACCTTATAGTCTTCTAATTGTAGTTCCCTATTTTAGGAAGGCTCCCAATCCGCTGCAAGCCTGTAACCCGGTAATTGAGCCATCCGAAAGTGACACGTTTTTAGTATCGTGGGCACTTAACTCGATTATATAGCAATATATGTGGAATTTCGAAGCATAGTCCTACTATACCTCATAGGTGGAACTATATAGCAATACCCTAGAAAATATTCGCCGCACTGCCATTACAGTATTACCCTATAATCATATATACAGGAAACCCAGAGACCTTAAATTTCAATGGCCTAGTATGAAACGGCAGTCTTAGGGCTGAAAGACATTTTGCCAGTTTATCAGAATACACCTACTCCGATCCAGCACCTGCAACGTTTAGACCTTGGTCCATACTTTTCAAGGAACGATAAATGGAGTGTCGAATATCCCTAGGGTGTGAAGAGCAAGACCAGCAACCAATCAGATCCTGCCGAGCTCGGATAGCTTGGATACCAACATCATGTAGGCAACTGGAGATGCTCTAGGTCTACGGAGTAAATCCAGACATCTAGAATGAGATTGGTCAAATCTAAAGCCTCGATCGCTTGCCCATGTCTACAGGCAAAAGACAAAATAAATAAACAAATCAAAACTTCCTCAAAATCGGCACGTGCAAAGCTGACTCATCATATATCGCCGGAGACGGGTGACGTTGATGATTCCCCGCGGGAAAGAAAGTTAGCTTCTCCATATGCTGGTTACCACCATGGCGACACCGAGGCTGCCGTTCCTGTATCCGAATTTGATGCGTGCTGTGCGATCATGCGAACCGAGAACATACCGCTCAATTCGAATCCCATACCGGCCCAATCAACGATTTCATACGAGCCAGCAACACCAGCGCGATGCGTATCAGCGGCGTTACGGCCCAGCCGTTGAACCGAATACTTCTCCCTCATTGCGTCCGAAGAAGGGTTCAAATGACCAGGTTCAAGACGCGCCAGAGGATCCATCTGCTGGCGGTGAGGCTGTAAATGCCTCCGAGTCGGAGGCAGCTTCGCCGGAAGAGTCACAGTCGGACACACAACCACAGGATGCCGAGCAAAACACCGCAGATACGGCTTCTTCGGCGACACCAGCCCTTGATCAGCAAATTGAGTCCGACACAAAGAAAGACAACCCCCCAACGGACCGGGAACCGCACGAGGAGAAGGGAACAAATATAGATAGTGCCGAACAGGAACAGGCTCCGGCTTCTTCGCCCCCTCCTTCCGAAGGCCCATCGGAAGAAAGTACAGATACATCCGCGTTCACAAGCCAAACTCCGTTCGATCATGTCCTCCACATGCCCTCGCCGTCTGTTTACCTATCCCCAACCGGGGAACCCTCGTCCGATGATCGCCCGCCGCATTTGTCCCCAGCACCGTATGTACACCATTTCGACACATATTCATTGGTGCAGGATCTATCGAAAGGAGGATACAGCGAGGAACAGTCTACTACAATCATGAAGGCTGTGCGGGCTATCCTACAGAACAACCTCTCCCTTGCCAGACAGACCCTCACTTCCAAATCCGATGTCGAGAATGAGGAATACCTCTTCAAAGCAGCATGTTCTGAGCTTCAATCGTCGCTTCAGACAGCTCGAAACTCGGAAATACAGCATCAGCGCTCATCACGCACACAGTTGCAGCATGAAACGGATATAATTTCCCAGCGTCTCAGCCAGGAACTTGCAGGCATGAAAGACGACATCAAGGGCATGTTCAATGATCACAAGATGACCACCCGAGAGCAGCAGCGTAGCATCGACACCTCAGTTCAGGAATTGAACTATAAGATCACCGTATCGCTGAACAGTGATGGAAAGAGTGAGATCGAAGGTCTCCGATGGATTTTGACCAGACGCGCTGCTCTGACAATTGCTATCTGTGCTTGTAAGTGCCACATTGTTCCCCAATTGGATTTCTCATCTAGCTAACCCCGTCACAAGTCATGATTATCGTCTTCTTGAAGTATGCTTCCACGCGCAAGGAGCCTGAGCCTAAGAAAGCCAAGAAAATGGAGCATCCGGTCATTACCAAAGAAACCACCCCTGAAACTCGAGTCGTCCAAGATAGTGGCATTCAAACGGACACTCCGTCTGCTGAAGCGCATCTCGGCGAATCCCTTGGTTGAGATCTTGAACATACTACATCCTACGCGACGAACACACTCCTTTCGTTTATCTATTTGACAGTTTCCACTCCCCATGTCTTATAAGCATCAGCCACATATTCTTTCTTTTTTTTTCTTTTTCTCAGGTCTTATGTATCACTTGACCAAGCTCTTTTACACCCATTGTATCAACACCAATAGACAAAAGCCTATCTTTATTTTCACGGCCTACCTATGTACAATAAACTCAGATAACAAGAATCATAACTTCATTTTCGCACTAGAATGCATCTACTGTTCCTTAACCTAAGGCACCTCATCTGTATAGCTGTCCGGGTTATGCGTTCTAGGTATTACCTACATCCCGCCTTTGACTGTGTAGTATGTTGCAGCACTGGTGCTTCTCGGCTCACCAGCAAGGACCATGTGCATCTTCAGGGCTCCGATAAAGCTACTACAGCGGGGCTGTGGGCCCTGCGACTTCCCCGTGGTTATTGTCACATTTGGGCTTATCCCGGCGATGATAATCGGCCTGAGTGCACAAAAGTCAAGACAGTAGTTCAGAACGCGGCCGAAGTTTGGCTTCCAATTCAGCGATCACAATACATCCTACATCCTTCTACATTTAGATGCTGATATCACTCATCGCAAGGTATCCGAAAGGTAGAATAGGGACTTTTAAAAAGCTCCGAATACGCAGGAGAGCTCAGCTCAACTGGCCATAGTTAGCTTATATAAAATTGAATATTGACAGAGACCATACAAGTGTTAAAAGGGGGATATGGGACAATGTAGTCATCCGAAATAGGACCACTTGCATTTTGATTATATATCCCATGACTATCAGCATACTCCTGCGCTTAATTTGGCATCAGACGCTCGATAGGATCACTAAGAGCATGGTGATCTGTTATTTGTATCAATAAAAGCGAGTATCAAAGCAAGGGATGGATAGGTACCAGCTGCCATTGCGCTAGGCGGCATCTTATATAGAACTGACTGTAAAGCGCGAGCTGGTATGGGCGAGTATAATGCCATTCGCGGTGATTTCCGCGAGCTATATATACTATCATATTATTCGGATATGTGATAAGCATATAAATCGCTGAAAATAAGGAGAAATTATAAAGGACTTACCATCAACATCTTTTCTTTTGTTGCTCGTCAGTTCTCCCAACATCGCCGCAATGCTGTTGCCCAGTTCTGAAAGTTCGAGATCCTTCACAAGCTTATCAATTCCAAAACTTTTGAATTTGAGAACAGCTGCACTCATTTGCTCTTTGGTGCATCAAGATGTGTATCTGTACATTCTACAGTTATTCCCAACCTGAATCTACCCACCTCAAAAAGAAACATCCGCAACTATCTTTCTGACGCGCAAGCACCGAGAGCCATGTATTATCTCCACGATATCGACGTAAGTGCATTCCGCCACAAGAACAGTCCACGTATCAATGGTATCATGACACCCTTCTCAGGTGGTCTATGGCGATGATCCCAGTTCGGAGCCCTCTGACTCCATCAAAGAAGTCTATACTCATACCAGCGGCGACATCAACAAAGGTTTCGAAGGAAAGTAAGCAAAGTCCTTTCATACCCTTCCACTGCCTATCAGATGGAATCAGAAGCACTAACATTCTCCTTTCGTTGGAAGATATGTCTGGCTCGTTCCGATATACGGTTCCAGCCCCAACGTCACCGGCATCTCCATCAGCATTCAAGATGGAGAGGATGCCCGCTATGATGATCTCGCCAAAGGTGCGAAAGGAGACTACCGGTACCTGCACTTTCAGACCGGTGGCAGCCAGAACATAAGTCGTATTGCGCTGTTCCGCAGTGAGAGCGTGATCAGCCATAATCATATCATCAGCCTCGGCTGGGATGGTCTAACCTCTGATATTAATCAAGGTCGGCATGGAAATTACCTCTACATCGGATGGGTGTGGGTCTAAGAAGGATTGGCTATTTCTATTCCATTTACTGTCTGCTTTGATCCTGTTGGCTAAAGTATCTTAAGCTACTGCGAATGAGATTTGATTTTACCCTGGCTTCGAAAATATTGCAGAAATTTGCCATGCATTGCAGCATCCTTTGTGAGAAGATCCGAGGGCTCCACATCTTAGAACCCATGGAAGGCATCTTCAACCTGTATTAATGAGTTGACTAGGAAGTTATAGGTTTTTTTTCTTTTCTATATATTGTAGCAGGGCGTCCTCACTTGTCCTTTCTCTATTGTTTTTTTATTTCGGTTATATAGCCATTTTAGGGACCTATGAACGGAGGTTTACATGCTCGTCCAGGAAGTGCAGCCTCGTAGCATCTAGTCTTGTTTCCTGCATGAGGTGCATGCCCGGGAGGCACGACCACGGTCCAGTGGTATTTCGACTTCTCAAACAGACTGGCTCGCAATATCGGATTAGACCATACTATGATCCCAATTCAAGTCTATGTAGACACGAAGATACAACTGAGATGGGAATGAGAAGGTCACCTGATGTATTGGGTAGGGATACAATAAGCTCCGGTACTGGTCGATATTCGATATTGGCGCTCTACAACGGTTTGTATATAACTGGCTTGCACTTGATACTTTGCCTGTTCTCCGAAATTGTAATATAAATATTTGTATGCATCTAACTGTATCATAAGAGTGTTTCGTTTGGTTTTTATACCATATAAGGTTCCTAGAAATCCATGCGCAGTGCTATACTCGGCGCAGCTTGCGGAGCATTGTCTGCCACATCGGCGCCAGTCTTCGAAGAAACAGCTCCGACACCGACGCTACGAAGAACCTCCTCTAAAAGTGACTTCTGGTCTGCGTCCATGGTAGCCACCAGCGTCCGGAAAGTAAGCTGGTCAGCCTTGGCAAGCTCGAGGAGGTGGCCCGCGGATTCCTGGTGCACCGACTCGCCTTCACGCTTGGCGCGTGCCAAAAGCGCCGACATGATGAGGGATGTAGCGACGGGCAGTTCAGAAGTGCAGAAAGTGCCGTTGGAGATGCACGACACGAGTGTGCGAGCAATCACTGTGCGGGAATTTTCGGGGTCGCTAGGGATATCACCATTGTCGAGGGGGCAGGCAACGATAAAGGCAATTAGTCGCGGGGTGAGGTATCGGCCAATGACTTCGTCTGTGATCGAACGGGAACCTGGCTTGACGAGGATTGAACGGATGCAGCTAGCGGCTACGGTGGCAAGACCAACGTCTTGAAGACAATCAAGTAACTCATCGAGGACTCGGATCAGGACTGGCTCCTGGGGAGGGATAACGTGTGCGCCGGCAGTCAGGAGGAAAGTGATGGCGAGGAGTGTGTTCTTGGCGCAGGGGATAGAGATATCCGATTCCCGTCGCTGAGCGATGGTGAGAATAGTCAGGAAGCGCGTGAGACATCCTCGAAGCTGGAATGACACGACCTCAAGGCCTTCGGGTGATTCCGTTGGGTGGGTAATACCGTGGATAAACTGCCTGAAGATGGGAAGAGCCTGCGGAACCACCCCCGCTTGGCAGATGCCAGTCGCGAGAATAGTTGTGAAAATATGTAGGATACAAGCATGGAGGTCGTTGCGAATGATGGATGGGAATACGGATGCAACTTCGACGAGAGAACGTAGTGCCAAGCGAATAAGAGTCAAAGACTCATCCGAAGTGACGTTGAATCGCGCGAGTGGCGTCGATTCGCGGAGGTTTGGAAGCATTCCGGCAAGAACAAGAATAATGCTTCTTGTTAACTCGAAGAGTTGCTCGATGTCATCAGAAAGATGGTCACTGCGTTCCGAATCACCCTTTGCTGCGGGATGATCTAGGGACAGGTTTTGGGCAATCTCGACAATGACGGTCTGGATGGGGGTAGCTTCTGTCAACACAAGACGGTCGAAACTATCCATGGTCTCTGTGAAAATTGCATCTTGGTAAATGGCATTTCCACAAATGACAGGCCTCAGGATTCGCTTCAGGGCCTGAAGGATCTCCAATCGTTGCGATGCTGAAGTCCCTTGATCAACCAAAGATTCGAAAGCCAGTCCAAACAAGACAAAGAAGAATGCGACCGGCTCTTCGCGATAATTAATGTCATGTCCTTTCCCTTCGTCTTCCTTTTTCTTGACCACTTTTTTTTGCTTCTCCTCACCTTCAGCGCCGCTAGGCTCCTCGGGTAGCTGTAACTTGCCATCCAAAGCATCGAAAACAAAGTCAATATCTTTCTCGACGAGCCCAGCAATTGCATCAACCAAGTACAACCACGTGTCTTGGTAGAACTGAATATGTTATTAGCGTCTGCCGTATACAGTAGGCAGACCAGGACTTACCTTTAACAAAGTCTCACGATTCAACGCGGCATACACCTCATCCAAGTCACCGGTCGAGCTTGTCCCCAAACTGCCAGATATGTCTGGCTCAAAGCGCAATCGAGCATATTCTTGAAGAGAAGCAAGCCATAAAGGTGTGAGCTTCGCAATATAAGGCTGGACCACCTGGGTCAAGTACTCATGGTCGATGCTTGCGATCTGGAGCCGGGCCCAGGCCGAAAACAGAGCAAGTTTGACCATAACCCGAGCATTTGAATTTAGACCCTTGAGATCGCCAATTTCAGTAGTCTCCGGGTTCTTCGCGAAGTTCTCCAATCCCAGAACCAAAAGCTTCAGGATTCTCCCCATGCGGTCAACATTTGTTACGATTCCTGTAGCAATGAAAGTCGCAGACACATTAATAGCCTCTGAGGCTAGCTCCGCTGAGGAATCAGCAGCAAAGGCAGGAGTAAGTGCAGACCCGATCTGAGCTTGATACTGCTCGAGGAGTGAGGCCTCCGCAAAATCAGGATCCGGTGTCTTGCCGAACATGGTAAGAACCTGGTCGATGATCTTTAATCCCCATATGCGCAGCTCAATGACATTAGCAGTAGATGCCGAAAAGGCCATCCTCACAATATCTCCCACGTTTTTCTGGAGAGCTAGCTCTGCTGGGATAGCAGAGTCTGGGAGAATCGCCTCTTGAACGGTAGCTAGAAGTTCGGAGAGACAGCTCATGGCAAAGTTGCGGGTCTGCCACTTCAATAATTCTTGGCCGGATATGCTCTCGTTCGCAGTGTCACCTTGCCCTTCCCCAGCAGCCGAGGCAAAACCCGCAACCTCGTCATCGGGGATATCTGCAGCTGCAGTTTGAACAGCTGTGCTAGGTGCTTCCACGTTGTGGCGTGTCTTGGTCATAATGTTCTGACAGCGTTGGATCCACATCTCAGTTTCCGTCAAAGCAGTCTGCTGTAGCCAGTCCTGAATCATTGACTTCAGCGACTTGTTGTTTGGTGCCTCATCGAATGCAAGCCAGATGTCATCTTCCAAAGAGTGGCCCACCGTCTGTATCACAGACGGTGCGTCTCGTTTCATGAGATTGTTAAGTCCACGAACTGCCACATCCCGCATAAGGAAGTTGTTTGCTCGAAGCTCGGTCTGCAGTCGCTTCACGTATACCTCAAGGTCGACATAGCTGGGAGCATACATCGAGAAGTGGTCCAAGCATTTGGAACTTTCCGTCACCAATGCTGGGTTTTCCTCCAACTGAAATTGGCGAAGTAGGGTCAGAATGAGATTTCGCGTCTTCGCAATGTCCTGCAAGTCCGGCCCGAGGACATTAATGAGAGAGTCCACACATCGACTGATCACGACAGGTGTTAAGAATGACATTTCAATGTTGGATGTTGCCAACGCGGCTGCTTCCTCGTTGTGGGTATCAGCAATATAGAGTTGAGCAAGCATCCCCAAAGAGCCGGAGACAAAAGGTGAGAATGTCAAACCAGCGGAGTTGGCAACTCTCTCCAAGCCTCCAAGAGCCCAGAAATGTACAACGGGGTGAGGGTCATTACACAAAGACATTAAAACGCCAACAATCGTCTTCAGATGCAGACCAGCTGCCATTCCGCCAATCTGAGCATGGATACATCCTAGGGCAGCAGCACAGCCAGCTCTAGCATTAGGCTCTCGGTTCGCGACGATGGTATCAACAAGCCAATTAACCTGGGTATTGGTGCACGTATTTCCAGCGCTGTCACAAAGTCGTCCAAGTGCTTCAGCGCCGATTGTACGAACAATTGGATCCGCATCTATAACGAACTTCTGGAGAAGCTCTTGCAAAATCTTATCAGTGGACGGATTTAGCTTGCCAGGCACAAAGTCTGTCTCCTTAACAGCAACTTTCAAAGTTTGCAAAAGAGCGACCGAGATGTTGACGACCAATGCTGCTTTCCTGCCGGGGTTTCTTTGTAATCCGGGAGAAGTGAGGAATGTAGCGATCTGTTCCACACTGCTTTCCTGGATTTTGGACGAATGAAGAGCGAGGGCCACAGAGAACAAGTCGATTGCTGAGTTGACAACTCCTGTTGTTGGGGGATCAACGGCAAGTTTATCTCCATCTCGCAAACTGTATAAGAGAACCGCGTCATGTTCGCTGGCTTCACAAATAGGGAAAGTTAAGGTATCATCCACAACTTGGTCCACGGAATCAAGCGCAGACCAGGCGGGACTTTTCTCATCTTCCTGGTTGCCAGACAGGGTGGCACGACTATATTCTCGGGAGATTCCAGTGACACCAAATCCATAATTATCACATAAATCCCATAGACCATCGAATTGTCCAGCGGAGCCAGAAATGGAGCTTTCAAGTTGCTTGTACTGGGCATCCGGGTCAGCGAATGAGGAAATAGCCAAGCTGAGAAGTCTGGACTGAGAAATAATGTCCCCATGACTGGGTGGATGGACATGCACGAGCTTCGAAAAACACTGCAACACACGTCGGCGCACCATAGTCGAATAATCCTGCAATTGCAAGGATGGGTGGAGCCTTTGCGAAAGATCTTCCATAGCCTTCGGCTTCGGCAACTCATCTAAAAATTCGACGGTGTTTTGCAGCATCGCAGCAATTCTCTTTGCGCCATCTGATGTGATCAATTTGCTGTTGAACTCCATGAACACAAGCAGCGAGCCCAGTGCACACTCTCGCACATGAGTAAGGAAACTGATTTCGACAGTGCTTGGTTGGGCAGCGTTCTCCTTGCCGAGATGTTTGGGGAGTGCGTTCTTCCAGAGAAGCATCAATTGAGACAGATGTGTCTTGACAAAGCTGGGTCCCAGAGGCATCAAACCTCCAATCAGAATCCATGCTACCTGGATTTGGATGCTCGCAACCCGAAGCTCCGAAGTGCCGCTCGTCTTGAGAAGATCGGTTGCCTGGGTAAAAACGCGCGCAAAGACATCGACTGCTCCATACAGTGGTTGTAAACGAGAAGTGCTGAGCATTGCAGATAATCCATTTGCATAGCCCACACACCGGCGAGGCGACGGGCGCGGTGTGCCTAGCTGTCCGATTTCTCTATTCAAACTGTTCATGCAGATTGTCACGCATGACAGTAGCTGATGAGGAGCGGCTAGGACGAAGTTTCGCAGACAATGCGCAGCGTGCACTTGAACAGTATAGCTAGGGTGAGGAAGGACTTGAAGCAAAGCATCTCGGCAGTTATCAGCCTGGACGCTAAAGGCGGAACCAAGGGATGAAATCAATGAGGACAGAGCGCTAATCGCACTCGTTAGTGTGTACTTGCTCGGCTCGCGACGTTCCTGGATAACCTGGGGGTAGTCCTTGAGGATATCGTTGATTAGCCACGTTGTGGCATTAAGTTGGCTGTTCTCGCGCAATAATTCCTGGCCAATGGTATCTTCAAGGATACTCTTGATAAACTTCCTTGTCATGAGCAAGCGGAAGCGGTTGTATGTGATGGTCGGATGATTCAACAACTCGACAAGCAAGTTGGTCGCAATCTGACCATAGCGCTCTTCGACAATTTTGTCTCCCAGATTGCGCACAACATACTTGTAGCATATACAGATCCCAGCGCGTGAGCGATTCGAAGTGGTACTCTTCAGATATTGGGTCGAAAGCTGTCTCAACAAGTCCGGAAGAAGGAAGAACAAGCGCGAGTCGGTTTTCTTGGGAGCAGACGACTCTGACATCTCAGCATCTTCCTCATCTCCAAGCCCCACGCCAGGTTTCTTCGACATGCGCTTCGATTTCTTTGATTTCGGTTTCGGGGCGGCCGTGATATGCGCATCCGTAGCATGTAGATTAATCAGTGCCCGACCAAGAACCGCGGCAACGGCGTGCCGCACCGGCGCAGCGGGGCTGTCGATAACCTTCCATACAAGAGTTTTGAGGTGTTCAAAGTCATTTGTGTTATCGAAGAATGGTGTTGTGGCAACCAACTGCTCCAGGCAGCGGCATGCATGGACTTGGACGAAAGTGGACTTGTCGCCGATGGCAGCGTTCCGGGCCTGCTTCCAGATATCACGAGCAGTTCCTTCATCGATCGGAACACCAATTCCAACAAAAATCTTGCGTATCACCGCAAAGATAACTCCCCTGAGACCAGTATGGTTGCTTGCTGATTTCAGCAGCTTGAGCGCACCTGAAACCGCAACATTGGACTGCATGAACGCGCTCTCACCGGCCGTCGCAAAGACCTCCCCTAGACAATGCGCCGCAGCGAATTTGGTCTTCAATTCGGCTTCACTCTTGCCAGCATTCACAATTGCCAGCAGGTCGGTGATTGTTTCGAAAAGGATCCCGCGGTCCCCTTTGCTGAGTATTGTGCCAAAACATCGCCCTAGATTGTTGCGGAGGACTCGAGTGATAGTCGGTGAAGGTAGGTTCAATATCTTGAACAATTCCTTTTTGAGATCTTTTTGGTGTGATGTAACTTCCGTAGCTTCCAATCCAGATATGTATTGTACGAGGTCGGAGGTGAACGTAAGCATGTACAGTTCCTGTTGTTCGGAGGGGAGGGCATGTAGTTTAGGGATATCGAGCACAGGGACCCCATTTTGTGGAGGAGAGGGTGCTGGGGTATCGGAAGACATGAGATAGATTCAGGGCAAGCGTAGCCCCATAAGAAATGAAAGAAAAAGAAAAAAAAATGTTGGAGTATTTAGTTCACAGTAGTTGCGTCAACCCCATGTTCTCCTTATCGTGTGGCCTCAGTGCCTGCGGAGATCGGATAAACAGCCGCCCGAGGGAATCTCAATAGAGATCAGCTCTTCGTCTACAATATATGGAGGGAAAGCATTATGGCTCTCAGGCTTAGTAGGCTGCTACGCCAGCCCCGAGTTGATTCCACCTGTCATGAGTGTCGCTACTTCAGCACCTCGTCGGTCATTTTCTCTGGGCACAACAAATGGTCCACAATTAAACATGACAAGGCCAAAAACGACAAGGCCAAAAGCAGGGAACGCCAAATAGTGGGAAAGGAAATCGCCAGTGCTACACAGAGTATGTATGATCATTCAATTGTGTGTATCTCAGGTCCTAATGCTCTATCCTAGTGTGGGGACCCGACACGAAGTACAATCCTCGTCTAGCCCTCGCCCTGTCGAATGCGAAACGAGCCTCCATCCCGAAGATTATCATCGAAGCCGCAATTGCTCGCGGACAAGGACTTAGTGTATCGGGTCAAGCGCTAGAATCTGTGACAATTGAGGCCATGCTGCCTGGTTCGGTAGCGGCGGTTGTGGAGTGTCAAACGGATCAGAAAGCGCGCGTGCTACAAGACGTTCGCTATATGATCAAAGACAATGGAGGAATCGTCACCCCGACTACATTTCTCTTTGAGCGGAAGGGAAGGGTTGTTATGGAAAAGAAAGATGGTGCGAATGCAGATGACTACTTGGACCAGGCGATCGAAGCAGGAGCGGCAGATATCACCACCGATGACAAGGGTCGCCTCGTAATCTTGACCGATCCGTCAGAGACGAAAACTGTGGGTGAGACATTTTCGAAACTGTCAGGTCTCAGTATTGAGGAATTGGAGATCTTCTGGGATCCCAACAGGGATAGCATGGTCGAGGTCAAGGATGAGGAACAGGTGAAAGATCTTGAGGACCTCTTGAGTGCTCTACGGGAAGATCCCAGTGTTCAAGATATCTATCTGAACTCGATAGAGAAGTTCTAACCTCTTCGACCTTATGCTGCGGTCAGTCTGAAACCGAGACTATTTCATATTGAGGGCCGAACATGTACAAATATGTATTATACCGATACCGAGCATTTAAATGGCGTTATGGGAACTTTCATTTCTAGAACTGGTGCGAAACCACACATATTATTATTACTCTTTGCGCAAAGCCTTCATTGTGCTTCGCATGAGAATGCTAGTACCCCGGCACCCAATCGCATCCAACCAATCTAGCATATGTACACGGTACTCCTGCCATGTAATCTTGGCACCGCCATCCTTCTCCAGTGCCTGTAACACTTTCTGGGTGACGGGCTTTCTCAATCTCGGGGGATGATCCGCTACCTGTTGGTCCTCTTCCAGGTCTGCAAAGCAAGCTGCAGACAGATTGCAGAATGCAGCGTGGTGACTGAGAGAGAATATCGATGTAAGATTAAGATGGAATGCGCTTTCACGGTCATAATGCCTAGCTGCCTCAGATACATCCTTGATATAGTTCGTGAGGGCAGTGGTGGTCGGCGCTGGGATGAGGCAGCCTAGAGCGTTCGGGTCTTCGGTGTTAAGTGCACGGTTGCGCCATAGCACATTACACATGTCCATAACATACCCATTGAACCGACCAACGAGATCTGTTCCATAAGCCGGGGAGTTTTGTGCTTGCAGAACTTGGGAATTCAGAGAAGCCTCAAATGCAGATTTGTAGACGGCCAGGATGGAGTTGAGGGTTGAGATCACAGCGACACTGGGTGTGAATGCGAGTGTGTATACGGTTTGCGCGTGCGGAAGTGTGAGGCGGAAGCGGCCGTTTTGGGGTGCGTGAGAAAAGAGTTCTGAAATAGTTCTGTAGAAGTCGAGTACAGAGACTGTAGCCGGCTTGAACATTTTATCCTCGTCCTCCACTGAGAACTCCAGGGTAGAAGATGCTAGGAGCTCGGCGTGCACGATGACTTGACTCAGAGGGACTGATTCTTCTGTCGTATCTGACTGTGATCGAAGTTTCACACCCCATTGGTTGATCAACGCTGAATAGAACCCCAGCAACTCTGTTCTGGAACGAAGACTCTCATCCAACACAGCTGATTCCAATGGTGACAACAATTCTCTCCGAAGAGACTCGAAAGATTCGACTGGAATGTACTGGAGAAGTCGGAAGACATGGTCACGATTATCCTTGCCATTCCATATTTGCAGATAATACTTCAAAAAAGAACGTATCGAGGGTGGGAGGTCCTGATCTTTTGTCAGTGCGTGGGTTGACAGTGATCTGTTCGGAGGACTCACCTTGGTATAGGATGCATATCCCACGACAAAATCCAACACATATGATAATGTCTCAGGCTCATCATCTTCGTCCTCACGTAGTGTCTCCAACTTATCCTCTAGGAAACTTCTCAGCCATTCATTTAGACGATGATGTGCAAGTTCGGATTGAACCAGATGAAGATACTTCTGGGCCATTGCATCGCCCAAAGTTGAGATAATCTGATTTGGTAACTCGATCTTGTCAAGCTTGTCGACAAAATGGCTAATGTCACGAAGCTCCTCTAGGGATGTGTGCTTATGAGATACCCGTGAGGTTTGTAGAGCTGGAATGACAACTTCAATCCTGCTTCTTTTCACAGTCCCTCGATGAACAACTTGGAAGCTGGATCCCTGGCCGGTCTGTACTCTTTCCATATTCTGATCTTGAAGCACCTTCACATGGCTTGACCACTCGGGATCTGGATGTTTGAAGAAGAGAGCATTCCTTCTCGATCCCCCAAACTCACCTAGAATGATCTCAGGGTAATAATTTTTGAAAATCCTCAGAAGGCTGATAAGCTCTCTGTCTTCACCGCCAGCAGTTTGTACCAGCTCCATCAGGGCTTGAATGCGGAATGGCTTGACGTGTTTTCGTCTTGTTATAAGCGAGAGAAGGTGGCACAGTGGTTTTCGCAGACTAATCATGTCCAAATGATTGAAAAGAACAGCATACAGTTTGGTAAGATGTGTCCTTTCTTCGAAAATATCATATGCAAGTATCAACCAGCGCAATAGCAGAGCCTGCGTGGCGGGGCTCGGTTTGTTCTTGCTAGGCCCAAGGCAGCACACCACTTGAGTGACATTCTTGGAAGCGATTCTCTCTTGAGGGTACAGGTTTTTGATCAGTGTTGTAACTGTACCCTGATCCAGGTTATTTTTCGTGGTCAGAATCTTCAGGAGACGGGCCAGCACGGATTGTGGAATGCCGCTCTCGTACGCGTTTGAGGCGATTGTTTTGGCTAGTAGACTGGCATCTGTGTATCTCTGCTTAAGCGGGACAAATGCAACTGCCAAATCTCATTAGTAAAAATTCTGCCATCTCAGGAGAGCTCGTTGGCCATACCGGCTTCCAAGTGCTCGACCGCATCAAGCAGGCCACTTGGTTGGTTGCTACCTGAAGAATTGTTAGCATGGTTCAATTGGAAGAATATGAACACAACTTACCCGTATCAATATCCATCTATACAAATGTTGCTGCAAGTTTTCCCACAATTGGTGTAGAATGTAGTCTGCTTCGAGATGGTGGTATTGGCGCGTAGTTGCTCAATGCCGCGTTTCCTCCAATTGCGCGTTTCGAAAATGCAACGAGGAAGTTTTGTCGGATGAAATTCCTTGCAATAATATTACATAAAACTAATGAAAGTAAAGGAATGAAAGTTTTTGGTGCAGATCCAACGACAATTGCATAGAAGCACGAGTGGGCGCGAAGATGGCAAAAAGGCCTTAAACCCAATCGGGTAACCATCAACAACGACCTCTTTATCTATGGATCTGGCTATCCCGATACTACTAGTATGTAGCATATTACAAAGTCATCTCGTGGATAAAAAGTTCAGAACTCTAAAGTTGTTTTCTTAAGGTATCCTAATTAAAATGATCAGAATTAAACATTGCTTACTACGACATCGTAATTATGATCCAACGCTCGCCAACATCATGCCAAAAGTAGCGAAATCAAGTGATTCACTACGTATGCAAAGGAGTTGCTCCTGAGCAGGTCCATCGGCTCATTGGCTGACAAGACCTGCATCTAAACTGTCCTTCATTTCCTCTTGCGGGTAGACTTGGAAGTAGCCTGGGAAGAGGATTGAGTAGCCACATCCTCCTTCTTGTTGCCTTCAATGGCAGGAGTAGGCTCCTTCTTCTCCTCCTCCTCGTCACTATCACCACCCTGGCCGAACTCGTTGACACGCTTGTAGTCAACCTTGTACTTCCAGCCCTGGTAGAGCCAGACGAAGAAGATAACGTCGTCCCGAAGGGTTGCCAGGCGGTGGAGCCAGGGCATCTTAACAGTGAAGGCGAAGAGATCATCGATGAAGGTGTTCAGGAACTTGTAGGTCAAGGCCTTGCCGGGCATGTGGGCAACCGACTTCAACCTGTAGTTGATGTAGAGACTAGGGACCATCATGAGGAAGCCGTAGGCGTAGACACTTCCTACCAGGGTCTGGATGACGTAGGAGTACCACGATTTGTGGGTGTTGTAGACCAGACTGTACGCGGCGTATGCGAGCAGAAGGGGAACAGCCAAGATGTACAAGTAGCGGAAGGCGATTTCGTCGTACTCCTTTGTCTTTTCCTCGGTCTCGCTAAGCTTGTGCTTATCTTCGAAGACAATCACATAGGGCAAGAATGATAACCAAGAGCCAGCCGGCGGCGGGCGCAAGCGAACGTCGACGGTCTTGGTGATCTTCCAGAATTCCAGAAGGATACCAAATCCTTGACTACCCAGAATCATCCAAGAGGTGTTCTCGCTGTTGTCCATGAGGTAGAGGAAGATAACAGCCTGCATGAAGACGTTCGCCAGGATTGTCCGAACTGAAGTGCCAACAACGTCCTTCTTCTTACGCCAGTGAGCCTAGAAAGTGAGAGTGTTAGCAATGATGGATATCACACCTTTAATGGTGAGAGATCCACTTACAATATCGTTCTTGAAGGCTAAAGTCTCAAACAACATATGCAAAACAGTGACTACGCCTGTGGTGCAGAGGAGCCAAATGTTCGTATCCAAAAGAATCTCCTTCACCATCTCCCACTCGGTTCCATCTCCACCACCGGGGACAGGCTGGCCATAGGCAGCCTGGCGAGAACTTTGCTTGGAGCCTTCATCAACACTGCTGATGATGTTAAACTTCCAGTTCGCCATGTTGTTGAGGGTGATATGCAACGGCAGAGTTTCCACAGTGGAGTTCAACTCAGTCATGTGGCTCTTCAGTTGCCAGAAAGTGTTGAAGAAAGCGATCGGGTAGTACCATCCATTCTTTCCAGTAGCGTCGCGAGCACCAGTCCGCTCCAGCTGCAGATACTGTCGAGCTGCAGGGTTCATCTGGGCCATCTTCACAATTCCAGAGTCTGGAATCATGGACAGGGTGAAGTTGGGGTGGTAGTATGACATAGTTGAAACATCCGGGGTGTTATCTTCCTCCTGGTCATGTTCATCCTCGGGCCCCGATAGGAGATTCTTCAGCTTCTTGACCTTCTTCTTAGGAAGGTACTGATTCAGGGGTCGGAGGAAGTGGACTGCATCAGCGGTGTTGTAGTCCTTCGCGGTGGGGTCTAACGGGTGTCCGGTGCGAGCCAAAAAGAAGTGAGCCCAGAGAGTTCCATTCTGTTGAACTTGCTTTGGGACCTTGATGGTGGTGTCGATTTCACGAGTGTCACTGTAGTTTCCAAGGGTGAAGTTCTTCTCGTCCAGCACAAGAATACTATCCGGTGACTTGAAGTTAGGCACAATGATAGATGGGGTTACATAAATGCTGAGATCGATAGAGCTGTTGGAGGGCCAAATCGGGGCGATGATTTCAGGGAGAGCACTGTGCTGAGCGATTTCGCTAGGATCGGGGCGATCGGCAAAGGCGGGGATGCCTCCAGAATTCACGCTGGTGGAGTCTGTCTTGTCCTTATTTCCCATGTACTGGTTGATGGCAAATTGGGCCAACAAGAAGATTCCAAGACCCTGAAGGGCACCCTTGAACCCTGACTAAAGGAGGTCAGCAAATTCAACACGACAACACTGGATCAGCGACACATACACCGGGGTCCTGTTCTCTGCGTGGCCTCTGTTCCGACATGATTGATGAGGGAAAAAAAGAGAAGAGGCCAGAAGGGCAGCTAACGTGGGCGACTAACACGCGATTAGATTGAGGCCCGGGAACTGGCCGGTCTTGGCATTTGTCTTCCGACCCTCCGAGCATCTTCCATTCTTATACTTGTTAGCTATTAAGTAGCTTTAAAATTTCAATCGCGTGATGGATAGCGTGTTCGGCCATTGGCGTTGACCCTCATGGACAATAACCCCCCTTTTGATGCCCGCGTGCAATTCCCGTCGCATACGGAGCCTCGTGTATGGCTGATCACCGCGGGGGATTCGCCTATTGGCCTCTCAGTGGCGCGCCAGGTCCTTGCGCATGGAGATTATGCATTTCTTGGGCTTGCACATTCAGCTTTGGAACGCGATGAACGTCGCCGTGTTGAGTTTGATGCTTTTCTCGGTGAGGTGAAGCAGCATGATGGCTGGGCACAGCGCATGAAGACAGTTCCGCTAGATATCCGGTGCGCTACATCAAGGAAGCGAAGTTAGTTATGGACTCTGGTCTAAATGACTGACAATGTCTGACACAGAATGATGGGAGAGTGCCAGGCAGTCGTTGCAGATGCAGTCGCAACATTTGGAAGAGTAGACATACTTCTATGCTGTACAAGTCAAGGTGACCCTCCACTCTCGAAAGTACCCTTGAACGATATACTGACCTGCTTCTAAGCCCTTATTGGGACAGTTGAAGAATTTTCCGCTTCAATTCAAACCATGAATCTCGTACGCGATCAATTCGAGGTTAACTATTTTGGCCCCCTCAATATCATCAAAGCCACGCTCCCCCATATGAGGAAAGAGCGAGCAGGGCATATAATGATAATCTCAGGAATCAGTAAGTAATCTAACTCGCCCAGTATTTGCATATTTGTCTAATGATATATAGCGGCGCATATCGGTACACCTGGACTAGGAATGTACTGCGCGGCAGGTTGGGCCCTTGAAGGATTTTGTGATGTCAGTCTCTCTATGGGTATTTGACTAAATTATCCGCATTGCAAAGACTAACCAGCTATACAGAGTCTGGCTTACGAAATTGCGCCATTCAACGTCAAGCTCACTATCTTCCAATGCAGCATTGAAATTGGCATCCTCACCAACTTAGTAACCAGTGTCCCTCCAATCTTCCCTGCTTACTCACCTGCCAACAACCAAGCGCCTCTCTTTCGTGGGATCCTGAACCACCTTGTCCCCCAACTCCCCGACGCTCCTGTCTCATCTGATAGTCCAGTCACACTTAGTCGAGTAAACGACGAAAACGCCCGAGTCAGCTCCATTGAAAATGGTCCCTTCTCCGCTCCAGAGGTTGTTTCAATGCATCCACCATTAAGCTCTGCACATCTTGAAGTTTTGGTCGCTGAGACAGTTTATGCCATTACATCAATTGGTGGCCATGAAAACCCCCCTTCTCGACATATAGTTGGGCAAGAAGGTGTTGCGAGTGTCAAGGAGAAGCTCAAGACGGTTAGTGAAGAGCTCGAAGACTTTATACAGGCCAGCTTTGCTGTTGATGTTGTTGCGGGCTCGGATCCTCTGCCCGATATACCTGGAGCGAACGACGGGCCTTAGTGGATCGCGCCTACAATTATATTTCTCTCGTTTTGATGGTTATGCAATTTTCATCCCTTACTACCAATTTATATACTCTCGAAATCAAGAGTCTGCTCCGTTTGATAATGCTCCCCAAGAGGTATTTCCTAAACGGGGTAAGTTAGGCCCTGATCAGGTAGAATTCAAGAGATCCTCTACCCTCCGTCACACATTTCGGAAAAATATTACAGAGTATATATTCTGCAAATACAGCTATCCTAATTTCGCAATTCCTCGCTTCATGCCCGGGGAAGTTCGCGATTTGTCCTCATCTCCATTTCACGTGGTAATCCTCATTTATGACCTGGGGTTAACCCATACGCCCCAGAACTTTGTGCGAAGAAATTGAGGTCTCACCCGGGTGCCTAAATTATGCAACCTCGTCACAAATCCGAGACCTCTTTTCGGCTATAGACATAGGTACATCCGGATCAGCCACCTCATTCTGTTTGAGTTTGGGGGCCAGCCTGGTTGAGCCTCATCCCTGCATACAATACGAAAGGCCAGGCCAAATATAGGCACAATGAACGCATATCAATACGAGATCGGGATACAAACAACAAGAGAGCGGGGTAGAATACGAGCTTCTCTATACAACTATAAGCACCAAAGGAAAAGGCGCAAGGGAATTTTATGGCTTAAAACTGAATAGTATAAGACTGAGCTCAATTCCTCTGGACTCATATCAAAACCAAATATACTACGGAATACTTCCTACGTCTTCGTTAAGAACTGAAATCCCACAGATTCGGTCTTTATCTCAAAAGCAATCCTCAGCCCCTCGCTCTCACCATGTACGCTTGGCAGACTATCCTAGCAATAGCTCTAGGCTGCCAACTGGCAAGTGCCAACGAGTGGAGGATACAAGCAGCCCCAGTTATCACCGGAGCTCTCATTCCTCGACAGGAGCAAACATGCCCCGAAGCAACAGAAACAATGTGCTCTAATGGAACCGGGGGATGCTATCCATATGGTTCGGCTTGTACGTTTATCTCCGGGGAACCTAGATGCGCAGGTGGCTGCGATGGCGTCGGTCCTACTTGTTTCGATGGTGGCTGCTGTGATGCTGGATATAACTGCCCTGCAGCCGGTGGCAGCTTTTGTCACAAAGCAACCAACTTCCTTCCTGAGCCTACTGCAACTCTCTCGATCACTTCTTCCTTTGTTTCCGATCCAATTGAGACTACGGAAGCTCGCACTACTGAAAGTTCTTCGGAGCCTACAAGTACTCCTGACTCTACAAGTACCTCTGGGCCTCCCAGCACGTCGCAGCCCTCGAGAACGTCGCAGCCTCCTAGCACATCGGAGCCGACCACTACGACCATATCAAGCACCAGCAGTGCGTCTCCTTCATCAAGCTTGGGAGGAGATACATCAGATACTGCATCTAAATCTCCTGAACCATCTGAGTCATCCACAGACAATGACACTCCCGGTGCCGTAACACCACAAACTGTCCCCGACATGGCCGGGTCGTTGTCGGTGAGTTCGGGTTCCTGGCTGGCGTTGGCTGTTATCATGCTTTTCATTTTGTAAAGCATCATGTTACGAATTATGTACAGCGAGGATATAATCTATAATTACGTATGGTTTTGTTGAAATGGCTAGAAAGAGTGAGAGACTAGTGATTATACGTAAGTTCTTCTAGTTCAGAACTTTTTTCAGGGCTGATCAGAATGCATTCCTTTAAATCCAGGACATCTATTTCTTACTATATTGGTAGTGATATTACCTGACTTTGAAATTTTTTGTTCATTGTAGCGAGCTACCTCAAGCTGTGTTGGACTATTTTCCATTCGGGTCTTCACATGATATCAAGGGTAGATTTTTTTTTTCAGGAGGATTCGATGGGGTTACTTTCCCGCAGGGCGCAACATTGGAGTTACAGTGAGTCGTAGGAGCTAGTGTACGCGAAAAATTAAATGGTCTGGGGTATCGGTATTTTCATGCTAGGAGTGGAAGACAGCTACTCCTCGAGTGGTCCATGCTGGAGGAACCAAGCCTCGCGCACGTCAAAGAGGCTGCCCATGTCCTGGTTGTTTCGGTAGCATCGGATTTCCTTCCAGGCATTCGCTGTACGGCTATTCGGCATGCGGCCATCGATTTGTAGAATTTTATGAACGAGTGCTTGTGGCGACGAGAGATTGGGAACAATGATCTCGTCCGGCTCACTGGTAGTAATTTGAGACGAAGTGAGGACTTGGACTTTCTGTTGCTCAGTAGTTGAGGATTTATTGACTTCTTCCTTCTCAGCTTCGTCGAGTGTCTCAGCGGGTGCCTCAGCGCTGTCCATAGGAATATCGGACTGAGCCGTGGATAATTCCGCTTTATCATTTTTTCCGTTGGTATTTGCAACGGGTGATTCCTCTACTGGCGTAGGTAACTCTAGCGCAGGGGACTCGGGGGGCTTGTGTGTGGAAGAAACTGCCGACAAAGTGGACTCCGGCTGCGGTTGAGGGGGGCTTGGCTGGGAGGATTCTGTTGCAGCTTTGCCGTTTTCTTTAATTTTCGAATTCAAGATGGACATGAAAGAAAGAGGAGCGGTTTGGTTCTGTTCATCACGCTGGGACTCGTCTGTTTCCCGAGATATCTCCGGCTCTTTGGGGGTTTCTGGTTTAGGCTGCTTTGGCGGGTTTTTAGGTGGTCGTCCTCGTTTGCGCTTCACTGGGGGTTGAGGCTCGGGCTCCGGGATTGTACGCTTGGGATTTTGACTTCGCATACCACCGGGACTACAAATAACAACGCTGAATGAGGTTTCTTGTTGGCTCTCTTCATCGTTTGGAAGTGCAATGACTGGCTGTGTAGGGGTGTCGGTGTCGATATTCATCTCGTCAGTAGAAGATCCAGCGACCCCATATGACGCCCCGCTATCCTTAGGCTTCATTTTCTCCTCACCGGAAGAGGTAGGGGTGCCTTGTTGCGCTTGGTCGGTCTTAGTATTCATATCCCCGGTAGAAGCTGCAGGGAACCCGTGTGATGCTTGGCCATTGTCAAGCTGTGTTTCATCGTTATTGGAAGATGCAGAATTATCATGTGGCGGTTGATCGGTGGCAGATTTCATCTCTTCACCATTGGAGGTTGCATTAATGGCACGTAATTCTGGACCCTCGGATTTCACTTGTTTATTATCGCAAGGTGATGGCACTGGATGTGACTCTGTGTCGAGGTCGACTTTCACGTCTTTTTCCACCTTCTCTGGTGTCAAACATGTCTCTGCTTTGTCGAAATTGCTGCGAAGGAAGACTCGTTCACCAGGTGGAATTGCAAAAGTCAATTTCGCCCCATCACGGCCATGGACCTATAGCAGTCAGCAAATGGAGAAGCTATACACAAAGTGCATAGATCTATACATACCCTAACTTCTTTTTCAATGACAGTTTTGCCCGGGCCCCTGCCGTAAACATAGTAGAACTTCCAGATATCGCCCAGCTGGATAACACCTTCATTGATTAGAGTTCCCAGCTTCACACGCGCACTTTCTCCCGCAGGCGCCCTCCAGATGGCTCTCTGCTTCTGTCCCCAGAACTGTTCATACTCGCGCTCTTTAAAGTCATCGAAGTCGCCATTCTGACGCTGCTGCCTGGCTTCCTGCGCCTGGTGCAGCCATTCCGGGTCGTAGCGGCCGTTTTGGAGGTCGAGCTGGAACTGTCGAACGCCGTCGCGCCAGTTGTTGGAATAGCGGATAAAAGAGTCGGGAATGGGTGGTATCTTTGCGTCTGGGTCACCCGATGCATCTTGTGCTTGCGGGTGAACATCTGGGGGGAGTAGATCAAGGATTTCGCGCTTTTCGCTTTCCTCAAGACAATTCCATGCTTCGGGTTGTGCCAGTAATTTCTAGATGTTTTGAGCTGATTGTTAGCTTGTACAATCTAGCATCCCATTTGTGAAGAATCGGTTCATACCACTAGATCGAGGTCAATCAGGAGGGACTTGTCGCTCGTCAATAGATGCTCCTCGCTCCATTTGCCTCTAGCGGCAGGCCTTCTTGCGGTTCTAGCTCGTGAACCCGCTTCGGATTTGGGGGTCGACATGACGAGACCCGACTGTTCTACTACATCGGCAGAACTAGCAGCAGCACGACTAGAGCATTATCATAAGACGTTAGTAAGAAGCTTGGAAGGAGGAGAAGTAATGCGGAGCTTACCCCAAACGTGATTCTGCCACACGGGGTCTCGCTACCGCCTTCGTGGCTCTCTTCCTTGGAGCCATTCTCACGGCAAAACAAAGGAGAGAGCCCTATCCTTCAGAACAAGAAAGAAACCTTTTCAGGATGGTCAGGTCAACGCAGATTGCAAGGCTCGATGGTGAGGACTCTCTGGGAAGTTGAGAGGGTGTGGAGTGCTGATGTTGAAGTCAAATAGGCCTTATGCTGGCAGCTTCCGTCGACGACGAGCAGGTATGTGACAAAGATTATTCAAGCTGGTCGTGAGCTTATGATATCTGTAGGCTGAATCGGAGCTCTCTGAGATTAAGGGTCAGGCTAAAATGATCTTTCGGCGCTTGAATCGCAATGCCGCACCCCAAGCCAGTATTGAGTCTGGCCAATACAATCTACAGTAAGTCCCACCCACCAGTAAACAAACATTATCAATGGGCATTTTCTTAATTGGTGCGCAGCTACACAATCCAGGATGATATCTGCTTCCTATGCATTTGCGACAAATCCTACCCCCGCAAACTTGCCTTCACCTATCTTGCTGATCTGGCCTCCGAATTCACGACTACCTATTCCTCCTCACAATACCTTTCACCCGCCCTCCGTCCGTATGCTTTTGTCGAGTTCGATACCTTTATCCAGCGCACAAAGAAACTGTACCAAGACAGTCGCGCATCCCAGAACCTCGACAAGCTGAACGATGAGCTCCGTGATGTCACCAAGGTGATGACGAAGAACATCGAGGACCTCTTGTATCGCGGCGACAGCTTGGAGCGGATGGGCGAACTGTCAGGGCGACTGCGCGAGGACAGCAAGAAGTACAGAAAGGCAGCTGTACGCATCAACTGGGAATTGTTGCTAAAGCAGGTGGGTCTATATTTTGCGACAGAGTGCCCCTGACCGATTGGCTAACCATCTAACAGTACGGACCTTTCGCTGGCGTCGGGCTTGTCATTTGCATCCTTCTTTTCTGGCGATTCTTCTGATTTCTTGCTCTCCGTGGCCGTGCTCATGGGCCTCGCTGTATGAATGTACGCATAGTTAATACCTCGGTGATTGCGGGTTACAATCCGCCGATTCTAGAATGCGGATAATTCCGTGAACACATGTGTCGTATTTGATGATGTCTAAATTTCATCCTCTTCTTCGTCGAAATCGTCTTCTTCTCCCATGTCGTAAAGAATCCGGCCTCCTTCGCCTGGGCCATCGCCATGCTGTGCGTCGAAGTACGGCAGCACAACACCTTCTCTTTCACGCCTCTGCCTATCGGTAAGGCCCAGCTCAAAGGTCGATGTTGGTTCCTCGTCACCGCCACTTGGCTCTCGCTCCATGGGAGGATTGTACAAAACATTGTCGTCTAGCAACGTCACAACCTCTTTCAGATGTTGTGGCGAATACTGTGAAGCAGGCGGGAGAAGGTACCATTCCAGTACACCACGGCCACTCTTTCGCCTGTGCTCCAGTTCAATGACAATTCCCTCGGCTCTTCCAGTACCGGCCAATCTGTCCAAACGGCCAAGGAGAACGCCCTCTTGCTCTTCCTCAAGCCCGAAGACTGGAGGGGCCAGACTGCGGTCGCGAGCAGCCTTCTGTGCTAGAACGTGCGAGAAGGAATGGAGTGTGATGATGCTTGTAGCGAGATATGTCAATACAGAAATAGGTGATGGCAAGTAGGGATTTTGCGGTGGAATTTCGGGGACATCCTGATGGTACGTCACAACGAGTGACGCATCAACCTTGGCCGATGGCGATGTAGGAGTAACAAACGAACCAAGGAAGGAGGCCAGGTGAAACCCGGGGTCAACTTTCTTTGAGTTCAGAAGAGGGTTAATTGAATCGATCAGAATAAGACGCCCTAAATAGGCAGAGTAAGTATGAGCCCACTAGCGGGGTAAGTACATATTGCTTACTGCGTGAGGGGTTGGAAGCTGCCACAGGCTGATAAACCGCGCTCACTTCTTTAACTATATCGGCGGAGGTCTTGCGACGTGTTGATACAAAAGCATCGACTCCCTCGGGTTGCTTCACGGTTTCAAAAGCGATAAGCGTGACATGAACTTTGGACAGCTATCAGAATAGTTAGCATAGCCATCCATTCCCGTGCCTAGAGACACAAGTGCGGCTTATAATAACATTATAGGTAAATATACCTTTGCACGTCTAATGTACTCTTTCAAGAGTGGCGTAGCCGGTTGCTCCAAAGAATCCAAGACAAGTGTGAGGGGCGATGCAGTGTCACGCAAGCTCAAGAGTTTCGAAATCAAAAGCAAATTGTGCGTTCTCCTGTGTGAAAGGTTGATAGGTGCCATCTTTTTTGATATTAGATACTGTTCTATGCCAATCGCTGTCTGGAGACGTAGGTTGATGACCACACAGGAAGTGGGGTTGCGCTGTGAAAATTTTACGGTGGAATTTAAAGTTGAGGCTCGACGGGCCGGCCCGCGGGTTGCAGCTCTTCATTCTTCGCGAAGGTCCCTTTAGGGCTGTCTTTAGAGGCATTTCCAGGTTATGAGGCCAGTATTCTGCATATGAATGTATCATCAATTCATTGTATTAAGTCTTTCGTGTATTTTTTTCTCTGGGGTTAGTACATACGTTGTTACCCGGAAGCTTCGTTGGTCGAAAAGCCCCCAATGAAAAGTGAAAAAGATGAAAAATTAAGTTGACGAGTTTCCAAGATGGTATATCAACAGTTCAGATTTCTAATATCAATAGGCGTGTGTAAGTGCTTAAAATCTGCATAAATAACTTCAAGCTCCAATCTTCAGAGTCAGCTTTAAACCTTAGAGAAACAACTTTTATGCAGATCCACAAGAGACATTCCCTCACCCGAAGCTACAGATTATTGTGCAACTGGCGAACATTGGATTAAGCCCAGACCAACCTACTTATGAGGGAGGCTCTTAGCATATTAAAGGACAGCTGGTAAGAGCTTCGCCCCCTTCAGTTAATTATAGATGCTAATCTTGAACAGAACGAACGTATCTGCGCTAACACAATCTACACTCTGATAGCCGAACTGACTCAAATTTATGGTGTGGTCTTACTAGTCTAGTTATGTATGTAAGTGTTACAAGAATAGTCGGCCACATAAACGGCCTCATGATGTGTTTCCGGTAGTATTTACAGTAGTCTTCTCAGATATAATTCTAAAAAGGTCTGATGAACTACAAGCTGTGGATTGCTGGGAAAAAGAACCGACATCAGGAATATTGTCGCCAGCGGTAAGTGGTGCTATGCATTATATAGTATTCTAGAAAACTGATATTGCACTCAATATTCATATAAACGTATCGCTGATTTGTACTGTGTGGGAACATCTCAAATATAGACACGTCCTTCGAAGGGCTTCAAGGTTTCCAGTGACGAATCGGAGTAGTTGCCCACAAGCAATTTCATGCCTGTGGTTTTCTCAGCTTGTGTAAATGGCTGAGACTTATCAGTGAAGTTAAGAACGACCAATGCTCGTTTATCATCTCTCGACTTCACAAAACAAAAAGTCTCTTGATTCTCGTAGTCAAGCACTTCAAATGCACCGTGGATGAACAACTCCCGGTATTCCTTTCTCAGGCGTAGAACATCCTTCCAAAAAGATAGCACACTTGATGTGTCATTCTGCTGCTTCTTTACATTGATCTCACCATAAAGATCGTGAGCTCGCATCCACGGTTTCCCAGTAGTGAAACCAGCATGTTCCGAGTCATCCCACTGCATTGGCAGCCTGGAATGATCGCGAGCTAGAATTCGGAGACCATCCATGATGCGCTCTTTGCGAGTAGGGTCGGCCCCACTCTCACTGCGCTGCTCTGCTTCTCGGTAATACCCCAATCCTTCAATGTCCTTGTATTCTTCAATGGGCCACTCGCGTGGTGCATTGATCATGCCAATCTCCTGTCCCTGATAGATGAACAGAGTCCCAGTCATGGTCACCATCATCAGAGCCAGCATTTTGGCAGAGATCTCCCGGAATTCAGGTGTGTCCGATCCAAACCGAGAGACAGACCGTCCATTGTCATGATTCTCACAGAAAGCGGTAGTCCAGCCATCTGTGCCCTCAATGAAAGACTGCCACTTCTCCACAATGGATTTCATCTTTGTCAACTTCCATGGCGTAAAAATGTACTTCTCCTCCAGGGTAGGCCCCATGCCAATATGGCCGATGTCCAAGTGGAAGACCATGCTCAGCTCCTTAGCTGACGCTCCCACATATTCAAGGACATTCTTGGGATTGGGTGTATTGGCCAGTTCGCCCACAGTCATGACATCCCCGTACGGGGCAAGTGACTCGTCATACATTTCGCGGAGGAACTCGTGGATTCGGGGGCCGTTGCACCACATTCCAATGGCGGGTTGGATGTAGCTTTTCGGATCTGTAATGGGGGCATCTGGGAAGTCTGTGTGTTTGCTGTATTTGTTCACTGTGTCCACCCGGAAACCATCGACACCTTTGTCTAGCCAGAATCGCACTGCGCTGTTGTAGATGGCCTCACGTGTGGCTTTGTTATCCCAGTTGAGATCGGGTTGCTCTTTGGCATAGAGGTGTAGGTAGTATTCTTCCGTCTTCTCATCCCAGGTCCCTATATAAAAGCTTCGTTAGTTCAAAGACATTCAATGGTTCGAAACGGCTAAACGAACATGTGCTTCCTGCAAAATAACCCCGATAATTACTTGGGGGCATCCGATTGCCTGCCTCATCATATCGAGGAGGGCGCCAGAAGTACCAATCGCGTTTGTCATTGTCCTTGCTACTCCGGCTTTCCTGGAACCAAGCATGCTGATCGCTCGAGTGGTTGACGACCAGGTCTAGAATCAATTTCATGCCTCGCGAGTGACAAGCTTCCACAAGATTCTCCACGTCTTGTACGGTTCCATAAGCAGGGAGCACATTTTCATAGTCGGAGATGTCATAGCCCATATCGTGCATGGGTGAGTCGTACATTGGCGATAGCCACACGACGTCAACCCCTATCGACTGGAGGTAATCGACCTTTTTGACAACACCCGGGATATCGCCCCAGCCATCACCATTTGTGTCATAGAAGGAAGCTGGGTATACCTTTAAGTCGAGCACAGGTCAATTTCTTGTCATATGGAATGCCTAAATGTTGTGGCAACTAACCTGGTATACGGTAGCTTCTTTCCACCAGTTATTGGTTCCCGTAGGAACGGCTGTATCCCGTGTCGCGTGTGGTGACATGGTGGCTTGACACTTGCATTTTCCATCCGGACATCCCTCTTATAGCTTTTAATCATAACTCGGCCTCAACTCGGACGTTGACTAACGCGGGGATACCCTGCATGCCCGGAAAGCCTCCGCTAGGATATTGCAAATCCGACTAACGACCGACTTGCCGCCGATGGGTTCCTATCCGGCTCGGCCATTCGCCAGGGTTACCCCTCCCCACTCCAGCTTCCCCAGTTTTTTTCTAATTTTCGGAAGCAAGTGACATGCCATGTGCATTTTCCCCAGATCCGTTACGCGCATGGACTAAACCATGCATTTGTTAAAACTTTGGGTTCCTTTATATAAATCAAGCTCGCCCCGTGGTCTATAAGTGATAATGCTTGAAGTATCGGGACATTCTCAGCCCTCGATTCTAAGCTGGCTTTTACAAACAACCCATCATTCGTAACTTTCTGTTGTTTGACCTGCGATATCTACAGGGTTCACCAGCTTCAAAACAACAACACAGCTTTCCAATCATCTCGATGGCCGACGCATCTGGGAGGATGGACGGCAAAGTCTCCCCCGCCCTTGTAGAGGGCAGGCAAGCAGCCAGGAAGGAGCAGTCCATGACCCTCTGGCAGGCTTTGCGATTATACCCGAAAGCCGTTGGCTGGTCAGTCCTTCTTTCCTCTACTCTCATCATGGAAGGATATGACCTCGCATTGCTGAGCTCAATGTATGCATCACCTATATTCAACCAAAAGTTTGGAGAACAAACTGCCTCGGGGAAATGGGCAGTTCCAGCATCCTGGCAATCCGGCCTTTCCAATGGTGCACGTTGTGGTGAAGTCATTGGACTTCTGATCAATGGTTTAGTCTCTGAACGCCTGGGATATCGCAAGACCATGATCTGTGCCTTGGCCACCATAACAGCAGTTATTTTTCTGTTTTTCTTTGCAGTCAATGTTCAGATGTTGCTAGCCGCTGAGATTCTTGCCGGTATTCCCTGGGGTGTCTTCCAGACCTTGCCAGCCTCCTACGCCTCTGAAGTTTGTCCCGTAGTCCTGCGACCTTACCTGACGACTTTCATCAACATGTGCTGGGTATTCGGGCAGTTCGTGGCCGTCGGCGTTAACCGCGGCTCCATTTCTCGCGATGATGAATGGGGATGGCGCATTCCTTTCGGTGTGCAATGGGTGTGGCCAATCCCAATCATGATCGGCTGTCTTTTCGCGCCAGAGTCCCCTTGGTGGCATGTACGCCAGGGTAATCTGCAAGGAGCTCGACGAGCGTTGCTACGGTTGACATCATCAAATGACCCCAACTTTGACCCTGAAGAGACTATTGCTATGATTCAGCACACCAATGAGTTGGAGAAATCGCTCTCTAGTGGAACCACATATTGGGACTGCTTCAAGGGAACAAATCTTCGCCGAACTGAGGTGGTCTGTACTGTCTGGTTAGTGCAGACCCTGTGTGGGCAGAACTTGATGGGTTATTTCGCCTACTTCTGTGTTCAAGCTGGCCTGCCCACCGTTCAATCTTTCAATTTGTCCCTAGGACAATACGCTCTCGGCGTTTTGGGTACATTAGGATCGTGGTTCCTCATGTCCTACATGGGCCGACGAACTATTCATATCTCCGGTCTCGCCAGTCTTTTCGTCCTTCTGATGATCACAGGATCTCTATCTTTTGCCCCAGGAGACAACAACGCAGCTAAATGGGCGATCGGCGTGATGCTCATCATTTTCACATTCTGTTATGATATCAGCGTCGGCCCTGTCACATACTCCCTCGTCTCAGAACTATCCTCTACCCGCCTCAAAGCCAAGACTATAGTCCTCGCCCGGAGTCTATACAACATTAGCAACATTGTGGTCAACGTCTTGACCAACTACCAGCTCAACTCCACGGCTTGGAACTGGGGTGCTCGGTGTGCCTACTTCTGGGCTGGTACCTGTCTAGTCTCCCTAATCTGGGCATACTTCCGGCTCCCCGAGCCGAAGGGCCGTACATATGAGGAACTGGATTTGCTCTTTGAGCGCGGAGTTCCAGCAAGGAAATTCGCGACCACCGTCGTTGATCCGTATGAGGGAGAGGCGACAGAGGTCCATGAGGCCCATGCGGAGAAAGACTCATAGTTCAACGATTTATCTATCTCCTAGGATACATCCTACATGTAGTATATAGTCGTTGAATATACAATATCTCACAACGGTTTAAATTTGACAATCCCAAAAAAACAAGCGACATACTATTGATTGCACAGTTAGAAGTAATTTCCACTACAAATAACCTTGGAAATAGCCAAATTTGGTGGTCTGTGTGGCATATGTTCGGCCTGACAAACAAGGCCACAAAGTTCATTTCTTCACCCTGTGATCTGCACCCGGCTTCTGCCCGACTTCCCCCCGCAACCCCGGATTTTCGTACTCGTTCCTATCGGCATATTTAAACCTAGCTTTCCAAATGCCAGACCCACCGGTCAAGCAAGCATGTGATGCATGTCGTCGACGTAAAGTCAAATGCATTTTCCCAAAACCTTGTGAGCAGTGTCGAGCTGCTGGGCTGGTCTGCCGGACCTCTTCTCTACCACGAAAAAAGGGGCGACAGGGCCAAACAGCCAATATTCTCAATGAGCTCAGAGCAAAGGAAATTGATCAGGCGCTGGTGCAGCATGCAAATGTCTCTCCGCCATCAGCCGCACTCGGGCATGGAGATACCATACTATCACCCCAGTCACCGCTAACCTCGGGAAGATGTCAGTTCTCAAAAACCCCGGGTATTTTGAACCAGGAGCTTGTCGACGCTTGCTCGGGGTATTTTTTCTCACGGATGAGAGGAACGGTACCCATATTGCAACCTGGCAGCTTTCAGAGACAGGTGGCCCTTGTCGATACATGTCTCTCTGCTTATTGTTTCGTCACTGCTTTCTGCGCTTTTGTGGTCACTCAAACTGGATTTGCAGTGGAGCATGCATCCCTAGGATCCTCTCAGGTTTTCTGTACTGAAGACTACCGAAATTCACTGATTGAGGAAGCCACTGAAGCTCGAAAGCATATCGACCCATTCACAGATCCTGTACGACGAAGCATCATCATCGCTTTCCTTCTGTATGGTTGTCATATCGGACTAGGAAACCAACGGCATGCATATTACTTTCTCCGGGAATCCACGACACTTTATACAGCCAGCGCGCTTGAAAGTCAGGCATCATCTGCTCAGGTGGATGACGATGACCCTTCCTTGGCAGGCAAATTGTTTTGGCTCCTGGTGGTGTCCGAGAGGTAGTTCCTCAAGCTTTATCGTTGGTTCTTTACTAATACACGGACAGAGCTCATGCGATCCGTCGGCATAGACCAATCACCCTCCAGGTCACCCCTGCAAGCCCTCAATTGGAAGATGATCCACTTCCAAATGCATCAGCTATTGGATTTCGGTGTCTGGTCAACCTCTACCTCCCATTTGATGAGGCCTTTTTAGCTCAGTGGAATGGAACGAGTGCAACATGCTCTATCGAGTCGTTAGTTCGTCTCGAAGAGCGCATCCGAAGTGCAGTCCCGGCGGACCTCGGTCTACCTGATATACTCATGGCCGACTTGCGTGTGTCGCAGCAATGGCTGCGTATTATGATATGGCAGTTATCTACTACTGCAGGGTTTCTTTCAACAAAGCCTACTCATGAATGCATGGATTTTCGCTACCCCCTCCTAATTGCTCAAGATCTCTGCTTCGCAACATGGAAATTATCCAAGCAGGGTATGGAAACCCATGGAATCGGTCTTGTATGATTCGCCCTTTTAAGCATATCAATCATCTTCTAACAGATTGTAGATCGAAAAAATATTTGAGGTGGCGTGTACCTTGATCGATGTTATGACATGCCTCTCGGCGGCTGGGCTCCGCTCTTCGGGCTTCAAGCTTGGTCCGCAAGATTATCTCAAGCATTTCTTCTCTCTCATTCACGATCTTCCTGGGGGACGCCGAAGATTTCTTCCACTGCTACTTACCAAAATAGGGCAAACTCTGCCTTCCATGGTAGATCCTATCACCATTCATCTTAACCTCCAACCCGGCCCCCTTGTTCCGAGCTCTACCAGCGAGGAATCATCAGTATGCGCCATTTCCGAAAACGATAACTCAACTGAACAGCCTTCCACTGAATTGATTTCTGATTCTATGTCTGAGAATTGGATGAATGGTAACTTCAACTATGCGGAGATGAGCCGCATCGGTGCTAAAACGCCAGAGATTGATGAGGCGTTTCTCCAATACTCCAGTTACTTTCCCTGAGATCGGAGAAATGCACTGCACCCATCAATATTATCCTTGGCAATAAAGCCATGTATGGTAAAAAGTATTGAAACAAGATCGCCACTTTTCCATCATTCTTCCGAGCTGCCTATCAAGAGTTGGACCTGCTGAACACAGCAGATTTGTCCACATGTTGCTGATGAGCCTCATCTTGGGTGGCATATCCAATGCCCACCATATATCTGGCCCCGATTTGCAACGCAGCAACTGTTTCTTCTTAGTCAAAACAGCAATTCCGTGCGACAAAGTCCTGGTGAACCATGGACTCCCAGGTGTGCTTCTCCAACCATCCCAGAACTGTTATCATTGGGTAGATGGTGAAATTTGCCTTATTCAACATCTGTCTTCAACAATTTCATCCATTCTTGAGGGAGCATTCTTCGAATTCGCATCTGCATCCGCCTGCTTGTATAGTCGGATAATGTGGAAACTGCAACTCCGTCCACACAGTTGATTGCTTCTGATGAGTATTGCTCCGGTTGAAAGAATACATCAGTTATTATACTGGAAACTTGATCCACGCCTGCCACAGTGAGATACTGGAGGTCCTGGCTAACAGATTTCGATCTAACAATACTGGGCGTTGATGCTTCTGAGAGCCTCTCGGTAATTCCAACATAGCTTTCCGGCCCCATTAGCATATACCCTCCGGCAACATACATAAGTGGGCAAGGGAACTCCGTATTGGGAAGCCTAGGGAAAATATTGGTGGCATTGTGGTCTTCATAGCTATCCATTCAGTTGCCCGGGCTCCGTTTTGGATAATCTACCGATGCGTTTGCCGTCGTCCGTGGAAAACAGATGGTCCCATTTGGACTATTCCAGTCCAAGCTAGGGTTGGCTTAAATCTCCAGTCGAGACTTCGATGCGGTCTTGATACCCAGGCTGCCTACGCCTTCCGTCGGCTTGCTCTTTATCCTTTGCCCGGGTAAGGCCGTTGACATGCTTGGTCTTCGAATGTTCCAAATAGAGACCATAATACCTAACTGCCGTGAAATCCGGTCATTGAAATCAGAAATACAGTTTCTTGTCGACTTTGAATAAAATTGAGCATTGGCTTTACTTTATAAGATCGGGGTCAGAATTCTGGCTTGTCTATGTAGTTACTTGGCTAGATTAGGTGTACCAAGAGAAGTCTCGCATCAACACAAGCATATATCATGTAGTCACAGTGTAGATGAGGTTACAAGAGGTTACTGGATATCTTTGACCTATACGCCTTGGTCTTCAGTAGTGCATCCCAATTCTCTAGAAATAGCAGAAGGCTATACTTCATTCACTACAAAAATGGGACGGATCTGGGAAGAGAAGAAATGTGAGGGACTATGGGTGTATATATATGAGACGTCCTGCACAGGTGCATACATAGTACCCATACGCGACCGTCCGCACTTTGAAGGGTTTATCCAGACGGTTTACCCTCAGTGCCACGCGCCCCTCCCCTTCATCGCGCGCAAAGCTATATAGTTTTCCACCGTGCCCTTTGCCCTTAAGCCAACGCTTGACATCCCGGTCCTTCATCCGATCCACCTTCTCCAGAATCGCCGCCGTGTCCTCCGAGTACACCTGTGAAACCGCCTGCCAATGATTCCCTAGCAAAGAATGGCGCGTGTATCGTGCAAACAGCCCCACGACGATGGCCACTACCACCCAGTGGGCCAGCAACAACCCCATCCCTACCCCGAATCCCGTCCATTGAGTAGGAAATATCGCCGCGTCCGAGAAAGCGGCCTCGGCAGCCTTACTCTCGTCGATTCGCAGGAGCGAATCGTAATAGGCCATCTGGAAGATGCGTGTGAGAAGTGCTTGTAGGGCCATGGCAGGGCTCTGCGTCTGGTTCAGCATTCCCTGGAATAAATCGATATGCGCATCGTGCGCTATGGCGCCTATCATTGACCCCCGGGAGAGAGAGAAGCCCGCGTTGACTCTCTGTTTGCGATTCTCCGGTGCGACATCTATATCCTTACTTTGTGATTTATCCAGGCCGTTGACGAAGGCATTCGCCAAGATCTGGGTATTCACGACGTAGTGCTGGATAGCGGAGACATTCCCTGAACTGGAGAAAGGTTGCCAGTCCGAGCGGGGAGAGAGAGCGAGCACGCCCCGGTGGTCTAGTTGCTGGCGGGGCAGGACCGCACCCAGCTGTGTAAGCAAAGTTGTAGTGTTGTAGCGCTCCGTAGTGCGGTTCCAGGACATGGCGGGCTCCGACACTTCCCATTTTCTGTCCAGTTCCGCGGTAAACGTATCCACATCAAGACTAGTCATGCAGGCCGTCACCCGCACCGCAGGGGCATCTATCCCGTTTCCGACCATCACCCAGGGACTACTGGTAGTGTCATTGTTGTTAACGCTGTGGACTTCTTGCATGGTGCCGCGTCGGATGGCCGCCGGGGAGACGGTGTCTAGAAGCATAAACATCGCGGGTGCATCCACATAGGCGTCCAATGATGAGTCGTTGACGGCGTCTAAGCGTGGCACCAGGAGGCTTTCCGCCGAAACATCCCAGTCCACGCCATTGTTCGGCCAACATAAGGTCGTCTGTTCTTGAACCCGGGTAGCGATCGACCTCGGGTCGGCCATTGCGCACGCAAACGGGAGGTAAGGTTGACTCTCCGTCCTCTGTAACATTGGATACGTGTTATTAGCGATGGCAATCTGTCCCGTAAGAAGTGGGAAGGCTGTGCCGAGCGCGTCGAGGCGAAGGTCACGGAGTGTAGGTTGTACACAGACAACCCGTTGATCGACGATTGTGGCTGGGCCCCGGAAATAGCGTATCGATGTCCGCTGCGCCTCGTCTAGATAGGGTAAGAAGGCGCGGTACGTGTGACCTGTATCATCGTACTTGGGCCCAGTTACAGACGGTTCCCATCGCTCAGCAAACGTCCAACTAGCCGTCGGTCGCATTGACCACCAGGCCTGGTTAGTTGTCCTTTGGTAATGATTCAAGATCCGGACATTAGTCGTATTACTAGGTCTAGTAAATACGCCATTCCCGAAGTCAGCCACGAGAAGGGTGGAGAGAAACTGTATAGCGATAGTCATCGACACTTCTAAGACAATGAGAGTAAATACCACGGCCGAAAGACCGGTTTTGCGCAACGGTAGGCTCGGGTTCAATAGCAAATTACTCGGGCTCCCACTTAGAGCGCGCGTAGTGGAATAAAATGGCCCGTCCACTAGGGGAGTCCCGACGCGCTCTATGATAATGCCGGCAAACATCGCAGTCATCACGCTAGCCTGGGTCGTAACCACTATACGTAGAATGGCCGTGCAGATAGTGACAATCCGCGTGGTCCAGTTTGCTCTGGTGATCGTGACCCAAGCGGTGCTTGGTACTTGCCCTGCGGCTGCTGCCGTGGACTCGGCCCAAAGCCAGGCCAAAGGTAGGACTGGTAAGATCAGCAAGATCGAGCCGAGACACAAAACAAGGATGTGAACGGTTCCGAGCCGGGTCCATATAGATATATGTTCTTTTGCAACTGTGGACTCATCTTGGGTCTGGCTGTGAGCGTTATCAGGTGCCGACAACGGAGTATACACGACCGCGCCACTGTCTCTGGGTCGTGCCATGGCAGGTCAGTAGTGGCATCAAATACCCAAAATGACGACCTAGCCGGTGATGGTGAAAGGAGAAGAAGAAGGATGATATATAGTCACATTAGGCGCTAAAAAAAAAAAAAAATAGTCTAGGGAGGTACCAAGCAAGCCGTTCTGCGGGGAATAAAGAATACAGTAAGATACCACTAGGCCAAATCCCGATCAGACACTGACATTTTCCACAATGTTGCCCATATGGATATCTTGTGGCAATGTTGCATTTGCTAATACGGACGCTAACTCGTTAGAGCAAAAGATCCATAGGTAGTTCATCCATCTCAAGCAGGTGTCAGCCTGGCATAGAGCCTGCGCTGAGCAGAGAGTGAGTGTCCGACAAATCAAGTCATGGTGATAGTGAGAGTGACTCCGCAAGGCACATGCCCAGCCCTAGAGGTAGACTAGTGCTTATAAACAGCTGGCGCTACTCTGTATATGGTGAGGATTCGCGTTTAAGGAAAACCACTAGTCTTAATTCGTCCAAAGGTAAATACGGAAAGGCGGTCTCAAAGGCGGTCATTTTCGGCCTCATTTTTCCCACCTGGGCACTTACATTTTAAGTCATAAACTGCGTAACTGGTTTTTGCCCCCAACCGGAATAAACTTCTCTTTGGTCGTGAGATATTCAGGCCAACACCAATTGCGACAACTTGATACCCTCTACATTTCTACCCCTATGAGCATTCGCTTTTGTACTCCTTAAACTTATCCTAATTGCTCAAGCTCTTGAAATTTGATCAAAGCCATCATCTATCCCCAGCCGCAACAAACACCCACGCCATACGGGGCAACGCCCAAACCAAACCAGTCCTTTTTCACAATGTCGGAGCCACCTGCAAAGCGTGCTCGCCGAGCCGACAGCTCTACTATGTGGGATTTGAGTGATAAACCTCGTGCCCCAGGGCAAGGGTCTGACCGCGATCGCAGACGTTCACCAGCCCTCCGAGATGACCGACGCGACGGTCGGTATCGCTCTCGCTCACGAGAACGCAAAGATGGAAGGCGAGAACGGAGCTGGTCTCGAGATCGCCGCGACCGGGATCGACGAGATGGAGACAAAGATGGGCGTGGGGCCCAGGACCGAAAGAGGAGCACCAGCCGGGATCGCAACCAGGATAAACGAGGTTGGTGAAATATTCAACTCAATAGGTGTATTTGTGCCTTGCTAACATATGGATGTCAGGTAATGCACCTAGAACTGTTAAGTTCCGCGAACGTTCCCGCTCCCGATCTGCCCAGCGCAATGGCCCAAAGCCCCGGTCACCCCCTCGAGGCCCGAAGAGTGACCGCCATGGCGACCGCAAAGATACTCGGTCGCGAGATGATGCGCGTACGGCAACTGGCGCACAGGCAGGGCCGGTACGTCGTGAGGATGAGATGGACGTCGACTTTAATGAAGATGCGGATGAGGACGAATTCGAAGCACAAATGCGAAAGAGCATGGGTTTCACCAGGTTCCGGAGTACAAAGGACACCAAAATCCCGGGAAACAACATCTATGGTGTGCGGAAAGAGAAGAAGATCGAGTACCGACAGTACATGAACCGCCAGGGCGGTTTCAACCGGCCTCTCAGTCCCTCGCGATGAATCTTCACTACATGTACTCCTACGGTCAAATACCTTCTTTGTATTCAAAAACTGGACATTTTTCGGCTCTCTTCCGACACGATTTGCATTTGAGGAGCATGGTTTCGTTTGCGTGATACTTTACCTTCCAATTGGAAGCCTTTGTTGATTTACTATCAATCCCCATTACTTCAAATACAGTGAACAAAAAAAAAAACACCCACTGAATTATCAAGTAGCCAAACCTCTAGAGAGAAAAAAGCCTGTCGTGGTGAACTTGATTGCGGATGCGTGACATGACTGGACATACCTCTATCTCCACCTGGGCAGTGACGTAGCGCCCCTGGTATATACCTACGCACACCTGCGGTCCAAACTGTCAGTTACAACTCCCTACACAGTGGCCTCATTGCGTTCATTAGCGCCCAATACAGCATCAAAATTCAAGATGTCAGCAGGGGATCAACGTGAAATTGTTATTGTTGGTAAGAATAGATTATTTGTGACTTTAGTACCCCGCGCGCTATATTCGCAATCCGCTGACCAAAATACTCACAGGCGGTGGCATCATTGGATGCTGCTCTGCATACTACCTTACTAGACACCCATCATACGACCCTGCCCGTCACAAAATCACTCTCATTGAGGCCTCTGAAATCGCCGGCGGGGCATCGGGAAAAGCGGGCGGCATGCTGGCCCAATGGGCCTTCCCCAGCAATCTCGTCGGTCTCAGCTACAAGCTGCATGCTGAACTCGCAAAAGAGCACGATGGTATCAATCGATGGGGATACAGGGAGGTCAATTGTGGCCAACTCGTTGTGAAAGGTCGCGCCCTTGCCGAGAACAGCGCAGGAAAAACCGGTAGAAATACGGAATCCCTCCAGAAACGCAGCACAGCAGCTATGTCTAAGCTGAGATCTGCCAAAATCCCCGAGGACTTGGATTGGATTGAGCCAGAACTTCTGCGGGCCTACGAAAGTATGAGTGGACCGGGTGAAACCGCTCAAGTACACCCATATCTCTTTACTACGTCCATTGCAAAACTCGCCCAGGAGAAGGGAGTAAATATCATTCTTGGACAAGTTACAGATATTGCTCGGTCCAAGAGCTCCGTCGAGTCAGTGACATACACCGATAACAAATCAGGTGAAACACAAACCATCACTGCTACTGATGTGCTCGTTGCTGCTGGACCTTGGACGAATACTATCCTCCCGGAGGTCCCGATCTCAGCTATGCGGGCCCACAGTGTGGTGATCCAGCCAAAGAGACCAGTCAGTGGATATTGTCTGTTTACGAATATCGAAATCCCGGCCAACTTCAACCCGGAGAAGAAGTCTCGCCCAACTGTGGCTGCGCCAGAGATCTACGCGCGTCCTGATAATACTGTCTATGCATGTGGCGATGGAGATAGAACAGTTCCGTTACCAAAGACATCTGCAGATGTTGAAGTCGACCAGGAACGCTGCCAGGAAATTATAGACCACGTGGGTAGTATATCTGACGAGCTGCGCGACGGAGAGGTTCGCACTCGCCAGGCTTGCTATCTTCCAAACTGTGATTCTGGCTCCGGGCCGCTACTTGGTCTGACTGATATGAAGGGGCTGTATATTGCAGCTGGTCATACCTGCTGGGGTATTCAGAATGCGCCGGGTACAGGAAAGCTCATGAGTGAGTTTGTATTTGATGGCAAGGCGAAGAGCGCGAACATTGAATCGTTGGATCCACGCGAGTTCATGTGAATACGTACTTGATACCACAGTTTCTATAACAGAAAAGACAGCCCAAATTTTCTATGCTGCTGAATACATATTAATTTTTAGATACATATGTATGTAGTGTACAACTTGTAGACGAGGTGGGCACTAAAGCGGAAAGAAAGGCGGGTGACGTCCGTTGACATTGTTCGGTACGCATATGGGTCTAGTCTCGATTAAGCAAGCGGTAAGTGGAGATACACCTATAGCTTATCCCGCGGAGAGGACAGCAGTCAATTGAATGAGGCTACATTATGCGTCACCTCAGGATTTCAGTCTTATTGACGTCCCTCTTGTATGCAATTGGGATTGTTGCAAACGAAGATCCCCATGATGTATCCGTCTTAATTCGAGAGGCCGGACGAGCCAGCAACCAGTCCCTGCTATGGGGTCCTTACAAGTCGAACCTCTACTTTGGAGTGCGCCCTCGCATTCCGAAGAGTCTCACGGCAGGATTGATCTGGGGGAAAGTTGACGATTATGCTGGTGCCCAACAAAGTATGCTCATCTTGGTGCCCCGGTTGCAATAGTGAACTGTGAAGCTAACATCCACTCAAGACTTTAGGCACACCTGTGAGCAAAACGAAGGAATGGCCGGGTATGGCTGGGACGAGTACGATATCCGAAAGGGTGGACGGGAGACTATTCACGACGCTGGGAACAACTTGGACTTGACGATTGATTTCATCAAAGTTCCCGGTGGGCAGCACGGAGGTAGTTGGGGATTCCGAGTCAAGGGCACGCCTAGAGAGGGCGCAGATCCCGACCAGCCCATCTCGATGATCTTTTACTCCACTCTCGAGGGCTTCGGTCACTTGGGGGCCGATTCTGTATCCTCTGAATCCACTGGCGTGGAAGGCAATGTCAAGCTCGAAGGATACACCACAGAACTCGGTGATTTTGCTATCGATATCACCACTGGACCGGAAACCAACTCGCATCCCCGCTACAATCATCCTAGCTCCACTGACAAACCATTGGATCGCAGCATTGTAGCTAGTGTGGCCTTCCCAGAGGAGCAGCTTTGGCAAGCAAAGGGAATCTTCTTCACTCAATTGAAGGCGGAGGTTGATGCTGCCCTTGAAGAGTATGGAAAAGAGAACGTCCCGCCCCCGGCCCAGCTGTTTACCATCAAGCATAAGCCTGGCCAGGGTAATGCTCAGCTTGTCCAGAAGGTTTTCACAGGTGCATTCGAGTTTGATGTCCTGTACTCCTCGGGCTCCGCCCCCGAACCATTAACCTCGGAAACTCTCACCAAGGAGATTGATGATGCTTCGGCTTCATTTTCTGAGACGTTTGAGCAGCTTCTTCCGCCACAGGCACCATTTGACTCGCCGAAATACTCGAGCTTCTCAAAGGCAATGCTCTCTAACCTCATTGGTGGTATCGGGTTCTTCCACGGTGATGATGTCGTCGATCGGTCTGCAAACCCTGCGTATGAGGAGGAGAATGAAGGCTTCTGGGAAGAGACTGCTGAAGCCAGAGCTGCCGTGCAGCCTGTTATCGAAGGCCCGAAGGAGCTTTTCACTTGCGTTCCCTCCCGGCCGTTCTTCCCTAGAGGATTCCTTTGGGATGAAGGTTTCCATTTGATTCCTGTGATTGAATACGATACCGATCTCGCGTACGTTGACACCTAATTTTGTATCATTTGCTGGTTTTGGCCGATATACTGACTCTTACAGGCTCGAGATTATCAAGAGCTGGTTCCACCTGATGGATGAGGATGGATGGATTGCCCGTGAACAGATTCTAGGTCAAGAGGCACGCAGCAAGGTCCCCCCGGAGTTTACAGTCCAATATCCCCATTACGCCAACCCACCTACTCTGTTCATGGCTTTGGAAGCATTCATGGACAAGGTCAAGATTAACAACAACAAAAGCAGCGACTTTGAAACCCTGGATACCCAAGATGCGACTGCGAGCCTGCGCTCTGCCACTGTCCGCTACCCGGAACTGTCTGAGGCATATCTTCGCTCATTCTACCCGCTCCTAAAGAAGCACTATAACTGGTACAGGAACACTCAGCGCGGTGACATCACATCGTATGACCGTGAAGCTTTCTCAACCAAGGAAGGTTACCGCTGGCGCGGACGTTCCGTGCAGCACATCCTCACTTCTGGCATCGATGACTACCCCAGAGCTCAGCCGCCACACCCCGGTGAGCTGCATGTCGATCTGATCAGTTGGATGGGAATGATGACTCGCGCTATGCGTCGTATTGCCGAAAACCTCGGCGAGGAAGAAGATGTCGAGCAATTCGCCTCATATGAAAATGCTATCACTCGTAACATTGATGACTTGCATTGGAACGAGAAGGAGCAAACCTTCTGCGATGCGACTATCGATGAATATGAAGAGAGTGTCCACGTCTGCCACAAGGGCTACATCTCCATTTTCCCCTTCCTGACTGGTATGCTGGGTCCTGACAGCCCGCGCCTCAAGGCCGTGCTGGACTTGATCAGTGATCCCGAGGAGTTGTGGAGTGATTATGGTATCCGCAGTTTGAGCAAAAAGGATAAGTTCTACGAGACCGATGAGAACTATTGGAGAAGCCCTGTCTGGATTAATATCAACTACTTGGTGTTGAAGAATCTCTATGTAAGTGCTTCCATCTTTCGATTCATTCCCCGCAAAATCTAACAGCACCTTCACAGGACACTGCCACCGTTGCTGGTCCTCACCAGGAACAGGCGCGGGAGATGTACTCCAACTTGCGCAAGAATTTGGTCGAGAATGTCTTCCGCGAGTGGAAGAAGACTGGGTTCGCTTGGGAACAGTACAACCCTGATTCGGGCAACGGCCAGCGGACACAGCACTTTACCGGCTGGACCAGTATGGTGGTGAACATGATGTCCATGCCGGATTTGGCAGGATCTGCCAAGACCACTCATGACGAGTTGTAAGCTATTGAAGCCCAATGTGAAAAAGTTCATCACATAAATTAGATAGTGGTCATTCTGATAGTTGTACACAATCATTTATCCGACATTTGAATCAATTCCTCCAACGCCAAGCTAATGTAGCAATTCATACCCCCGGTTTGTAGCTCAACGGCGGCGATCATAATCATCTCGGTCTCGTCTGCGTTCGGGGTGCCGCCGGCGCTCAGCCGGCGAGTAGCTGCGCTCCATCCGTCGTCGTTTCTGGTGTTCCTCATCCTTGCGGCTAGGTCGACTCCTAGAACGCGAGACTGAGCGCCGTCTGTGGTGGTCTCGGCCGCGGGATCGTGACCTGTGACGATGGCTGCGATGATGGCGCTCTCGGTCCTCATTATGTCTGTGATGCCTCCGGTTCTTGTCACGTGAGTAGTCGTCACCTCGGTCATGTCGTCTTTCCCGTCCCGGACTTCTGGTTCGCTCACGTCTGCGTCGGTGACTCGAGCGGTGGTCCTTCTCCCTGATTGCAGCATCCGGCATCTCTTCTTCTTTTGGCGCGATATCGGTACTACTGGGGCCCCCTAAGGGAACCATATTGGCGTTTTCAGATGCTTTTGCGGGCACCGGGAGGCCCAGAGCGATGGCCATTGCTTCCTCCTCAGCCTCCTTGACACGTTGAAGTTCCTCTCGCTCTTTGCGAATTCGTTCTTGCTCGTCTTCGTCTCCCTTGGCATACCAGGCAAGGTCACGCTTTTGTTGCCATCTGCCGACTGGGGCCATCACTGAGTGACCTAGGTAGTTCTCGCGATGAACGGAACTTTGGACGTCGGACCATTTGAACTCATTGCGGCCGCCGCTGAGACAAAAATTAGCAACTTTCAACATGTGCAAATCATAATAATCAGCAAATCAACTCACCGGCTGCCTTCTTTGCGTACACCAGCAACCAAATCCATAATGCGAGATAATTTATGTTGAATAACTATGTTGGAGAAAGGAGGAAGCTCGCGGGCCAAGTCCTCAAGGCCGTAAGCAGTTAATGATGGTCCGTGCGTGGGCGGTCAGCCATTCCATCATCCGATCATTGCACCTCCCCGCAGCTATGGAGGTGTTTTCGACCAGCTTGATCATGATCTATTTACGAAGTTTTCACCATTCTGTTTCCTGTGGCTTGGACTTCTCGCCCTTGGAAATGACAGAACAAGCTTCCTCACTTAATATCCACGACTCTCTCTATTCAGATCCAAGGAAGTATTCTCCTCTGTGCTCCACTATTCGAAACAAACACCCTTAGCCTGCGGCAATGTCTTCTCCTCTCACAGAGGAGACTGGCTCTACACACACTGAGAGGGAATTTCCAGGATACCGGCCCCAAGTGCAAATCTTAAATACCGAAACAGGAGAGGAACGGGTATGTTTGTCTTCGTTGGCTCACGTGTGAACTATGAACTGACTTGTGCTAGTTTTCTGAGTAGGTATTCACGCTTATACAGCCTAATTTATACCGTGGCTGATTGTCATTGAGCTACAGGAATTCTTCTGCGCCAATTGTATCTGCTTGGAGGTGTAACTTGGTGAGTACCTACTGACCTAGTTGTTGCTTCCACTGTATTATCTCTCCTCAGTTCTAACCTTAATTGTGAAAGGCGGCCCTCTCACAACGTCGAAATCTCCTCTTTACGGCTCATGTCAACGATATTTACGTATGGATTCCTAGTGGACCTCGCCAGCTCCTTGGCTCCCAGCCTGTGATGATCATTCACCCAGTGATGAAGGAACCAAATGCGCCTGGATATATCGACCGTTCTAGGCCTCACACTATCAACCATATCCTTGTGGATGATTTGGGAGTTGACGAAGTCTTGCTGTTAGCGACAGACTCTGGAAATGTCACTGGATACAACGTCGAGGCTATCTTCTCGGCAATCAACAGGAGCGCCAGATACGGAGGCGGTCGACCATTTGATGCGCATGAAGTCAAGCCTTTCTTTGCTGAACATGTTCAGTTAAGTGCCTGGGGCTTGGCCACTCATAAATTTGCTCGGTTGATTGCCGTGAGCGCGAACACGGGTGTTATCACAGTCTTTGCCTTCGCATTAGTTGATGATGCATCTGAGAGTGATGATAGCAGCCCCAGTTTTTCTGAAACCTCGGACGTGGGAGGCACCGATGTTCTGGAAAGCACATGGGTATCAATAGACAGCGCACCATTGCTAGAGGAGCTGAAAAAGGATATGCCCCATCATCGAACACGCAACCTACGACTCAGCTACAAGGGTCATTATGAAAACATACCTTGCCTGTCATTTGCCAATTTCGAATTGGACCCCAATGGTCTATGGATGGTCAGCACTGATATCCTCAACCGAGTCTTTGTATGGAGAGTCTGGGACAAACTGACTCCTGTCAAAACATCCACATACGATCATTCAAGGGATGCTGAAGAACAAAGAGGCTGGTTTGTCTTGCCTTTACATCCTCGCAGAGTTCAGCAGCACCGCTACAAGTTTGATGCCTGTGGATGTGAACCACGGCCAAAAATGATGAATGGTCGGATGGTTTTTGACGTGTCGGATACGGTTGACGATGTCATAGTCAGATCCAACCTCGCTGCCCAGAAAGTTGCTGATGAGGAAGATGCAACAATTTCGAGCCTGTTTATGCCAGATGATATTTTCTCTCCTAGCTGTTCTGTTCATACTGAATGTCGCCCGCAACCATCAAACTCAGAGCATAATCATACAACTCTAGAAGCATTTGAAGCTGCTTCTCCTGCCGCTGCCAGTGACAGCAATGATACCAACCTTGAAGTACCACAAGACCATGAGGAGACTCCGTCCCATGAATCCAGTCGTCTAAGATGTGGTATCACGAGTTTGGTTGAAGAAGAAAATGAACAATGCGCCGTGGATACCGTTGTTGATGTGGATGTTTTGAGGTGCTTTGTATCCCATCGTAAGTAAGAGATGTGCTTTGATATCTTGATCGGAATTCTAACCTGGCATTCAGCGTGCAACCCTCGATTTTTCCCTATTCTCCACTTCTCTGGAAGTGACATTACTTTAGATCCTTATCCATTAGACCGTGGAGCGCGGACGCTCTCTCGGTCTCCCCTGCGCTCACTGGTAGAATATTCCATGTTCTCTTCCTGTGATCGCTTAAACTTGGTCAAGTACCTCCCTGAACTTGGGATCATCATTGTCGCCTCCCAAGCCGGCGGGGTTGCCATCATCACTCTTACATGGCAGGAGGAAATCGGCCACACCTTTCGCCTAGACTGGCTTCTCCCTTTCCCTACCCAGGAGAGAGCTGATGGATTTCCAACACCACCTCTCATGGGTATTGCTGCAAGTCCCATGCCTGGGTTTGAGATACCGCCCGATGTTCCTTGTATTCCTCGGGATGTCAGCCCCAAAGATCGGATGGAATTCAACCACCGTCTGCTCAACCCAGACCGAACTGAGCCTTGTGACACAACCCCGCCCGAATATGAGGCTTCCAGTCCCTCCGAATTAGACTCATGCACCAAAGAGCCGAATCTCACAATTCCTGAAACACACGCATATGCCTCGGACATCTATCAACCTCATGAGACCTGGCATGGTTACCACCCTTCTCGGCATTATAGGTTACTTTTGCTATTCTGTGATTTTACGTCCATGAGCTATGAGTTCTGGCACGACTGGAGACGCTGATCGCAATCACCAAACCAGGTTGCGCTTCTTGGATGTGCTTATCCAAAGAAACAGATCTACCAGTGTTGGTATCTAATTGTACAATTGCATGTCAAATCACCTTAAATGACCAATACAAGTATCTGTGCCAATATTCCACAATAAATGAAGAAGTACGTGACGTTCAGCGTGGCTAATTCGGACAGTGGTCCGTGGGCGACTTCAAGGTTGAGGTAAGTAACTCTGATTGGTCCCTCAAAATAAGCTTAAATCCGTTGGAAGTCTCGACACCTGGAACTTCCACGTGCGCCTGGGCAAGACCGGAATATTTAAGATTCGCATTTCGATATTATGGAATATTGGTAGACACTCCCACATACTTTAGCCATCAAGCGCAGCCTCCGAACTCAAGCCAAGGTATTCCACGAAGCAGTATGCTATAACTTGAAGGACCGCCCCCGACAACCTCCTAATCCCGGGGATTCTATTATTCGTACAGTTACTGGCCAGAAAAGGGGGAAAGGAAGAAATATTGATCATTCGCATTCTACGAGAAATCAGATCCCTAGAATGTAACAAATGATTCCTCATTCTACAGGCAAATAAGAATTATTTATGGGAGACAGCATCATCCAACGATTATTGCCATTCAAGCCCTTCACAAGATTCCACTTAATTTATCCTTTATCAGCTCGCAGTCAGAAACTAAAGGTCACTGGGCCTACAGCAACTTCAGGCATCCGATAGCATCCAGCAATGATGAACTTGACTTCCTAGAAGCCACAAAAAGCTTGACTTATCTACTAGCACAATGCAAGAGTCCTTCTTGTAAGGCATCAACCTGACCTATCTTATGCACTCTGTTTCACGTATCCCAATTCTGCGAGTGGATTCGACAATACCTTTGGCAAGTTAGCCGAAACCTCATGATTCAAATCATCGCCAACTATGCGTCCGGAATAGGAGTTGTTTATCATTGAAATTGAGCTATTGCAGATCGAACTTTGTTGAGAAATACATCTTCTGATCCAAATTTTAGTACTCCGTACGGTGTACTCTCTAGCCGGGGTATGTTCCATATGATTAGAAAGTACCTCGGGATAATGTTCTATTTTAAGCTGTCGTTCCTCACCAGTTACCTCTTTCTGAATTCATCTTTGATTCATTATTATGACGCGCCCATGTCCTACTACATATGGACTAGGTACTCAGTAGTTTTTCCAGAATCCACTTTTTGGCCCCTCGGGCAAGTTGCCAACACTGGCACGAACATGACATAAACAAGGGGGTGGCACTGTATAACTATACTATAAACCTGATATAATTGGGGACTCGCTTCATTGTGATAGTTACACTTGTCGCCATTGATTAGTTCCCAGATTTTATATTGTACTATAGGAGTCCTTCGACAAATTAAGTGGAACTAGACTGCCAAGGCTGGCTAGCCGAAAGAAATGACAAGTAATTAATTCGTAAGGCTAATGTAAGGCTAATGTAAGGCTATAATTAACTAAATAAATTACTATCGTCCCTACTATTGTGGAGCCTGGAGCTTAACGTAGCTTAGCGTGGGTGCTTGATGTGGCTTGAAGGGGCCCCGGCTCCCGGGATCTTTTGAGGGTGGAGCTTTTGATAAGACTACAACGGTCCAACTATAACACACAGAGCCACCAGGGGTACAGTACTCTAGGGTGAGGCACTCGAAGAATCCGATGCACATGGCTGCGCTGAATATGGAGTATACGGAGTACAGGGTATAACCTGCTCAGATAGTTCGGAGGTGGGGACTCCGATATAGGTGTAGTGGAGACTTACCAACATGTATAATGATCATCGGTGACACGCGACAGCTCGGATCTTTCGTCTGCAGCAACTAGTACAGAAGCTCATGCTTTGGCATTTAGCAAGCAGGGAGGATGGAGTTCCTCACCGTATTATAAGACAGGTATTAACTACCGGATACCCTCATTCTCATATATTTGTACGAGTTTTGGTAAACATTATCGACTCAAGATGTCTTGTGTACCCACAAACACATGCTTAGGCATAGTGGCCTAAGGGGAGTATCCTAAAAAGGCATTTGGTGGCAGCATTAACCAAATACTATGTTGTGTATATGGCTATTGTGTCATGCTATGAGCCCGCACTCTCAGGGGCCATCTAACTCAGTGTGTATAAATATGCCTCTGTGCTTCTATCAGAGCCGGGTTCCAAAGGGCTACATCTTCAGTCACTCATCCTATTGACCTCAAGGTGATACGTTCCGATGCATTTCAGCCAGTTCGGTACTCTGGTGTACCTCTTGACTCCGGTCAGTGGTATAGCAGTCAGGCCTCATGGAGGAGTCCCTCATGTCCCCCGAGCAGTATCCTCTGCACCCCCCTCCTCCACATCAGCCCCAGCGAGCCGTATTGTCAACTTCGGGGCTGCTATACCAACTACATCCTCCAATTCGGATGGCTCTGACTTCAATGTCACAAGCCTTTGGACAACTGCACAGTGTAACCAGAATTCCATTGACGATGCTACTGTCGCTTTCATTGATCGGTGGTATGCGTCAGGCGCTCCAGGTGCCTGGGATGCGGTGCTTAAGGAGTGGGAAAATGGAGCTAAGGATGGTTTGTATCGCAACCTCGCATTCCCGGCGTTTGTCAGTTGGTACTTCCACGGTCCGGAACAATGGAACTGTAAGGATATCGATAGCGTCCCATGCTCTTCCGTTGTCCGGTGTGACGAGGTCAATCATCCAGCGGGGTATGTATTCAGTCATAGGTACTGCCTGGCACCATTACAGTCGTGTTAACAGCACAATAGCTACCTTATCTTGAATGCTTTCTCTGGTGTCCATCAGGTAAGCTCTTCCTGTCCCAAATTCAACCTTCGAGCAGGAGATATTGACCAGAAAAAAATTATTACAGCTACATAGTGGGATGTCTAGCGCAATCGATGCGGCAACAATTGGAATCCAGAGCAAGATAGGTGAATTTACTGGCATCTTTGCTCCGCAGAGCGATGACACCAAGATCATTCTGGCAATATTTGACGCCTTGACCCTCATGATGGGCTTTACTGTTTCGGCGTTCTACAGTGTCGGTAAGTATAAAGGCCACATATTTTATTCAAAAGCCTCTAGGTTATAGACTAACAAAAATTCAGCTGAAAAGGATATTGAAAAAATAGCCCAGGGAGCCACCACTGCCCGTGTGAGCATTCCAAGGAATCGCGAAGCTGGCACTCAAGGCCCTCTTGAAGCTCCTGAAATTCAAGAGTATCAATTAAAAACATTCGAGAGGACAAAACAGGCGTTGAATGGAAAACCACAGGAATTCAATGGTCATGCCTATGCTAACGACATGACATACCAACTTTACACCATTTCAGCAGCCTTCACCAGAAATAATGCTCCCACGTAAGTATAACTCTCAAACATCCTGGATATCCTTGCTGATCAGAATAGCGTTCACAATAAACTTGATGCTCAGAACTCACTAAGCTCTGCTCTTGGCGACATGTTTAAGTCTTGGAAGGATATCGAGTCCTCCTATCTGAACAACATATTTTCCGGCGACAATTCCTCTCTCGGTGATCTCACACGCCTAATTGACGAAGGAAAGATGAACTTCATTCCAAATAAGCTAGACACATCTAAGATGGCAGCAGAGTTACAGGCTGTATTCTATGGTCAACTGCTTCCTACTGCGTGGAAGACCGCCTCCGATAAGCGCGGCGCTTTCCCAAGAATTGTGTAAGATGATTCAATCGTTATTTGAGAAAATGGTGCTGATCAGAATACTATAGGAGGACGAACCTCCCCTGTGACATCAAGTCCTCCCACATACCTGAGATCAGTGACTACGATACTATGAGAGACGTGGACTCTGTCAGCACACGCGCGTGCTGGAGGGAGAAGCTAGTGTTCCTTGTGAATATTAATGAGTATCAAGGGGGAAAGCCGGTTGCCTGGACACCACTACCTGGTACGACTAGAAGCAATCTAAATGGCGATAAATGGGGAGGCATCACATTTGACGACATTGTTGCGAGTGCAATGACCGGATATGAGAAGGCTGGTTACAAAAACGGCTACAAATCGCCGACCGCTGAGGATATTGAGAAGATCACGGATGCCGATAAATATGGGAAGCGAGTCCGTTATCCTGGCTTCTTCAATATCCCTGTATGCGAGGGTCTGGATAAGACCAAAGCCAGTCTCCGGAAGCAGTTTACCTCGAACTCTCCATTCTGGCCTTGTGATGCACCAGAGGGTTTCAACAGCGAAGGAACTACTATTGTATGTCTAACCCGTTTTTGAATTTTCAGACATATGCTAATCACCGGTATAGCATGTGAACAAGGGGTGGATTACTGCTAATGCTAAGACTCCTGTCTGTGATACTTTCAGTAAGTGGTTGCGATGTCTTTGTTTTCATTAGGGAAGCTAACGGCGTGGTCTCCAGAGGTTGATGACCCAGGATATGGTGATACCCTCAGTGCAACCTTGTATGGACGATTCAATGCTGAAAACACTGCCGACGAAACTGTCACGGCAACGTGCAAGATCACTTTCTCCTGGCCAAAATCGTGGGCTGATATCTATTATGGAGAGGACAACTGCATGTACAACGGGAATTCTGAAGCAATCAAGGATGCAAATGGCAACCCTGTGTGCTGCAATGAGGACTCAAACCTCACTGAGAAGGTCACTAACCCATACATGACTGGTGGTTCGTGTGATCCACATTGATCTTCGACTCTTGAAGTCCATGTAGTGGAATATGGGGTTGGACAGGGGTGAGGATGCTCTTGGTGGAGAGAACATTGGAAGCCTATTCGGTGTCCTTGATATTTTTGTCATTCTTGTTCTTTTTTCAAATTGAACCAGCTTTGTGTGCCTTTAGATTGTACCAGCCTAATATACAGTCAATTTTACAGTTTATTTTACTTCTTATGAGTGCTGTGATACGTGACGTGGGATGATTAGAACGTTCATTGGCCTAGAAAATTAGGGCTTTGCATGAAGGCCACAAGGGGTGCGTTCGGAAGGATATTCTCTTCCCGGCCAGGCCCTTCCAGGCCCTTCATCGTCTAGTTCTCGAGTGTATTGAGTCACATATCTTTCAATGAGGCCTGGGAATAGCGATTTCAGTGCCAGGGCAGGTCGAATAAACTTATGAAGACCGAGTGTACATAGAACTCCTTTCTGAAAATGGTCAACCTGTTAGCTTATTGCTCGAAAAGATAGGGTAGTCTGAAAGCACCTGGGGGTCATGGTAGGGCACATGATAAATGTCCGGTTCTGTTGTGAAGCACACCCAACAAGTACCAGCAATTCGTAATGTCTCTGCCTTAGTTGTCCCGCTGAATATGCCAGATGATGCAGTGTTGGACCTTATTGAAGAAACTGCCATAGTACAAGTAGTCTATATAGAGACTTTCCCCTAATTTGAAGTGTTAGTAGTCATAACCAGATTGCTACTTTGTACCAATGCGCAATGCAAAGCTGTTGTATATCTGGCCAGGTTAACTAATGATAAGAGGTCAATAAATTCACAGGTCCCTGTTTTACAACCAAAGAACAATGACAAAGTCACGCGATCACAATGGAACTTGTAGAAGCATCAAATGAAAATGCAGAATACCAAATAGATAAGGCGCTAGCAACACGCACAATATGTATGGGAAAGCATGTATGAATTCATGGATATCATCCGCGCTTGGTCAGAGAAGAAAGACACTTGTATTGTATGGAGATGAGAAAAAAAGCAAGTGAAAATGAATAGCAAATTGGAAACAAAGCAAGAAAGAAGAGCGAAATGAGATAGTGTAAAAACAGAAAGGGGAATTGATGAAAACCACAGATCAGGAAGGAAGAAGTGGAAAACGTAAAGAAAGACAAAGAAGAGGAAAGGAACATGAATTCGTTGTATGCATCAATGTCATTAAGACGCTTTTTGAATAGGAAGAAAATAAGAAAATTCTGCCCGGTTGAACATAGAACCTCAACCTAGAAGTCATCGTCCATCTCATCACTATCCCATTCGTCTTCACGGTCGTTTTGTACTAGATCTAAAAATCGCTGAAGACCAGGATGGGCTTGTGCTCTACCCGGTCGGATTGCAATAGCCTCCCATCGGATGGGGCCCTCTTCATCTGCTAATGGTTCTGCAGGAACTTCTACCCATCGGACAGGACGTCTAGGATCACCTGCCTGTGGAGGGAGACGATTGGCAGGAACCTCCGCCCATCGGACAGGGCGTCTAGCCTGTCGTCTCGCATTTCGGTCTCGTACCTCAGCCATGGCGCGAGCTTGCGCTTGACGTTCAGCTGCTGCTGCACGGGCAGCTGCGTGATCACGCTGGCCAGGTCTACCACCACCGCGGTTGATTTGTGGTGGAACGGGGGCGGGAGGAGGAGGGTGTCGGCGGTGGAGGTCATCTTCATCGTTATCAAATTCAAATGCAGGGTGGTCGTCGTCGCTTTCGTCGGCTTCTTCGTGGATGGCCACCACCGGTGGGTCATCTTCAAAGTGTAGGAGTGCGTCTGGGATACGGTGGAGTGCTTCGGCTCCGTCGGGGTTGATGCCATCACCACCTTCCAAATCCCAAAGGCGATTGAAGCATTGACCTTTCGGGTCGTTGAAATGCCTGTATGGGTTGTCTGCACATAGCCAGGCCGAGCAAAGGTAGCAGAAGTGCGTGTCACACTGGAAGCAGCGCATGTGGTTGCATCCCATTTGCTTTTGGCAGGGGACATTGCAAGTCGGGCAAGGGGTAGTGTACAGACGCAGGTACTCTTCGGTCGCCTTTTCTTCCTCTGTGGGTTCGCCGTCACGACGTGGGAAGCAGCGTACCAACTCTCCATGCCAGCCCTTCTTGCAGACGCAACAAAAGGCGTAGTTGCAGTCTTCACATATAGACACACGCTCCGCCATAGGTGGAAGCTCTCCATCTTTGACTTCGCTGCGTGGCTCGGGTCCATCTTCTTCGTCAGAGCTATTCAAGTCATCCGACATAGGATCTTCTGGCTTTGGGTGTCGCTTAGATCGTGCAGCTCCCTGGCACCATTGCCGTGGACAGTAGACTGTGGTCTTGTCGGCTTCAATCTTCTTCTTTCTCTTGAGGAACGCATATCTTTGAACCGTTTCAGCAGCCAGAGGAATCTGGAGTAGCTCACTTGGTCCCAGGGTACGATCACGCTTCTTGCGGGGCGGGGTCTGGCCTTCACCTGGTGCAGCTACATGTCTCTTGTTATACTCGCAATCCGGCGCCATGCATTTAACGCTATCAACATCACCCTCGGTGATGCAGGTGTTGTAGAAATTCTGCAAGCATTGAATGCAAAACACGTGGGAGCAGCGAAGTAATCGATAACAAACGGTGCCCTTTTTCGGTTCAAGGCATACCCCACATTCAAAAGTCCCCTGCTCAAACTTTTCCCGCTCGGCCTTTTTGTTGTAGTCCAGTAGTGCAATCTTCAAGTCCCGCGGTAAACATACTTCCCCAGACGAATCCTGGATATTGAAAGTTGTTTCCGCAAGTTGCTGGAGGTGGTCGATGTAAGTAAAGACGACCAGATCCTTTCCACATTCTTGCCAGAGTCGGTGGCAATCGTTTGATAATTCATCGATGACCGAGGGAGGTAGCCAGGAGGGGATCGTTCTCAGATGAACGCTAGGCGGTTTTTCACTTGGGTAGCCCTGTGGCAATTCAATCTCGAGGTTAAGCGGAGGCAGGTGTGAGAGTACATGGATGTCTTTGATGGGTGGATGGTCTAGTTCTCCCTTTGACTCGTCCAAGGAAGTTGGAGGGGTTATGGCGGGTGCAGTATCGACCGGTTGCTGAAAACATATTGAAGTTGGGGCGGAAGGTGCGACTGGAAGATCAAGGGCGGCTTTGAATGGAGAGGAAGGATCAATTTGAATTTCGGGAAATATCGCAGCAATCGAGGAAAGCTCGACTGAGCGATCGTCCTCCGGAAAGTCGAGTTCGGTCATGGCGGGATGAAACCGAGTATGTTCACTTGTGAAGATTTCTCTCAAGTGGGGTTTTATATGTATTTGCCTCCGATATGATGCTAGTGAATCACAACTTGGAGACAAGGGGTGTCTCCTGCAAAAGAAAATCTCTAGCAACACTGTCTCATCGTAAGATAACCAAAGGTAATAAATGATGACCGATCCCCAAGTGAACTGTCACTAAGGACGATCGGGCACAAAAGGGGGGGTTATATCCTGCAGGAAGATCTCTTCGAATCAGCGTTGCGACTAAGATCCTGGTAAAAAAAAAAGTCAGACCAACCAAAGATGAAGATGTTCCGAGTATTCGTTCTATGGGCCAATGTTCGGCAGAAAGTCGGGAGGGGTCTAAAAGATGATGCAATAGAGAGTCTGGGGTTTGAAGAGAGAACAACGGCGTCATTGTTTGAAAGTAAGATAGTAGATGAGAGACAATTGAAGAAAGAAAGAGAACCAAAAGATCCAAATAAGATCTGAAAAAGAAAAAGAATGGCAAATCCCCCTCGGATGCCTAAAATATGAAGGAAATAATTTGCCAGTCGAAGTCCCCGCTGCCCAATCTCCTTATCGTGGCGATAAGGAGAAAAAGGTCTTGGCAGTCTTGGCATTGGACACCCTGATATCCCTGAGGGAATCTCCAAATTTAAGGGAGTTTGGAACTTTTGAACTTTTGATCTCTGTCATTTACTCTTTTTATCCAAAATGGGAGACACTCCGCTGGCGTCGTTGTCTCTGACTCATGTCCACTACGTTAGTTACCATTGAATTGTTATTTTTCACTTCACTGACTCGTTTTTTTTTTTTAGAACCCCGAGGACCAACTGTCCTTTGTATCCGCATGGCTGGCCCTGATCCCACAGGCACTATGTGTTTCATATGCAACTTTGATTTGGTCAACAAGAGAGGTTGAAGTCATCTTGATGTTTGTAGGACAAATGGGCTGTGAAGCTTTAAACTTTGTCCTCAAACGTTTCATTAAGGAAGAGCGACCGAAGGGTGAGTTGTCAATGTTGGTCTCGTGGGTACCTTCCTAAACTGACACGTGTGAATTTACAGAAATGTTCGGCAAGGGATATGGAATGCCATCTTCACACGCCCAATTTATGACCTTCTTCTCCGTCTACCTCACCTTCTTCCTTCTCTTCCGTCACAGCAAAGCTTCCGCCAGCTCCTACCCTAATGTCGCCGTCCTCCTACGAGTCCTGGTCATGTTGGGCCTTTGCATTGGAGCTGCCGGTGTTGCTGCCAGTCGGATCTACCTCAACTACCACACCCCGAGACAAGTCCTTGCCGGCTGTGCTGCTGGATTCGTTTGCGCGTGTGGCTGGTTCATGGTCACCAGCCTGCTACGAAGCACCGGGTTGATTGAATGGGCCATGGAGACTACTGTGTCCCGCCTGGTCAGAATCCGTGATCTCGTTGTAAGTGAAGACCTGGCTGAGGCTGGCTGGCAACGTTGGGAGTCTCAGAGATTGAAGCGTCGCGGCCTTGGTGTGAAGAAGTCGGAGTAAGGGGTACCCCCTTTTAGCATATACCTACCATGTAGCGAGTCAGCACCTACTTGTTAGCTTAATTGCTTGAAATCAATTGTATTCTATTCCTTTCTATTCGTTCATCGTAAATCTCGAAGTAAACAGTACACAATAGTTTAAAGTCTAATCACGTGCAAGTTGGCCTCCCGCATCAACACTGCAGCTACCGACCACCTCTCATGCACTACGAAGACTTGCAACATGTGTAGTGGTCCGTTTGCATGAGTCGCGTTTAATTTTTGCGCTCCTTTCTTTTCAGTCTTTTACCTGATGTATGGAGCGTTGGTACCTTGGTGATCCACTCAACGACTTTCTGCCAGGAACACAGAACTCAACAAGTCCTCAATGATGGACATGCCTTCGGATCCACCCGAAGCCACTATGCAGGAGCATCATATTGTTAAGGCGGATGAGGTTGACCAAACTGGGACCGATATATCACCAGTTTCAGACGACCAACTCATGGAGGAGGTGGCTGAGGGGCTCCGCCAGGAACAGGCCTCACAGACCGCACCCGCCGCTGGAACGGCGCCCCCTGCGCCCGAAAAATTCATGAAACGACCAGAGCTTCGTCGTGAAGCCTCCGCTCCGCCTCCTCCGATGCAGCCACCCCCTCCAGCTCCCGTCCAGGAGATTACGGATCGGGGTGCGAGCTCTCTGAGCTTATCGGACTTGCGGAAGCTTGTGGGTGAAATGCCCAAGATCGAGCAGCCAGCCTATGCTTTTGAGTATGCCGACACACAATCGTTCCCAGATGAACTCGATGAGTGGTTCCAGTATAACGCCTTTGATCGTGTCATGTTGACAGGCACGAAAGTGACTTTCAACCAGAAATGGCCCGCGTTTTGGCAGCAACGCCAGAAAGACACCCCCGGGTTGTCTTGGCTTGACGCATCCAATGATTTACGTCATTCGTTTGTTTCCCAGATGCTTAAGGATCTGCAGCTTGCTGAAGTCTCGGCACGGTTGGAAGCCCTTGAATCCATTTGCTATGTCGTCACTGGTGTATGGGGTCTCAGCGGCGGGAGAGTAGCGCCCGACTATCCTGCGGGTGGAAATTCCGAGTCAGCAGCCGAGACACCAATGTTCAAGTCGATGCAGATTCAATGCATCGAGCAGAATGTTTCTCTTCTCCAGGAATGCTCAGGTGTTACCGCCTTGGTACAGTACATGTGCCGCCTTTTTGATAAGACCCGCTCAGCACTCGGATCGGACTCGAATGACGTTGATTACGAGCGAATTAGCCCTGGCGATATTGCAGCACCGGAGCGTGAGGCTAACTTGGTCCTTACAAGTTTATACTTTGCCGTGGAAGTGGGTCGCAGGCAACAGGCGCGCGACCCTCAGTGCAGCTCGATCCGCGATGCACTGGCCAACTCAAATCCAAGTCTATTGGTCTCAATTGTTGAAATCATCGCTCGATTGCGCTGGGATGAATCTGCCAATATCCCGCTGACCAGGATCCTTCTGTTGTTGTGGAAGTCGCTACTTCTGGTCTTTGGCGGGACCGATGATTTAAAACGCGCAAAGGAAGTCCTAGAGCCTGCCGTTTCCTCTGAGAAAGATGATTCCAAACGCAGGACTCCATTTTTACACGCCTCTCCTCTGGACTACCATCTATTCCGCCAGGAGATCACTTCAAAATACCCAGCTTACAACCCTCCGCCACTTATCGTTCCCCTGGAATTGGAAAACAATTCCATTCTACCCCCACTTCCACATAATGTGGCTAGGATGAACTCATCCAGTGGTATCTTTTGTGGGGTTGCCCCATCGATTTCCGGTGGAAATGGCTCTATCCTTCAACAGGCCGTTCACATTGCAACCCCGGCCCCATCCCCACCACCATCCCCCGCTGGCCCAGGAGGGAAAGCTGGGAAGAAACAGAACTATCAGACCAATCAGAACTTCCCCTTCATGTACCCTCCTCTGGATGATTCCAGCAACCGCATTGGCGGAAAAGGCACAACAGAACGCCAGGATACCTTGGTTGGAAAGAGATGGGAAGGCAGTGATGTCCCTGCTTCAATCATTGAAGCCGGAAAGCTCTTTTCGACTCATGTGAAAATGACCCGTGCGATGCGACAGCTTTGGCAGGAACGTGAACACTTTATGCAGTACGACCGTGGCTGGAACTCCGAGGACGCTGCTCACTTCCCTGATAACATCTCGGATGACCTACCGGATGATTTTGAACATTTAGATTTGTCGGGCGATGAGGAGAAGGGCGAACCTAAGCCCAAACCAGTGGAGAAAGAGACGGATGATCCCGATATCCAGCGGCGTCTGGATGCGGTTGACTCGTTTTATGTGAGTGCATGCTTTTGGGACCCAACTTCGACATTCGCTTACTGTTTACCAGACCCATACTCTATCTCACCTTCAGTCCATCACCATTGTATTCTTGAAAATCATCCTCACAAATGTCAGCGCAGTGGTCAACCAGGGTACTAGCCAGACTACACAGGGCATGAGGTAAGTCAAGACAATCCAAATAACAACGAATCCATTCTAACCAGCTTCATTACCAGTCATTCCATGAATGGCTCCTCTCACAATCTCCTTTCTGATGCATCCATCGATGAGCTAGACAACATTCGTCTCCGCGAGATCACGGGGAAAGCCGTGTCTGGAATTTTGTTGCTTCTCCTTAAGTGGTTCAAGCGATCCCGTGAGTCTACTCTCCGAATCCTTTTCTTGAATGAATTGTCGCTAACCCATGAAGATATCTTGAAATTCGAATATATGACACAGCTCTTACTTGACTCCAACTACATCCCGTTGATTCTCAAAATGTTTGCACACCAAGACGTTGACCAAACGGTGGCATATAAGAATGATCGCGAAGACTTATCGTATGTTACTCAACCCCATCCGCTACGACAGCTCATTCACTAACATAAAAACCAGATTCTTCCACTTCTGTCAAAGCAATACAGATATTTCCCTGGAAACCGAGGAAAACTCCTGCGGCGACACCGAAAGCGAAGATGAAGCCATGCCGCCCCCAATCGCCCGCCATCGCTTGGATCCAACAGCAAACGGCAGCATGCCAGGGCTCTCCGAAGAAGAATCCCTAACAGATATCCTCAACGGCCCGGCACGCCCCGAAGTCGACGAACTAGGCTACCCAACCGCGCCCCTCCCCAAAGAACCAATCAAAGTGTTCTCCTTCCGCAACTTCTTCTCCGCTATCAACTACCTACACGTCATGCAAAAGATCACGCGCAACAAAGCCCACCGCTGCCTCCTACTAGTGCAGTACAAATCAAGCAACATCCTCCGCAAGGGCCTCAAGATCCCAGACCCACACCTCCGCTTCTACACCCTCAAACTCTTCAAATCCCAAGTCCCCTACTGCGGCCGCAAATGGCGCCAGAGCAACATGCGCGTCATCACCGCTATTTACTTGTACTGCCGCCCCGAGCTGCGCGACGACTGGCTCGCTGGCTCTGACGTCGATGCTGAGGTTGAAGAGGCTTTGCCATTGGAACAGGCCCTTCGTGGTCTTACACACTGGTGGCATCTGCGTCAGTACAAGGATGTCATGGGCGGTGATGAGGGTACGTCTATGATGGAGGAAGAGCGTGATTTCTTCGTTCGAGAACTCGAGTCTATGGGCTGGGGTACCGCTGATGACATACTCAGTGGGACTTGCGAGGAGGAGGTCAGCGCCCCTATGATGCAACAAGGCAGTGAATGGGAGGGTGTGCCGCTGCCTATGGAGGGGTGGTCGTAAGATCCCCTGTCTTGTGAGGCAATGAGATCAATGAAAGTGCTTTCTATACCCGCTGTGGTTTTTTGTTCGGTCACGTTTATGTAGTCAATTTTACTGCTTTGCTTGTTATTTACTTTTTGCTTTCAGTTTGAGTCTACTTTTACTTTCTACATTTATCTTGGTGGATTGAAGTTCCACCAATTTTGGTGTTCCTACTTACTACTTTGAGATTTCTTTTCATACCAGCCGGCTCGTTAGTTAAGACTGGGTACGACGTATTTTGCTGGCATGTCTGGCCATAACAAATACAAAATTCTATAGGCTAAAGACAACTCGGCGTTAAGTTCCAACTCTGACGACTCCCTATATGAATATGCTTTAATTCCCATTAGTCCCTTTCCGGGTGCCTATTTATAGCGGACATGGGATAATGCGAGATACCCCAGTTATCTGATACTGTTCAGTCCACATTTCCCGGAATATCGATACCCTAATTCCAATGAGTAAGGAATTGCTCTAGTCTTTTACATATGCACCTCGTCTCTGGCCTGGTTCATTCATATATGTTCTTTGTTGGCAGGCTATCTGCTTTATTTTTTTTTTTTTTTTTTTTTTTTTTTCAGGGGCTCTCCGGCGTGATCCCGGGATTCCAATTCTACTGAAGTTCCCAATAGCCTCTCGATGGGGTAAATAGCTTAGATTGAAGGAAATGAGATGATATATGAGTTTTCCAAGGTCGTCACACAGCACTTATCTAACAAAAATTAGAACTCCACGTTATACCTTCTTGTTTGCATGCAAGATTGATTCTTCATCCCTGATTCATCGACATATGGGTTGCAAAGTCGCCTTCTGCATCAATTCCGGTCGAGTCTTAGTCGGTTAGACAAAAACACATCCAAAAAATGGGGCGAGCCGGGATTGAACCGGCGACCTTGCGAACTTCAATCGCACGCTACTCCCAACTGAGCTATCGCCCCATTTGATGTTGATCGGTCGCTTATATGAAAACACGATTCTAGGCAACAATTGCTGTTTGCGGTGCGGTAGCGCAGGTCGGAGGTTTAGAATTGCTAGGTGAAATGCGAAGTAGATATTGGAGAAAACTAAATAAAAGGGAGGTATGAATCTGTTGCCAGGTTCTCCATAACCCTTGAGTATCAGAACCCCTGTCATACTAGTATCTCTACGGAATTAGGGTTAGCTATGTCGCACTTAAAACTCCTTGAAAGCCCCTCGGCGTCTTATATTGCGATTCGTATAGTGGGCATATCCATTGTTCCTATCCCTATCTACTAAGTAGAGAGAGCACCGAGCTTTTTACGTATGTGCAAGGGAGTTGGTCAGAGGGTATAAACAATACTAGAGCTAGTCCCGGTGGCCAAATACTATACCGGCAGTTGATCCCAGGCAAAGGTGGACTCAGTACTCCATCCTATTGTATTTATCGCATTAAACTGCCCTGCCTGTGGATTAGACAACCTAATGGGTATTTGAATGCATGGTTTAATCAATGTTTAAGGTTCTGTTTCAGTGTTGCTAATCAAAGATGCTAAGTGTGCATGCATAGTGGAGATATATACTTCTCCATAGTACTCCGCACCGTCCTAACCATGTATGTATACATCGATTGCCACCCCCAATTCCCACACAATTCATACAAAATAAGCACTAGTGTCTAATTTTATGTTACATGCAGCGACAACAAAGTGAGAGTACCACGAATAGTACAAAAGGAATCAGTACGTATCGAGATTGGCGAGGTTTCGAAGTTCTACGGTCGCATGTAGTCGAGCCATTTTCTGCTTGCTAGATATTTTACAATGTATATACCCTAATAATTTATTGATTCTGTAACTTCAATTACCTACATAGACGCATGAATGGACGCTGTTCTGAATTCTTGCTTTGTTTTTGGTATATAAAGACCATTTACCAGAATTTTAAGTAATAACATGGGGCGATAGCTCAGTTGGGAGTAGCGTGCGATTGAAGTTCGCAAGGTCGCCGGTTCAATCCCGGCTCGCCCCATTGTTTTTGTTGTTTTGACTTACTTACATTATTGGAGTCTTATTTTTATTTTATTATCAATTCAATTAATTAATGGACAGGACAGTACGGAGGATTTTATTTATTATCCGTGTATAAATAAAGTGGGTGGCTAGGAAGCCAAGTTTTTTGCTCCCTTAGTTTGCTGCTAGCATTCCCAACTCTAATATCAACATTAAATTCCGTTCCACTCCCAATCTAACAAAGTTACCAACCGAGCCTACTCCGTATAAGCCTACCAACCACAAACAGTATATAAACGATAAAAACCTAGCTCTCAATAAGCGGCCAATCAGCATCAAATGGGGCGATAGCTCAGTTGGGAGTAGCGTGCGATTGAAGTTCGCAAGGTCGCCGGTTCAATCCCGGCTCGCCCCATTTTTTGGATGTCCTTTTGTCGTCTAACCTGCCTATACATGTAATAAATCTGTGTAGGTAGCCTAAAGTTTTGACCATGATCATCGAGAGAGGGTGAGGGGCCGAGGTTGGTTGAGATAAGGGTTATTCAGTTGTGTTTTGACTGGAAAGATTATATTAATTAGTTGGTCTCTCAGGATGAATCTCAAGTGAGAAAACAGTGATATATAGTTACAGAATGTTCCTCCTATCTAATACGGAGTAGTGCGGTATTCATTCGCCATACACCTGACCGGAGAATAATCCTTTAAACTCATGCAGCATTGTCACAGGGTGAATAGCCACATCTTCTCGCGCTCCCTGCAAAGCCACCTCTAGATTGGCTTGTCCATTCCATAACCTCCCGTCTCGGTAATGAGAAGACTCGCCCGCCCTTATACACCAAACTAGTTGGGTATTGATGCCCTAACACCCGGGTTTATGAGCAATACCCATACAGAGAATAGTCAGGAATTGGTACAAAGGTAGCACTGTAGATTGAAGAAACAAAGAGAGCTATAACACTGAAAAGAGTTTGAAAACAGATTCTTATTTGAATATATGCTTCGTCGCAACAAGTTGTACGTGCGATGCTTGAAGATTTTGGAGGGTAGGGCTAGATCTGATATGGATTAGTCCCCACCAATCCTTCCAAGGTTATTCCCAACAACCAACGTGCGCTCTGGGCTCTGACTGGCTAATAAAAATGAAGAATCCCAGTAGAAAGCGACAAAGGGGGCTGTGTGTAGATTCTCCAAATGAGGTGGAGGTTTGCGGCCCAATTATGTTCTACTCTAGTTCAGCCCAAAGGGTCAGTGCGGTGGTATTGCTAAGGTGGATGATGTTCACAAGGGTTACCTTGTTAATTGCTCACCTATCTCGCCCTGGGTCGCGCGATGCTAAGGCGACTTCCCACAGTTCTCGCCCCAGGCGCTATCATTGTACACGAGAGATAATATGTGCTTATCTACTCCGTAGAAAAACAGTTATAATGGTAGCACATAAGATTCATAGATTGTATCATCTTTACCTAATTAACCAACTAGCTAGCGTAGCCTGTCTGCCCCCTAAACCTTCATTTTATGTGAAGTAATTTCCTTGGACCTCAGACATAATGGCCTCTGTACTGGGGTGCTAACAGAATTCCGATAGCACTTTGATCAGTCGAAAATAACCCAATGACCATAACTCCCACTTAAAATTAATGGTGCCTACTAGTCGGATATATGAGATCTCACTAGCCTATAGTAGTTACCGTATCTTATATCTGGAAGCTATGTACTTAGTCTTGACCACGTAAAGACCATTAAGAGTGTTTGTGCAGGATTGCGGAGCAGATAATTCCTCCTGTCCTCCTTCCTCCTTCCTCCTTTTTCTAATCAGTGCTCTATAGCGAATGGAGTTGTACTGCTCTCTCCCCTGCTAACTGGTGAACATTGGTATCTGAATCCGCACCCAAAACCAGATTAGTGTCATGTGTTAGGAAGCAACAGGGATCTGAGGGGCAATCAGTTCATATCTGCGGTTATCCGGGGGTATGTGCTAAAATATTTTGCCCTCTATCGGTCAACAAAGAACTAATTTCGCTAGAAGAAGCCTGCTGGTCTCGGTTACAAAGCAGTGGTAGGTAATTACAAAGCGACACGCTATTGAATTCGATCGTCACTCAATCGGCCACTCGATCGTGCATCGTGCAGTTACAATATGCATCTACTGATTTCTTAGTTCAATAACTGGCGCGGTGTTTAGTTAAAGTGGAGAAACCAACAAGACCTGTAGAGTTAGACACAAGCGTTGTATTGATTGGGCTACTCGAAAAAGCAAACATCAAATATATATTAGTTGATCAGAGCTATCTGCCACCCCCTCTTCTTACTCTCCATGGCCCATCTTCCCGTATAAAGTACTTCGTCAAACCTTTCCAAACAATTTCCAACATATAACAGCCCCGAAGTCACCGTCATGGCACCTCGTCTGTTAAACAAGATATGCCTCATCACCGGTACGGGCGGCGGTATGGGGCGTGCAGCAGCCCTCAAATTTGCCCAGGAAGGCGGAATAATCGTTGGTTGTGACATCAATGCTGTGACCGATGCAGCAACTGTCAAAGCTGTACGAGAACAAGGTGGTGACATGATATCCTTGACTCCATGTGATCTCACAAAACGCGAAGACTGTGAGCAAGTGGTCAAGCTAGCTATTAAAACACATGGACGCATCGATGTACTGTACAACAATGCAGCGATGGCCTACATGAGCTGGCTTGATGAGGCCAAGGATGACGATTGGTACAAAACAATTGACCAGGAGTTAAACCTCGTCTACCTGTTGACTCGTGTCGCATGGCCACATCTAAAGGATTCTGGTGCATCAATCATCAATGTTGGCTCTACCAACAGCTGGATTGCCATTCGATCAGTGGCTAGTGTTGCTCACACAGCTGCGAAAGGCGGTATTATTGCCATGACTCGCCAGTTGGCCATGGAAGGTCGTGAGCACGGTATCCGAGCCAATTCAATTTCACCAGGCCTTATCGAGACTCTACAAACTGCACCGTTGCTTGTAGACCAGGAGTGGACCTCGAATATGATGCAGCAGATTATGCTTGGCCGCACCGGTCAGCCAGAAGAGGTTGCGGCCGTGGCTTGCTTTCTTGCTTCAGATGAGAGCTCTTATATCACTGCTGCAGATATTCGGGTTGATGGTGGTATGACAGCCTGGTAGTGGGGCTATGTACATAAAAGTTGTGCCGAGTGATTGAGATCAATGCATATTTGTGACTATCCTTGTGGTGACCGTCGTATCAGTGCTTTCTCATAGTTGACCTTCAAGGCTACTCCATGGTTTATTGCATTATCCCAACCAGAAAAGTCGCTGTATGTGTTATGCTGCGTAAATTTTGCTCTTTTTTAATCCAACGTGTTCTAAAGTTTGCTCAAGGGGTATTAAGGTTGCCTCATTTTCATGACATTTTTGGTTAGCCGAGCGGGCCGCGATCTCACCTAGAAACCTTATCGCCGGTATGCTCCGCTCGGGGACCTCGGGGGAGCCCGGGCCCCTGCAGTTCTGATTTGTAATCCACAAACACCCCGGGCCCCAGGGCTATCAGTCCTGGACAACGGCAGAAAATACTTCCTTTTATGGAAAAAATGCATGTATTCTGATTGAAAACGACAGGCCCTACATATACAGTTTCATTCCAATGGCCGGAAAAAATGAGCTCATATCAGGTACGGCAGATCTTCAAGGGAGCATGACCCTATATCTTATGGTTAAACTTGTGCATTTAGGCGATCAATTTCTTTTCATTCCAACAGAAAATCCGGATGACCGCATAACGAAGCGTTCAGCCCGGTCGCATGCTGTAGCGCACGGTCTTCGGAACAAAAGACGGCATCAGCAGATCTCGGGCCATAATTTCCATGTTCTATGCCCGGCAAACGATCAGAGCCTATCCAAGAGAAAAGGAAAACATGAGAAAGCTATTACCGTACTACCAGCCTCCCTTGCTACGTGTTCCTCCGATCCGTTCCAAATGTTGGCTGCAGAGTCACCAATATTACGAGGATTTCTAAACCGACGTAAGATGGTAGAAATCACCCAATATCTGACAGCGGCTCACATAAAATTCGATATAGAAAGTTTTCAACAAACCACTGAGCCGGTCTTGAGTGTTTTTGATGAACTTGTGCTCCAAAATTTCCGCTCCGTCCTTCAAAAAGGACAAGATGATGAAGCTCTTCTGAGCGCCGTCATGCTCACATTTTCATTTACGGCCACAGCAGGTATGACTAGCAGGGAGTGTCTCGAATATCAAAGCACGGCTCTGAGCTCTATCCGTCGAAGAATAAGTTCCCCGGATAGTGCTGCTACGGAATCTACAATAGGGACCATCTTGCTACTCGCCGGTATAGAGGTTCGTGCATATTTTTCTTCGACTTCGCCATATTTGGAAGAAAAAAAAGCTAAATCTTTTATAATCAAGGCCCAGCTTGGAATGCCGCGCCAAGTCCAGCTCCACATGGGGGCAATACGACACATTCTTGAGGTATGCCAAAGAAAGGGTGTATATTTGAGTGCTGACATTAAACGTGCAGTCTTCTGGTGAGTAGCCTGGAGTATTACCTGACGGCTAAAACTTACACACCAAACAACAGGTCAGACTTGAATGGTTGGGCCATGACAGGCTCAAGCCGAGTTGTTGACCACAAAACCTTTTCTGAGCTCCAGTGGACGAGAGACCCTTCCCATCCGGACTTCTTTATTCTTCCGCCTGGGTTTCGGAGCCACTCATATTTACTGGGTCATGATTTTGTTGAAATACTCAAGGATGTGTTTGCGTTGCAATGTATCCGAGATTCAGAAATTCTCGGCATAGAGGATGTAATGCCAATGGCACAGATCGATAACCAGCAAGCGTCTATCCAGTCGAGGCTAGCGAGCTTGCAAATTTGCTCAGCTATCCCGGACTGTTGCCACAAAGCGGCATATCTATGTTCAACTATGCTGCGCTGCAAAATCTGGCGGACTTCAACCATACCCGTAAGCCAATATCATTACCTGCGTTTTCCTCCTAGTCTCTTATTGGATTGTGCTGACTTTACACACCATCAGTCCCACCTTTCATTACAATTACTCTACAAGTTACAAGCAGCCAGCGATAATCCAGTGTGGGATGATTCGCCTGATTTGTTGGCTTGGCTCTTGCACATCGGGGGAGCTTTTGCCCCCGTGGGGACTATACGGGAAGGCTACATGAAACTGTTGCATTTGAATCATAACAGATTCAGATGGCTATATACATCGTGGCCAGAACTTCTCGTGATTTTTAAGCGGTTTATATGGTCTGACAAAGCATTTTTGTCACAGGTCAAAGCCTTCTGGGAAGAAGTTTCCCTCTAGACTCGCTCAACGGAGTAATCCTTTGGCTCCATTTGCTCAATGTGTGGTAGATAAAGCAGTCAGAATTCTGAAATATTGATTTCAAATCATATCTAGTGAAATGACCTTATAAAAACCTTGGAATAAATGCCTTCTTATATTTGTCATCAGCCAATTATCCTGAGGTCCCAAATGACGCCGATTACCTCGAGGGCTGAAAGTCAGCAAGCACTCTCCGGATATTGTTCCCCACTAGTCTCATATTCCAGATGAATGATTGGCCCAATATTGAAAATCTAACCATATATGGTCAAGTTCGTTAGCCTATCCCTAATAGGAAGTATCTTTTTTCCTTTTTGAGAAGTATCTCTCTACCTTAATTGTATAGAACAATGACAACATTCATCCGAACGAATGCAGAATATTTTCACTCGCAAGCCGAGTACAAGTACTTTGTCTTCGCTGAGATTGAACTGTGGATCAAAATCTTCTCAACTCTCCCATTGATGAACAGCTATTCAAACATTCTTGACAATGCCTCAATCACGTCTTTTCAAGCCCCTCAAGATAGGTGGCATGGAAGTAAAACATCGCATCGGAATGGCGCCACTTACTCGCTTCCGAGCAACTGAAGACCGAGTGCCAACATCCCTCATGAAGGAATACTATAGCCAACGCGCCGCAGTGCCAGGTACCTTGATCATCACCGAAGGAACATTCATATCGGCAACCTGTGGCGGATTCCCACACGCACCAGGGCTTTGGCGTGAGGATCAAGTTGCTGCCTGGAAGATCGTCACCGATGAAGTTCATCGTAAGGGATGTTTCATATTCTGTCAACTATTTGCCATGGGCCGTGCCGCGGATGTCAACACAGCCCGGAAAGAAGGCAACGTTATTGTAGCACCCAGCGCTATTCCCATGGAAGAAGGCGCCGCGGTGCCTAGGGCCATGACCATCGACGAGATCAAACAGACAATCCTGGATTATGTCGACGCTGCGAAGAACGCTATTCAGGCCGGCTTTGACGGAGTCGAGATTCATGGCGCAAATGGATATTTACTAGACCAATTCATCCAAGACGTCAGCAACGATCGTGACGACGAGTATGGCGGGAATGTAGAGAATAGGTCTCGTCTTCTCGACAATGTGATCAAAGCTGTTGTTCATGCCATCGGCCCTGAACGTGTCGGGCTTCGGCTGAGCCCCTGGAGTACGTTCCAGGGTATGAGAATGCAGAATCCGATCCCGCAGTTCACGAATGTGATCAACAAAGCCAGGGAGGCGGGTATTGCATATATTCACCTCGTCGAGTCGCGAATATCTGGTTCCCAAGATTACAATGGCGATGAGACACTGGATTTTGCATATGATTTATGGAACGGGCCTTTTCTTATTGCTGGAGGGTATACGTCTCATGAGGCCCGTGAGTTGGTGGATGAGAAGTATCCAGACAAAAACATCATGGTTATCTTTGGCCGGCACTTTATTTCCAATCCGGATCTCATATTTAGGATTAGGAAGGGTTTGGAGCTCAATGCATACAGCAGAGATACTTTTTATGTCTCCGGGTCAGCGGTGGGTTATTTGGATTATCCATTTAGCAAGGAGTATCTGGAAAACAAGGCAGATGTCTAGTATACTTGGGCAGACTAGTTAGAGCCCCGATAGGCAATCTCACTAACTTGGAGGGTTTTTGTCGCAAGGATTATGCGGCAGAGGCTTTCTCAGTTGGACGTGGAATTTCAACATACTTTGCATTCTTCTGACGAATATCATTTTGGAATTTCGCTTCGCGGATCGTTCATAAAAAATCCCGTACGTGGCCTCGCTATGTTTTCATTTTGTTTCCGAGATCTTTCCGGCTCTCCCGGTATCTGTCAATGTCCCAAAATAGATCGTTCGATATAGCCGGAAGATAGTTATGCCGGTATATTTATTCCCCTGGAATTGACAGTAGATGTCTGCCTGTTGTACCCAGTGACTCTTGTATAGAAATGTCACAACCCACCAAGTTCATGAGACTTGCAAGTTAGTAAAATCTCTTTCCTTGAGTTATAACAATTGTGCTAACCGGGATCCAGGTCCCAATGAACGCCGAACAATCAGTCGCGAAGATGTCGGCTTTTACAACGCGCTCGTCATAGCGGCAATTTATGAAATTGCGAGTGAAAATGTAGATGTCAATTGCGCCGAGTCATTTCTTGCACCTTTGAAACACTGCATAGAGAAGTACCCACACCTAAGCGTGGTAGTCAAGGACAAGGATACCGAGAAGCCATCATACGAAGCTGTTTCTAGTATTGATCTCCACAATCATTTGTCTATAATTCACGAAGACGAAGCTAGTAGCAATGGCGAGACAGCAACAATTGAAAAGATCATGCCAGCCATACTTGACCGGCCTTGGCCTGCTGATATCCCACCTTGGCGAATCGTGGTCCTCCCTTTGGTTTCTCCCCAAGAATCCAAAGCGAAGCGATGCTTTGTCGCCTTTGCATTCTCTCATGCTCTCGGAGACGGCATGGTTGGAGTCGCCTTCCATCGCACTTTTCTAGATGCATGGCGCCAGACCGCTGGTATGGAGGAGAGTGCCTCTTTCTTAATGACTCCTACAAGTCAAACGCTTCCGGCACCCTTTGACACACCTGAAAGGCTTCCCATATCTTGGAAGTTCCTCCTTGAGCCGTTGATAGCTGTTTACTTGCCAAAGTTTCTATGCAAACTTCTTGGGCTCCGCGCATCTGCTAGCACGCTAGATGCCGGTACTTGGATTGGGTCGCCCATGTTCTTCAATCCGGCAGCCGCCCTCCAGAGCAGAGTAAGGATAATTGATATCGAGGCTTCGCTCGTTCAGAAGGCCCTTCAAGCGTCAAGAAGCCATGGTACCAAGCTCACAGGGACGGTGCACCAAATGATTGTTCGGGCGCTAAGCAAGGCCATTCCTAGTCCTGGCGTGACCAATTTTGTCTCGGGAACGCCCGTTGATATGCGAGCATCTATCGGGACGCCTGGTCTCACATGGGGTCTTTTCGTCTCTGGACATTACGAGGTACATCCACGGGTACCGAATGTGACGGAGCCTGCTTTGTCCGAGGAGATGTGGGCCGCTGCCAGTTCAATAACACAGAAACTCGCTATATGTGGTGCGACGCTACAAGACCAAGCAATCGGCCTTCTGAGATATGCCCCCAGCATCAGGGATTGGACGTTGAGTAAAATTGGACAACAGCGGGACTCCTCGTATGAACTGAGCAATTTGCTTGCGTTTGATAACATGGACGACAGTGCAGACCAAAAATGCAAGGTTGTTAAGATGGTGTTCTCACAGCCTGGAAATGTTACCAGTGCGCCACTTGTTTTCAACATGATCAGTGTCAAAGGGGGTAGCTTGGTGTGCACAGTAAGTTGGCAAGCTGGGGCCTTGGATGTCCCAATAGAGGAGGAAATGCCATTAGTTGATCATATATGTTCGTCGATTCGAGCGGACTTTGAAGCCTTGGATTAATGTTACACCAGTTTCAGCCCTCGGACTTTGTGTTTTCATATTCTCAGACTTGCACCCATAAATACTTATTGAGACTTCTGCCTCAGGCTGATAGCACCTTCCTTCCATTCTCTCGCCCACTTAGCTCTCAATCCATGATTTTCTTCTCATCTCGCCTTCGCCAGAGGCCCTGAGATCCTGGTTCCTATCGACCCCATCTTATGAGCAAACTCACATTAAAAAAAAACAGGCCACTGGGCCTTGCTACCACAGGGAGAAGAAAGATCGCTATTGAATCCATAGTATCACGCTCTAGGCATGACTACGCACAATTCATTACCGTTAGTCGCACATCGCGCAGTTTCGACTCCAACGTACCACCCAGTTTTACAGCGTGACCCAATACGCCACTACCATGTTTGATAGTTGCACCCCACGCTTTCAACCCTCTGGTTGGCGTGCGAACATGTGTGGCCGTTGATGAAGGACAGAGTACAACAAAAGCCATATCATGGGGGTTCGCCCGCCTAGCTACCGCTTCGATATGCCATACAGCAACCCCTCGAGACTGCCGGCAGCGCCAAACATGTTAATAAAGCCCGACCCGCAACTTCTAACCTAAAGCACACAAGCGAGGAAGTGGACACGAACGAATTTAGAGCAGTTTTATGTGCGTCGAATTTAGTGAATTTAGTGCTGTGAAGAAGAGGGGTGATTGGCCTAGTGCGTGGTGCCAACACGCACGGGCCAGCTCACCCAGCTGAGCTGGAACTCCTCCACATATAGGCGACATGTCTCTCCCATTGAGACAATTGACTCTGTTATATGAAACATCTGGACAAACGCGACGTTCCATATAATGGCGGCAGGACGACCGTGTAACCCTGACCTCGCACAATCGGAGCCTCTCGGCCCCCCTCAAAGCCAGCTTGCATCAGGAGAGGCAACGAACTCATTAGAAGATCTTCTGCAAAATGACCCTTCTACATATGGCCGTGGTCCAGGAACAAACGGGTCTGCCTCCGTGGTATCCCACACACCCGATGATATTGATGCCGAGGATGACGATGGATCCCTTGGATCCCAGCCTACCCAAGATGTGACATTGCGACCACCCGACTCAATAGATCCATCTAATATTCCGCTGCCTGTATCCAGTCCGCCGTCAACCCAAACATCAAGCCAAAGATCCAGCCCGCCATCTAGTGAGCGATCCAGCCAAAGATCCAGCCCGCCATCTAGTGAACGATCCAGCCAAAGGTCCAGCCAAAGATCCAGCCAAAGATCCAGCCAAAGATCTAGTCAAAGATCTAGTCAAAGATCTAGTCAAAGATCTAGCCAAAGATCCAGCCAAAGATCCAGCCAAAGATCCAGCCAAAGATCCAGCCAAAGATCCAGCCAAAGATCCAGCAAAAGATCCAGCCAAAGAGCTAGCCAAAGATCTAGCCAAAGATCAAGGCAAAGAACAAGCCAAGGATCGCGGAAAGGATAGAACCACAGAGAGATCCAGCCAAAGATCCAGCCAAAGATCCAGCCAAAGATCCAGCCAAAGATCCAGCCAAAGATCCAGCCAAAGATCCAGCCAAAGATCCAGCCAAAGATCCAGCCAAAGATCTAGTCAAAGATCTAGTCAAAGATCTAGTCAAAGATCTAGTCAAAGATCTAGTCAAAGATCTAGTCAAGGAGATCCGATGGCTGATATAGTACAGATTACTCCTCCCGGAATAGAAGAAAGAAGTCCAACATCATACAAAAAAATAATCAAGAATGCTGGAAGGTTGCTTGAACATATCAAATATGGAAATGTCAGGAAAGCTTCTCGTCACGGGAAGACTTCAATCACATACTACGACTATCGCGATGACTTCGTATCCTATTCAACATATATCGATGATTCAGCGGCCATCGCAGACATGCGTCACGTCCCAGAATATGTACGCCAAAGACTCATCTTTGTGGAAGATCTTTCCAAGCCCGTGATAGACAAACTGGGTGAAAACTTCAGCATCAATCCCGAGTTCTTCGAAGAGCATTTACTGAATTCTGGCTATGCCGGCGGAAAATACGACAGTCCACCAGCTCGAAACTGGAGCACAGCATCATTCGAGAAATCCTACATGTCATTCAGGTGGATCCGACCAGTTTATCGACGTCCAACATACTTCTCGAATGCTGACCTCGAAGATCTGCTTAAGGAAAGCGTAACACATTTCACCCGGGGAAGGTCTGTTACGACGGGAATCCTCACGAACATATTTCGGCTAGACTGGGGTTTGTGGACAGATCCAGCAATGACAGTGAGATCGAAAAGAGTGTGTGGATTAGAGGAGAGAGTGTCAATTTGGAGAAAGAAGCTCATGTATCAAGACACCGAGATTGGTAAGTGATATACATGAAGTAGAAACCCCACACGAGATACTGACAGGCCATGTGTAGTAATCGTACTTCTTGACCCTTTGCCAGAGATATCTGAGATACATCAATACTGGATAGCAGCTGGTTCGCAACGAGAGAATAGCGAGAGAAAAAAAAGAAAAAAGCACGAGAAAAGATATGAGAGCTCTGATGACGATGGTGATGATATGTCGCGCCGCCCCTCCGGGGAGCTGAGCCAATACTGGAGAACAACTGGTTCTCAAGGAGAGAATGGTAGGAATGATGACAACCACTCTACAGAACAGAGTCAATACTGGACACCACCTAGTTCCCTAGGGGGGAATGGCGAGAACGATGGCCAACACTCTATGGAACGCAGTCATTATGGTTCTCAAGGGGGAAATGGCGAGAATGGTAGTGATAATGCGACGCGCTATTCATCTATGGAACGGAGTAGATACTCGGCATCAACTGGCTCTCAGGAAGAAAACGGCGAGAATGATGAGGAGGAAGAGGAGGAGGAGGAGGATGCGTCGCACTACTCCTCCATTGAGCAGACGATTTATGTCGAAGAGTTTATCATCGATGAAGAGCAACCACAACGTGTCAGGGATGAACGTTCGTTTACTGATTGGATAATTGGCAGAAATAAACGAAAAAATGGCAAACCTGAAAAGAAACGCAAATCCAAGAAGAAACGGGAAGTTTCCGAGAAGAAGCGCGAAGTACTGGATTCGGTTATCATCGAACAGATAGCTCCCCGCCAGATAGTCTCAGCCGACCTAGACCGCATATTTCAATTGCCGCAATCGATGGCAGAGTTGGAGAGCAAACTCCAGGAAACAAAGTCAACCAAATCAGAGATCTGTGGCGCTCTCGATGTGCAGCGGGGATCACATAGCCTGGCCAGGGCGTTGACCCGAATTATTAAACAAGACACCATGACGCTTCTCAATCAGCTCCGACAGGTCCTTGACGAAATAGATATCGAGATTATAGATGATGTGAAGATGGAGGATAGATTGAGCCTATGGCGAAATATCATCAACCGTGCTCAGCGGGAACTTCCAGAGCTGAGATATTCCATCGAGCCCTTTATTGAGTTTCTCATAAAGCTCCATTCTCCGGGCTCACTCTTGGAGGTCGCATCCATGAAAATGGAGATTACGCAAGATAGAGATGAACTGTGGAAGAGTATTGATCGCATTATTGATCGACTTCAAACAACATCGACGTCTTTGAATTCAAATATGGCTCTCCTGGAGAGTCGACGCTCAATTGACGAGGCTCATGCTGTGGCAAGACTCACCGAACTCGCGTTCATTTTTATCCCGATGTCTTTCGCCGCCTCTGTCTTTGGTATGCAAATCGAACCATTTGCAGATCCAGTTCCTATCAGTAACTTTTTTGTTGTGGCTATTGTCGTGACATCATTTGCATATTTTATGCGTATGGTTATGCGCAGCCATTGGTTGATGTCTATCAAGACAGCTGTGAAACATGATGTCAGGAAATATGCAGCAAGGAATGGTCAATCTGTGCCACCTAGATCGCTTCCGATGCTCCTGATCTTTCAGTCAATAGGAAGTCGACTGGGTACCAAAATTTCCGGTACTTTGAAGTTGGCTGTGAAAAGAACCCGCTTAGTAGCAAAAAGGCTCTGGGCTGTGTTCGGCTTCATGATCAGCTTCGTTTTGTTGAATGGAGTTGCATCAGCGATCCCAATCGGGATGCTTTGGACCCGCGAGCTTGATTCCGGTATCCGGGATGCTGTCAGTATCGCTATTGCTTTCATTGTTATATTCGTCGTGGGGGTTCCATTCTGGCGAAGATCTAAGCCGCTGTATCGGAACGCATTACCAAACCTGATCATGGACGGATTACGCCGGGCACCTTGGTGGGCTAGAATGGCTTTGATATATCTGACGTTCGCCGCAGCATTTATCGGGATGCCTTTGGCACTCATCTGGACGCGCCCACTAGCTATTGGTATCAAGAGTGGGCTGACTGTGGGTGTTGTGATGATGACGGTGATTCTAATGACGCTTGTTACAGCTATTGGGGTGGGAAGAAGAGCAGGAGGAAATCTTTAATTAGCATATCTATAAGAAAGCAGGGTATTTGTACCTATAACATGCAGCAAACAATGGATCGCTCAGTCCGTAAGCAATCCAACAGTCATTCATGGGATATGGGATCATCCAACAAAGTTAATTGTCTCTTTTTGGGCACTTTCCGGCCATATCGAGCAACGCTGGATCATGCCTTGCACTTTCATAGGTACTATCCGTTTCAGATGAGAGAATTGAATGGTTTGGGGGAGAGATAGAACATGAAATTCATGGCTAAAGGGGACTGAGTAGTCACGTGCTAACCATATGCATGGCACTAGCCCTGGAGGGGTTTAGGGTTATTATATGTTCAGCTCGCAGTTTGCCTTGTCTTTTCTCGTTTTTTTCTCACTATTGTTTACCCCTCATCTTCCGACTACACCTTTGCTACCAAATATCATTCGTATAAAGATGAATTTGAACATACGTACGATCCTCAGTATTCGAATGGATATGTGTGCTAACATGGTTCAAAGGCCGGTGGATACCTTTAATCGGTTACCATCATGTTTTGATGATCATATTATTGATTTCAATTATTTTCCTATGTGAGACCGCTAACTCTATTTACCCTCGAAATTTATTGATTAATTCTTTTCCCAAGCTATTCTACTTGCGGGCTGCTCTTCTTCCAACGGTCTAAGCAATATATACTTATTATCGCTAAAATATACAGCGAAAGAGGCTCTGTCTACAGCAACCGGACAAGTGAGCTTAGCTATTGCACATGCCACTCACAATGTGACGCAAGCTGGCAATGGAACGACCCTTGAAGTGCGAGCGGGATACATGGGGATCTGTATCACGCAGAGCCATACAGGACGCATCTGCTCTGCCAACGCACAGGTGTTGGCTAATTTAATCCAGGCGCAAAAATATGTTAAAAATGGGAATACAAGTACGGAGATCATACCCGACCCACTCAATTTGATCATGATTGCGAATGAGTTTAAGGAGAAGATTGTATTCGACGGTTTGATGTAAGTATTTCCATCCAGGTTGCTATTTTGATGCAATATACTGATGGCCCTTATACACAGATATGTCACGGTGGCCTTAGCATTCATTTCATTTATACTCCTATCAACATTCCCTGGATGGCATGATGAAGTTGATGACGAAACCGGCTCAATGCGCGAGGTGAAGCCATTTCCTAACACAGAGGTGTCACACCTTTGTTTACTCTTTACAGTTGCTAGCTTTGGATTTGGATTCGTCTCCGTATTGTGGCAACACATCAACAGCAGTGCCACAGCTACAATGACCGAAATCCTCACTTATGGCGCTGTCTCGGGTCACGTGGGAGGTGCAGCGATGGCGCTGGGATGGATTTCCATAACACTGATTGCGTCAGCCAGTATTGGACTTTTTGTGATGATATTGAGCATAAGTCTGCTTAGAAGACTCACCACGGATGACTAGAGACAAACACCCTCCTATTTAGCTAATCAATCTCTACTATACTCCTTATTTACTAAGTTTTGCTAGGATTCCAAGTCGTCATTTTTTGGTACACCAAGACCTGCGCGTGTTACCTAGATAGGAGATATATATACGGAGCTCAATAGAGCCGCATGAATTAGTTCACTCCAACAGGCCTTCAACTAATATCCGAACTGTATCATCCGTAGAAAGATGTTCGGAAATTATCAAAACAATTGCCCTTGAAAAACCATGTATGAACCAGCACTCATAAGCTTCAGCCTGTTTAAACAGAATGGCGGCCCAGTGGGCTAGCACGATAAGCGCGGCTGGGTCTTGAAGTAAAACCATATGACTGAAGTGGTCAGTGGTCTTGTTTAACCACGCGCTTATACCTTGCCACGGCCCTGATAAATCATCAGAACATCGGAGCAAGGCTCCAATGCCGAGTAGAACAGCCAGGGCATCTTGCTCATGATCTGGTTTCCCGAATATCTCGGCCATGCGATAAGGGAGCATCTGAAGACGGTTGAGTAACGCGGTAGATTCTGTGGAGGTGTCTGACCTCGGAGATGTTTGAATATCACCGCGATTACCCTTCTCGGTTTCTAGAAAATTACCCGGTTCAGAGGACGCAAAGTATCGGATATCGCATAGTAAAGACTCTAGCTTGGACAGGGCCGTGGCAGGGCCCAGAACGATCTCTTGATTTGCAGTAAACCCTGTCACGGTCCACCGCGCACAGCTCACAATGCCCCTGACTTGAATTGCTGCCTTTTTCGTTTTCTGGAAAGTCTCGGTAGCCTCAGTGCTGGGAGTATTGTTTATTATCTCGTTGAATCCAACGAAGAATTCGGAACGGAGCTTTGTTGCCCGCTCATAGTGTTTTTGCCGTGCTGTTGTTTCGTCCTCGAGCGTGGTTGAATGGTACGCAGAAATGGCCAGTAGCCCGCACATTAGCCACCGTTGTTGTAGAGCCAACGAAACAACGTAAACGCCCCAGTATTGTGACGCTGGTAAATAATCCTCCATTTTAGGAAGCGTTAGACAAGCTGTAATAATGAAATGATGGAAATAGGCCAATGTTTCAAGATCCACGACGGGAGAAGACTCAGAAGGTGATATCAGCTGTGATAACGGCGGCAAATCATCCATACTAGAGTCCTCTCTATCATGTCCACCCCCTTCATCGAAACCCTGTGGCTCCAGGACTGTGTCTTCTACAGAGACCTCGAAATACTTGAGTTTTGTGCCGCGAAAGAACGTCTGTAGATTGACCGAACGCGCGTGAGAAGCAAAATCATTCGGTCCATTGGCATTGTGGACATCACTCCAGTGGCGGCTCATGCGTTTAGAGCTTGCACAGAGATGCCCACACCCGGTCATGGTACAAGAATACCCAGACACTACGGGAAGGGCATCAATCGGCCCTGTATTTGGGCTAGGAAGTGTAAGATTACCCGGTTCAACGATGTCGAGTTGATGGATAGTGGATAGCAAATGAAGCCTTTCTTCCCGGTAAATTTTGTGGCGGAGCAAATGGCTCCCTAACGCATTTTTCTGAATGGCATAGTGGCACTCTCGGCAGATCACCACTTTGTATTTTGCATTATACTCGAGTAGGTCCCGTGGGCCAAGTCGCATTTTAAATGGCAACCCTCTTTCTAGGGTGGAGGTTGGGGGTAGAGAAGATTGTGAACAATGCGGCGTAGATAACGCGGAACCATGTGCTGCCGTTGACGTATTCAGAGCTCATCCTCGTATTAATAGAAACATTATGAGACTTTGATCGTGTTGTATAATTTATCAACGTTGAATCGGTAATGTCTCATATGTACGTAGCAATGAATTATCAGTAAACATCTGACTGAATCTAAGTCTATTGTTATTTACCTGGTTGTTCTGCATGAATACCAGCGGCTGGCACCTTTCCAAAACGGGTCTAGTGGTAATTTTAGTCCGGTATTAAGTCGGCATTGAGGGAACGGCATATAGGGTTCTCGTAAGAACGGCACATGCGGTTCTACGTTCTTATACATCGCAATATTTACTACCTATCTGCTTTGAAATAATGGTGCTTTGGGCTTGTTGATTACCATTCCCTAGGCATCAATCATAATATATGCGAAAGTTCTACAGTATTTATATAGTTCAGCAGGTCTGCCCCAAATGTGTTCTATATAACTATCGGCTCAACCCAAACATCTCATTTCACCTTTCTTCTGAGACAAGTTTACGTTTCCTCATACTTCTATCAAGATGTCTATTCCAAAGAACCTAGCTGCTTGGCTCACCAAAGCTGGCTCTCCACTACAGGTGGATGATGCCCCGTTGCCCACAGCTAGTCCAGGAGAACTCGTCATCAAAAACGCTGCGATTGCCATTAACCCCCTCGACTGTCACATGCAAGATGCCGGGGTCTTTGTGAAGCAATGGCCCGCTATATTCGGCTGCGATATCGCCGGTGAGGTGTATGAAGTGGGAAAGGATGTCGAACGATTTGAGAAAGGGAATCGTGTAATTGGGTGTGTTATTTGACAGAATATCCAGATCAAGAAATCCTGGACTAATTCTACTTTTCCTAAATAGACATGCTATCAATCTGACTAGTGGGCGCTCCGAGGACGGTGCATTCGCTCTCTATACGGTAATTCCTGCGAACAAAGCAGCCATACTTCCCGATGAAATATCTTTCACGGATGGTGTTGTGGTCCCGTTCGCATTGGAGGCAGCTGTCTGCGTGCTTTCCCTCAAGGAGTCTGGCTTCGCCATGCCCGGTGTAAACACACCGGCACTGGGCCTTCCATACCCCTCCCTGGAGGAAGCGCCACCCACCGGCAAGACGCTTGTGATATATGGTGGCTCATCCTCCGTTGGCTCGATGACGACCCAGATTGCTACAGCAGCCGGACTTCACGTCATTACCATTGCCGGGGCACACAATTTTGAATTCAGCAAGCAGTGCGGCGCTGCTGAAGTATTCGATCGCAATGATACTTCACTTGTCGACAAGGTTACCGACGCAGTTCGAAAGAACGGTGGCGAGTTTGTTGGCATCTTTGATGCCATAGGTACTCCCGAGACTTACGCTCACGACATCACCATTCTTGATCAGTTGGGTGGAGGACATCTTGCATCCGTGCATCCTCCTCCTCCTGCTACTAATCTCCCGGCGAAGGTCAATGCCGGTATGATCTTTGCTGTCAATGATATTGCGACGCCTGTCTGGGAGGATTATGTTACACCTGCCTTGCAATCTGGAAAGCTCCAGTGCCTCCCACCTCCGCTTGTCGTCGGTAAGGGTTTGGAACATATTCAATCTGCGTTGGAAAAGTGCAAGGCAGGTGTCAGCGCCACAAAGCTGGTGGTGGAGCTGTAACCGCGTTGCTTATCGTTTCCCTTCCAAGAAGGTAAATTGTGGCTTTTGGCACGCTGGCTAAAATATGCCTGATATGGCTATATCATCTACGCTGGGTCATTACTTTCAGCCATGTTCATGCTCCCTACTAGCAATAGTTTAAACACTTTAGTTAAGACATAAGAATGCATGTCTATCTTGAATATATTGATTACGTACAAATTATTTACCAATGGACCGATAAGATGCCATATCTTTACTGTCTACATATGTACCATATGTACCTATCCCCTTACTTTTTGCCCCTCGCATTGCTAACCCTAATATTAACGTTGCATTGCCCTCGTCTCCGAATCGCAACTTTAATTTAGGAACATAGATTCAGATTGGCTTCAAATCAACATAGCATGGGGCGATAGCTCAGTTGGGAGTAGCGTGCGATTGAAGTTCGCAAGGTCGCCGGTTCAATCCCGGCTCGCCCCATTGTTTTTTTTGTCTTTTGGTCAATTCCGTGAATTGATCTGGGTATCACCTTTTTTTTTTGGTCTAATGGTTGAAATACTCGAAGGAGTGGCCAGGGAGGAGGGTATCAGAAATGTACTCTTTGTTAGGGTTTCACGTGCCTATCTATCATTTAGTTTTTAGACTGAAGATCCGACAGATGTTGAACAAAATCAACTATTCTATGTTGCAATTTTGTCCGTATACCATGTACGGAGCTCTATGTAAGTTTTAATTTCTGAAATTGGCATTACCATAGTGCTATAGCATGAATGAATGGTTGACTATGAAGGGAAGGGGTCTTCAAACAGCGTCCGAAAATTGTTCACGCTTTATCTATATGAAAAGCCCTATCTAGCAATAGTTTGCTTCTAAGGATATCTCCCTTCAGATACTTCAGATTCTGATAGTGGACGTATACTTGTTTTATATGATTCGCGAGTCAAGGAATTCGTACGTAGTACCTTATTTTATGTTAGTTGAATAGAACATACATTTGCATTAAGCAATGAGCCGTGGTCATAAGGGGCTTGGCAAGAACCACCTGCATGTGTTCATGCCACAAACGACATATAAAAGATGAAACTGTAGTTTCAAATAAGCTGCCTATCAACATCAAATGGGGCGATAGCTCAGTTGGGAGTAGCGTGCGATTGAAGTTCGCAAGGTCGCCGGTTCAATCCCGGCTCGCCCCATTTTTTGTATCTTTTATATGGCAACACCATACAAAAGGTACCTACGCAGCGTACGCGTCCATTTTTTTCCAACCCTCGAACTAGTTTAAGTACAAAGAAATATCTAATAGGGGCCAATCTCGATAGATATACTACTAAGATTAATTAATTAATTATAAGCATAAGATAGTTAGTTGTAGGAAGTAAGGTAAAGTGACGAAGCATTCATTCATTCACTTGCTTTGAGCATCTATCTATACCTGCTTGATGATCCTTGTTATAAGGTTCATGATATAATGTTTGGAATATTGGAAGTAATTGAGACCTTGTTTATAATGCACACTCTACATACCTTCCTATATTCTGAGAAAGTTGAGCAAGGGAGGTTAGTTAGTTAGGGTTATGTTGTGTTGTGTATGAGGTAAAAAAAGTAATCGTGCCAAGCCCACCACCATAGAAAATTACTTTTTATATTGACCATGTCACACTTTCCTCAGCAAAATCATGACCTCTAATAACATCATCAATTTCGACTGAGAGAATCAACACTTGACAGTTACCCCTTCGAATACATTGATGGAGAAGCCTCATAAAACAAAAAGAGGAAAAAAATGGGGCGAGCCGGGATTGAACCGGCGACCTTGCGAACTTCAATCGCACGCTACTCCCAACTGAGCTATCGCCCCATGTCATGATGATTTCACCCTTATCTAGCACTACAAACCAGACCAGCTAGGAAGCGGGAAGTTACCATTTTCTATGAGCAAGCAATAAAAGAGCCCTGGGGCTACTTATTTAACTAACTAGTTAATTAACCATGGAGTGTATGAAAGCCTGAGAAATGAGCCCTCTGAGCTCAACTTAATCGATGGCGACTAAGATATTACCGTGGGCACCTTACGATTACAACATATATGTAGCCCTAGTTCGGAGTATAACAATATTAGAAACCCACATAGTATTCACATATTGAACGAAGCTATCAAAGTTAGATGGCAAAATATCCTATCCGTATGGTGATGATGTTTGATCCGAGCCAGTCAAAGCCATTTTGGCATTCTTCAGACATTCAAATCTTTCTCGATACGTCCTGGGCTTCTTTTTAGGGTTTCCGTTTATCTCGAGGTCGAAAATTATGTTGGGAAGCTTAGGGTAATCAGCCAAGTTGCAGTGTGCGTTCAAAAAGCCCCGATAGATCTTCCGCAAGTTTGTGAAAGAAATCGTGGCAATCCGTTTATCTACAGGCTCGAAGTAGTGGTCTTTTTTTCTACAGTCGCAATCACATTTGAGCCGAGGCTGAACGAGGCGAGCGGGTGAGTGAATTGTCCACTCTGGGGTGTCATAATCTCTTTCGCGGCCGCATTCTATTTTTTGGTTACCTTGACCATAGCCCCGGCAACGTACACGAACAGTCTCAGCACAACCTTCCAGGTCCTTACCCGTGCGGCATAGGGGGGCCTTCCAGTTTGCCTTGCGGCGTTTAGTCTGGGCAATGGCCCTCGTTTCCATACGGGTATAGTGCTGCACCGCTTGAGCAGGGATGAGGCCTGGCTTTCCTTTGCAGCCGTTTTGCCCACAGCCATTGCCACCTCTTTGAGCACTTCGAACAACCTCGATAATATAACAACTTGGCAATTCTGCCACAAAGAAAGGAAAAGCGTCATCCAAAACTGATCTCGCGCAACCCCTGCATTTTAGATGAATTAATTTCCCGGGCTCTCCAGGGATCGCTTTGCATTGCTTGAATCCTGATTCGGTTCGGGTGATTTTCCGGATGTACATGATTCCGACCATGCGGGCGAGATATTCAGTCGAGAATTGATCGAGGTTTGATATGCGGCCTTTGCCAAGAAGAGAAAATGCCGATTCCAGTGCCTCTCGATTTGTTATTGGGAGACCACGGATTTTAAGACCATCCTGTGACCGGAGCCATGATCGGAACGAAGCCGGAATATCCACAAAGTCGAAAATCTCAGACTCGGCGTAATCATCCCTGTCCTCACTATGGAAAGGCTCCATTTCTTTAACAACATTCTCAAAAAAGGTAATGATAGAACGCAATTCCTTATTTCTCGCATTCAGGCGAAATATCTATTGGCTGATTAGACGAAGCTCTGGAGCTCTGAAGCTCGGAGAACAACTTACCTGTTCTTCCTCAGAGATGGGACCGTTCGGGTGTGTATGCATAGGCACTACAGATTCAGAAGGGACATCCTTGAGTCTTTGTAATAGATCCCTCTCTTCCTTTCTAAGAGATTGCCTGAGCTCGAAATCCTTAAATTTTTCCGGAAATGCCACCCGGAAGGCATCTAGAGCCTCTCGTAAATGCTGTTTCCTATCCAAGTCCTGCTTGGGACTCAGCCGAGAATATTTGCCTCGGACAAAATGAAGTTCAAAAAATTTAGGCTTGACCTTCATTTGATGCTGAAGCCCAGCAAGCTGGATAGCCATCAAAATCGCTAGATCCTGTGGTCTCCCATAAGTCTTGAAAAACCCAGAACTCGTCTTATCGAAACGTCCAGGCCTGGAGAAAAATTGAGGATGATAGGCTTGAATGATGAATCTTTTCATAGAGTTCGAATCACCAAGTTCGAGCCAAAGTCTTACAGACTTGAACATTCCCCACAAAGGAAAACGAACCAGACGAGCAGTTTTGCGTATCTCTTTAAAGGCTTCTTCCCCGAAGCAGATTTCTACAGCCGCAGACATATTTTCCCGGACCTTTCGGATGAAATATCGGTGAGGGCGGCGCAGATCCTCTGTATAGAAAAAAAGACAATCATCGGTTCGTTCTCGGCGACAAATTTCATCAAACATAAAGCAGTGGTCAGATGATAGACCACACTCATATAACAAGCGAATTGTAGGGTTTGTGAGGTCGTATGTCATCGTATTGTGTGAATCTGCAACAAAAAAGGTCGGGTTGAAAAGATGGACGGCAAGAGGCGACTTAATGGAGCCGCTAGGCTGTACGAAATGAGGTGATCGGTCTACCCCCAGACTCTTCCAAGCCATTGTATCTTGCTTAACTAGCTCTTCAAAGGCAGTGCCAAGGTCCCACATCTCCTTTACCCCTGTATATACATTAGTTTGTTGTTGACGAGTCTGACCATCAAGAAATAAGAGCGCATACGAGTCTTGAGCGATGTCTCAAAGGCCTCCAAGAGCGGTAGATATTGCGACATCCGATCGAGCTCTTCCCTGGTTGGGACCTCGATCAAGCAGCTCCCAAATAAGCGAAAATTTAGTTGGGAGCCCATGATGGCAGGCGTTAGCAGGCTGTCAAGTTGGGGGCAAAGACCAAAGGATCCACAAAAAGATATCAGAAATGTCTCCTAGAAGAGGCAGAACAGAAGCTAAGAAGCAATATAAGAGTAAAGCCTGGAATGGAAAGGAAGTGAGACAAGAAGAGCAGAGAGTGAAACCTGGTAATCAGAAGAAGGCGAGAGAGAGAAAGAAAAACTATGTATCATATTTGTATAATAAAAGTTCCTGCTGAACATGAATTGGAATTATATTGAATCGGCGAAATTCTCGTCAGGTTGTCAGGTTTTCAGGTTGTCAGATGAGTTTTGCTTACTAGTTTTGCTACTACCTACCTAGACAACCTAACGCCCCCCCTATTCATATTGAATAACCTCGAAGATATCAGCCCGTGTTCAAATAGCGTATCAATTCATCACCGCATTACACCGTTTTTAAAGATGTATGAGCCATGAATACATAACCGAAAATGTCCCCTGTCTTATCATCCAACTTCGCAAATAATCATCACTAGGCTAGTTATACGGTTCAGGAGAAAACACCTTCTTTACACGGAAGTGCGACAAATCCCGAATAACCTGCGCTGTCTGCTTCAAGTTCCGCTTAACAATAACAGCAGTAGGAAGCGAGAACAGCTCATCGATCTCCTCAAGGGACTTATTCTTAGTCTCCGGCATGAAGATAATCTGGTAAGCCCAGCCAAGGACAGCAATACCACCGTAGAACCCGAGCGTCAGTCCAATTCGCTGCATAGACTCCATCATCCGGGTAAAGTTATACGTAACAATAAACGAGCACAGGAACAAGTTAGCGTCGGCTGTTGTCATGCCATAGGAACGCAGGTACGTAGGGAAAACCTCGGAAGGAACGACCCACGTCAAGCAAGCGTACGAGCCGAAGAAACCCATGTACAACACAATACCGGTGAGGTAAATGCCCTGTGCTGCGGCGGGGTATTTATCGACATCGATAGTGTAACCCACACCGACGAGCACAAGGCCAATAAAGAAACCAGGGAGCATTACGTTCGCCCAGTACCGACGACCAAATCGCTCCATATACAGCACGGCCGGGATGGCGCCGATCAGCAGTGCTCCACCTCCGACAAGTGACATGAAGACGGCGTCCTTGTTGCCGAACCCGATTGCCTGCATCAGCGTCGACATGTAGTACATCACTGCATTTACGCCCGTGAACTGTCCGAGGAAGATCATGATATTGGCGTACACCATTGCGCGGCGGGCACGAGGAACAGTGATGAAGTCCATCCAGGGATACTTTCTTGTCTGGGCTTGCTCTATGCTCTCGGCTGTGACGGCTTGTCGCATGCCGAGAAACTCGTCTTTGGCTTCGAAGTCATTGAACCCACGGATCTTCTTCCATACTGCGTACGCTTCGATCTCGCGTCCTTTGTGCATTAGGAATCGGGGGCTCTCCGGTAAAACTAGCATGCCCACGAAGAGGATTGTTGAGAAGACTAGTGATGAGCCTAGGATATAACGCCAGTTTCCTTCCACACTGACGAACATTGCGGCGACGGCGTAGCCGAGGACTTCACCCAGAGCGATGTTGAGTTGATACAGGGAGACCAGGTTACCGCGGAGTCTGCGGGGGACTGGGAGATACTGGAGTTAGAATTGGATATAGGTGGGGTGAGCGTGATGAGGTACATACCACACTCTGCGACATAGACTGGAACAGTACCACCCTCCAGACCGACACCAGCGCCAAGAATAAATCGGCCAGCGAAGATCATTCCGAAGTTGATAGCGCCAGCCTCCAGGGCGGCGCCGATGGTGTACAAGATACAGGAGACGATGATGGCCATACGACGACCAAGGTACTCGTTTGCTGGCGAAAGGATAAGAGCACCAGCAACGGCTCCAAGCGGCATGCCGGCGTTGACTAGACTGTTGTCTGCCGAAGACAAGCCTAGATCAACGGGGAGGTAGAGGTTCGCACCGCTGATAAGCGATTGGTCAAGACCAGACAGCATACCTCCCATAGACGCGAAAGCGACGAGAACATAGGTAAAGGCAGCAGGGTTGGACAGGGTCATCTCGTAGCGGGAAATGGGGACACTGTGTATCTGCTCTTCGAGCTGCTGCAGTTCCGCGTCCATGACGGCTTCGCTCCTCCCGTTTTGGAGTTTTTGTTCCGCCACATCGTCCATCTCAAAGGCGACGGCATCTTTATTCTCGTTGTGCGCGTTTTGGGGCACCTCAAGATCTTTGAGGTCGATCATGATAAATGAGACCTCTATCAGGAGATGGTTTGTGGGACTATTAGATGATATGAAGTATAACAGTGGAGTGGAACTGTCACTTCGGGCTCTGCCGGAGCAAGGACCAGGATTTATAGAAAATGAAAAGAAAATATGGGTCGAGCAATGACACCAGCTGACATAGCTAGGGGGGAAAGGCAAGACTATTTGAGGTCGTCCCAATGACGATCACAGCGGCGGCTGTTTGACATTACGCACGAGAAAGGCACGGTGTAGGGGTTCGGGCCCAAAACAAAGTCAAAAAGCCATATGAGGAGGTGCTACATTGTTGAGATTGGCCGTTGGCCGAGTCAGAATCTAGACTCGGTCTGAAGTACTCCGTATGCATACTGTACTCTCTCATGTGTGGAGAGAAGTGGGGAACCAGGCCAGTCCGGGGTGATCACGTTAATCATAAGATGAAGAACGAAAAGGCGGGCTCACCGGGAGACAGAAACAGGACCAAGGCTAGAATATGCAGCTTGCCGTATGTGAGCAGGGATTGGAATGTGGAGTGATTCAAGACATCGGGACTTTGGGCGAATCGTGTACCATCAAAGCTTATGTCGACCATTCCTAGGTACACAACAGGCAATCCGTGTAATTAACCCTCAGACCTCAGATCGACAATGCCGTCAAATGTGGTCTCATACTTCTGGAATCTTCCCGGCTTCCCGTTGTGTCGGCATATATCACGGTATAACTGTATTTTGCACGGAATGAATCTTGCGAAGGAAAACAACCTCGACGCCGGAAGTTGTATATATCTATAGCCGAAGAAGAGGGGCCACATCTCGGACATAATCCGGGACTTGAAAGACGCTAGGAACTCGGTATCCAACTGAGTTGGGGTCCCCGTGGGGAGGACTCGGCGACATCTCGGGGAAAATGGGGCGCACATTATGACTTCTTTTGTCAATTAAGCTTCGAATATGGATTGAGGCTTGTCAGCTGCTCCTACTTGGCCAATGACCTGCATTTGAAGAAAAAGAAGTTAAACTAGCTTGCGGGTTGCGTTATACTCCGAACATAACGGCCCAGTCAAACACGGGATGGCCCCATCGCTTTAAAAGGCTTGATTTTCCTTAACGCAAGCAAAAGATGGTCATTCGCTGGCTGCTGCTTGGCTTTGATGGCTGAAAATTCTTGGTTGCGAAGGCCGATTGTGGGGGCCATCGCATATCTTAGCTCGTTGGATGGTTGGAAAGGGTGATCTCTACCCCTTCGGTGGTAAGTCAGAGTCGGGTAGCCCGTAAGAGTGAGATATTCCACCTAATATATCCCCAAAGCGTGGGGGAAAAGGTCAAATTAGCAAATCTATGCGAAAACGCGCTACATATAAATGTATTCGGCACAGATCTATGAATCACCTGACCATCGATGATGGAATGTTTGAATGAACTTTGCCATTATGTATGTACTCGGTAAACATTGAACATAAAATAACCCCCGACGCCATGCTCTTCACCATGCAATGTAAGCATCTGCACCTTCACCGTCTTCCAGGTGCTCCAACAGGCTTCCGGACACTAGGGTCAACATGAGGACTAGGAGACCTTCCTCCCTGCAATCTGGCTCGCAGTCGGTCCTGGGCCGAACCACCACCCGACCCAACACGGTCGAGATTCGGACGACCCTGGGAAGACTGAGATGACCCAGCTCGCTGGCTGGGCAATGGCCGCGCTCCAGATGGATGGGGGGAGCCCGATCCAGCAGGCGAGTAGGACTGAGAATGTGTGAGAGCGGGCCCGGGCGAGGAGGAGGAGCCCGACGGCGCGCTGTTGGCGGAGGCGAGCGGCGGTGCTGTGCCACCACGTCCGCGACGAAGACTGGCCGTCTGTGGGAGCGATGTTTGGGATGGAGAATCGCCCCATAGATCACCTAGACCACCGTTCCGGCCGGTGTTGGCGGACCCTTGGTTGTAGCCACCAGAGGGTAGCTGTGAAGTCGCAATCTGGCGGGAGGGGGTCGGAGATGGGCCCTTGGGGTCTTGTGGGAGCCATGGTGGGAATGGTCGGCCCTTTTCAGCGTAGTAGGCTCGAAGGGCGTTGGAGATGTGGGAGCAGTCTTCGTTGTCGGGGTCGTCTCCCTCGTCGCCTAGCGTAATGGCACGACGAAGATTGGTGAGTCGCGAGCCTAGGCCAGAAATGGCCGAAGAGGTGGTCAAGGATGAGAAGTATGAGCTCATCTTGTGGCAGCTGATTGGTGGGGTTGAGTAATGCCCGGTCTGCAGAATGGCAGCTTCGGTGCGGGGTGGGTTGGCGCGGAGCTGGACCTTTGTTTGTGGGGACCCAATGCAAGAGCTTCAAGGCCAAGGAGTTGGACAAAAGATGAGGATGATTGCAGTGGATTATTAATGGGGGTATTAACAGAAGAACCGGCTTCTGGGTTAAGGTGAAGTTGTTCAAAGGAAAATGAAAGGCAACGACAAGTGGACAATCATTGGGCGATAGTTAACACGTGATCATGTGTTTCACCTAAATAAAGCAATTCAGGTCTTGTCTCAAATAAATTATATTCAGAAATCTCAGGAATAACAGAGATATCGAGGAGTACAATGAAGATAAAATAGACATTGGAAAATCTAGGATCGTGAGTTGTAGTGGATGCAATATAGCAGGGTATGATGCCCAATCACTAGCACAAAATAAAGAATATGAAACAAAAGAATCGACAGCCCGAACGCCATGCAAGATCAGGTAAACTTTTCCCAAATCCTTTAACATCGACAAAATCATGCCATGACCTGGTCCTTGGCAGCACCCTCGGTCTCGTATTCGATCTCGATGCGAGGTCCCTTCTTGCGAGGCTTCGCCTGGGGAGCAGCATGCTTCCGCTTGGCACTGGGCTTGGGCTTCTTCTCATCAGCGCTAGCCTCCTCGTCATCCTCATCCTCGCTGTCGTCATCATCACTCTCATCGTCATCGTAGTCGCTGGAGTCAGCTGAGTCGACACCCAGCCAATCCTCCATATCCTCAAGGTCCTCCTCCTCGTCGAGATCGCTGACGTACTCGACCTCACCGACACCCTCTTCCTCTTCCTCCTCAATCTCCTCGCCGTCATCCATGTCCACATCACGCTCACCGTCACCAGCCCGCTCGAGACCGCGGAGAACCTTCTTCCAGATGCCCTCCTCGACATTGAGTGGCCGGTCACCGTAAGCGCCGCTGCGTAGACGCTCAATAAGCTCACGCTCAATGGCTCTCTCGACTCTAGCGGCAGACTCGGCCTTGCGCTCACGAGTCTCTTCACGACGGCGGATCTTCGGCGCCAGCTTGGGAACGACTCTCTCTCCAAGACGCTCGTCCTCCTTGGCGATGTTCTTCATGCGGATGTTGACCTGCGTCAGGCGGGTGAGACGCTGCTTGCACTTGTGCGTCAAGAATTTGGGCCAGTAGATAAGACGCTCATCGACTTGCTCGAGAGCCTTCGCGTAGTTGGAAGATAGGCGCACACGCTCCCACCATTTGCTAGGCATGTGGGCTCGTTCGATGGTCTTCATGTACAGGTACATGACGCCTGTTTCGGGATCGCTTCGCACCGTCGCATACCGCGAGTTGGCTAGAGGACAGGACTGGCGATTGCACAGACCACTGACATTGTATTCATTGCGACAGAAGTTTTGGTCTTTTGTTGTTCTAGAAAGAAGGTTGGAATGGTTAGTGAAAGGTTCTTGTTTTTCTGTCCATGCTTAATGGAGATGAAAAGGTTCTGCGGACTGGAAACCAGCGAGAGAAGATTAATACTCACTTGAGTTTGTAGGAACAGAATTGCTGGTTGATAACCTGCCAGACAATTTCGTCAGACATGATGGGCGAGGAATTGGCAACCGAAAAAGTGGTTGGTCCTTGAGTCTACGCAGCAGATGTTTGAAGAAAAAAAAAAAGATTCGATATGTATTGACCGCCTTCCTGAGATGGGGGATCACGTGGTTCCTTATCGATTCCGCGCAACGTCATTGGACATCAAGGCGGATCCGCCTTTCTAGCCATCCAACGACTTTGGGGTACCTGATGAATTTACAGGGAACGACATCTTCGAATTGATTATCTAGATTCATGATAACTATATTAGAACGAACTGGGAACAAGTATTAACCATGTTTATTTAATCTAAACTCCTTCTATATATTCTAGGCTGCTATCAGGAGATCTATCAGTTGGAGCCACCCTTCACTTTGTCCATCTCTAATGACCATCGGACGAAGGCTCTGAAACACCCAGCTAAATTAATATTTCACATATCCAGTGTTCGCGTTATGTCCACAGCATAGATCATGGGTATCTTTTGGGGGCCCGCAGTGCCAAATTGCTTCCGTGTTCGAGTAGAAGCTTCAGTCCTGATGTAAAGCCATTTTGAACTGCGTGATGAACAGGAGTCCAGCCCATTTTATCTGTCGCATTGACATCAGGTCCATGTTCTAGAAGAATTCTTAATACACCCTCTTGCTTCTTGTGAACGGCTATGTGAACTGCGGTCCGGCCGGCGCTGTCGCTCTCATTGATGCCCACTGACGCTCTCAGAAGCTCGCGAATAATTAGTTCATGCCCTTGTTCCACTGCTATATGCAGAGGTAAGTGCCAGTCTTGAGGTTGTTCCTTGGCCTCAATCTTTGGACCAGGTGACTGGAGTAAATTGCATTGGGGTGTGAGAGATTGTGGGGGAGTAAGGGGATAGCGTGGTGCTGACTCCATGCTGGATTGACCTGGAATCTGAGTCATTTGTTCGCCGTGAATTGAGGTTGACAACTCAGGTGGCGTCCATGGATAACGCGGCCCCAGATCTTCCGATTTCGGGAGAGTATTGAAGGGCCAATTCATGTCCATATTCGCCTTTTCTTGGGTCATGCTAGCCCTTTGCTCATATTGCTGTACCGGGCTAATCATATCCCATGGAGGGGTTGAACTGATGTAGCCGTTTTGCTCTCCCGCATTAAGTGAAAACCCAGAGTGTGAATTTGTACTCTGTGTTCCAGGGAGATTTCCCAAATCAAGATCATTCAGATGAAATGGCATCGGTCCAGCATCCGCCCCAGGCATGCTCTGAATTGGCGATGAATTGTAAGAACAAGCATTGTGAAGGGGCGGTTCTGGTCCATGGTTTGCTCGGGGAACGTTGCTCGCTGGTATTTCTGTGAGAGGAAAGTCTGGTTGACTTGATGTGCATATTGAGTCGCCTTTCCCGGCTGTTTGGTCCGAGCTTTTCCCTCCTCGTCGACCTATCGATGTCTGTTAGCGTCTGACAATGCCTATAGTACCTGCACTGCATTGGATTGGGGTAACCGTACTACGATGTGTGCGCTGAGAGCGACGATTTTGCAGCTTCCGACGCTCATATCGCTCGTTTGGAATGCAGAGCTCCACTAGTGGGACTTGACTAGGACAGTGACCTTGTATAGAGAATGAAAGATCCATTTGAAGGGTTTGAAAACGAGTATCTAAGCAAGATTGAACAAGGGTGACAAAAATATGCTGTGAAACTGCATGAAACTAAGGCATGTCGAAAATAGTTTTGATGCAAAGAAATTTATATAGTTCTGCCAAGCAGACAGTTTACCTGACGAATCAGACTTAAAGTCAATCACGCTATCTGTAGCGTAAATGACTGCCGGAGACTTTAGATCTGACAGGGGATTCAGCTGAGCTGAAGATAAGCCGAGAAACGTGGGAACAATAAACAGCTTACAAATAACAAAAACGGCCCCCGTGTTTATATTGATGACTCTGCATTAGCTTTGGCGTAATCCTTCTAACGAAAACACCTCCATATTGTCAGCAAGCCACGATGTTGAAGCCATTGATATACAAAAGTCTCATATAGACTTCTGAAATGTAATATTCTTTGAGACTTGAATTTCTGAATTCCAATCTTTGTGCAGTTACTTGAATTTTAATCCAAAGTTCATCATGGCTTCCCAAGAAGTCCAATTCAAGACAATCGATGGTCTTACACTGAGCGGGAGGATTTACCCTAGCAGCGGCGCGGTCCTAGGTCCCGCCATTATTCTTACCGGTGGAGTCCGTCTTACGTGTATATTCTTGCTCTAGGTATCGCACCACTAACAATGAGTCTAGTTTGCAACGGTCAAGGAAATGTTCATCCCGGACATTGCGGCCCAGTTTCAACATGCGGGTATAACCGCATTGATCTATGATCCACGTTGCACTGGAGCTAGCGAGGGAGAACCTCGCCAAGAGCTTGACCCTCACAAACAGGTCTCGGACTATAGCGATGCGCTCACTTTTCTGGCCAGCCAGCCAGGAGTGGACGCCAGCCGAATTGGATTCTGGGGCTTTTCCTTTGGTGGAATTGTCGCACTGAGCGCTGCAACCTTGGACTCGCGGGTGCGCTGGGTGGTCGCCTGCTGTCCATTGACCAATTTTACCTTCGATGGTAAGCGGGCTCGGGTTTTGGCTCGGACTATGCGTGACCGAGAATCTATCATCAAAGGAAACCCGCCATTTTCGCTCCCTGTTCTGACTGAGGAAGGGTTGAATCCTGCGGGATTCGGTGGCGCAGCAGACGCGAATAACTACCGCCTCATCATGGATGCTTTCCGGAACGCGCCCACATATGAGAATAGAACCACGCTACAGACCTACTATAAGATAGCGGGGTGGAATCCTCTCGGGTTGGTCTCTCAGTTGGATTCGGCGTCAGTTCTGCTTCTTACGCCCCAGGACGATATCATCTCCACAGCCGAGGACCAAACTAAGCTGTTTGATTCAATTGTGGCAGATGTGAAAAAGCACCAGCACTTTGAACCAGAAAAGGGTCACATGAATATCTTTGGAGGAGAGTCGTTTGCCCGGTTGATGCAGGTACAGATTGACTTCCTGCAGGACTAAGCAGCAGGCGCCGATCCGAACCAGCAGATATAGTGGCTTAGGAATGGTATATTGGTCACAATTTCATTATTCAACTTGATAAAGAATAATCCTAGGAATCGATGGATATAGATGTAGCTTATGTAAACCTGCACTTAAGTGCGTAGGTAGTTAGCCTAAAGAAGGGAAGATTATTGAACCGCTGAACCGCATATATAAGGCCCGCTTCCCCCTCTGCCTAGACCTTCAGGACCAACGGCTTATTCTCTTGCAAGTAAACTCGCCCGCCTTGAACACTCACTACCTACCCAATGCCAACTCGCGTGCTATGCCTCCATGGGATGGGCACTAATGCCGCCATACTTCGAGCACAGCTGCAGCCAATCCTGGACCTTCTCTCCGCAACAGAATGCGAATTTATTTTCCCCGACGCCCCTTGGCCTTGCGACCCTTTCCCCGGAGTAGCCGACGTCCACGAAGGCCCATACCTTGCTTGGATCCGCACCCCATCTACCGAGCAAATTGCAGATGCCCACACATACCTGCAAAAGTATCTCTCAGATCCAATTGATCTTGTCATTGGATTTAGCCAGGGAGCAGCACTCGCAGCTTCTTTAATGCTGCATAACGAGCTAGCTGGAAAGCCATCACCTTTCAAAGCGGCTATGCTGATATGCTCCACGCTACCGTCTACTCGTTCTCCAGAATATGGAATTGATGTTCGGGATTATTTTGGGATTACTGGGCCGCCTACGGAACGACCAAGAGTATTTCCGGACGAATCGCTCGTTGTCCGACACGAGTACTTCCTACGGACGGAAACGACTCGAGATGCCAATCGACCTGTTTATTACAATATGTTTCACGCGGATGTGGACACAGTCCGTATCAGAATTCCAACAGCTCATATCTATGGGCGTCGAGATCTCTTGTGGCGCCAACAGAGTCTTGCTATGATTCAGTTGTGTGGAGGGAAGGTCTACCGGTTCGAACATGCTGGTGGGCATGAGGTTCCGCGCAGCCAAGCGGAAGAAATGTGTGACCTTATAGAGGAGCTAGTTCATGCGGGGAGAGAAGGATGAAGCAAAAGCCCTTTGCTCAATTTCTTGCGCTAGGGTATATAAATATATTTCTTTTCTTGAAAACCTCTATTTGTTTCCCATGATGCGATAAACGCTGTTGATCCTCGGTTTCCAGGTAGAATACTCCTGAACGGCGCCAAACAACTGGCCAAAAATCCACACGCGGCAGGTGACTGTCCCGAAAAGAAACACATCTTTAAGAGCTACCATGTAGGCTCGAAGAATACCGGGTAATATACCCGATGAAAATTCGTTGTGCAGTCCAATGGCGCCCATAGAAAGCACTCGTCCAGCATCAACAGTCGGAGCATATACTGCAAGTGCAGGTAGCAATTCATTAAAGAATACAGAGTCAGCGACTGATACCGCCCCTCCCATCATTTGGAAAATTGAATTCAATGTCAGTTATACTTCGCGGACCTGAGAGTGAAAACTTACACAAGACAATCGCAGTTACAGATGCAATATCTTCCATCTTGAAGAAGGCCTGTCCGACAACGTCTGGAATTTGAATAGCCAATCCCTGTCCCAGAACCAAGTGTACCTAATATTCGAGGTACTTTGAAGAAGAGCTGTCAACTTGAAGTGTATAGATAAGCCCGGAGCCTATTAGAAACACGGCACTACCAAGAGCTAGGAAAATCGTGAAGTATCCAATGCGTGTAATAGCAATACCAGCTATTGCGGCAAATAAAGCTTCGATCTTGATTAGAATGTGATCTGAGAATTATGCTAGGAATACCGAACTCACCAGAAAGCACGATAAATGGCACACACTTGCCGCCGCGCGCATTCCGTCGATAGCCTGGAAGTAGATCAGGGGGTAATACGTGAAAAAAGTTAGCCCCAGATTGGAAGAATACAAACACGCTTTCGCCATATACCACTCGAGAACGTATTAGACGCGGGGTCAAGGCTGCTCGCTCTCCTTGAAATATTTGGCTAGCCACAAGAGCTAGAGTCAGTAGAACAAAACCTACTAGAAGGCCGATAATATTTGAGTTCCATGACATAGTAACGCCACCCCATTGCATGATCAACAGAAAGCACACTAGAGTGCCAATTGTCAATGCTGCACCAGGCAGGTCAAGCTGTTGTAGCTTTTCTCGGAAGGCGGCAGCAACGGGGCGTGCATGGGACGGAGGACGGAAGAATAAAGCCAAAATCGCCAGCGAAATGCCCCCAATAGGCAGGTTGATGTAGAAGCTATGATGAACTGATAATTAGTCAATGATCATGCAGTATGGCGTATAACGGGCTAGACCAGCTTACCACCATCGCCAAGTAGCGCTATCGGTAAATGCCCCTCCAAGTAACGGGCCGGCTACACTAGCTGTAGCATACGAAGTACCGATTACTCCAGTATATCTTGGCACTTTGGGAGGTGGCGCAACAAATGCAATGACGATGTAGCAGCCCCCGGCGAGGCCTGCAGCGCCCAACCCGCAATTGCACGTCCAACTATCAAAGCTGTGCTATTGGGGGGCACTCCACGTATCAAACTGCTGATTTCGATTAGGATACCTGCTGCGAGAAAGGCAAACTTCAGATCCCAGAACTTGTATAACTTGCCCCAGGTTGATTGAAAAGTAGCCAATGTGAGGAAGAACGCGGAACCATACCAGCCCACTTGATAAAGGCTGTGAAATTCATCTGTAATACGTGGAATTGCTGTGGCAACAATGGTCTATAATCAGAATTAGTACTTAAGACTCCAAGGTTCTGATTTGCTGACCATATCCAAAGCCACCATAAACATTGTAAGCACTAAGGCCACGATAATGATAATGACGACTAAGCGGATACCAGACGGATAGTCCAGTTCCCGTGTAATGGGAGTCTCGCTCGTTGAACTTTCATTGGATTTCACCATACTGAGCTAATGGGAGATCTTCTCTTGATTGCTATCAAAAAACGGATTTAAGATATTGGGGGCGAGTTTCAGCGCTTTCAGCTCATTTTAATTAACGACCTCGTTAATTGTAGTGTAAGTCTCAGCCATATTCACAATCATTTCTCATCTAAATATCTGATTTCTAATCAATATGAATATTTCTCTGCATAAGATGGATCTTACTTTAATCTAAATAGGCGTGGGGCTGTTGCTTACCCGACATTGGGGCGAGATGATTACTCTGCAGATATATTTCCTTCTTGGCAGGCCCGAAGATGGCAACTTAGAACTTTCATACGAAGGCCCCCAAGAGGATTTTGGGGGCCAACTTTAGGGGGTTGCACTGTATTCTCGTATAAAGCAAGTCTAAGGTTGAAGATGATGTCTTTGTACCTATGCTTATCGACATCCCGTTACAATGTGGGTTTCAGAAGTCATCGTCCTGTCGCTCGCTCTTCTAGGTAGAGTCGATGCAACACCCTTGCAGAATAACCTTCATTGCAAATGTACCGCGAAAGATGCATGTTGGCCCGCAATTGCCGATTGGGCATCGTTCAACAAAACACTTGACGGGAAATTGATCGCCACAGTGCCACTTGGGAGCCCATGTCATGACCCCAGCTACAATGGCAAGGAATGCTCGACTTTGGCCGACGAATGGGAATTCGCCACCATTCATGCAAACAATCCTTCTTCGATTATGATGCCTGTGTTTCAAAATGGTACATGCGACCCTTTCCACCCCCAGTCCGACCCCTGTCAGCTCGGGAACCTTGTTCAGTATAGTGTCAATGCGACGACGACGGCCCATGTGCAGGAGGCAGTACGATTCGCTGCACGTAACAATTTGCGACTTGTCATCAAGAATACCGGCCATGATTTCCTTGGTCGCAGCACGTCTGCTGGTGCCTTAGGTCTTTGGACACACAATCTCGATGAGATAACCGTCTTGAAGGACTTCAGTAGCCCAGACTACAATGGACCTGCCATGCGTATTGGTGCAGGAGTCCAGGCAGCGGCAGCATACACAGCAGCTCATGAACATGGCTACCGAGCGATGGGCGGCAGCTGTCCGACTGTTGGTTTAGCCGGTGGCTTCACCCAAGGAGGCGGACTCGGTGCTCTCAGCTCGATTCACGGCCTAGGAGCCGACAATGTCCTGGAGTGGGAGGTAGTGACTGCCAACGGCAGCCTCGTGCACGCCTCGCCGAACAAAAATGCCGATCTCTTTTGGGCTCTGGCTGGAGGCGCTGGAGGCACATTTGGTGTGGTGGTGTCTATGACTTCGAAAGTTTTTGTCGATGCCCCGACCACAGGAGCTTCGTTGGTGTTTGAACTCGATGCTGCACCCTCTGCAGACGCCTTCTGGGACTCTATTTCGGTCTTTCACGCCGGTGCTACACCATTGGTGGATACGGGTTCATTTTTGCTTTCACAAATCACCAACACGACCTTCCAGGTCATTATTACAGCCCCGAGTGTGACAGTATCTACCTTGAACACACAGCTGTCTTATATAACCGGCCATCTGAACAATACAGGAATCGCTTACTCCCTCACGGCGCAAACTGATGCCTCATACTTTGACTTCTTCTCGCGGTATTTCGGGCCACTGCCAGATGGTATCTACCCAGTCGCCCACTTGGTTGGAAGTCGCCTTCTTCCAAGGGACTTTTTCCAATCGGTCGACCGCACGAAAGGTTTACAAGATTTGCTTCGATCCATCACTCCAAACCAAACATACACTATCGCCGTCGAGCTATTCAATGTAAATCAGACCAGTGTTGCGGATAGATCAGTTCACCCGGCCTGGCGCGATTCCATTGCGCACTTCCTTGTCTATTCGACATGGGACTGGAGTTCATCAACGGAGATGGCTGCCCGGTCCGATCGCCTTACAAACGAAATCATCCCTACAGTTGAGGAATTGACGCCTGGTAGTGGTACATACCGTAATGAGGCCAATTACCGCCAGAAAGACTGGCAAAAAGCATTCTTCGGAGACCATTGGGATCGACTCAACAGTATTCAGCGAACTTGGGACCCTAAGGGAGTCTTTTATGCTCCGCTGAGCGTGGGTGCTGACCAGTGGGCGGAGAAAAATGGGGCTTTATGTCGGGTTTCCTGAATAAGTAGTGATTTTGTATCTGAAAGAGGATGAGTGCCTTCTTGTAGGCAATGTATTTACATATTCTTGACCAATCAATGTATGGAAATTCGGTTCCATCATTAGCAAGTTGCTGGCTTTATAGTATATTTAGGTAGCGCATACGTTATGTAAAAAATTACATGGTAAGAAATAAAGAGGACTATTATAGTTTAAGCTCTGGATCTTATCGCGCCCGAGAGTATATAATTGGAACGGAAGAAGCAAGGCTCCCTTCACTTTCTCATATCTTATATATTCTAGGCATCTGAATATTTCTATATAACTCTGTGTTAAGCCTGCCGAGCAAAAGTGCTAGAGAAGAGATGAGAGAATAAAGCTGTGACACGCTCTCAGAACTAGCTGGCCTGACACAGGCATTCATCTCACCACACTGTCTATCTCCAACCTCTATCTACCAGCCGATGGTAGTATCGTCAATGTTCCAGAACTCTCCGGCTCCGTTATCCTTGGTCAAGGTATCGATCTTGGCGACGATAGCATTCACGCTGTCATCGACTTCAACGAAAGCGCTGGGGTAACCCGCAGCCCGGGCAGCATCATTTCCAGCATCGGTTTTGACGGCTCTGTCAAAATATTAGCAAATGCGCTGGGAAAAAAAAGAGCCAAAGGAAAGGCAGTTATATACATACCCAGGGTGAATAGCCAAGGTTGCAATCTTGTCATGTTCAAAGTTGATTTTCCGGACAAAGAAGTTGGCCGCGGCCTTGCTAGCACCGTAAGGCGCAATCTTGAGCGGGATGTCTTTAATACCTCCAATCGTTCCCATAAGACTGCTGCTTAGGATGAAGCGAGGGGAGGATGACTTCTCAAGGAGAGGAAGTGTAGCCTGAAAGAGGCGGACAGGGCCGATAGTGTTTACATCGAGATGGGCTTGAATCTGTGCGATAGTCGAATCGGCAACGGTGGTGAAAGCGGCTGTGTCGAAGATTCCGGCGTTGGCGATAACGATGTCGAGAGCGGACACGCCCTGGCTAGGCAGTTTCTCTACTGCAGCTTTGGCGTCGGTGTTAGAGCTGGCGTCGATCTTGACAATAATCAATCGACTGCCCTTTCCAGTGGGAAAGTCGGAGAGAGAGGTTGCTTCCGAGGAGGTTGGGTTGCGGACGGCTGCGATCACAGTCACATTGTCGCGAGCGAGGTACTTGGCGACAAGGCCGCGGCCAATTCCTGGGAAAATTAGCACATGTCTTGTATAGGTAGAGTTAACCTTTTTGTGGTGGCTTACCTTTGTTGGCACCGGAGATCAAGATGGTAGACATGATGTTTGTGTTTTGTTTGAGAGAGTATATATTCTAATCTTTGCTCTATCCTCTCTTAAGATATGTTATATAAATAATTTGTTTCTTTGTTCTGATGTGATTTGCGATCATTGGTAATGTTCCAATGGATGCAACCTTGAAATTTCTCAGCATATTGGTAATCTCCAACTGTCGTAATATCCATAGCATTTAATCCTTGTCAATGGTGTAATTCAGTAAGATCTTACTTCGAATGGCGCTAATGCAATGTCATCTGCAAGATAATCACGCTAATGCATAACATTAAACCAATGAAACTATACCTTACGCTAGTAGGCTTGAACATCTAATGGACTATGACGATTTAAGATAGATAAAATGCAGTATCCTAGAACTCTTTAGTTTCCCAATTACAAAGCGCCATGCCTTTATCCCTGTCTATTTTCCACATTAGTTACGCGGCACTCGCTGGCGGACTTTATCTGCTAGGTCTAGTCGTCTATCGATTGTATCTAAGTCCACTACGTCATTTCCCCGGCCCCAAATTGGCCGCCGCGACACAATGGTACGAGACATACTATGAGATGTGGTATAATGGAGGAGGAATGTTTACAAAGCACATCAAAGAGCTGCATAATCAATATGGCCCAATTGTGCGAATAAACCCATGGGAACTCCATATCGATGATCCCGAATTTTACGAGACCATTTATCCCTCCTCCGCCCCATTCGATAAGTTATCTGTCTTTGAAAATCGATTCGGCATCCCATCAGCTGCTTTCTCAACAGCTACCCATGCGGTGCACAAGAAACGTCGAGCAGCCTTGAGCCCATTCTTCACCAAAGGTCGAATTCAAGCGCGTGCTCCCTTCCTGCAGCAGCTCATTGACAGAGTCTGCAAGCGTCTGGAATCGGAAAATGTCAAGCAACAAACACCACTTGTTCTGAATCATGTCTTTGCTTGCTTCTCCGCGGACTCCATCTTGTCGCTCGCTTTCGGTGATGAACCCAGTTTCATCGATACTCCCACATGGCAGACACCTTTTGTTGGTGCCATGGATGCTCTGGTAAAATCCACCCACTTGAACAGCCAGTTTCCATTTATGGTCTCGGTAGCAAATGCTATTCCAGAGTGGATATTGTTGAAAACACAATCTTTTGGACCAGTTGTGCAATTCCGCCAGGTAAGACTCTATATTTCCCAATACCAACGAGAAGGATCTCACTAAAATCAAAATATAGTCTCTAAATGAACGAATTGCACGTCTTTTCAAACCAGAAAAGAAACAAACATCTAAAAAACCCTCCGGCGAGAACGCGACACTATTCGAGGTCCTACTCACCTCCTCCCTTCCACCGGAGGAACTCACCCAAACCCGTCTACAACACGAATCAGTGAGTATAGTCGGAGCAGGATTCGACACAACTCGCGAGATGCTCTCAACAATCGCATACCACGTCCTCGCAAACCCGGAAACATATCGCAAACTACGCGACGAACTGCACACTGCCATCCCCGACCCATCGCAGATTCCTACCTGGGCCCAGCTACAACAACTCCCATATCTCACTGCTTGTATTGAGGAGGGATTACGTATTGGTTTCGGCACCGTGCAACGAAGTCCCCGGATTTCACCCACCCCGTTCATCTACGGCAAGTATACCATCCCGCCTGGTACGCCTGTGTCGGAAGATACCTACCACATGCACACTAATGAGAATGTATTTCCGGATCCGGATGTTTATCGACCGGAGCGGTGGTTGGGGAATCCGCGCGGTCCGGATGGTGTTAAGCAACTCAGTAGGTATAATGTCGCGTTTGGGCGTGGGGGGAGGATGTGTTTGGGCATGCAGTTGGCTTATGCGGCGATGTATTTGATGATTGCCAGTTTGATTCGGCGGTTTGATTTTGAGTTGTTTGAGACGAGTCGGGAGGATGTGGAATTTTATTACGATTGGTTGGTTCCCCATGCCCGGCTGGAGAGTAAGGGGGTGCGGGTGCTTGTTAAGGTGGCGGCGTAGATGGCATAACATCTACATTGGGGATTTATTAGATGAAGATGTTGAGATTGAAAGGGAATTTGTGATATTAAAGTTATGTTACATTGTAAAATGGCCATCTTGATCCAATCTCCCATTGCTTGCAGACGATATTGCTGTCTGGGCCTTCTCATAGATCTAACAATCAAGCAAAGCCCATAAAGCCCGACCCACCAATGGTCTGGGCTGGGTTTTGGGCCTTAGCTTCGGGCCAACTGGTGGGTCATGGGTCCCGGGCTGGGTCTCAAAGGCTGGGCCCACAGCCCAGCGGTTGGGCTTTGGGCCCGGGGTTCCGGCCGATTTGTGGGCTTTGCGAAGTCCAATCAAGATTTCTTCCTTCATGATATCTATAGTTACCTAGGTAGTAGTTCAACAGCCGTATGTTAACTGCTATAGCGAAGCGAAAACCTCAATGTGTCGTAATTGAAGTTGACTGTCAGGCAAAAAAAGGGCATCTTGTAAATCTACACGTACATATGTCAAAGTCTATCATTTCATCGTCCAAGTACTAACTGCTCTTATTAGGTATAAAAGTCCACAATACAACTACAGGCGAAGTGGTGAGGTTCCGTGACGTAGTGACACGGAGACAATCAAAACAAGAAAAGGTGACAATTTATTTCTAAACTATAAAACATAAATTGAAGATAACGCCCGAAATCAACGCCCAATATCAAGACTTGGTGAGTTTGGCGATAATCTTATCGCAAAGAGCAAACAGGGAACTAGCACTAGTCACCTCCAGTGTTGAGAGTTCAGCGCCCAGTTCACTGCGAAGCCAGTTTCTGAACTCCACCGCAGATAGGGAGTCTAGTCCGTAGGCACTGAGCGACTTACCCGGCTCCATCGGCTCACTAAGACGCAGCATCTTAGTAAAGCGCTCATTGACCACCTCCACACACGTGGAACGGAGAGCTGCCGCATCGGCACCGGACTTCAGCAAGAGGAAGAAAGCCTGGAGGGCCTTGTTAGCGTCGTTGCCGGCACCACTTTCGCGGGCCTCCCCGTCATCTTGAATGAGGAGGGGAGAGAATCGGGCATCGCGTGTGAGGTCAGCATCCTGTGGCAAGGGAACTGCAATTCCAGTCACAAGCTGTGCTGCACTGGCGGGATTCAGAGCAGGCGTCTGCTGTTGCCATATAGAGAGTTCAAGAATCTCATGAAGAGTGCGTTCATTGATGCCCGTCCAAAGCGTCTTGTCAAAGTGCTGTTGCATACCACCTTGCTCTGCCACATAACCAACGTCTTCGATGACACCGAGGTTTGTTGAATTTGCCGACAAGCCCTGGGCCCGTCGGTACAAGGCAAATGCGTCGAGGAATGCATTGGCCGCAGCGTAGTTGGCTTGACCTTTCTGGCCGACCACTCCTGAGATACTTGAAAGCAAGGTGAAGAACTCAAGAGGAAGCTGCAATTGCAGGGCTGCATTGTGCAGATTCCAGGTTCCCTGGACCTTGCTGGAAATTGTCTCATGGTATTCTTTGACTGTCATGATCTCGTACGGTTTATCCTATTATCCGTGGTTAGCGAGTACCAAGTAGCGCGACATGAGTAACTTACCCGGAGCAGCATGGCACCCTGAATAATTCCACCTATAGGCACAGAGGCCGTTTGGAATACTTTGAGCACAGCTTCGGCATTTGCAACATCAGCCGCGGCGCCATAAACAGCACATCCAAGGGCGGCACAGCTCTTGACAATAGACTGAGAACGGTCGTCGGCAATGCCACTGCGGGACAACGCGATGATGTGCTTCGCTCCGTGAGCAGCCATATGAATTGCCAGACTGCCGCAAAGGCCTCGCAGTCCTCCAACGATAAGGTAGGAAACGGAGGGATTGAGCTGAAGTGACGGGGCCACAGGTCGCACGGGAACCTCGATCTTGTCGGTCTCGCTGCTGGAAATGACGATTTTGCCGATGTGCCGACCACTTCGCATGTACGCAAAAGCAGCGGGTATATTGTCGAAGGGGAATGTTTTGATCGGATGAACTGGATGGATGTGACCTCCATCATAAAGGACGAAGATCTCGTGCAAGAGACTAGAGAGGTCAGCAAATATTAGCGTAAAGATCCCGCCATAACTCACCCAGCAATCAAATCATCCGAAATGGATTTATGTGAGAAGTCGAGGGCGCGGAAAGAACAATTTCGGTCGAATGGCTCCATTGATAGCTTGTTTCGGTCAAGAACGTCTTTCTTGCCGATTTCAACCATAATGCCGCCGTCAGCACAAATGCGCCAGGACTCATCCAGTAGATCGCCAGTCAGCGAATTAAGAATAACATCGATTCCCTGGCCGTTAGTAGCTTCTAGGATCTCGCGCGAAAACTGGGTGGTCCGCGAGGAGAACATGCGTTCGTATGGGATGCCAAACTTTTCATGAAGGAAGTTGCGCTTGTCCTCTGTGCCGACAGTGACATAGATTTCTGCCCCCTTATACTGGGCTAGCTCAATGCTCGAAATACCAATACCACCGGCTGCAGAGTGGATCAAAACGCTCTGTCCCTTCTGGAGGTGGGCGAGGTGATATAGACAGTAGAGAGATGTCAGATAGACACCCGTCAAACTAGCTGCGTCCTCAAACGACAAAGAATCAGGAAGCAGATGGGTACGCTCTTTGGTGACCTCAATACGGTTGGCAAAGCAGCCTTTCTCGAAGACCACGACTCGGTCGCCCACCTTGAATTGGACATTCTTGCCCACACGGCGGACAATACCGGCACCCTCCAATCCGAGCAAGTGCTCATTTTCAGGCACGATACCCATGGTGACGGCCACGTCCTTGAAGTTCAGGCCTGCAGCGTAAATCTCGACTTCAACGCAGCCATCGCGCACAGGTCGCTCTGTCGAAAAGACTTGACCATAGTGAAGCGCGTCCAACGTACCTAGACGCTCAGCACGCAGCCTGGTAGTCGTGGGTAGGTCATGAAGAGACTTCACCTGCAATTCAGCGCCACTACCCTTGGCAACCTGAACTGCATTCACCTGATCATCCGCGAAAAGTCGACTGACATATAGAATGCCATCATGCTCTGCATATTCGCTGTCCAGGGGAGATTCTACTTCTGATGAGCACACTCGGTCAAGAACATGATGAATGGCTGCAAACGCGGCGGAGCTGTCGGAAGTTTCAACGTCAAGGGTAGTTAAGCGCACACTTGGATCCTCTGCGCGAATTGTGCGGAACAAACCGTGGACCAAGGCATTGTCAGGATGAGTGACTTTGAACTGAGAGCCTTTGGTAACCCACAAAAGTGGAGTCCGCTTGCTGAGAACAAGCTCCTTAATGACATCCCACTGCTCGGACTGAACGGTTGTCAATACGGGTGAGACTAATTCATCAAGAACAATTGTTGTGGCTCCGACGGGTAGATCATGAAGCGAAGATCCATGTTCCACGACCTTCCAGCCTCGACCGGTAAGAGCGTCTGTAATGGGGCCAGAGACCTCTCCATTTTGGACCTCGGCGGCTAGTCGAATCAGGTGGACTGTTCGGCTGGTGGTCTCAGTTGAAGCTTCAGAGTTCTGACAGAGATAAGCCCATTGAACAGATCCACTGGGGATGGGGACAACAGTCTGGAAGCCCGCCTCGCGCAAGATAGTAGGGATTTGCTCGATTGGTGTGTGTCCGTTGATAGTACCATCACGGTCTTGGTTTCCCTGTACAGGGAAGGTCTCTGTGATCAAAGCATGTCCTGCTGGTGCAAGCAATGCCTTCACATTGCGTGATATCGTGGCCAGGACTTCGGGGTGAATTACATCATGTTTTACGATGACTAAATCGAAACGGTCGTCCTTTAGGGGAAGATCATTTCGTGTGAGATCGAGAAGGTCAAATGACGCGGATTTGGCAGATTGATACTGCTCTTGCACCGCAACCAGGGAGTTGGGGTCGGATGAAGAGAAGAGATATTGGCGATAAGCTGCCCGCTCCGAGAGATTGGGGCTCTGAAGCCACCAGCTTGAAACGTCATCTCGGGCTAGGTTTGCCTCAAGCACGGTCAGTGTGGGTTTCTTATGCGATGCTAGCTCGATGATGGACTCAATGCGCGTTGCAGCCTGTTCCAAGTGGACTTCTTGTAACTGTGCGGAGGTGAGGAATGTTATATCGGGCTTCCAGGCTGACCGAATGTAGGTTTGAGCAGGCACAGTCTTGTTGGCCTCAAGTCGGTGGAAATGTAAGCCAGTTAGTTTCAGCACCAAAGCACCCGTCTCTGGGTCGTAGACAGAGGAAGAAGCGAAGTAGTTCTTGTTCTCTTCGCGACGACCTTTGCCCGTGTATTCTGAAGTCGCATTGGCCAAACCAACTTTTGGAGCGCGCTCATTGGGATTAATGATAAGGTCGTCAATGATGGCAGGAACCAGCACAGCATCCAGCGCAGTGCGCTTGCCTGCAACCAGTGCAGGTGTAACTGTCTGGAAGCAACCATCAATACTAGCTGGGTGCAATGGATACAAGGATTGGGGGCTCCATTTGGACGGTGGGTACTCAAGCGACACATGGGAACGACTCTGACGCTGACCGACTACCGACTCAATCTCTTGGTGAGTTTGGAAACTTGAGCCGAAACCGTATCCTGCATCTTCTTGCGCCTTATACCAAATTGATGCTTTGGTAGGATGCTGGAGGGGTTGGATATCTGAAGGGGACCCTATCTCGGTTGGGTGTGATTCAGTGCGAATGAGGCCGTTACTGTGTTCAATGCGATTTCCATCCTTAGAAGAAGCAACCCGGAAGTCATACCAGGAATCCTTGGTTCCAGGATGAGGAGAGAGCGTGAGAGTAATTTTTGCTGGCACACCCTCCTCGAGGACAAGCGCTTTGTCGAACCTAACATTTCGGAGTCGGTAGCGTAATTGGTCTGCCTGAGTAACCCCCTCCACAGGCTGGGTCATCTGAGTGCATTGATAGATTGCCTCAATCGCCATCGCACAGAAACCCGAAGCAGGGAAGACGATATCGGTGCCCATCTTGTGGTCCAGAAGCCATGGAAGGTCACCGAGGTCGAGTGTCTTGCGGAAGGTGGGTGCACTCCACGGGGAGTTGAGAATCTTACTCCCCAGCAAATCGTGGTGAGGGAATGGGCGATATCTCCATTCCTTGGAGGCTTCAGACTCATACCAATATTTAGTCTGGTGGTTCCACGCGTAGTTTGGCAAATCAACAATCAGGGACGGACGCTGAGCGTCCGATGGGTTTTTGTTGACTGCGCCGAGGTCCAACGGGCCGCCGGCGATAAAGAATCGGCCAGCGACGTCAAACAAAGACAAAGCTGAGGTCGGGCCACGCTTTGCGGCGGCTATGTAGGTGGCATTTTGGGCGTCGCCTGAGAGTGACTTTTTGATCTGGGAAATCGGGCCCGCTAAAGCACCGCTAGGACCCAGTTCAATCAAGAAGTCCGCTGACCCGGTCGACAGCATAGAGCTACACGCTTCATTGAAACGCACCGGAGAGACCATGTTGGTCTTCCAGTACTCTGGATCAGCCTCTCCCAGCATCGGCGAGCCAAGGACGGAGGAGAACATTTTCACGGCGGGTGAACCTGAGAGAGGCTTCCCGCAATGAGCCTGTAGCAAAGAGATGTAACGATCACCAATCTCAGCCATGTACTTGGAGTGATAGGCCAAATTGACCTGTAGCAAACGGGCAAAATGGCTATCTTGTTCGAGCCGGTCCTTGATCTCATTCAGATGTTCAACCTTTCCAGAGAGCGTCACGCTGGAGCCGCTATTGAAGCAGGCGATTTGCACTGTATCTGAGTTAGGGCCGATGTATTTGACGGCTTCTTCTGCGCCTAGGCCTACAGCCATCATTCCAACGCCCTTTTCGGCAGTTTGCGTTCCAGCCAATTCTTTGGCGGCCTGGCCACGGAAGAAGGCAATCTTTATCGCATCTTCCGGAGTCAAGAGACCTGCGGCGTAGGCTGCGGCAATCTCTCCAGAGGAATGGCCGACCACACTTTCGGGTTGGATTCCCCAGGATTTAAGAAGATCAATTAAGACCAGCTGCAATGCCGTCACTAGTGGCTGAGAGAATTCAGGCTGACGCAGATGCTCTGGGCTTCTAGGTTCCACCAGCTCTTCTAGCAATGACCAGGTCGGTGCCTGGGGCAAACTCTGTAGTGCCGAGTCCAAGCCTTGGAGAACCTGCTTAGCTTGTGGGAATAGCTCCACCACACCTTTACCCATTTGAGACCACTGGGCACCCTGGCCTGTGAACACAAAGCCAACACGAGGCTTCTCGGGGCTCTTTTTGCCGGTTACAAGAGATGCATCGTCTATTTGGGACTTGTCGGTGAGCAGGAAGCCACGAGTGAAGAGACTACTTCGCTGGGCCAAGGTATGAGCCAGGTCTGATAGCTGCACCTTGACTCGAGGATCGAGGAGATGGCGCTGAAGGTCCGCAACGTATTTCTTCAATGAAACATCATCATTCGCAGAAAAGGTGAGCAACTGGGGTCGTGCGTTTGGCAAATCCACGTCCTCGTCGTCAAAGAAGGACTCAACTTTCGTAAAGGAGGAGACGTGGGGAATCTGCTTTTGACCCAAGAAGGAAGCCGCATCTTGAATCACAACATGGGCATTGGAGCCACCATAGCCGAAAGAATTCACGGAAGCAATCCGAGAGGCGAAAGCCTTGGGCCAGGGCAAAGCCACCCGGGAGGCCTTGACTTTGAGACCCTCAAAATCAATCTTTGGGTTTGGGTCGATGAATGTGGGATTTCCGGGGATGATACCCTTTTCCACCGCCAGCACAGCTTTGATGAATCCGGATACGCCAGCGGCAGGTTCAGAATGTCCAATGTTACTCTTGATTGATCCAATTATCAGAGGTTGGTTCGCTGGCCGGGTGGGAGCGAAGACTGCAGCGGCAGCCGCGACCTCAATTGGGTCACCTGCATGTGTATCAGTATCAGACCTCAGAATGAAAAACAGCGGACTGGGAAGTCTTACCTGCTAAGGTACCTGTTCCGTGCGCTTCCAAATATCCCACCTCATTCATATCAGTGATGCTGGCGGCAGCAAATGCGGCACGCATAGCGGCAACTTGAGCCTCCCCATTTGGACTGGCAATACCTGGCGTCCATCCATCGCTATTTGTTGCAGTTCCGCGGATGATTGCGCGGATAGGATCACCGTCCCGCAGTGCTGCATCGAGTCTTTTAAGAATAACGGCGTTGATTGCCTCGCCTTTACAATAGCCATCTGCTTTTGCGTCGAAAGTATGACAGCGGCCGCTAGCTGATGAGGCGGCACGCATGGCTCCCATGTCTTGATTTTGGTCGGGGCTGAGGTAGAGGTTTGCTCCGGCCACCACCGCGCCTTCAACCTGGCCGGTTTGAATATATCGGCAGGCAACATCAACGCTGACTAGACTCCCTGAGCATGCGGTATCAATAGTCATACTAGCCCCCCTGAGGTTCAGGAAGTGGCTGATGCGGTTACTCAAAATGGCGCGGCCTACTCCAATCGTCATCCCATCGACTCGGTCCTCGGGATCGCGCATTTGCATATCTTGATAATCGACTGCATACGATCCCACAAAGCAGCCATAGGGGGCTCCGTTGAGAGACTCCAATGACAAGCCGGCATTCTCCATCGCCTCATAGACTACTTCAAGTAGTTGTCGCTGCTGTGGGTCAATAGCGATGGCATCAGCAGTCGATATGTTGAAGAAGCCGGGGTCAAAATCGGCCGGATCAACGTCTTCGATGAACATGGCGCCTGGTGTTCGAACGGTATGGGGCTTTCCCGACTTGTCATAATGGCCTTCGAGACTCCATCGTGAAGCGGGAGGGTCATTTGTGGCAACACCTCCACGCTCGAGAAACTCCCATAGCTTGCTTGGATTTGTGCTATGGCCCGGCAAACGATTTGCTAGCCCAACCACGGCGATTGGATCTTGCCGGTATTGGGGTTTGGCGACAGCTGGCTCCTCCTGAAGTGGCACCGGGAGGGAATAGTTTTCGCTGCCTGTGTGATTGATGACCATTTTGTTGTTCCTGGTGTGATATTGGGATTGAACCTCGACTGGACATCCACAAGCTTGAGCATCCTCTTATACATATACATCCTTCTAATCTTAAGCTGTTGTAGATTGTCATCACAGTCTGGGCCAAGCTCTTCGCGATAAGCTGCTACTGGTTTCCGTGTGTATCTGTCGAAGCCTGTAACTCAAACATTCTCCACGTGTATGGGAGATGGATCCATCTCAAGCTGACGTGAGCTGCCAGGTCAGCTTCCTCTAGAGCTCGAAGCCCCACAAATCCTGCAAGATCAGCGATGCACCATAATCAGCTAACCACATCGGTGTTCGCACAAATTATTAAGGTTGCTATTGGGCTTGTTCATGGTAAATCTTCAGGAATTTCAAAGCTGACCCACTTTAATTGGCTTAGAGCGATAATGCCCTGGGCAAGCGAAGGGCTTAGAAATCTGGATAATACAACCTTGAAAGAGGACGTGGGTCTGTTACTGGCTGAGCTGATAGATCCTGTCGCTTTTCTCCAGGGGGTGTTCGCAATTTCCACCTCTGGTCACGAAATGGGAGAGATTTTGGGACTTCCAGCGGCGAAGTAAGCACCCACACCTCCAGGGCTGACCAGGTGGGCACTATATTTACACTTGCGGGATATAAGAAAACTGGACTGGATTACACGGGAAATCAATGCGAATATGCACTTATTGGATATGATGCCTGCTGTGCCTATCTAGACCTTCGTAGAGCAAATTGAGAAGAGAAAGTTAACTTGGGGTCGAATTTGTACTTCCTACTTTATTTATACCGTTATGTCCTTGCTTATACTCCGTACACGGATTGTGTCTCGAAATCAGTACATCAATTGATAGTTCATGATCCTTTTTTACTACTATATCCTCGATGGAAGTGATCAAAATATATATAACACCACATCTGATACCCCAGTTGGTCTTGGCAAACCTGCTTGTGTTTTTCAATGAAATATTTACATCGCATCGATAATAAGGGACCTCAGTAGTAGAGACATCATAATAGCCCTGGAGTACTGAGACTTGAAGACTTGAGATCCACCTGTGGACAAATGTACTCTTATCTTAGACATACACGCTAAACTCTTTACGGTAGTGGGCATACCGTCTCCAAAATTCCTAACATTCCAGACTGCACCCTGTTAACAGAATGGCAAAAAATTCTCTCGTACTCCCTCGTCCAGGGACAAAAAGTACCAATGACACCCAAAAGCCAATTAGGGCTCCATCTGAAGCTCTTTTCACCTCAACATTTGGCAATCTCCTACCAAAGGCATCATACCTAGAGACTCCAAACGGGCAAGCAGCATATTACTCTCTACCGCCAGTCTCAGCTTCAGCTCCAGAATCAGGGAACCAAGTCTCACGTGTACTATTCGTACACGGCGTTCAGACGTCGGCAATCGGCCTCCAGCCATTAGCCACGTCTCTATCAGCGCGCTTCCCATCTGCACACTGCGTACTACTTGATTTATGGGGCCACGGGCTAAGCGATACCCCTATTCTAGCGCATACACCTGAATTATTCCATGAGTTGCTTCTAGCATTAATGGACCGGCTGGGATGGCCTGATGCGCATTTTGTGGGGTACTCGTTTGGAGGGTCGACGACAGTGTCGTTCACGGCTCGGCACAGCGAGCGTGTTACATCGATAGTGCTAGTTGCACCGGCGGGGTTGGTTCATGCGGCGCAGTTGGGAGAATTGCAGAGGAGGTATATGGCGGGTGGGGAGGGATTGGAGGAGCAGGCGCGGGACTGGGTGTTTGAGTGGCTGGAGGGAGGTAAATTGGTTGTTCCTGTGGATTGGAAGGAAAGAGTTGAGAGGGGGGAAGTTGTTGCGGAGGCAGTGCGGGATTGGGAGGTTAGAGAGCATCGCGGCCATGTAGCCAGCGTGGTGGGGATTGTTCGGGATGGGGGTGTGTTTGATCGAGATGCAGAGTTTGCTGTGGCGGCGAAGAAGGGAATCCCGAATCTGTGTATTCTGGGAGAGTTGGATGATTTGTGTAGTGTGCAGGATTTAGCTACGGTTGGGATGCAGAATGTTTCTATTATTCCGCAGGTCGGACATGGTGTGGTAAGAGAGAAGGCGCTAGATGTTGCTTGCCTCATCGAGAATTTCTGGAATGCATTATAGCTAGTACCCACTAGGTATAGATGTCGACATATATACCAACTATGTAGCATCTAACTGTCTTATATTTTAGAAAGAATAAGTGGACGAACCTTCAAATACTACTCGCTGTACAAACGCGGGTATCAACGGAAATCAATGAACTTGTTACCAAGTACTGCCCAGATGATCAACATTGGATGGTAGGCCTCGGTAGTAGCCCAAATCTAGATGGGCGCAACGCGGCAAAATGCTCAAGATCAATATATAAAGAGCCACATGATACTCGATCGGTAGCCAGGGCAATGAAAGAAGAGAGAGATAAAAAAATCTAACCAAGAGAATAACTATGATACACCGGAATCATGACAAGCACCAGATTTATCCACGGACTTTTCGGTAACTTGGCGGGTGCCACGACTGTTTGATCATCTTGCCAGCCCAGACTGGAACCAGAGATACAGCTAGCACAGCAAACACGCGCCACAGCCAGTCCAGGGTGATCACGAAACGTAGGTCAAAGTACTCGCCTAGGAAAGGAACACTGCCTGCGTATACAAGCAGCGTACCAATCAGACAGACGATCATGACCGGGTGCCAGGTTGTAATTGCAGTGGCGACCATGCCAAGCTCATTGAGTACGAGAGCCGTGAAGGAAAGACTAATTAGGCGCGGCCCTGTGATAGTATCCAACAATATCTGAGAAAGACCCTGGATCACTGCACCCTGGTAGACAGAAATGAGAACCCAGCCAAAGAACGAGCGGTAGCTTAAACTCTTCCCTGTCTTGAGCTCTTTGTAGAGCTCTGGGTAGAGATTGGCTAGATGCTCGTCCACATCCCGATCAAAGGCGAGAGAAAAAACGGGTGCGTTGGTGTAGACGGTCGCGTAGCCGACCATGAGCCAGTTGATGAACAAGCCCTTAGGATCGAAGTGGCTGGCGATGCTGTACATCGTCTGGCAAACACTGATGATTAACCCACGGTGCATGATGAACTGTGCTAGTTTAGCAGACCGCTTGTATGAGTTGCGGCCGTGCCAGACTAGAAGCTTGGTGATATGGTGGAACTGCGTGATACTGAAATCAGCGGCCAGGGAGGCCTGGCGGCCTTCCTTGCCCACAATACCAATCCCGACATCGGCTGCTTGAATCATCGAGACATCGTTGCCACCATCTCCAATGCAACACACACGTTTCTTGGTATGTTGGCGAATGAGCTCCGCAATCTCAGCTTTCTGCGTAGGGGAGCATCGGCATGCGATCACGGCGGGGAGTAGCACCGCGACAGAGATGAAAGCTGTTTTGAATTGGCTGAGCATGAGGTTCAAGGACTCGCCATCAATCAGCAGGCAGCAATCAGTCTTGTTGCGCAAGAAGTCAAGAGCTTCTTGGGCAGTCGACTTGTTTGTGACTTTCGTGACTGTGTGAATGTACTGGCCCCGGGAGACCAATTTAGCAGAAATAGCGACACAACGCGCTGTCTCCACTTTGTCGCCCGTCAGCATCCAGATCTTAACACCGGCATTGCGTAGCAGCTCCAGAGAGGATTTCACGTCGCGCTGCAGCCGATCTTCCACTCCAGTCACACCGGACAGCTCTAAATCTTGTTCGAGGTATTCGCTGACAACCTTCGCCATGCCCGCATCCCGCCCTTGGAAAGATAGCGATGCTTGCTTGTATTTAGTAGAGAAGGCTTCGTATTGCTCTGCGGAGATTCGTTTGCGCCCAACAACGAGAGTTCGCAATCCTTCACGAGCCATGTTCGTAGTCTCTTCGTCCAGCCAGTCATTCGCTTGAACAATAGTGGTCATTACAGTATCTGCGCCCTTCTGATAGAACCAAATTTCGCTATTGTCTTGGCCGGATTCAGAGTTGTTTTCATCGTGTTCGAATTGAATGATAATCCCCATTCGCTTGGAGTCAGATGTGAACGGGAAGATGTCGAGAATTCGAGCCCGGACCACAGCCTGCTTCGAGTCGGTGGATTCTAGGACGATACTTTTTCTGTCTCGGTATGCTAGCTTTAACCCGACTTCTTCGGTATATCGAATAATGGCGATTTCATCAGGGGACGACGCTTGATAGCTCGTCACCTTCCGGCCGTCCTCCTCCTCCTCTGTGGTCGGTGTGACGTTATGGCAGAGAGCAAGTGCTAAGATGATGTCCCGGACGCGGGAACCAATCTCTCTTCTTGTCCGCGGCGCTGTGGCATGGCCGGCCTGAGTTCCAAAGACAGTCGAAGGAGTGATCAAGGTACTACCCGAAAGAGCAAAAGCTTGACGAATAAATGAGGCAACTTCATCCATTGCTTCATTGGCATATGATACAGTACCAACGTGTATCTTTTTCAGCTCCATCTCATTCTGGGTTAACGTTCCCGTCTTATCTGAAAGTAGATATTCGATCCTTCCTAGGTCTTCTGGAATTGTACTGGTGCGGACGACGGTTCCTGGAATGTCTTTGTCCCGTTCGATGAACCGCCCATATACCGACTTGGCCATGTCCAGATTGACCCGAAGGCTCATGGGAATAATTGTGGAGAAGAGAATGAGATAGATCATGATCGCAACGTACCATTCCTTGTCGTTTGTCGGTTGGAATCTTTGCAATCCGACAAGGATGATCGAGAGAGTAAGTGTGAGAGCGCAGAGAATTTTGGTAAGGTTGTTGATTTCGAGTTCTAAGAGGCCGATCTTCGACCGGGAAGCGGAAGTCGAAAGCGAAGCCCGGGTTTGCGACCCTGTATAGATGATGACAGCGTAGGTGATGGTATTAGACGCAAGAACAGTGTTGGCCCAGGCGGTATTGTCGATTGTCAAGGGAGCTGACTGACTTTCAGCAGGCCCATGCGTTCCTTCGTTGTGTGGAGGCCCAGATGATTTGTCAACATGAGCATCATAGAATCCAGTGGGTGGTCCCAGCCCAATAGTCCCAACAAATTCATTGACTCTCTTATCAGGAGCGCTAGCTGTGATCTGTAGTCGACCTAAATCGCTCAGAGGGAGCGACTGAGACAGCATGGAAGGCAAACGCAGCTTCCAGTCAGTCTCGCCGTCCAATTGATCAGTCCGTATGAAAGTATCGCCCACAGATGAATTGTCAACACCTTCACCACCCTTCGATGCGGTGTTGGCTGTCGGCTCGGTTGATCCCTCGCCTGGTTCGAGCAAATCGGAAGACGCCTCAGTGACAGGTTCTTCCGTCAATGATTGACGAGGGCTGGCAGAGTCATTCGAAATACTCTTCAGAATTACCACATCGGCGGGAAGGCGTTGGTTCTTGCGGACTTTTAGCACATCACCAACTTTCAGGTCTCGCGATTTTTTTGTGACCTCCATCGCGTTGGATCTTCCTAGTGCCAGAACGCAGTATTCTTCCGCATTGGCTTCGGCGTCTCGTCGCCGGCGACCAATATCGTCAAGTGCCTCTTTACCCAATGATATTGAAACCACGAAGGCCAATGGCGCAATGTAGGATGACATATAACCAATCCGCAGCACCGGGATGACCTGTGATAAAGCCACAAGCAAGAAGTAGATGTTGAAAAAGAAGGAAAATTCGTTGTAAAGGGTTCTCGGTAGAAAGCTCCATGGTGTGTACTTCGCGTTCGAGACCACATTAGCCGGATACTTAGCAGCCTGGTACTGCCCGACAAGTACTTCACGGGGAGGTTGGTTCTCGGATTCATTGTCACTTGATCCAAATCGGATTGATGCGTCTTGCAGAAACGCGGGAGTTTTGAATATTGGGAAGCGGAATCGGCTGCCTTTCTTGGTAGGTTCATCGTTGAAATCGCGAGTCGAGGCTCTGCGGTCGAGGAGAGGTGCATCGTCGTCTTCTAGATTGCGGGAGCTTGCATGTGAGTCCCGCAATCCTTGTTCCTCTCCGTTATCTAAAAGCGCATCGGTATCATCCTCCAAGTCTTCGTGTCCAGACGCACTGCGTCTCCACCGACTTGCTGCTCCAACACGCAAGTTGCGCAGCGCGATACCCGGTCCATAGCTTCTTTTGCGGCCAGTATAGTCCCGAGACTCATGATGCTGTTGAGGCGATGTCGTGCTGGGGTCTAGCTCTTCTAGATCCAAGTCATCGTCCGAGTCCGAGAAGGTGTCAGGCGCATCGGAATGGTCTAGGGGGTGTAGGTAGTCGGATGAGGAAGGCATTCTTGAAAAAGCTGGGATGATTCAAGTCAAATCGACTGCGCTGGCTGTATGCAAGGTTGTGCTTTTGGGCCTTGCATCAAAGGAAGGTTCATCTCAAGTATATGTTGTCATGTGCGGTGGTATTGATCAAAACGCATATGCAGCATGGTGCTGAAACAGTGGAGGGATGCTGCTAGGGTTCGAAAAAGGGAACAAAAAGCTTCTTTGTGTCAAATTCAGTCAACGCAACAATCATAAAAATCCGGAAATAGTGTAAAACAGAGTCTCTTGAGTCTCTTTCAAGGTTGATCGATGATTGCCTATCGGGACACGCAATTCACATGAGTGCATAACCAGTTGACGTAATACTGCACTTTTAAGGTTGCTTATGTACATAGGCATAAGGAGGTCGGACTATCAGTTAATCCGAATCACGGGTTTGTATTTTTCCTATTCGGGACGCATCCCGATGACTCAGCGACTTCATTTGGCCGGGGCTCCGGGGATAGGCTGAGATCGCCCTTCGCTGTCGCAGTGTTCAGGATAATCCGACTGCTTGGTTTTTTTCACCATCAGCTGATGCGTTCATGATCAGTTTATTTCTTTGAGTTTTTGCTTTGTTTTATATCTACATCGTTTAATGGATTCTTAAGTTAACACCTTCGACCCCCCGTTTTTCTTTACGATTGTTGATCACCTGAGGCGTCATTGGAGACGTGTCAGGTTGGCCCCTCCGGACTGCGTGCCACATCGACGGTCAGGCTGGCAATCGAGAACAACTTTGCACATATGGCGCACCAAGCGACCGACAATGACTCGGAGTCGTGGAATCCGGCATTACGGCCCGAGAAAAATAATACTCCTATTACTATGAGCTCGATCGAGGGTGGATTGTCTCAGCCTAATGCGGCGCATGAGCCAAAGGACCTTGCCGATGTCATATCTCCACAGAGTGAGGATTTTTCTGCATGGGATATCTCCGATGAGGTAGACGCGATTCAGCCTCAACACGCAAGCTTGGACGTGCTAGTGAACAATGCATCACCAGCAGTCGACCAGGCCGTCTGCCCAGATACCGATTCCGTTGATAAGACCAGTCCTATTCCCGAAGAGACGAGTGAAGCAATTCAGAGATCTATCGAGCCATCTATTGTGACTGCAGATCCCGCCCTAAACACGACTCTGCCAGAAACTCAGCCAGCGCAGCCCGCGCCGGCAGTTCAGACCGAATCACCTCCAATCCAATCCGATATAGAGGGTGGTAATAGCCTCCCAGCCACTATAGACCAGCCACACTCTGTTCAAACCGGAACATCTCATACCGGAGCTCCCACTATCACATCGGAACAAAGAACCACCCCGGAGGCGACTTTTGCGGAAGAGACTACACTTTCAACAAAAGGACAACCGACAGCAGCCGAACCTACGCTGGACACTTTCAAACACGAGAATGCCACTCAGTCCACCCCCACCGAGGAACTGTTCGCACGAACAGACGAGGATGCTGACTCGGAGGGTCTCTGGGCCAGCTTTGAGAAGGACCTTGGCAATACTCTACCCCCCACCGGAGAGGCTACGCCCGATAGAGAACCTTCCCATACTATCCCAGAGCTTGCTACAACCTCTACCCAAATCCAGGATAGCGACGCACCAAAGGTTGTTGAAGGTGTACGTCCATCGCCAGAGGAAAGGGCATTTACGGGTGCGACCAACGACGGCCACCAAGATCCACCCGCAACCGTCGTGGATACACCCACTAAGCATGAACCTGTCTGGGCAAATGAACCGAAAGGGGAAGTTGGTTCTGATGAGGACAACTTCTTTAACCAACTAAACACCCAGACAAAGCCTATATTTGCGGAAGCTGAGTCCAGGTTTGAGGAAGGGGTCCCACTGTTAGATGAATCTACACCGGCTTCGCCCCAGCGCCCCCTGGATGGAGGAGAATCGATCGACAACGTTTTTTCCAATGATGAAAACGACGCAGATGACTTCTTCAGCTCGCCCCCAAAGCTCGAGGCTCAGAATGACGGTGAGGATTTTTTCGCCTCCACCTCAAAGGAAGAGGCCGAGGAGCAACCCCCTGCTCATCTCGCCCGAAAGAGCACGTCTCAGGTTTTGGAATCGGTTGGGTTTGCTCTTGACTCCCCAGCTAGCGACACTTCGGCTGCGGCGCAGTTCAATGATGCTTTGAAGGCTGCGTCGTTGGAGCCCCAGGCAACAGCCGATCCCTCAGAGGAAGAGCTAGCGGCACGGTGGGAAGCTGAGCTAGGAGATTCACCGGATGATGATTTGGCGGCCCGTTGGGAGGCAGAATTAGACGATGACGATATACTGCTTGAGACTGAAGCCGCCGAGCCTGTCTCTACACAGGGCCACATTAATCAACCCCCTGTTCAACCCACCAATTATGGTCCGTCGGCTGGTTTGAATGGTCCGTTCCAGACCCCCCAGGCCTTTTCTCAGCCAAGACCTGTTCCAAGTATATACACACCCCATCAACCGTCCACCGGTGATCTACTGCAGGGTGTTCCTCTCCCAGGCACTGCGCCGCCAGTCACCGGTGCGATGTCATCATACTTCTCGCAGGCGCCGCAGAACCCCGTGGCAGTTAGGGGAGAGAGCTTTGCTGAGCGGCCGAAAGAGGGTTACAAATCACCTTACGACCTTCCAGAAGATATCCGGCCCCGAAAACCAGTCGTTGCCCAGAAGCCTATTCCTCCAGCAGTGACTAGTATGCCTCCACCTCCTCCCCCAGGTGCATCTGGCGTACTGATTCCTGCTGCGGCTGGCTTCGCACCTCCGACAGCGGCCCCATTAGCTGCTGCTGCCCCCCCTGCGCCCAAGAATTTCTATGAGGAACTTCCTCTGGCGCCACCGCGGTCTAGGCCTGCTAGCTCAGGTCGGTACACCCCTAATCCGCAGGCGGCGCCTACGTTGGCCGGGTCGTCACTTCCTCCTCCCCCCCAGGTTCAATATGCTGCTGCTGCACCACCGGCCACACAGCCTATCGCCCTCCCAATCCAATCCACACTTCAGCCACCTGAGCAGCTAGATCCGTATGCTAGCCTAGCATCTAGTGCTCCGGCCGGACCTCCTGCCATAGCAAGGTACTCTCCTCAGCCTCCTGGTTTGCAAGCTCCCTCAAAGCCACCTTCGTTGCCGAGATATTCTCCTGCGCCCCCTCCCACCTCTGCGGGCCGCAATCGTTATGCCTCACAGCCGCTTAATGTTCCTGGCCAAAATTTGCCTTTCCAGCCACGGACATCAAGTCCGCTTGCACATCATGAAAAGGTTTCTTACCAACCTGATCAATCACACAAACCGCCATCTCTCGAGCCTGCGATCAATCTTTCTCCGCCGCGCGGGCAAGGAGCTGGCTTCGGACAAATGCCACCTGGCGCTCCGCAATACCTTAATGGTCCTGCCAGCATACCGCGGAGAGACAGTGCGGGATCACCTGCGCAGTCGTCTCCGCCTCAGAGTCGCTATGCCCCTCAGGAATATCTCAATGAATTCGCCCAGCGTCTCGCACCGGCTCCGGAATCCGCTCCTCCTGCTCCCACGACGAATGTATACACGTCTCCACCACCTAGTGATATCCAGATGGGCCCTCTTCGCAGGTCCCAAACCCAGTCACCTTCCCGGGACTTGGCAAGCCCAAGTTCCTACGGCCAGAACTTTGATACCCTCCAACGGCCGGCTTCGGTTCAAGTTTCAGGTTCACCGACTAAAAGTGTGAATCCGTATGCTCCTATTTGTGCTCCTTCTCAGACCCGGGCTCCGACGCAGCACCTGGAATTTATCGCCCCCAATGATGGACTGGAGCATGATCCTCTAGAGCGATGGAAAGGTGCTCCAATCTTCAAATTCGGGTTCGGTGGAGCCATTGTATCTTGCTTCCCTAAGCACATTCCTCGCTACTCTGTTGGTCAAGTGGCGCCAATGATTCAACCCACTCTTGGTGAACCGAAAATATCACAGCTTAGTACATGGCTGCCCTCCGCTGATAACATTGTCCAGCACCCTGGGCCACTCAAAGCAAAGTCGAAAAAGAAGGATTTGATTGCTTGGCTTTCTAGCAAGATTGCAGCTTTCGAGCATTCCGACCTTCCAAGTTACGAACAAGTTCAGCCCGATACGCACAAGCGCCAGGAGGAAAAAGCCATTCTCTGGAAGGTCGTCAAACTTCTGGTGGAGAATGACGGTAATCTGGAGAGTTCTCCAGAAATTCAGAAGTCTTTCCGCCAGATCATCTTCCCCAACCTACCCGACCCCGACGCAGACGGATCATACACCAGCACCTTAACTGCCGCGGGAGGGCTTACCCCTTCGGAAATGCCTTCGCAACCTGATGCTGTTGATGCAAAGTGGCTGGAAGAGCTTCGCTTGCACTTGATCCGTGGTGATCGGGAGAAGGCCGTATGGAGTGCTGTCGACCGACGTCTTTGGGGACATGCAATGATCCTTTCATCCACCATGGACAAGTCGATTTCGAAGCAGGTCACGCAGGAGTTTGTCCGCCGCGAGGTCAGATCCAAAGCCGCAAACACTGAGTCACTTGCAGCCCTCTACGAAATCTTCGCTGGTAATATCGAAGAAAGTATCGACGAACTCGTGCCCCCGTCTGCTCGAGCAGGTCTGCAGTTGATCAGCAAGGCCGATGGTCAGGGCTCCACTAAGAATGCCCTCGAGGGTTTAGATAAGTGGAAGGATACCCTAGGGCTGGTCTTGAGTAATCGAAGTTCTGAGGATCACCAGGCACTGCTTGCCCTTGGCCGCCTGCTTACTTCTTATGGACGGACAGAAGCAGCTCACGTTTGTTACATCTTCTCACATGCTGCTGTTTTCGGTGGCCCAGATGATCCACAGGCCAATATTGTTCTCCTTGGTGCCGACCATCAGCGCTGCCCTTCTTCCTTGATGGATGAAGATGCTATCCTGCTCACTGAGGCGTACGAGTATGCTACATCTGTGCTCGGCAACTCCTCAGCCGCCCATCTGCCACACCTGTTGGGCTTTAAGATTCTGAATGCCAGGTGCCTCGTAGACCAGGGTCGCAATTCGGAAGCGCAAGCCTATTGTGACGCAGTGGCATCGGCATTGAAAGCAACCACTCGTCCTTCGCCGTACTATCACCAACACCTCTTTGCGGAAGTTGAAGAGCTATGTGCACGTCTGCGCCAAACAACCAGCGATAGTGGCTCTTGGATATCGAGACCAAGCATGGAGAAGGTCTCTGGGTCTATGTGGGCTCGTTTCAATAGCTTCGTGGCAGGTGATGATAGTGATGCTGCATCGACTGGCTCCGGTAAAGGTGGTGAGCAAGCGGAATTTGGACCTTTTGCAAACGTGGCTGGGACCCCAACAATTAGCCGCTCACCTTCTGTGTCTGATATATACGGTTCTTATCCTGGGACAGCAGCCGGAGTACAGCCTATTGCTATTAATGGCCCGTCCAGATATCACCCATCGAGCCAATATGCGCCCAATGGCTCGCCTGAACAGTTCAAGGGCCGATCTTCAATGGACTCTCAGAGATCTGCTTCGTACTTCCCGCCCGTTGGACAGCGTCGTAGTTCACAAGAACTCTCACCCTCAATTGATCAACAGATGTCGTATGGAGGCCCAATCTATGGGTCACCAAACGCAGGTGGGTATCAACCAACACCACCCCAGTCCTCTTACGTCCCTCTTGCTCCAGTAAAAGAAGCTCTATCACCTGCTGAAGCTCCTCCGGCTGCACAGCCCGTGGTGAATGGCCTCTTTTACCAGCCTCCAGGACAGGCCGCCACAGCCAGCGAATCCCCTTACTACCAAGGCCCTCCTGGTATGCCGGTTGGTATATCAGACTCAGAGTCACCCTACGCACCTCCCGTTGCCAGCTCCTCTTACGAACCGGCTTCTTACGAGCCGGTCGCGGCTGGTGTAGACATGGGATATGCCGCCGAGGACGAGGATATGCCACCTACCGCAGAGCAGACAAAGAAGAAGTCAATCATGGATGATGATGATGACGATCTGGCTGCCCGGGCAGCGGCTATCCAAAAGGCGGAGAACGATCGCATAGCAAATGAAGCGTTCGCGAAAGCTGCCGAGGAAGATGGTATGTATCAAGAACTCCCGTTGCTTATCTCACTTGCTAATCTGACTTCTGCTACAGCTAAGAAGGGTGCCCAACAATCTGGCAAGAAGGGCTGGTTTGGTGGTTGGTTCGGTGGAGCGAAGAAAGAGGAAAACAACTCGGGTGGCGGTCCTATCAGAGCCAAACTTGGCGAAGAGAGCTCGTTTTACTACGACAAGGATTTAAAGAAATGGGTCAACAAGAAGGACCCCGGTAGCAGTGCCCCTGTCCGTGCCACCCCGCCTCCGCCCCGAGGATCCGCTCCCCCTAGTCGGACTGCGAGCTCGGGTAGCATGCCACCGAACGGTGCGCCTCCGATGCCCCCAATGCCGGTCTCTGGCAGCAGGCCTCAATCTTCCTCAACCGCTGCCGCCCCACCTTTCTTATCATCCAGCCCTGGCCTCTCTGGTCTCGCGCCTCAGCCTCTCCCTCGGTCTGTTTCTACGGGAGCGGCTATGCCAACACCGCCTGGTAGTTCCAGCGGTCCGCCACGGCCGTCTTCGTCCTTGACTCATGCTAGCTCAATCGACGATTTGATCGGTGCGCCTCAGGCGCGCAAGGGAAACACGGTTCGCGGCAAGAAGAAGGGCCGTTACGTTGACGTGATGGCCCAATGATCATCTGACTTCATTTCGATGGTCGATGATATAGTGCTTACCAGTCTCCCGACTTGCTAACTGCTGTAATGTCCTTTTCTTTTGTTCCATTATCTTTGTTTCATTGTTATGCCTTTTATTTGTTATCGCATGATTTCCTTGATGAATTGCGTCCCCTACCCTTGAATAATATAACCCGCTGCTCAGGTTTTACTACCTGATTTGTCTTTGGACCAGCATACTGCATGTGTCTTGTTTCTTGCCCCGGCAGACACGCCATCTCTCTGCATTATCGCTCACTGAACGTCATTCGAAGCCTTGCTTTTGCACATAGCTTGAATTTTGCTGTTCTTTGGCGCGGCCTCATCCATGGAGTTGAAGGGCTCGTACTCCTGGCATTGTGTATACCACCCTCCTCGCCTTGTTACTCTATACTCGCCTAGCATTTTATTGCTTGCTGGAATTTTCGGAACTGGAGGCTTTTTCTTGCATGGCTTCTGACATGCACCTGTCTTAATAACGATTTTTAATAATTCATTCCGACCTTTGAACGCCTGAAACTTTGGAATATGCACATCGTAGCTTATATTTTACCACATTATCATGTGGTGAATGAATTGATATAATACTGAAACGTGACTATTAGTACGCTCGGTTGTTCGAGGGATGCATTGTTGGGGCAATACCGTTAAACAAGATTCCTCTCCCTCCCCACTACTTGGCAGATAAACGTAAAGAACCAGTGCCATTTCATTGACGAAGCCTGTCCATAACGAATGGAAAATCGAGTCAGTATTTGCACCAGCAAGCAGCAATCCCAAGTATCATGATAAAAAAAGGCTTACAGGCAACAACCTTAGGACTGAGTCTTCCAATACTGAGAACGCGACTCCAATCCTTTCCATCAATCCGCACCTTAGCCCAGCCAGACTCGGATCCCTCACTCGCCTCCCGCTTCCGATTAAGCTCACTGGGAAGCTGGCTCATCTGCTCCTGACTCATCTGCGCAGGATCCAAAGGCGGGTTCACAAGATCAGACCAGACACTCGCGATGCGCAACTCATCCGTAGAAATAGCAAGTCGTAGCGAGCCATGCATATTAGCAGATAATTCAAGCTTAGGAGATGAATTGGTGGACAGTGCCGTCGCAGCGCCCGCCGTGCTGAAAGAAACAGAATGCATCCCCGGCGCATCGGGCGCCATCACGCCCGGCTGTCGGCTTTTGCTATCTGTAGATGCGAGTTTGGTAAAGCGATCGGAGATACTCTTCAACTGCGCTAGATTGGGTAGAACGATGTGTACTTCCGGGTCTGGGCAGTGGGGCTCGTGCAGGCCTTCGACTGCTGACTCGTGGAGGATCTTGATGGGGACTTCTTGCGTGATCCATGTCTGGCGCTCTCGTGGCCCTCGATCGCCTGTTGTGTCGGCTAGAGCTGCTGGGTTCGGCTCGCCAGAGCGATCTGCGTCATTGTTGGTGGCCAAGGCCATGTTTCCGTCTGTCCATTCTGATGAGAGGACTGTTAATGCCAAGAGGGGGGTTCTGTCTTTTTTAGTTAGGCGGAGCTGTGTATGTGTTGAGCCCCAGGCGGATCGTAGAGCTCGGTTTAGGACGCTGATGTTGACTTCGATGTTGATTGCGTCGGAATTGGATTCTAGCTCGTAGGTCGTCTCATCGAAAATAGTTCCCTGGTAGATGGTCAATATGTAGATCAGATTATTAATTGGTTTTATTATCATTATGCGTACGACTGGTATTGATGCCCACACTTGTGTGCCTTGGTCGGGTATGATGGTAAAGCGGACCACCTCGTACTCCAGGCGCATCCAACATACCTTGCCCAGCGAGGACAGTGATGCCGTGAGCTCTAATCCAGTTAGCTTGGATCCTTTATCTAAATATTTAGACTTACTAGAGAAGGTCCTGCTGTCTTTTAATTGTGTTCGGAACCGCATTGTGCGAGTTGATGGAGGGATAAGGATCTTGGAACCTCCAGGGCTCCTAAAGTGCTTATCGCTATCATCAATGGCGGAGATGACGATTTCACATCTACAACTCTCTTCTCAAATCTTTCGAACTCGATGGCATTCACTTTTACATATATTCGTCTGTGTTACAATCTGGGAGTTCATCCGGGCCAAGAGACAAACTCGCAACCAACGCTGCTCCTACTCCAGAGCCATCCTCAGCCGAGTTTAGAGCAATCAAATCCAGTCTCTCTGGATCCCAATCAAAAATATCACGAAGACCCTGGACTGCTCGTCCCTTCAACATACTGTATTTACTGAACACTGAGCCATCGATCCCAACGTGGCACTGACGGATCCCTTTCTTCTTGCAGATGGCCGCAATTCCACACGCGTAGAGACGCGCCGCTCGCATCGCGATAAGGCCGATAAGATGACGACACGCCTTCAACTCGTCCATCGAGAGGTCCAGATTGAGTCTTTCCTTGAACACCCCTTTCATATCGGCTAGACCGGCTGAAATGTCCATCTCGACACTAGATAAAAACGATGTCTCTAATGAGTTGGCGGTCCGAAGACGCGATACATCTTGGCCCTTGAAGAGTATACCTTTCTCGTGCATTGCCAACATCACCAAGCGCAGCATCTCTCCTATGTATAGGCCAGCCACCATTTTCTCATAAATTTGCGTGCCTGGATGGGCGGACTCCGCGTCGAGTTGGCGGTCAAATGGAGTCAAAGGCAGCACCTTGCGCTCGTTATCAAAGGCACCATACTCGGTATTGATGATTACAGTTGCATCTTCCGGTAGTCCTGAGCCACGTAACTTGGGGATCAACCGGCATTCTTCCATGTACGCTGCATTGCAACCAGTACTGAAAATGCTACCTATCTTAACCTGCGGATCCCGGTAATGTGATGCGACAAGGGTCCCCGCTGTGTCGTTGATGAGGGCGACTAGTCTCACTGGGACGTTCTAGATTGATCAGCTCCGACTCAGAGTTGGTCTTCAACGTGAGCTTACCCTCTTTGCAAGTTCCTCTTCCAGCTGAGGTACTACATCATGCCCTACCACATCGGGAACATTAAAGTTTTTGGTCCAGCGCTGCAGAATGCCACTGCGGATAGATTTTTGCTCCACCGGGAATGAAAATGTGAACGCCAGCGGTAGTGGCTTTGAAGCACTGGCTTCAATGTGATTTTCCTTGAGGAACGATTCGATTCGGTCCGCAATAAACCCCCACAGAACTTCTTTTGTGCTTGTCTTGACTTCTTCCGGGAGCTTGTATTTCCGTTGACGTTGCTCGAAGTCTTGCCTTCCTATGGAAAGACAGACGTCACATACACGGATATTGGTTCCTCCCAGGTCAACTGTGAGAATGCGTCCTTTCTCCTGTCCTGTTGGGTATCTCATGATCCATGTGACGTTCATGGGCTTCATCACGTCAATATTTCAGTCAGTTCTACTCGATATCCATCCCGGGCTAGTACTGACAATAGACCCACCCTCAACGGTCAGACCTTTCTCCAGCTCCTGAGCAAAGTGATCGGAGATCATTTTCAATTTTGGAGGCTCGAGCAAGAACCAGTCTTCATATTGCTTGAGCGTGTAGGTGAGCTCTTCAGGAACACCTTCTAAAAGTTCTGGGCGATAGCGAAACCCTTGCATGATATGATGTTGGTAGAGAAGATACTTCTGTAGTTCTGTAGATCTGGATCTTGATATTGTACGGCATTAGTTCCGAGAACGCCATGGTGATCACATAGTGATAGAAATTGATTAAATAGGGTAATTTATTTTGATTTTCCTGTATCCATATCTGATATCATGGGAGATAGGAAATAATTGAATATTCATATTCCCCTTGCGTCTATAGAGACTATTTTCAAATAGCCTTATTTTTTTATATATAACTATTCTTTTAGAGCCTTAAAGAATTGCTTTTTTTTCAGCCCTTTGATATGCAAGATGGTAAAATAATATAAAATAATAATCATGAAATAGTAATTTCCCCCATATTAAAGGCGGATCTTCAATCTTCAATGGTTCGTTCGGCAACTCCACTAAAAGACCTTTAGCACCTTTCTCCCCTGGATATCCACTTCCAATTCAAAAATAATCAGAAAATCTTCCGATTGTTTTGATTCTTTTGATTTTTGCCTTTTTCACAATCTGATCAGAAAGCAGGTCTTTCTCCCCTCGCTCATTAGTACCCAATTCGCTCTCTCTCTCCGCACTCCCTCGCTTCTTCTCTCACCTTTGTACCTTTCTGACCTCTCCTCAATTTCCAATCATTTTTCTATTTTTCTATTTCTTTATTCTCTCTTCAATCTCTAGCTTGAGCTTATTGCTTGCCAAGTTCTGCACTTCTTAAGACGCGCGTCTCAGCATGCGGGCTCGACAGTCCTCTTTCCCGCCCTCGTTCCGACGTCCGTCACTTACATGCCACCCTCGAGCCAGTCGAGGCTCACTGTGACTTTTACAACCCCAGCTTAGGCTGGACATCTATTCGGCATGGCAACCAGTCGAATAAATCCGGATCGCCCTTCCATCCGCCTCTCCCCCTCCCACACACGAAATAATTCGCGTTCAGCCTCATTTGAAAGAATCCCAAGCTCCATCTACCAACAACTCGACCCTCTCCTTAGCAATCTCTCCCCCGAATCAACCCTCCAAGCCCTCACATCGACCGATGCAGTCCCTTCGAACGAACAAGCCGCCCATGATATCCTCTCGCGGAGCATCTCCCAGGTATCGCCCTCGGAACGCGCCCTAGGAATACGCGCTGCAGTAGCTGCCCAAAACTTGAATCTGTGGCATAAAGAGGTTCTGTCATGGGACTGGCCAAACCAACGCGACGCAAAGGTTGGTATGGGGTTCATTCCTCCATCTACCTCGAGTTCTGGCGGCAATCCCACCCCGGACTTCTCGGCTTCCCCTAGCAACACCCAAGAAAGCTACTATGGAAGCTTGTTGGCCAGCGTGGTCGAGCGATACGAGAGCAGAGCCGATGAAATCCGCGATGGAATGGATGATCTGAACGTGGAAGAATTGAAGGAGCACGTTTTGAATGCCCACATTCCATCAAGGTCTCGGCCCTCGTCGGCCACGAGCTGCGTGTCCGTGCCTCCACCGCTCAGCTATGTACAGCTGAGTGACTTTACGGCTGTCGTTACCGCAACTATCCTGCGAGCTCTTCCATATCTATCGCGACTGAACGCCCTACTTGCCACTTGGGAAGTTCGCCTTCATGTTTTACGCCAAATTCCTGGGCTGCTGAGAGAGCTCAGCTTGACCCGCTCCGCCCTTGACTCCTCCCTCCACGCCTTACAAACCCCACATTCTTCTGCCTCCGATTCGAGCGAATCCTCCGATGCATCCCTAGCTGCCGAGCATGTCAAACTTGAGTCCGCAGTTGTGGCCGTGGGGAGGCGAATGGACCGAATCCTCGACGCGTTGGAGGGTCGTCCAGATTCTTTGCCCGAACAATGGATTGATGACTTAGAAGCCATTGAGTCTGACTTTGCTACATGGGTGGTGGAGGCTGATAAATGCAAGGTTCACAATGAGTGGTTGCGGTCAAAAGCCGAGTCTGAAATGGCCGCGATGCGTGCAGCCGACCTCCAGCGTGCAGAGTCATCGAAGGAAGCAGGGCAGGACCCAACGCCTGATACAGCTGTATCGGAACCTTCAGATGATCTCCATTCCCCCCAGGAGCCCGCCGTCGAACCCGAGCGTGAAATCCAGTGCGGCCTCTCGTCCGATGACGCGAGATCAACCATCCCACAATCTATTGAACAATCGACGTTGCCTATTGAAGAAGCGCCGCTTCCTACAGACTGTGTTGAAGGGAACTCTTCGCCAAACCTAAAACTCTCGATATCTCTGGCAAAGCCTCCAATCGAAGAGAAGCAAGAAGATCTCACACCTGTGGCCGTGGCAGAGGACATAGACACGCCAACACAGTCCGACTTTCCTTCAGCTTCTGCGATCAGTCGACAGCTCTTTTCGACCCCTGAAAATATGCCTTGTGCGATTGATCGCACCTTGGAAAACAAGGAAAACATTCCTCCGCCCGGCTTCCAACAACTCGACGTAGCTATGTCACCACCCGGCCAACCTTCGACAAAACCGAGTCCATTGTCCGAGAACAAGGCTCTAGCTGAAGACCCCTTGCTTCAGCATTCCGCTACACCTGAAATGGAAGACCAGCATCCCGATCTAATCGTTTCTGTGGGCGTACCCGCCGCTAAAGAGCTCCATCCCTCTCATAGTCTCTCAGACTTACCTCGTGATACGGTGCCGGATGAAATAGAAACCAAATCCGGTGATGAGGAAAAGCCGCATACTCCACACTCCAACCCAACTGAGCCCATTTCTGAGCCGAAAACCATTAGTTCCCCTGTTGATCAAGATCCTAAGTCGCCGAACAGGCCGAGTGAACCGAATCAGTTTGATACTCCGGTAGCAGCAACTGTCTCCCCGGTGTTCACACCGAGCAGGTCAGACATCCGAGTACCGAAATCAAGAACGTCTGGTAGGGCTTCCCAAATACCCATGGCTGTGGCGTCACCTAAGTCGGGTTCAAACCATACGCCCGTTAAGTCTCACCCGCCGTCCAATGAAGGGACAGCAGAGCCTTGCCAACGAACTGTTCGCAAGCCGCTACAGAGCCCTATTAAACTGTCCAAATCCCGGTCAGGGAAGGTACTCGACAAAGATGGTAAAGCGACGCACAAAATCACCCATCGTCGTCGGACATCTACTGGATCTGTGGGCTCCTTGCTTTCAGACCATTCTTCTCTCATATCTAGCCCCGAGGCACTTGAGCCGCGCACTGCTTCCTCTCATGGAACGCCTGCTGGGACAGTATCCCACCCTAAATCCATACATCCTCCTTCCCATGGGGCTTATACCCTGAGAGAGGATCGTCTGCGTCACTTAGAAAACCAGAAGCCTGACCCGCGAATTTCTTTCCAGCAGAGTCGCGCGGTCAGCCTTCCCCTCGAGCGGTTTATCAACGAACGCTTGGATTTGGGCCTGGGAAGTGAGTCGGCGCCAGGTGTAGCTAGTGTGAACCCGTCTAGGACTAGGACACGCTCTGTTACATCTGCCGACTTCCCCCAACCCCCAAAGGTATGTGGACCGATTGTGTATTTGGTTAAATGCTCATTTTTAATTGATTATCATAGACAAGAACCAAAATCACATTCCAGGATACTTCTGCTGCAACTATCCCACCGGTTCCACGTCTCCCTACTCGCCACCATCAACTGTCCCGGGGGAAGTCTGCAAGTGACTTGAAATCTCAGAACGAGATGGCAAAGATTGCGGAACGAAACAAAAAGACATTTGGGATGAATTCCGCGCGAAGAGCCATGGAGCACCTTCTTCAGCCCAAGTCTCTTCGATTGCGGCAGCGACTCACTGCCCATCCAAGTCTCGAAAGCCTGGGTGTGAAGAGACAAGAGCTGTCATATGTAGAAGAGCATGAATCTGAGCGCACCGATTTCGGATTCCGCCCTTCCTCGCCAACCAAACACAACAAGCAACCGCGGGACCAGCTGGACGAAAAGATCAACTCGATTCTCAACTCGTTGCCTGGTCACATCCATATGGTGGACTCCAACCACGAAGTAGACACATCCTCATCATCCTCATCCTTGGACCGACGCATGCGGCACGGATCTGAATCTCCCACCGGTCCAACTCGCAGCAGCACTCCAGCGCCTTCTATGATGCTGATGCCCGCTGGTCGGAGACGGCATTCTCACGCCTTCAAGACAGAGGATAGCTGTGTCAAACTTTATCACCTCCACCACGGGGGCCAATCTGCACCAACAAAACTGTTCGTTCGCACCGTTGGTGAAGAGGGGCAGCGTGTGATGGTTCGTGTTGGCGGTGGATGGGCTGACCTCGGCGAATATCTTCGCGAGTATGTCATTCATCATGGTCGCCGTAAGGTGTCTGAAACGCCCCGTGTGGAGGTGCAGGGCATAAAATCACGTTCTTCGCCATCTTACACTTCTCCGGGTACTATGCTGACCCCGGCTACCACATATCTTACCTCCGGCCGGGCTACCCCCTCCCGACCACCATCCGTACTCAGTGCTCGGCCACCTTCATCCCTTACCGTTCACAAGAAACGACGAGGCTCAACTGCGTCTGATGCAATTGGCACCAGAGCAGTGACTACAGGCCACATACCCTCCTTCACCTCACCCCCACCCGCTGTCGCCCATCTCCCTTCCTCGACCGGCAGACGTCTTTCGGTGTCTTCCACCTATTCGGTCGGAGACGCCCACTCCCCCATTAACACCGCTTCTGCCTCCACGGCCAACGAATCCCGTTCCACTCCGCTGGGCTTAGCTGGTCCTAAACCGCGTGCTCGGTACGAATCCATGAGCCCAGAGGGTGAAGCCTGGGTTGCAGGTATTCTCCAAAAGACCCGCCGCTCTAGCTCTCATAACCCACCTCAATTCGCACTGAGCATGCAGCCAGACCACGTTGCCGATGACCGATTTAGTATTGGCGACGGCAGCGTGGTTGGACATTCCTTGCCCAAAGTTCGCAGCATTGGCGATATCGGGTCAATCGGCACAAGCAGACGGGTCGTACTGAAAGGTCTTGGATCTCGCAGGCCGTGAACTTCGACAGATGTGATCCCTCGCATATACATTTTGATATTTTTTTTTGATAGCCATATTTTTCGATGTTTCTATTTGCCCGCTGTACCCATCATGGCGCAGTCATTTTTATTCGCATCCTGAGCCCCGGGCTCTTGGACATATGGACATTGGCAGTACATCTTTGACACCGTCCTTTTATATCTCGGGTTTTTATCTCTTCTACTTGCATCAGCGTGGCGAATCTGTTCTCACTTGGTTTTGTGTTTGCGGGATTCGGTGTGGTGTTAGAGCTCAACAATACCCTACAGCTATCTGGTTGATAGAATGATATTTACATTTACAGTTTCATATTGCATTATATCTTCTACACCCTCCGTAATATGGATTCTTTGTAAACTGTGTTTCTCGATGTGCTTCTTCGACAGCCTCTTGCCGGCCCGTAGGTAACCGTCCCTCTGCTCTCTGCTGCACATACTGAACCACGCGTTCGGTTTCCTCCAAATCGTGATCAGCCTTTGCCAGGGCTTCTTTGTGGCCTGCAGGCCACCAGCAATCTTGGCATTGTCTTGCCGCAGCTTGCCCATCTGCGTTTCCTTGGCAGCGAGTTCGGCCTCCGGGGTTGGACCTAAAGTCTCGCTTAAAGTAGGAGGTAGTCGATAGAAGTTGGGTTTAGGCCCCTGTTCTCCAGAATCACTCTTTCTCCCAAAACGTTCATCTCCTCAATTGGCATGCCCGAAATAAGGTCCACATAAATGTGGGCGTTGCGTTTTCCTGGGCTCATGGAAATTGTACAATGGCATTGGTCTGTCGTCTGTTCTTGTTAGATAAAGGTGTTTTATCATAGGAAACGAAGGAAAGGAGAGAGGTGTGCAGGGGATATCGGAGTAACCTCTGGCAGCACTCGTCAAAGGCTTGATTCGCGCGCAGGGATTCCTTGATACCCCGGGACACAATTGCCAGCTGAGAATCCAGTCGGTCCTCTTTATTCGCTGATTGTGCTCATAGGTATCAAACTGCAGTAGCGGGACGGATATATGGCTGTCCCGAGTATCTGATAGGAAACATTCGATTTTATCCTGGTTGTTCAGTATCATAGATATATCCCCATCAGTTGAGGATATACTGTTTTCGATAGAAGGGATAGGTATTTCCTGGTCCTGTAACTGGCAAAGTGGGATCGTTGTCGATGAAACGGGCGCGACATTTTCGGTACCAATCTTCGATGCGAAGAGACGATTCATAGTGTAGTTCATGCCATCAAGGAGATATTCTTCGAAGGTATCTCGGAGGGTATATTCTGACATGATAGCGACTACGGAACTGCTTGCGCGTTCTTGTTCATCTTCGCAATGTGATCTGTGTCCTCTCGAATGGGCTCTTGGTCCTCGCAGAACCCATGCGTGGTCTTGGGCGGCCGCTTCGACAGCGTTGGCTTCCGGGGATTTGGCTCCACAGATGACGATTCATAATCTCAGCTACATCATTCAGTTGCTTGGGGTAGGGTGGAGCTTGATCCAAAACGGTTCCTGGAGCAAGGTAGGGACTTCGTCAGAAAGCAAAGAAAGGAAGTAACAGGAAGGCACCGGAAGAAGGAGAAAGTAGGGACCCTAACGAGGTTCCGCTGGAAGAATGTCCACAGGGAAACGGTCCACAACGCGCGAAATCTCTCCGTGACGCACAATATCATTGGAGGAGGTGGCATCGAACGCCATTCGGGTGACATCACGTTGGAAAGAGGCAATAGCGCTGTACCAGAAATGACAATTGTCTTCAGTCCCCTCGCTACGGTATTGACCAGCAGCGGACTCGGCTAGTCTCTCAATGGCGCTAATATAGGAGGGAACAATACGAGGGAGCAAGACGCGGTTCTGTAATAAGGTACGGTAGGTAGCGGGGGTGATGAGCTGGATAAGAGGTGTCAGGATTAGCAAGAGAAATAGGTAATGGGGCTTGAGACTTACCGGGCAGCCAGATTGCAAACCGTGGCCATCGATGTGGTGGTTAATGAAGGAGACAGACGAACAACATAGGCGATCAACATAAGGGGCGAGTTCATCGAGGACCGAGGCTGGCAGAGCATTCACCCTGAAGGAAGAATCGACGGTAGAGATAACCCAAAAGAGACGTACTCAAGGCAAAAGAGCTAGGAGTTCTAATCTATGACCCTCAACGCCAACCGGAATCTGCTAGCAGTCCCCTGCTCTGCGTAGTTCTCACAATCGGTTCTTTCGCTGGAATCCTGATGGCACCCAATTTGGAACGGGGTACACTCGAAAGTTCCCCGGGAGCCGGCATGGTACCAGCGGCCTAAGCTGTAAAGCAGGTGTAAAGCAGGTAGGGGAGAAGTTTATGTTTGAGGCATCATCTCCATGAACCTGCTTGACTATATAACTGAACTGAGTTTTCAAATAAGTCTCTATATATAAGCTATAGAAGTAGATATTAGTTCAATGCACACAGATAAAGTATTAGAAGGCCTTCACTTACCTTGACCTTCTTGGAAGCTGACTGCGAGGATGGTAAAAGATCGGAGTAACTGAGCTGTGAGAAAGAGAAAGCGAAGAGAAGGACGATTCAATATAAAAACTACTTAATGTAGTCTCAGAAAGTGAAAGGTAAGTGAAAAGAAGTTTCTGGTAAGAATATTGTACACCTGCAAAGCAAACCACTGAGTGATAAGACCGGGTCAAACGTTCATTAAATAGCAAACAACCATATATGGACTTGAATCCTTGACTGAGATATCTCTCAGTTGCTATTCACATCTCAAGACAGAGTAAGTATTCTGGTCTCGCATACAATCTGCAAGAGAAATGGGAAGTCAATATAACTTATCAACAAGTCTACTCCCAAGAACTCCCGATACATCCTACCGAAGACAAAGATGATCAAAAGACCGAACTGCCGATGAACTATCTGAAATCTGACAAATGAGTTAAGACTAAAAGACTTCAAAGGCCAATCCTTCGATCTCATCATCTTCATACATGGAGCTAATTGTATAAATAGACCTCAACCGCGCATTCACACTCTCCTTCCTACAACTCCCCGGTCTATCATCCAAGGTAGACCGGGGAGCCCAGCTCAGGAATGCCGCTGATCGCGCGAATCCAAACCGGGATAGACAAGAACAAGATGGCTGTCCGCGAGGACAAAAACGAGCTCGCGGCTGATGTCCTCATGGGCCGGTTATCAACGAGTATTCCTATCTGACTCTCAGTTTGAAGAGGTGCTAACTACTACAGGGGATTGGAGGCATCAACCGGCCCAAGTTGCTCTCCGCCAGGTTGCTCGGTAACAAATCCTTCGCTGAATGACGCTACCTACGCAGTGTCCTAGTGGGGCTTCAGCTCGCGAGATAGGGAGCCCTGAGAAAAGTTTTGTTTGGGGGGAGGACCTGGGTGGTTGTCTTTGTCTATCGAGGTCGACGCTCTTATTTGCCTTACATATACAAATTAACTTGTCTTGTTCGATTGGTTTCTCACGTTTGGCCTGAACGGACGGCATGAGCACGTTTCCTGTTTTAAAGTATCTGGATACTTAGAGTAGTTATACGACACCTAACTAATGTGGATATCTCTATGACTAGAGCCCATAAAGATCTTGCATTCAAATGGGGGTGTATGAAGACATTGCATAATTCATTCCAAAGTAAAAGTGCAATATGGCACAACACCCTGACCCATGTCCCTTTACTCCATGAAATCGAGTCGTGAAAAGAAGAAATCAAGCAAAATATACATGAGGCAATCGTAAATCGTGAATAGCTAAGGATTCAAAAACAGTGCAAGAGAAATTACCTCCATGTCAAACCAGACATCCAAACCAAACATCATAGGTAGCACCTGATGTCAATCAGGAAGTCGGTTGGCGTTTCCAGGGGATATCTTTGCGAAGTAATTGGCGTAACTCTGGAGAAATCACCTTTGGCTTGTCGGCATCTATTGCCTTTTGAAGCTTAGAGGGGCCAGCGTTGACTCCGCTGCTTGATCCCACAGCAGGCTGGGGTGACTTCCCCATGCTGCCTGAAGGTGAACCTTGACCGGCTACGCCTGGGCGACGGTGGGCGGTAGGCGCGGTGGGGAGGTTGTCCTTCTTATCGATGGCTTGCACAGAACGCTGGAAACGGTGGAAGAGTGATTCCGCACGGGTGAGAATTGGCACGAGATCCATTGTGTTTGAAAGTTCATTGACTGGAAATTTGCAACGTTAGTAATTTGAAATCAATCTTACGTCCATATTTCCACGTACTGTATTTCAGCACTTCATCAAAGTGCTTGAGATGATCCATGATTACATCTCTGTGCTTCTCGAGTATAGCGAGCGCAATGAATAGGTGGAAACTGCTAGACAAATAATCGGTCCATAGAGTTTCCCATAGACGTAGGACATCGACCCAGTCGAACTCCCGTTTGTACCACACCAGCAGCATGCGGAAGAAGAAGAAGAAGTTGGTACTGTCGGCAGACTGCAGATGCAAGTAGAGCTGCGGGTCCATGAGCTGGACAAGATTATCCAGGGCCAATAGTTGGCCACGCATTCCAGACTGGTCTCGTAGGAAATTATGTTCCTGTAAATCCGAATTAGCTAAGGAGTATGGCTTCGCTGCGTAAAAATCATACCATCCGATCCATGAACCCAACAAACGCCCAGAAAGCGACGGCATCATCTTGCATCACAGCGTAGATTGGTGCGAGGAGATCGCTCATCCCCTGGACATACCCAAGATCTGGGTTATATTCATTGTAAGTCAAGAGCATATCCTTCATCTGCTCCAGGTGCACGTTAGTACCCGTCTCGGCGAAAGGAGAGTCAGGATCCGGGTGAGGGATGTCTTCGCCCGCAAACAAAGGAATGGTACGATCGGTGCGGTGAACGTCCTTCTCTGTATTCATGTGTTAATAGCCGTCATCTCGAATCGAGTGTGTAATCTCACCTATCCGGTTCTTCTGCTCTTTCCAATTATCAAACTGCTCAATCGTGGAGTTGCCCTCGACCATTTGCTCCCACCAGCCTGCTTTTAGCCGGATATACTCATCGCGCTTAGAGTTCATCACGGCTTGGCGCTCCTCGTGGCTACTATCCCATGAATACACACCAAGAAGGAAGAGCCAAGCCTCCTTTCTGACGCCATCATTGGGATCCAGGCCGCCATGGAAGATCCGCTCCTTGACTTCTTCCACTGTTACCTGGAGTCTACCCGAAGTCGGATCGAAAAAGCCCTTCCATTCTTGCAGTTGGAGAACACGGCGCCGCTCCTGGATAGCCAGGTTCCCGGTCTCTAGCTCCAAGATCTCAAAGTCGCCAACTGAGCTATTCTCCATTTCCAGCATATCTTGTGCAGTCCATATACGCTGATTTCGCTCTTTATCGCTCTGCTCAGCAACACTCATCGCCCAACGAGCCAGATAGACCCTGGCGCTGTCGAACTCATCTTGTAACGTCTGTATCTCTGGATTCTTCAATAGACGGCGCATCTGAGGCGGTATGCGAGGATTATCTGCGATCTCATTGGCAGTTCGACGGGTAAAAGTGGTGATCTTGCTGAGTTGCTCCAGCACTTTCCACCGTGTTTCCTTGAGAGTCTTCATGAATGGATCCATGGTGGCATCGGGGGCTTGTGCTCGGGGTCCGGCGCCCGCGGCTTCGGGCTGTGCCTTTGCTATTATGGATTTATCGCCGTGGCTCACTGGTCGGCCGAAGGATAGCTGGTCCTCATCTGACGGGTTGATGAGGTAGACGTTACGGTCCACCGCGGAGCGTTGCACCTCCGCATACCTCCGCAACCACCGCAGTACCTCATCGCCACCCCAAAACAAACCCCCTTCATTGCCGAACGGATCGAAGTTTTCCTTCACCCTCTTCCTCTTTTGTAGGATGGTCGACTCGCACTCGTCATCATGGAAAAATAGAGCGGGGAAGCCATCGCCTGCTCGTGTATTGATCACTAAGCTCCCAAACCACCATCCTAGGCTCGGCGGTCGTACTAGTAGTGAGTATATCTCTGATAGCGGAACCGCAAAAGAATACAAGCCGATGGGGTCTTTGTAGGTAGTGGTGGTCGGAAGCGGCGGAACGAGGTACGTCTGGCGCGGCGGTGAGTCCCCTTCTGTGAGATCTACTTTCACATATGTATCATATGCTTCTCCAAGGGATGATTCCGGGACCCATGCGAGGAGATAGGAGGGTGTATCGGGGTTTTTGTGTTGAGACGCAGATGCATGTGATGCGGGGAGAGGTTTTTGTTGGATGAGGGCGATAAAGCCAGGGATATTATCTTTAGAGGAGGAAGTTGGATGAACGTAGACCTGGATTCGCTTGTTAGCTGGGTCTTCCTCTTCGATGGAAATTGTCTCACTTTGCTCTTGGAGAAGAGCAGCTTCACCCCTCTATTCGAGGCAGCCTGGGCAATAGTGTTGTATTCATCTTCTTCTTCGTCACTCATGGCGTAACAAGATGCTGGAGGTGAGGGCGTAGAAGGAGGAGTGTATTTGACCGGGCGCATTATAGAAATTTGGGAACTTTGGGTGTTGTAAGCTCCAACTTGAAGTTTGGAGGTTGGAAAGTTGGAAGTTGGAGACGACGTAATTGCCCGATAAGATACAGGTCGGCTGATTTCTCCACGACTCTTATGATGATGTCTCCTTTCACTCTTTTCTTTCTTTTAAACGTTTGGATCTTTGTTGAGATGTTTGATTTCTTGAATTGTGCACCTTGAATGCAAATGACAGCTCTCCTTCTCTTCGGTCGCCACTCTCGGATCCTCCAGGCAGCCAAATTTATGAACCTCAACATAAGAGGCAAATAGAATGAATAGGAATCTCTCCCTATATCTGTGATAAATTCATGTTGCGAATGTATTCCCTTCGTGAGTTTCTTTCATGTAGTTGTGTATATGCAAGTATAGGTAAACCCATTTAAATCACCACTGGAAGACGACAGCAAATGATTGAAGCAACTGTTGTCATAGAGCAAGCATTGTGATCTCAATCTTTTTAATTCTTAATGTCTTCCATCTGTAAAGGTAGCCCGGGCATAATCAGGCTAAAAGTTCCTACTTAGGTATACCGGCCTCATAGATATCCCCCCTATTGGCGCCATTCTCTCTTATGCCAGCTGTCAAAGGTCCTAAGAGACCAGCCCTAGAGATCTTATGCCTATCTTTGGGGCTTTTGCATGGCCAGAATATCACCGGTCTGTGAGTTAGCCGCGTGATCAGGCGTGACATCAACGGGACTCGATAACTCGTTTGGGAAACAATATACCGCACCTCTCCACAGCTCCAGCGCAATGCACTGAATGCTGTACAACCTTATTGCCACTCAAAAATGCATTTCTATCAATCGAGGTCAAGGAACACGCTATTAACACACAAAGGCAATCTGTGGCCATATAAAATTGCTCTTTCGCTGTTGCCGTCACAGTTAGCTTCAGCCTTGTCTATTTGATACTTGCATTTACTCACTTTCATTGACAACATGTCTGAGCTCACTCGCACTTTGCCTGCTTCCTGGTATTGCAGTCAGCCACTCTATCAAATGGAGCGGCGGGCGGTCTTTCTCAAGGTGTGTAACGCAATCTTCTGGCAGTTGATATAGACTAAGCTGTCCTCCAGTCGTGGTACTTGCTCGGCCCAGTCAGTAGATTCCAGGTCGTGGGCGAACATGTTCCATACGAAGTTGCGCAACAGCCCATTTCTGCTGTTCGCATTTCTGGAGAGGCTCTGAATCCCGTGGCCGAGGAGCTGAAAGTTGTCTGCGCGAAAACGGTACGTGTATGCAGGTAAAATGCGAAGTTACCTCTAACGGCTGTGCTGTATATAGGGCAAGGAACTGCGCAGTCATCTCACCCCGACCGGACTACTCTTTTCAACTATTTCCGATGATGCTCCCGGCTTTCATGAATTCTTCCCAGAACTCGAAGAGCTGCTCGGTAAAGTTGATTTCACTAAGCTCCCGCACCGCCGTAGCATCAGCTATGAAGGCCGATTCAACTGGAAAACCATGTGATATTCTTTCTTATCCTTTTCTATTGTTGTTACTAACTCTCGTCAGGGTCGACGGATATCAAGAGTGTCTACATTGCCAATACACCCACCCGTCCTTTTCCAAATACTATCCTCCGACTTTCTATACCGTGCGCAACAAGCACAATTTCTCGCAGCATATCGCGGACCCGAACAAGTCAGATGATGGTCTTTTCCTGTACTTCTTTCCTAACTGCACACTGAATGTCTACGGCGGTGGTATGTCCTGCTTCAGAGTATGTCCGACCGCTGACCCTCATGTCACCCGGATGGAATTCGATTACTTCCATCTTGAATCCGGAGACAAGTTCGAAGAATATTTTAAATTCGTGCGTCAGGTTGCTATGGAAGACTTTGAGCTCTGCGAGAAGGCCCAGAGCAATCTAGCCAGGGGGGTCTATCACGAGGGAATTCTGAACCCAAATAAGGAGAACGGCGTGTCTTGTGAGTTGCAGTTTTCAAAGTTGGTTCATGGAAAAAATCCTAACATACATATATCCCTCAGACTACCAGAGACGAGTATTTGATATGGTCTGCGAACAGCATGAATTTGATCGGACCGGCAAGATAGCCAAGGGGTCTGGAATGGAGCAGCATGTTGCGTCCTCGATAGTTCAAATGGCAGCGTAGTACTATTTGCTGGGGATATACGGAGTAGTGATCGCTCATCAATATTAATGTTATACAACTTTATTTAAACATGTTGCATAGCTCACCGTATAAGTGAATTTCAAACGTAAAGGATCGAAAATTAGAAGTGACGGTCAGCCGAGTGATACAGCCAGGAAATCCCAACCCAATCGGGTAACATAAGGAGGCATCTGCGCTAAATGTGGAGAGTATAATGTGGAGGGGTGACAGAACAAGTATATCAGTGACATGTGCCAACCATTTTCTATTATTCAAAACAGCAGCAGCTTATATCTCATGGAGTCTACCGATGCGGATTCTCTAGCCTCTCCTGCATCCATCCTCGTGGCTTTGGTGGCAATTCTCTTTGTATTCTACCGAACATGGGCTCATTTATCCCAACCTAGAGCTGCCAAAGTTACTGGATTTACTAAAGTAACTCCTCCAAACACCACAGACTTGACAGTATCTAAAGAACCCGAGATCCCAGAAGGATGGTGGAATAGCCGGGAAGTCTTTGAGCTCGAACGGCGTGCGCTCTTCAGCCAGGTAACAGAAATACAAGTACGATATGGCTCAAGGGTACCGCTAAGATGAAGCTCTAGACATGGCTCTACCTTGCCCACAGCTCCCAGTTCTACAAACCCGGCTCATATCAATCATTCGATGTTGCTGGGTTCCCAGTCTTTCTCATCCGAGGCAAGGACGACAAGATCCGCGCCTTTCATAATGTCTGTCGCCATCGTGCCTATACTATTACAAGAAAAGAGACGGGTGCCTCGACTATTCTTGGTTGTCGATATCATGGCTGGAGCTATGATACCACTGGTCGACTGGTGAAAGCTCCTCAATTTGATGATGTTCCTGGGTTTGATAAGTCGAAGAACAGTTTGTTTGAGGTCCATTCGTATACCACTGATCAAGGGTTAATTTTTGTGAATCTCAATTCCGGTGAGCCCACTGCATTTGACAGTGAGCTGGCTTTGACTTTGCGTGGATTTGCACACATAGCTGGCCTTGAAGCAAAATCCACATGGGTTGCTGGGCAGACTTTGTCAGGAGACTTCAATTGGAAGATCGGAGGTAAGTAACGAAGGTAAAGAATCCATGGAGACAATATCTAACAGTTTAATAGCACGACATCGTCAGCTCGATGTCTATATCAGTGGGCTACATCGCACAATGCGTAAAATATCAGGGCCCCCTCACATCGTGAGGCTTGTCAAGTCTATCACGCGGAATAGCACCCGGGAAGAGTGCCTCTTATTTCCTATTACACTTATGTATTCATTTGATACAGGTTTATTCTTTGCACTTTCCTTCTTTCCAATCTCTGAGTCCAAGACAAATACTCGCTACGATCTTTTCGCCCGCTCTGCGGTCAGTGAACCAAATATTCGGCAAATGTCCGAAACATTGCAGAGCGCGACAAAGAAGTTGACTGAAGAGATTGAGCTTGAATATCAATCTATCTCAGCCAGGAAAAAGTGAGTACTGTATCATATCTTGTGTCCGACATGACCTGTGCTAATCCTTCAACTAGGTCTTCGGGCGAGTTTAATAACACAGGTATGGTCTTTCTATATAAAATGCTCTTCCATTGCTTAATTTGATTAAGCCGATACTCGTCGAATATTGAGCCGACTCCAGGAGCACACAAAGCTCGAACGGATCGAAGGAGGTCAGATCCTCCCGGCCATGCACAAGCCAGAAGGGAGTACTCTATTCCAGAAAGCGGACCAACGTGAGTGCTTTGCTTCCAATATGAATTTACTATCTACTAATTATATCAGTGTGCAAAGAGCTAGACTGCGTGAGTGGTAGATCGCAGAACGGTACTTCACCAACCGCACTTGACTGGTAGATTTGTCCATATCCAATCTTCGCTCTGGGTTAATCTGTTTATTTTGATAACTGGCGACTAGAGGCATATTGATTGGAATAATGACTGCTGTGAAATAGACAATGATCTGTTTCAAGAATGCGAGAAGAATCTATTCATAAATTTCAAAACTATAAACCTACAAAACCGGGTAAGCAGACGACGAATTTGAATAAGAACGCAACGACAAATGTGACTACTACGGGTAAATCAAGGAAAATACAGCAGATATACTAAATAAAAGAGCATCAAAAGCAGGAACCGTACTCCTACAACAAGCAATGACCATCCCTCTATCAGTACCAGGCCGAGCTACAACCTCTCAGCTTCGGCGATTCGGTGCCTTGCGCACATTCTTAGTTACCATATTGGTAGGATCCCTGATAGGACCCAGAGTCTGTCTCCCACCACTGCGAGCAGTGATATGAGCGGGCCTATTCCTCCTGATAGTATCCGCGCGAGGATACGGCCCGTCGCCGGGATCATACATCAGCAGCACATCGTGTTCAGAGGCCCTGCGTGACTGAGGGTTCCTGGAATAGGCTACAGAGCCGCGGCGCGAGTTTTCCCGCGATGTGTTGCTCCGAAGCAGCCGTGTCCCCGTACCGATACTGTATTTGAGCATACTCAGATCGTTATCGCGCAGGAAAGCATCCAACGCTAGGTGCCATTCGCTGCCGGGCCAGCTATTAGGCAAGCGTCGGACGAGGGCTTGCATCTTGCGCACTGCGAGAAGGTCCACCACTGACTGTGTGGGCTCAGTGATTCGGCCATCGGCGAGCTTGCGTCTGTGCGATGCGACTGCTTCGGCGATCTCGGTGCCGAAGATCTTACCGTATTCGTTGGTGAATAGTGAATTCGGTAGGTTTGCGAGGATGATGGCGAATATCTCGCCGCTGTGGATGTATGAGCTTCGAGCTGCGCAGATCAAGGCGTACCCCTGTGGACCTCCATCTAATCTGGGTTGTAGGGGATCGCATTTCTTGCACAGCCAATCGATTGCGGCTGGCTCGTCGAAGCAGGCGGCATACATCAGCGGGTTCATGTTTTCTGAGTTCCGGACCTCTGCGTTTAGCATGGAGAATTTATCGAGCCAGGCCATGAACTCAGCTCCGGCGGGGTTGAAGGCTGCTGCGATGTGCCAGGAGGATTCTAACTGTCCGCCGAGTTCGTGATACTGATGCTCGACGTTACCGATGTTGATTCCGTGTTGGTAGAGTGTTTCTGCCACGGCGACAGGTACGACAGCGCAAAACTCATGCATCGCTGCGTCGTGGAGGATTGTACGGAGTTCCTCAACCGGCACAAGGTTTGCCTTGCGTAGCCTGTTCAGAGCAATCACGCATTGAGAAAAAGCGCCGACACCGACGAGTGAGAGTAGGATGTGGTTCTCGCGGGGTTCTCTGATATCTCTGGGTTTGATCAGATGCTGAGGATCGGCATTACTGACCATGAAGGTGAGCAAGTCCATATTGGGACCACTCAATCCTGCCTCAAGCCAATTTCTTCCTGATAAGTCATATCCACTGGGTTTGACAATCTCGAAACGAACCAGGAACTCTAAGCAGGAAGAGCATTGCATTGCAGCATCGTATGCAGGGTTGGTCTTGAATGGATGGTTGTCCGTTTCTCTTGGGAACGTATTGCAATCCGACAAATGGGCCATTGCCTCTTCAAAACTGGGGTAGGACTTTATCAGATCCCTCCACTTTTCAATGGTGCCAGGGCGCTTGAGCCATCTTTCGACACTCGATTTGAGAGGTCCATTACCTTCTAAGAGTCCATGAATAGCGTGGATCTTCTTTTCTTCCATATATCGAATCCCCAGTGAGAAACCAACCATTCTCTCATATATAAACTCGAGTGCCTGCTGAGGGAGCTGGGGAAGAGGCAACTTGGTGGCCCATTGGATCTGTTGCGCTGGTGTTTTCTTGTCGACGTTGCTTGGCCAGGCAACCTGAAGCACAGTACCTTTGACGTTTCCACTTTGTAATCGGTCGAAGATAACTCCCCAGACTGCTGGACCCCAAGAGTCCAGAACTTCTTCGTCAAAGCGAAGCATGATGAATGAACCTGAGAGCGTTGTCGTAAGGTCTTGTGAGGTTCGTGATGATCTATCTAAACTTGCCTCAAGCTGTTGACACAGCTAGTTTATATCTTTTTCACGTCTCCACCCTCCACAACATTGGTGTATGAGAATCCGAGGCATTTTTCTTTGATCAAAGAACTAAAAATGATAAATATAGATTTGGTGGCAGTTATTGGGCAAGAAGTAACTTGAACTCCTGAAAGAGTAGGCGAGGATGCCAATTCTAAGAGCACGAATGAACAAAGAACAAAACTTTGTTATAGAGTGATAAAGCATGGGATGCCTTAGAGATCACTTGAAGTAGAAGGTTGAGCTCAGTTATGGAGGTCAAGTCTAAGGTGAGCGTTGGGGAAAAATTCTATATACTGGATAGAGAATGGTGGTTGCTAACGTTCATTTCTCAAGGCAGCTCAGGTTCAAATTGTTGAGGAAACATCATTTCAGAATAATGCATAGCCCGCTCACGCATTCCTTATGGTGTCAAAGAGATTCAAGGACTCGACTAGGTGCGGGAAACGATTGAGAACAAAGAGCTTCTTTCATAAATCACAAGCGGCTTTAGCGACAGTAGAAGGGCCGATGATTTCTAGATACAAATTGAAGCGAAATATTATCTGTTTCTTATAGAGGAAATTCTACCAAATAGTCTAGTGACTCCCAATCTCCAGGATTATCTTTAGGTGTTCGAGCACTGCATGCAAATAGTTTTTGTAGAGAAAGCTAGATATTCAATTGCAAAAAGGGAGATAAAGATATCAAAGTTGAAAGCAATTCCCTCCAATTTCGACAAAGAAAGCGAAATATGTACGCCAGATGAAGAAGACACTCCAGATGAAAGAATAATACCCACATAGCTTGACAATATAAGGTTAATTAGAATATATCATTGATCTATTTTTAGTATTCTGTGCAGACCTCGGGACTTGGAATACGAACTGAGAAATCGCATTAGATTTCTGCACATCAAAATTAATGTCAGCACCGTATATTTTCGATTATTTTCCGCTGCAGATTTTCTCGTATTTCGCTTCGAATTGTTCTAGACTTCGGAGCTCGTTCCTGAAATGTTAGCTCCCGACGGATATAATTAGCAACACCTAACATTTAGTCCCCGCACTCTAGGGAATATAATATTTAGCAGAGTACAGGTCTGTTGACGGATCCAATAAATCTTGCAGAACCTAGATACCCTCCTAAAATGCGCTCAAAGAATACGAGATTACGAGGATCTTTTTCTTGGCCTGGGACTCTATGACTAGGCTATCCAGAATTGCTTTCGAGCGTTTCGTCGCGGAGGAGATGGTAGGGAGGAATGCAGAGGTGAACTACGGAGTAGAGGTAGAACAATGCCGATCTAGGAACTCACTATTAATCCTGATGACGTGAAAACGTATCATCAATGCTATCTGGGGGTGGAGAATTTCAAGGTCTTTTGTGACGATTTCTGAATCGTATATATTCGAAGCCAAAGTTAGAGTGATCTACAAGTAGAAACCCCCACTGAAAGCACCTCAGATCAGCATGCAATATTCTAACCGCCATTAGCATACAACATAAATAGGTGAAGGCGATATCAATGCAAGATGATGTCAGTGCTAAATTGGACTCCACGCGGCGTAGGCCTTCCCCCCCCCCCCCCCCCCCCCCCCCCAAATACCCAGAATAGGGGGCCAAAAGTATAACACAATGCATTTGTATGGAGTACTCCGTACTTATGGCGAACTTGTTATTCCAGATTATAAATGACAAGATATGTAGAATTTATGTCATTTGCAAACCTTTTGACAATCATTGGATCCTTAACTTCGTGGCACTAGTGCAATATAGGTAACCCATTCGGATGGCTGAGCTGACATTGACCGTTAATTTCAATTGAATGTCCCCATAAGCTGGTTAATGGCCAGTTAGTGAATGTAAATGGTTACAATATCGAATGCATTTGTTTTTCTACGATCCAGATCGAAGAGTAACTCTAGTAGCATAGATCTGAGAGCATTCATTCTCAAGAGAATTAAACCATGCCATAAATCTGCTTGAATAACAGCTAAACACATTTCTTGTTCCGTCAATACTACCCCTGACTAAATACAAAATATTCGAACCCAAATCAGCACTCGCCAGCACCGATCTCAGCTTCAGCCGAAATATCAGAAAGCTCAGTTCCAGCAGCAATCGAATCATACCAAATCGACCTAGTCCCCTGGGAACCCTTCATCTCCTTATCATCATGCCAGCCATTTGCATAAAGACCGACCCGGAACTCGTAAGCACGATCATCATCAATGGTAGTACTGATGTTCTGCTCATCCAACACCTTCTCCCCATCATACCAGAATACATAATATCCAGTCCCATCCGATTCCCACTTCGCCTCAACCTCAATCCGGTGCCACTCACCCGCAGTCACAGTGGCTAGGTCATTAAAACCATGAACCTTCTGCTTGCAGACTGTCCCCTCCTTGACACGCGAGTATAGTTTGTCGCCCTTGAGCGAGATCATGGTTGTCGGCATCCAGTCCTCACAACCGCTGTCTGTGAAGTCGGCGATGAATTGCGCGATGCTGTAGGATTGCACGGGCTCGAATTGCCAGTCGTCTTGCAGTCGGAATGAAAAACCGTATGCACCCGTATCGCCACGCTTGTACACATCGTGCTTCCGAACTTCAGAGTGGTATCGGCCGGAGTAGGATTTGTCGTAGATTTGGGTCATTTTAAGGGCGGTTTTACCCTCATACACCTCGTCTGTCACTTCCTTAACGGTGCCGCGGTGCTCTTGGTTCTTTCCATCCCAGCCGGAAAGTGTGCCGGAGTTCTGGAAGATTAGGCTTGCCTGAGCACCCAGGCTGAGAGCCAGCAGTGTTGTGACAGATGGAAGTTTGCCAAACATGATAAGGGAAGGTACGGTGGAATATGAATGAAATAGAGTAGGGTTTTTGGTTGGATCTTCAACTACCTACATTCTCGCAGGCTGGGGTTGGGCTTTTTATACGCACAAATCTGACCTTCGTTACAAATCCGACTTTCGCCAAGGGAAACTACAGCGTAGATACGGAGTAGTTACCCATCAAGTCAAGTGGTATGGTCTCATTGAACTTGAAGAAACGAGGGGAGTTACTCAAAGGAGAAGTGAACTAAGGCATCTGGGACGAGTGATCAAGGCTGGATTCATCGACAACATGCGAGGTACTCTTGATACGTGGATAATATGGCGACTGTCATTGGGTCAGTTGCTGTAATTGACGTGTAAGCTGGAAAGTGTAATATGGCCCCCTGTAGATCATCCAGTTATCGCCACCTGTTGGTTGAGAGACTTTCCGCAACCCTGCACATCGTTACATCTATGACAATCGACTTTACTGCTATAAGCAAGTTGTCCGGTGACGTTTGATTGCAGACAGGGTATGCGAAGGAAATGTCAGACAAGCATAGACTGATAAGCTAGGCCATAAACAGCTAACTATTAAGTTAGGTACGTTACTTCACGATATGCAACTAGCTAAGTACCTTAGTTTACTTACTTTTTGCTATTGTCTAACAGTGGAATACTATATTACTTTCAGCCATGAGCCCATTATGGCGAATGTCCATTTTCAATATTTTGAAAAGGATTTAGCTCGACGTTCAAGCTATAGGTTAAGATCTCGAGCTGGCGAAGAATAACGAGCTCTAGCTACGCGCCCACAATCTGCAGTAGAACGCCATCCAGCAAATAGTTCAATTTTCGCTTAAAGTCACGTCTATATCCAAAAAAAAAAAATGCCTTAGTACGATTCCACACGATGGGGCCTCCTTCTAAGAGAAACGTCGATGCATTGGATGGCCCAGGGGGTGTGTCAGACAAGTATGGCATCAGTATGCTATAAGCAGACAGTTTGCTTTTGTATAATGCCAGATTAATTTTTTAATGGGAATTAATGTAAGATGAATTTGATGCACGAACGGAGTACTCCGTAGATAGAAGGTTCTCCGCAGATGAGATGAAATTGATAGTAAAGCTTGGCGGTGATTATGTGATCTGTTCTTGGCGGAATTGTTATCCTCAGAAGTCTTCTCCTTTTCCTTCTCGGGGTCTCTTGTTTTTGCTAACTTCCAATCTGCTATATCCCTCGATATATTTGCCTTCTTTCTCTTTCTCTATTTCTCACGCTGTCTTTATTTTCGTTCTTAGACTCCATGGATACAATTTACCCCGAATATCATCGGACATACAAAAGTCCATGCGTATATTGATTGGTCAGTTTATCCATTAAGATTCGCTCTATTGTATGTAGTTGGAGAGTTCCAAGGTAGGTAACATCCATGGATATCACTGAAAATATTATGTACTGCCAGATTTTCGTCTTTTAGACTTACCGTCCGCATTTCCGCTGATAGCTTGGTGTCCAATAACAGCCCTGAAGGCCAATATAAAACAGAGATTGGGAGTTTGGACCTGGATGTAGAGCTAAATCATTCTCGAATCGAACATCAAGACCAGTCGCACGTGGCGTTCAAGAGAACTCTCCGAGAACGATGGGCCTTTGCGCCACGCCGTTTCGTTTGCATACTAGCTGCCAAGCGCTATCTCTATGCTATAACAGCGAACAAAGGGGACGTGCATTTCACCTGGACGAGTTGAGTATTTGGTCTTTTGACCCAATGGATGTTATCCTCCTTCCGAATTAGGCCAATGGTCTAGAGATGATCAAGAAATCCACAGTGGGTTATAGGGGAAATGGAATTGCCTTCAACTTTGCAAGTCGTTATTAAAAGAGGGATATATCCATATGATGCAGAAACATTCCGGATATACTATGTTGTACGAGGGATATGCTCAGCCAGGCAAAGGGGCGGAAAAGAAATCCACTTCTAGCTGTATTAACGCTAATTAATGCCTGAAGAAATTAACGTAAAAAGCATAGACTATCTATCAGCTGAGCTTCCGCCGGGCGTAGACTATCAGCAGGGTTTGTATGGAGCAAGGGGGGTACAAATGTATGTTGTACAGGTCAAGGCATAGTTGGGGGCGGCCCTGGGGCAAGGGGCGAAGTGGTAATTGTCGTGCATATACTCCGCATTTGTCGTATTTTTAGTGGAATCTGTATTGCGAGATATCATTGGCCCAATTTGGTTATTCGTATTCATATAGTAACTTCACTTCAATGTTCCCACAGTTCGTGTTAACACGAGATAACATTCACTGCGCCTTTCCGGGTACGAGAGAACACGAAATTCAGTGTAAATATAACTACAAAATTTTTTCATGCCAGTAACGGTTGGGAATCTTCATATTTACTCCGTATCTAAAATGTGCACGACTTACTCAATTAGGAATCTGGGTGTTGATCTTTTTTTTGGCCCCAAGAGGATCGCTGTTTAGCTGCAGTACACTAATCCAAATATCAACAGAATAATCAATTGTGGTCTGACCATTTGGCTTGGATAGTATTTTGAGAAACGCCATGCTCCATAAGGAATCTTGGAAGACCACCTGCTGGTTTCGGGGGCCTAAAAGAAGTGATATCAACCGGGTCCGTAGATCTGCCAAAAGTAATCCCCATTCTTTCTTTTCTGTTTCATCTCGTAACCTCCTATACTTGTAAGAGACAAAATAAAGAATAGATGGGTTCTTTGTTCTAGGCAGCCACAGCCGGAACAAACTATCTTCTACAAAGAAACCCCTACACTTCGTCTCCCCGAGTCTGCATTCACCGAGACACCAATCCACGGTATGTTCTAACACAACTGAAGCTAGGTTGGAGTGCTTTGTTCAACATCGCGCTAACAAAGTGCAAAAGTAGCCTATTCGAGACAACAATGTCCCATCACTGAATATCCACGAGCACTGGAATATGAGTTATTGGTTATTGATGGCGCCTCCTTCACCTCGTGTTCCTCCAAGCGAGAAGACCAAGTCTTCGAAGCAGAAGAAATCACTTTTTCGTCCACCGTCGCTGAAGCTTCGAATGAAGCCATTCGGTCTGGAAGCCCGAGTCACAGCTGTTCGGGGGAGTGTTTCAGTTCCATCGAGTCCCACAGTCGACAAAGACTTGCCGACAATGCCAGTGCAGATCGCGGACACCACCCAGAGCCCCTCTGGAACAATCCCAGGGATCCCTGCTAGCCACATGGCAGCAGACTCAAAAGAGACTAAGGCCCAATCACACGACGAAGGCCACAAAGAAGATATCGCAAGCGGGGAGATCGGGGATATCCAGGCTACCTCCCCGCAGAAAATTTCAGGCACTATGATTGACTTGGAATCGCCTCCTTCTGAAACTGATTCTGAAATTTCTCCATTGTCGAGTCATCTCCCGCCATTGCGGTCAACTTCACGCGTGGCCCGCTTTTTCCCAGAGCTATCTTCACATTTCGCCGTGGTCTCCCCGGTCAGTGCAGATTCCAATATGGACCGCGCCACCGGGCCCTCCTTTTTCGAACGGGAACTGGAAGAACGAGTGCAGAATCTATATCAAAGCTCTTCAGATGTCGCTCCCGATCCACATGGGTCTCCCGATGGACATGGGTCTACCGATCAACCGGAAATTCCCCACTTGTCTTCTGGGTCTGAGGAGACCCTAGATTGTGCTTCGTCGTGCTATAGTCGTCGAAATTCGGTGAGCAGTGTCGGTACCACGTTTTGGGGAGATGATGCACGATACCCTTACAAGACGGCCGATGAGTACTCGATCTTTTCCCCCGTCGCCGCGGGTGTCTTTGACGACTCCGATTCCATCTGTTCCTCACGGCCTTCCTCGATAGTGGCTCCCTCCCACCTGACCGTGTCAAATCCCTTCTCAAATCCCGTCAGCAGAAAGGTATCAATGAATGACCTAAAGAACAAACCCTTGCCACTGGAACCATCTTTCGGGCTAAGCCCAGCCTCAAGTTACCGCAGCGACTCCCCCCTTTCCGCAGCTTCACCACATCCCAGGTCACAATGGTCAACGCAATACTCCAAGAGAGACTCGCTAATCTCGTGGCAACACCCCGGCACAATGAGCCAGGCTGACTCGAAGGAGTCCATGTTACACCATTTGAATACTCACCGACAATCTAAACATCCCTGCCATGCATGCGGACACAGTCAGCGCCAGCCGCAGCGCCAACGTCAAGGTCGACATCGGTCAGATCTGGTGATCGCTGGTCATCGAGCGCGCCATGTCCCAACATTGTCACAGGCTGCCGAGGAACTCGAAGATGCGCTCGCGAACCTTGCTGGTCAAGATTTGTCTCACAAAACTCTATTGATCCTCGATGGGCCATTGCAGATCAGTCGCCATAACGGGGACTTGATTGCTACCCGGCCCGCGCCCCTCCCCCCTTCTACAAAGCCGCACTCACAAACAACGCAAGGGAAATCGACAAACACCAGTCGGGTCAACACGATCAAATCATTAAGCTCAATTCCAGCTAAAGACAAAAGTCTCAAACCCAGCAAGACGGAGGTGAAAAACAAGCCTCGTCGAACCAAAACCGGCAAGGATAGGGAGAGGGAATTGGATGAGAGGGAAGCCAAAGAAGCCGCAAGAATTGCAGCTTTAAAGAAAACACAAAGCATCAAAAAAGACAAATCCAAGAAATCCTTCCTGGGCTTCCGCAAGCAAAGTCAAGGTCTGCGTGATGCAGTTAGCGTCGGCTCACGGTCGGAGGACTCCCTCCACATGACATTGGAATCTTCTACCGATCCCCTCGATCTGGCCCCCACGCGCGACAGCCTTCTACTTCAATTACCTCGTCTGCAAACAAATGGTCTTGAAAATATATTCGATCGCGTTGCGGAAAAAGCAGTGTTATCGGGTAGCCCCGCCCCGGTCGCGATGGAGGGGGTGAAACTAGAGAGACCTATAGCCTCCAAAATCCGCCAGAGCTGGGCTATGGTCTCGACTGCCCATGCAAGCAGCGTTCAACTCACAGAACAGATCTATGAACTTCCCGCTACTCCCCCTTCGCCTTCATCGGCGCTCCCTCGCCAGGTAAAGCACAATGCCACAGTCAATAGCACCCTCCCCGAAGATATGCCGGTGGATTTGATTCTGTCAATTATGCAGAGCATTGACTCTCTAGATGACCTTTTCAATTTTGCCCTCGTCAACAAAAAGATCTACACCGCGTTCAAAAGTCGGGAACTGTCCATGCTGAAAAATGCCTTGTTCAAAATGTCCCCGCCCGCATGGGAAATGCGCGAGATGAGTCCGCCCTGGGAAATGGAGTGGCAGCTACTCATAGATCCCGATTCCCAGGTTCCAGAATACACGCCTACGTTGTACCTGCAGAGGTACGCGCAGGATATCTACACCCTCGCCAAGTTGAAGGCATTGGTGCTTGCGCGGTGCGCTCCGTTCCTGCGTCGCGATACCATTCGTGGTCTGGCTGGCGTTGATAACACCCGTGCTGAGGAGGTCGACGATGCGTTCTGGCGACTCTGGACCTTCTGCCGCATCTTCGGCTGTGGTAAGGGGCGTGAGAATGATATTGCTGGCCAAATGGACTGGTTGAAGGGCGGTGTCCAGGCGAAGAGTCATTTCACATCCGCTTCAACGATGACACAACCTTTCGGTATGAATAATGTTCTATTTGAGCCACCCGAGGGATTCGGGCGTGGAAATCTTAAAGGTCTGTCGCAGAAGCAGATGTACGATCTAACGGAGATCTGGACGTGCATGGGTGTTCTGTTGCAGCCGTTGCATGGAAAGTGCATTGAAGCCCGAAAGGTCGGCATTTTTGATGGCTTGAACGTCCCAGATACCGAACTGGCGCTCGAAGAGACCATTCTCGGTAAGTGAAACAAAACACCCTTTCTGTTCGATCTCAGCTAATTTAGAAACACAGAGGAATGGACGTCATACATTCTCACGCTCGGTCTAGGTGCAGTGTTAACACTCAGCGCTGTCTGCCCGGCCGACACCACCGCCGCCACATTCGCCAAAGCAAAGTCAATCGGCTTGACCAAATGGGAAAAAACCGAAACCGAAGCAAGTCGATCATCATTCCTGAAAGAGGCAGTCTCTCGTGCCTACGAGCTCCAAGAACGTTCCCTCGACAGCCCGACCGAAATCAGCCCGCAAAAGACAACCCCTACCAAAAGCGACCGCGAGATCCGTGAGCGCCAAGCCGGTTTCGCTAACGAGCTTCGTCGTCGTCGTGAACGCGGTTTCGAGCCAGACCCCAACGGCCGGTTTTCTTTCTCTGCTGAACGCCCTATGTCGGAGTTCAGTACTATTGTCCATAATCTCAACGGGTCCATTCGGGATCACCGGCCCATTCCATCTGTGCCTGCTCTCGTTCTTGACAGGTCCTCGACATCAACTTCTGGCTCTGCTCCTCATACCCCGACTCACCTGTCGGACTATGTTAATGCCCCTGCTCCGTCGCATACACCACCACCGCCACCAGCTATGGTTCCTCGGCCTCTGCGGCCGCAGGTGCTGGACCCTGTTGACCGTGCCATTGATATGATGGTTAATGAACTTGGCTTTAATCCGCAAGACGCTAAGTGGGCTCTTAAGATTACAGATACTGGTGAAGGGATTGATGCTCCTGCTGCTGTGCAGTTACTTGAGCGTCAGCGGAAAAAGAATCAGCACAATCCCTTAGGCCAAGGCGATAACCTGATGGCAGATGTTATTAAGCGTCAGAAGTCACAAGAGTCGGGCTGGCGCTGGGCTTGATAGTGTTTTAGTTTGCTTTTTTTTTTTTTTTGTTTTTTTAGCCTGCGTCCCGTTTTCCTTCACGTCATTTATCGATGATTTACTAACACGATCCTTATGTGCTATATACCCTTGTTATTTTAACTTCGAATTTTCATTTGATTTTGATTCATTCTCATAGATCAGTTTTCATTCCGTGTCTCTCTATCGAATTGTGCTTATTCTGATTTAATACTAATCTATTGGTAATACATAAATTGCAATATTTGTTACATGAAATATGTTTCCCAAAGGCCAACTCAGTCTAAAACTCCTATTGTGGTGCGATTCTGATATGAAGATGTATGGTGCATGAGATGGTGCATTTGAGATTTCTTGGTTATAGATTCTCATATTCTCTATGTCAACATATTCTTCAATCAGCTTCAGAAAATACATGTATAGGTCCAAGTCTAGAAATCCCAATAGTTGAGTGGTATTCTTTCCCAGGCTCACCTTGCCAAGTCTAGTACTACTCTCCACAGATCTCCCAGGCGCAAGGTTGAATCGAAACCCGAATTTATCTCAGCAAAGAATGCAACAGCAAAATCTATCTTAAAGGAACGAGGCTAATGTATATTTAATGCAAAAAGGCTGAAAGGGAAGCATAAACTCGTCACATCGTCATATCGGCACATTTTATAGATCCGTGTATATTAATCAAACACCACTCGGCTCGTCGTCGTCCGACTTGTCTGCATCATCACTGTCGCTCCAGCCCTCTGCTTCGAGTGAACGGCCACGGATGCCAAAGCTCAGGATGAAGCCAATGAAGGAGACAGCACCAAAAACTCCGAATGCCAGGGCCTCTCCTTTAGGCTGGATTTTGGCTGTGAGGGAGAATAGTCCTCCGGAGAGGAATGGGCCCACTGCACGTCCAGCTGCGGAGAGAGTCTGTGCAAGACCATTCAAAGCGCCAAGGACGGCATGATTAGGAGCCGAATTTGTGATCTGGAGAAATTTTTAGTTTCAGTGAAGTTTACAGAAAGGAAATGTCGGGATCCCTTACCAGAAGTAGAGCGCTGGTCAGACCACCCACGGAAGCGATGGTCTTGACCAGCAACACGAGGCAAAGTTCGACAGCCATTATAGCCGACTGGCTAGTCAGACCATTGCCAGTTTTGCTCTTGTAACCAATGAAAGGCATTAAGATAAATGAGATGACAAATCCAAATAGGCCTGCGCGGTAAGACCACCGATTACCCATCTTGTCCCGCAGGCGGTTAAAAACACAAATTTGGAAAATGATCGTTACGAATCCAGCGAACCCTTGAGCAAGGCCGATCTCAGATGGGGTGAGTGACCGTCCGGCCGGAGGCTTAGCTTGCGCGAAGATTGGGAATAGCGAGTTGAAAGAGACATTGCAAAGAGCAAAGATCAGGTATGTCAAAAGAAGTAAGAGTGTATCTCGAGTGAAGAGCTCATCCCAAGAGAGTTCCTCGTGGTGGCCAAGGAGGCTTGACACTTCAGACGCAGAGTCTAGGTCACTGTCATGATCATCGGTCTCTATATCATGCGGGCCGTGGGGGTATGGCACTTCTTGCGCGACCTCCACATAGGTCGGATGGCGGGCATTGCCAGTGAATTGCCACAGCCATGAGAACAGGCTGCGGACTTTTTTGCCGATCTTTGGAAGACCTTCTGCATCTTCGAGACTCTCTTCCAGGAAAAGAGCCGTCAAGATGAAGTCCAACAGAAGGACAACAGCGGACAGGATATTTGGTGCAAGGTAGGGATACGGGTTTTCGTTGCCAGTAAAAGGGTTTGTCTCAAAGATGAAGAGTCCTCCTAGAAGGGGTCCCGTTATACCTCCAATTCCATATAGTACTGGGAGGTAAGTGAAAGCCTGCGACTGGTTGCTTCGATCGGTGATTTCTCCGAGACAGGTGGACACCAAACCCTGGTTGCCATTCACCACACCCATCAACGCCTGCACAATTATAGCCTGTACAAGTGTCTTGCAGAATCCGAATGCAACGAAACACAGCGCAGTCAAAAAGGTACCAAGCAGGATCACCGGCTTGCGACCAACACGATCCGATAGCCAGCCCCAGAAATAATTCGTGCTGAATTGAGCCAGTGCAAATGCCGATGCAATGCTTCCCACGTATACGCCCACCTGGGTCGGTTTCACTTCGGGGAATGTCGATGCCATGTGTGGGAGGTATGGACTGATCGAATTCAGGGCCGTTTGCTCCGCCAGTGCAATTATCGCTAGCACTGCCATTTGCCTCTTCGGTAGAGGCGATGAGGTTCCCGGGGGATCAGCGGTGTCATTGTGGGGATCGTGTGATCCGTCTGCGGAGGATTCGGACTGGCCCGAGTTAGGTCGCCCACGCGACTTGGGCGGTGGGGTATCGAAGGTCTGGTAATGCTGCGTGGAGGAGCGGCGATTGAGCGAAGCCCGGTCAGGACCCGTCATTCTGGCGACACACCAGCAAAATCAAGACTAAATATGGTCTTCTCACAAATAACCATGCGATTGGATTTGGGGTCGCGTGGAAGGCCTGATTGTAGACGTAATGCTGTCGAGTGGGAAATTGATGGTATAGTTAACCTGCACTGGTGGGATAATTGTGCAGTCAATAGAATGAAGTTGTATATGCAAGTATAATTAGATGTTCGAGAAGAAAAAGGGTCGAGAAGCTTAGAATGGTTGAAGTTGACAACCGGATCAAGGAAAGACGATGATGATGTAAGCCTCTAGATGCTGAGTCAGTTTGTTCGAGCGCCCATCCCCGGGGCCCGAGGTCGCCAGCTAGCCCTTGCAGTGCTCGGTGTAATTATTTCGGATATCAATGGTTATACTTGCAAAAGCCCAATTCACAATGCCTGTTTTCCCTTGCTCTTTGCCATCGACCTATAAAACTGACAAGGCATGTAAACAGAATGATATCTGAGAAGACCTCTAAAAAGACCATTGAAAGACAACTGTGAATATGTTGTACATCACAGAGCCGCTTATGCGGCCGATTGTTCTTCTCTCACTATGAATCGCGATGATACGGTGAACTTGTTCACCTATTGGCAGCTGAGGTGGGTCGGGTGCGCAGGTGTATGCCAGGACTATGCAGGCATCATACCATTGACCGCAAGTCAAAATATATAGCCAATGGTATGTACCGCTTGGCCACATAATACAGACATGCATCTAATGATCATTGGCCCTTTATCCCACTCAAGGGGTGTATGTAAAGAAGTAATGCAGTCATGAACATGTAGATAATATCTGCCGGCTTTCGCTCTTGCCCATGCCGCTTTTGGCTTAGTAGAACTGGGCACGCCAAGTCATAATATCCCTGAGCATTACCTGACACTGCAAATAATTTTGGCCCATGTTATATTTATCCATCATGGGTTAAGAACGCTATATGCAGCCTTGTGCGTGGTTTTACGAGATCCTCGAAGGCTAGGTATGCCTAACACGAGAGGGTAACTACCGGTGTACTACTCAAAGCCCCCAAATAATAATCCATTAACCTTATACATTGCGAAGTCTATATTAACGATATAGACAGGAGGTCAGACAGCCGGCCAACGCAAGGGAATTATCCATCTCAGTTTTCATTACACCCCTAATGATCTTGGGTGGAGGCATCGATGGCATCAACGCCGCGGTATTCGAAGTACTTGTTCCACTCTGGGTCGTCAATCAGGGCTTGCTTCAGGCTCTTCTCATAAGAGATCGAGAATTCGGGTCCCTCGTCTGATTCAGGAGAGGGATCACGCGATGGGTAGATAATGAGGACGCCTGGAGTCAAGCGGTCGATGAGATGGCGGTACGTGAAAGGCTTTGCAAAGCCAAAGTCGGCGCCTGTGATATTGGCATCCCGATGATCTGTTTGGAGAAGCGACATTGGCGGATGCGAGTCAATGCGGAGATTCAGCGCGCCCTTATCACGCACTGTGGCTACAACATTTAACAGTTGATCTATAGCATCCTGTGTAATGCTGTTGGTCATCTGGCGGACATAAGAAGCTATCTTCGGTAGTGGCCACTCGGAAATGACCTCCGCTGCTGTAGGCGCAGTGACTGGGGCAGTAGATGAGAGAGCTCCAGTCATAACGTTGTGCTGAATCCGTGCCGGCACTTTGGGACTGTGCATTCGCCGCCGCATATCAACAGCTTCTATCCACAATAAGGGGGCCGATAGGTCTGGCTTGAAGACAGGTGCTCGAAGCCGGGTAACAGTGCGCCATATGAAGGCGGAGAACGCGTCATACGTCGAGATCCAAGATCCGTCCGTCGACGTGGGCGACGCGAGTTTCTTTAGCTCCGCTGCCTTGCTCTTAGGCAAGTGGAAGAGCAGCATTTCGGACTCGAGATGATCAGGATTTCGCTCAGGCGTAGGGGGGCCATCTACCAAAGATTCTTCAGGCACAATGGGCTTTGTGACACGTGATAGATCTAGGCACGCAGGGTCCCATGAGGGGAAGGGTGTCTGGTTGACAGTTGCATAGCAGTTTTCAGCTAGCTGGTGGGCAAGCCCGGCCCAGCCCATAACATCATTAGAATAGTGATGATGATGCATAATGAAGACTAATCCACCCCGAATGAAATTAGCCTTATAGGCTGCAACCACCGGGCTACTATCAATGTGAGCCTCTGGTTTTTCGCCGTATGTCATCGGAGGGATACTCCAGCGACTAAGATCACCTAGTGCCGAAGTACAGAAATAGTTTTTGGCAATATCGTCAAAGGATGGGTAGTCATCGCTGTCTTCTGGTGAATCCAGCCATTGGACCACAAATTGTACAGTGCTATCCTTCTTCTTGACAAATGAGTGGCCACCAGAAGGGTCTTTCTCAATGGTACCGCAGATATGTCGGACTTGGCTCAGGGTACGTTCAAGACCAGCCTTCAGCACATCGGCGACTCGAGCCTTGTCTGCATCATCCACCCGAAAGAAGATGGCATAGTTGTTGTAGGTACAAGCAGTCAAGTAGTCAAGGGTTGATACTTTGAAACGCTCCTCCTCCGGATCATTTTCCCAACCCAAAGGGTGAAGCTGAAAAACGTCTTGCTTGGGCATAGCGGTGATTGGCTAAGAATGATAAGCACAGGGAGACATAAAAGGAGAAGGTGGGATTTGGCGCGCATGCAAGTCCAAGCTTTATAGGGACATGCCGTCAACGGTAATTAACCCCACTCTGACATGGAGGATCAACATTAATAAAAAACAGGCACGGAGTAAGTTATTGAGGCTAGCAGGGGTTCTGAGACATTGGCGCTTCTCAGGCTTGGAACAATTTCTTTCTTTTTAGCCCCAAAGTTTCCCGGTATCTTTTGATCCACAAGGCAAATCTGCCAATTGAAGAATTCATGTCACTTTGATTGCAGGGTATATATCTTGGCAATGTCCTTGTTAGTCTAACCGTTGTGAAATCTTCCGAGGTTTAATAGGATTAACCACATGCTTGGCCAAGGCTCGGATTTGCACTTTGTTAGAATGCTTTACTGGGATTGGGATTTAATATGAAGATCACAGAACTTGAGACTCACATGTTTCTTTTAAGTGCTTCTAGCCATACTTGAATGGTTGAACCCGGCATTGCCCTATATATTAAAGAGTACTATAATTATGATAAGTGAGTCCACCCTCCAGGGCTTATCCTCGGCAACCTAATTATATCCTTGCCGGTCTAGATTCTTTGTTTTTTTCGTTACTAGTACGGAGTATTGTTTACAATAATGGGCATCCCTGTCTGAAACCGGTAAAACGTCTACAACAGGAATCGAATCCCTGCAAGAAGATGTCTACCCTCGGGCTACTAGAGTCTTAAAAGATACAAACCCGTCATTATCCCGAGACTCCTGAAGATCGCAATGGGGTTCTAGTCGTACAAAGGCAGGGGTCCGTGTACAATCCTTTGGTTCATTTATAAAACTCAAAAGGTCTTTCAAGCCTAGGTGGACACTGACTGCAAGAGACACTCATCATTTGCAATGGATCTCAACGGTCCTGCCCTCGCACCGCCACCTGGTGTTATTCCAAACCTGGACAACCCACCAAATAACAATGGACTCGCCATTGGGGTACTATCAGCATGCGCTGCTATTGCTACTATATGTCTTTTCATACGTGGTTATGCTCGCATATGGTTGTTGAAAAAACTGGAAATCGAAGAAGGTATGGGTCTATCATCTCATACCATTGATGTATCACTAACTTTGAGCCATCTCATAGGCTTAACCCTTTGCGCATATGTCAGTCGGTTATCGAATCAAGAACCCACTATTCGAATCTAACACCTATCCAGGGATGTTTCTGGGGGGCCATTTATGCCGAGATAGGTCTTATCGACACACCAGGTTATTTCGTTCACCAATGGAATGTTCGATTGAAGGATATGATCCTCGCCCAATATGTGAGTCCAAGACACAATCCCCTGTGAAGCTCTCTAACTGACCTTATTAAAGTACGTCTTCCTCTTCGGCGTCTTTTATTCAATTGTTCTACCGTTGCTTAAAGTGACGATTCTGATAGGATGTTGCCGAATGTTCGCCCCAAGAGGCCGCCGGTCTGAGGGCTATTTTTGGTGGGGGTGTGTGGTGGTTATCTTCGTTCAGGTTGCCGCTGGAATTAGCATCGTGGTCGCTCTGAATATGCAATGCATTCCTCACAGCGCAATCTGGGATATCACCATCCTGGCAACTAGCAAATGCTTTAACTTGTACAAGTTACAAGTAGCGTCTGCTAGTATTCAACTGATCTCTGATGTGGCCATTCTGCTCTTGCCTCAACAGGTTATTTGGAGTCTCAAGATGACCTGGCGAAAGCGACTGGGTGTCTCCTTTATCTTTGGCCTCGGTTTACTGTGAGTGATAATATACAGTGACAACCTGGATTATTGAGCTAATGTTGAGAAACTCATAGGGCATGTATCTCCGCTATCTTCCGACTCGAAACCACAATCGCGCATGGCAAGTCGGCAGATGCTGTTTGGACGCTACCTCCCCTGGCATTCTGGGCGACCGCTGAAATGACATGTGGCTTTTTTATCGTGGCCCTACCGTGCATTCCGAAGATCATGATGGAGACAGGAGCCGGGGCTAAGATAAAGAGCATTCTCGGCATGTCTTCTCTAGGGAATACATCTAAGCGGAATTGGTCAAGTGAAGGAACAGCCCAGTCATCAAGCAATCACAGCAGGTTGGCGGGAAGCACAGCTAATGCCTACTACAAGATGGACACTCTGAAGCCATCTGAATCCACCGAGTACCTGCAGAAGGAACAACAAAAGCATGTTTATTCGTGACTTAAAAAAGCAAACGCGTCACTGGAAAGATGTATCATTTCTAACGTTATTACCAATGTATTTTTTTATTTTTTTTTTTGTACGGCGAGAGCATTGAATGGCTAATTAGAAGCTCTTCAAAACCATTACCTTGATGATGAATGAATGTACGTAAATAGTTAGTAGATGGAGTTGTATTTTATTCTCACTAGCCATACAGCTGCTTTCTGAAATCATCTAACCACGTAGAGCTAGTACATAAATAGAGTCGTTCCGGAAAGGAGGTCCTAGCGGGGATAATTTAAGCAGGCCCCCTTATGATTTTCTTATTCGACTGTTACAGAAGTCGCAAGTCTCAACATTGAAGAAACAATGAGATTCCTTTGCCTCCATAGCAGGGGGACTTGCTCTAAGGTTCGACTTCTCAGTTAATTTCTGATGAGCATATTATCCAAGGGTGACTGACCAATGCGAATAGATTTTGGAAATGCAGACCGGTACGTGGCTTTCCAGAAATGTGGACTGACTGCAAGCCTGACCCTTAGTCTCAATTTAGCAAAGATCTGCGAGGTATTGGACGACCACGAGTTTGTATTTATTGATGGGCCGGTTGCAACAGAGCCAACTGAAGGAAAGTCCTTCCTTTCTAGGGAGTGGTGGTGAGACACCGGAGATAACCAGTTTGTGTCTAACAGACAACAGGTGCCACTGCTATCACAGACGAGTTTTACGGATATTTGCCAGATTCCATTACCGAAGCTAGTGAATGTCGGGATCTATTGGCAGGATTAGTGGATTACGTCCACAGCAATGGGCCCTTCGATGGAGTAATGGGATTCTCAGAGGGAGGCATTATGGCGGCTATGCTACTTGTGGAAGATGCCCGTCGTCCCTTTGCAGGATTCAAATGTGGGATATTTTTTAGCGCAGCTTTGCCCTTGGACCCAGATGTGGTCCGTACGGAAATTCTACGGTGTATCGACCCAGATACCGATGGAGTCGTGCTCCATATTCCTACCGCACTAATAGTTGAGGCAAACCTTGTTCGTTTGCGGGGTCAATCACCCCTGGCACCATTGTGGTGCCAGAAGGATGCGCAGGAGGCACTAGTTCAGATATGCGATGAGAAGTTACGCGAGGTGGTCCGACATGATTTAGGGCACCAAATTCCCGGGTCCAAATCGATGGAGGGATTTTTGGAGACAGTTCAAGCCATTGAAAGGACCATTGAGAGGGCTATTGATCTTTTTAGCTAGCACCCTATCTCGATAATACACCTTTATCCCGTGTTTCGGGATTACTCCATTCTCTGTACTTAATAGGAAGGTCATCGTCACATTGCATTCCCGCTTACCAACCTCAGCCATAAAGTTTTTGGCGTTTCTAACGTCTAGATCAAACTCACATGGAAAGTGGCCGAGCTGACGGTCCCTAAAAGATCCTTCTTGCGCCTCGAGATTTTCTGAAACGCCCGCTGGATTCTCCGAGCTTGGCATTAAATCCCCACACCACTAGCTCCATATGCACTGCAGTTAGAAACAGCTCATCCTTGTATTTCAGAGTGCATATAACATGGGTGTATATATATATATATATATATATTGGCAATAAATATAGATAAAGTATTAAGATATAAAAGTATCAATGAAATAAGTGGACTCAACCTATTCACGGCCCGGCCAAAGTTGCGGCCCGCTAAAAAGAATGGAGGTCTGTGCGTTAAAGCCTCCCCGTACTCCGTACCCGGGGAATCTATCCAAGTTTATCAGATATTCACGACTCCGTAGAGTCCGTACAGAGAGGGGTAGTCTCGGTGAAAAGTGTTAGACCCAGAAAGGAAACACACCTTGAATAGTGGAGATGACCATGGCTGTGCATGTTTGGGAGTACTTGTTTGCTCAATGCTGGCGAAACCGGGGTCATCTTTTTTTCAGAAGTACCCTGTACTTTTTTTTGAGCCTAACGAACCTGCAGGCATTATCAATCGACAAATACGGAAAAGATGAGCATCTCAAGTTCCTTCACAGTGAAAGATGACATTGCAATTGTTGGATACTCTTTCAGACTCCCGCAAGATGTGAATGATGACCAGTCGTTCTGGGAGGTTCTAGAGAACCGCCGGAATCTTAGAACAGATTGGCCGGAATCCCGAGGCAATCCAGCTTCATTCTTGAACAATACATTGATAAAAGTGTGTTCAGCGTCGGTTTATCAACGAGTTGTGATATCTGACCTTTGCTGTAGTTCCCTGCAAAAGGTGGACATTTTCTCAATGAAGACCTTGGCGCTTTTGATGCGCCCTTCTTCTCGGTCACGGCGCAAGAAGTAAGTACAACTCAAATGACGTAAACTGAATATTATACTGAGTGTATGATGAGGCGGCAGCGATGGATCCAATGCAGCGATGGACCTTGGAGGAGTCATATCGAGCTTTTGAGAAAGGTGAGTAGCAAACTTGAAAGCATCTTGAGCATAATGAAGCTGACAATTATTGTAGCTGGAATACCAGTAGAGAAGTTGAGGGGTTCTCGTACTGCAGTTTTCTCCGCTTCAATGCTGGAAGATAATGCCCGTCTGGTTGCCATGGACGCAGAGAATACAGAGCGGACAGCTGCTACAGGAAGCTCCGTTGCATGTGTCGTTCCCAATCGAGTAAGCTGGTATTTTGATCTGCGTGGACCCAGCATCCATGTCAATACAGCCTGCTCAGGCAGTTTATCGGCAGTCGACATGGCCTGTAAGTCATTGCGCAGCGGTGATGCCTCTTGTGTAAGTTTTGATGCACAGACAAACATTTTTCTTTTCTTTTACTCACCATGAAAAGGCTCTTGTCACTGGATGTAATCTGCTTCTGGATCCTTCCATTTTCCAAATGCTCGCTACCCAGAACTTCCTCTCTCCTGATAGCCTCTGCTATAGTTTTGATGAGCGTGCCAATGGATACGCCAGAGGAGAGGGGACATTGGCTCTTGTCCTTAAGCCCGTGTCTGCGGCAATTGAGGACGGCGACATGGTTCGGGCCGTTATCCGCTCAACGGGCTCAAATCAAGATGGTCACACTCCTGTGCTCACGCAGCCGAGCCCTCAATCACAGGAAGAATTGATTCGTCATGTCTACAAGCAGGCCGGACTCTCATTTGATGAGACGCGATATGTCGAAGCCCATGGTAAGTATAAAAAAAAACCACGTCCGCTCTTCACCATTCTAAGACGTTTCTATAGGAACGGGAACGCCCGTGGGTGATCCAATTGAAATGAGAGCTATTGGCAGGGTTTTCCGAAAAAGTCGAACTGCGGACGAGCCTCTTTATGTGTAGGTTCTACAATTAATCTAACAGTCGCACGCTAATAATTTTTAGTGGATCCGTGAAGGCAAATATCGGACATCTTGAAGGGGCTAGCGCACTTGCAAGCTTGGTCAAATCTATCTGTGAGGGCCATTTTCACGTGTCTCCAAGTCCTGATATGACTACTAACAACCACAGTGATTTTGGAAAAGGGAATAATTCCACCAAATGCTCTTTTTGAAAAGATCAATCCTGCCATTGATGTGGACTTTTTTAAAATCAAGGTACAAAAGCACTTACCCTTGTTTATAATCCCGCTAACTTTTCTACGATTCAGGTCCCAGTGCAAAGTATACCGTGGCCAAGTCAAGGCCTACGTCGAATTTCTGTCAATTCCTTTGGATTCGGTGGTTCTAACACCCATGTCGTTCTTGATGACGCTCGTCATTACATGGAGCAGCGTGGCCTAGCTGGTAACCACTGCACGGCCCTTTTCCCTGGCACTATCACAGGGGTTGCAAGCATCCCCAATACCGGAACACAATCTGGTTATGAAAATGGGAATCATGGCGATTATAGACTTACCAACGGAACGAATTCTCTCAACGGAACTACATACACAAATGGGTCCGCGCATATGAATGGAGACGGGGCAGTGTCACTAACAAATGGCCATGATAAGATTCCGAAGGTCGCCACACGACAGCCTAAGCTACTTGTTTGGTCCGCCGCCGATCAGAAAGCGGTGGAAAGAATGCTTGAGAGCTACGAGGTCTCCAGTACAGATCTGGGTCTCGAAGACCCGTCCAAGCTCGATCAGCTAGCATACACCCTTGCTTCACGGAGAAGTCGGATGTTATGGAGAGCTTTCGCCGTCTTCCCAAATCCAAATGATAGCCAAGGAGGAAAGTCCCTTTCGCCGGTTAAGCCAGTTCGAAGTTCGACCGACGCTGGGCTCGCTTTTGTGTTCACTGGACAGGGCGCGCAATATGTGGGAATGGGATTGGAGCTGCTTGTCTACCCGATATTTGCTCAGACACTAAGGCAAATTAATGAGATTTACCACAGCCTAGGATGTGAATGGTCACTTTTTGGTAAGTAGGCGGCGTCCGGTTCGACCAGAATACGAACGGTGACTTACAACATCATTAGATGAGCTCCGCCATGGAATGAACATCGATAAACCAGAATATAGCCAGCCCATCAGCACTGCTATTCAGATTGCTCTTGTAGAGCTACTTGAGAGCTTTGGTGTTGTGCCAAAGGCAGTTGTGGGCCACTCGTCCGGCGAGATTGCTGCCGCGTATGTATCATCAAGAATGGTTTTAGAAATGAATTGCTAACCGGATAAAATCTTACCAGATATACGATTGGGGCTCTTTCTCTGCTTTCAGCGTGCAAGGTCGCGTTTTTCCGAGGAAAGCTTACTAGCAGCGGTGCCATTACCCCAGGGGGTATGCTGTCGATAAATGTGGCTAAAGCTGAAATGCCGCAATATCTCATGCGTGCTGGGGAAGAAGTGGCAAGCCGATTGACCGTGGCTTGTATTAACAGTCCCTTCAATTGCACCCTCTCAGGCCCCGAAGAGGACATCAACGCGGTGAAAGTCCAAGCAGATCAGGATGGCCTATTTGCACAGAAACTCAAGACAGGGGTCGCGTATCACTCGGTCGCAATGAACGCAATTGCGGATGAGTATTTGATGCTGATTGGGACCATCGAAGGTGCAGATCGACAAACGAGCAAAGTTAGGGCCCGGATCCCAATGGTTTCGTCAGTGTCTGGAAAGGCCATCCGCCAGGCCAATTTGACCGATGCACAATATTGGGTGAACAATCTTATTTCTCCGGTTCAATTTTCCGACGCCATCCAACTACTTACGCAGCATTCGTCGACGCTTAAAATTGGCATGGGGAGTATAACAGATCTTGTTGAAATCGGTCCTCATGCAGCGCTCAAGAGGCCTATCAATGACACGGTCCAACAGGTCGGCAATCGGAAAAATGAGATTCGATATCTGCATGTCCTCCATAGGTCTCATCGCGCGATCCAGACCACTCTCGAACTTGCTGGTCAGCTATTTTGCCTTGGTCACACAATCTCCTTGCCGGCAGTAAATATGCAATCGGCCAACGCGCGCCCACAGTTCCTTGTGGATTGTCCTGTATACCCCTTTGATAGGTCACGGCTTTACTGGACCGAGTCACGCATCAGTCGAGATTTCAGGTTGAGAGGCGTTGTCTCCGGAGATACACTAGGGGTCCGAGTATCCGATTGGAATCCCTTGGAGCCCCGGTGGAGAAATTTCTTGAGCACCGAGTCTACCCCATGGACCGGAGACCACAAGGTAGGCCCTTCATAACAAGCTATAAGTCCTGACAAATAGATGTGCTAATTTGACCCAGATGACAGACACTGTGCTCTACCCGGCCGCGGGTATGCTGATCATGGCTATTGAAGCAGTTCAACAAATGGTGCCTAGTGACCGAACAGTTCGGGGATATCTCGTGAAACAGGCTGAATTCATGAGCCCTATCGTTGTACCACAGACTTGGGAAGAGCGCACTGAGACTCAAGTCCGTTTGCGACCGATAAAGGGCTCGCAAAATGATAGCACTTCGTTGTTTGATGTAGCAGTTTTCTCCTACTCACGAAACTTGTGGACGGAGTGCTGCAATGCAACCATCGTGGCCGAATATAGCGAGTCTTCTCTTATCACTACCGTCGATGAAGGCCTTCAGGCCATGCACAAATCCGCAATTTCAGCTTGCAGTCGTCCGCTTGATTCCAAGGCCCTGTACACAGATGCGGCTGAACATGGCCTTCAATACGGAGAAATGTTTCAACTGCTACAGGGTGTTTGCTGGGATGGCAAAAGTTCTGCTTTAGCACATGTCGACCTGACAAAGAAAAGATTTGAAACGGAAAGCATGGTGCATCCAGCCGTCTTAGATCAAGCGTTCCAGGTCCTGCGAGTGGCTTCCGGACAACAACGAGCCGCCAATGTTCCTGTTCGCCTTGTGGACGCATGGTTCGCACCCTCTGGGTGGCAACTTCCACATAATAGCTCGATTCAGTGGTTTGCGACATCGCACACCACTGCCCGTGGCGATCATGTCGCCGTTGATGGAGAACAAGGCAGTATCTATGCCTTCGCCGAGAACGGGACAACTTTATGTCGCATTCAGCAGGCTAACATGACGACTGTATCAAAGAACTTCGAAGAAACGGATAAAAAGTTGCTATACAGTATCGACTGGAAGCCGCAGTTGAGCCTACTCAACTCCAAACAACTCTCCCAATTGTACCCTGCGAATACCAAGGCTGACGAAACTGACATGTTGGTCAATTATCCCAAGCTATGTTCACTGTTGGACACAGTGGCAGCGCAGACTGTGAGAGCCTTGGATCGTGCTCAGGTTCCGGAAAATCTACGTCGTCACCTTGAATGGCTTGACTTCCACGTTGGAAGGTTGCCGTTGTCCGAGCAAGAAGACGCCTACCGGATGAGTAAAATGGAGATTGAGGCCCGCATGGACGAGATCGAAAGAGTTCTTCCGACCTGGAAGCTGTACACTGTATGCGCCCAAAAGCTACCAGAGATACTCAGCGGAAAGATAGACCCTCTCGAAGTGATCTTCAAGCACGATCTGGCGGATACCTTCTATGCTGGACTTTTTGAAAACATGTGTGCCGATGGACGACTTGCTGGTATTTTGGAGTTGATTGCACATGAAAACCCAGCAATGCGAGTTCTCGAGGTTGGTGCTGGTACCGGAGGTATGACAGCTCAAGTCCTCGCAGCCTTGGAAGAGCGTGAGAGTCGAATCGGAGCTCCCAGCTTTGCTGAATATAACTATACCGATATCTCGCCGATGTTTTTGGAACGTGCGAAAGGCCGCTGGCCCCGATTCCAGGCTGAGAGTCGATTGAATTTCCAAACACTGGATATTGATCACGGAATTGAGAATCAAGGCTTCCAACCAGCTTCCTATGACTTGATTATCGCGGCCAGTGTCCTTCACGCGACACCAACCCTCGAGAGTACAATCCAAAATGTACGCAAGTTGCTGAAGCCTGGTGGTCGCCTTATATTGCTTGAGGCAATTAAACCAGAGGATGTTGCCACCAACTTCATGGCTGGCTTGGTCCCTGGGTGGTGGGTTGCTCGCGACAAATGGCGGCCTCATTCACCCGCTGTATCTGAAGCCGTATGGGACCGTTGTCTAAGCGAGAACGGCTTCTCTGGGAATGACATGGTCATTCGAGACTACAATAGCGAGGACTGCCATGTTGTGAGTATCATTCTCAGCACAGCCATGGAGGAAGTAGAAGAGCCTGTTGTGTCCCGGGTAGATGCCAGCAACCTTGTTCTGGTGGTCGATGAGCATCAGTCCAGCAGACAATTACATCTGGCCGAATCGATTCACAACTCTATAGATCATCAAGGGGAGTTCCAACCCCGAATTTGTTCATTCTCTGCGGAGGACCTCCAACAATCCCTCGCAAATTCCGAAAACGATATTGTTGTCTGTCTAGCTGAAGTGGGCCGGCCCTTGCTCGCCAATTTGTCTGAGGAGAGTTTCAAAGCCCTGCGGGAGTTGCTTCGCAACACGCCCAGGCTCTTGTGGGTGACATCTTCAGGCGCCAGCGCGGCTGACAGCCCCGAATATAGCGTGATCCAAGGCTTCCTGCGCTCTATTCGTGCCGAACAACCCTCTAGTCACCTTATTAGCCTCAATATCGAAGGTGACACCGATGGTATTGCTTGTGCAAACGCTATTGTCAACGTTGTTGAAAAGTCTTTTGGCTCTCCATCATCCCAGGAGCTAGAGTATGTCTTTAAGGACGGGATCTTCATGACCGCCCGGGTCATCGAAGATGTAGCAGGTAACAAAACAATACAGCCCCTTCTTTTACCGCAGCTGGCACATGAGCCCTGGGCCAAAACAGGGGCCTTGAAGCTTTCAATGGACACTGAGGTACCTCAAAAATCAACAATATTTGTCCAGGACCCCGTCCACAAAACTTCTCTTGGTCCTCACGATGTTGAGATCCACGCAGATACTTGGAGTTTCATGGAAGGGGACATTCGCAGAGCTATCGATCGAACAAAAGATGACCTATTCGGAGGGAACTGTGGTGGCGTGGTCACTCGAGTTGGCAGTGAATGTAACAATTCCTTCCAGATAGGCGATCGCGTTTGCATTTCAGATCTCGATTGCATGCGCAAGTATCCTCGCTCCCACGAGACCAACATTGTCAAAATTTCCGAAAAGCTATCCATCGAAGCAGCCACGTCGGTTTTCCACCCGGCCATTCTTGCCTACCATGCTTTGATCGACATAGCACGCCTTGGCGAGCGAGACACAATCCTCATTCATTCAGCTGCAAGCAGCGTGGGCCAGATTGCAGTCCAGATAGCGCAGAAGCAAAAGGCTCATGTCTATGCGAGCACGACATCATCGGAAGAAAAGAGTTTCCTCGTGGAGGCTCTGGGTATACCAGTCGAGGACATTTTTGATAGCCAGGATGTGACATTTGGAGCAGATGTTGTACGTGCTACTGAGGGAGAAGGTGTCGATGTCGTCTTGAATTGTTTGGTGGGAGAGGATTCGCTGCGAGGATATTCCCAGTGTCTTGCACTCGGTGGCAGATTCATCGAGATCAGTCGTGCAGATATGGAGGCCAAGCTCAACCTTCCACGCGAGTTCTCTACCAGGAATATCGCTTTTTCGATCGTTGATCCCACGCGACTCCGTCCGAAACCGTTATCTCGTCTATTGAGGACAGTCATGGCATTGATCGGAAATGGCGAAATACAGATTCTACGACCACCGCCAGTGTTCAATGTGTCGCAGCTTGAACAGATCCACAAGAAAATTCAAGACAATGAACCAATGGGCCAGATCGTGGTCACCGCAAGCCCCGATGATGTTGTACCGGTGAGTAGTCGCTTGTGAAAGTCTCCGGGTGTTATGTATTCAGCTAACGGACTTCCTTCTCTAGCAATTTGTCAAAGAGCACCCAACGTGGGAATTTGACAACTCCGCATCGTATCTGGTAGCCGGAGGGTTTGGTGGCATCGGACGGGCCATTTTACAGTGGATGGTGGACAGAGGAGCCAAGCATTTGATTGTGCCATCGCGATCAGGGGCAGTTTCCAAAGCTGCAGCTCAGGTAGTTGCCCAGTTGACTGCTCAAGGAGTAACTATTGTTGCTCCTGAATGTGATGTTTCCTCTGAGACAAGTCTATCACACGTCCTAGGTAAATGTGCGCGAACTATGCCACCCATCAAGGGTTGCATCAACGCAGCCATGGTTTTGCAAGACAGCATCTTCCAGGAAAACATGACATTCGCCAAATGGGACTTGACCATGCGATCGAAAGTACAGACGTCATGGAACCTGCATCGCTTATTACCTGAAAAACTTGATTTCTTCATCCTCCTTTCATCTCTTGCCGGTGTGGTTGGTCAAATGGCCAGTGCGAACTATGCTGGAGGTTGCACGTTCCAAGATGCATTGGCGCGGCATCGAGTGTCCCGAGGTCAATCAGCGATTTCGATTGATATTGGCTGGATGCGCAATATTGGCATTATTGCAGAAACGGGCGCCTATCAACGCCAACGGCTAGCTGCAGACGATATGCGGCCAATCGATGGGGCCGAGCTCCTTGCATTGCTGGATATATGTTGCCACCCGGATGCCCCACAACGATCACCGTCTGAAAGTCAGATACTCTTTGGTCTTCGGACTCCGGCTGATCATCTGGCACAAGGTCGCGTTCCACCTGTTCTGCTCGACCGGCCGTTGCTGGCAGCATTTTCTTACATTGCGGGCTTGGGTGTCTCTCCTAACCAGGATTCTGTCAAGCAGAGAGATATCAACCCTGCTACTCTGTTCCGGCAATCATCTGATTCGACTGAACGTATTCAGATTGTTCACCGCGCGTTGGCAGACAAGTTGGCAGGTGCCATGTCGATCTCGTCTGAGGATGTTGAGCCGAGCAAGCCCCTATCCACCTATGGGGTTGATTCCCTGATGGCGGTGGAGCTGCGGAACTGGGTTGGTAAAACATTTGGCGCCACCGTAGCCGTGTTTGATATCATGGGCGGCGTGTCTATTGCGAGTATTGCCGATTTGGTGGTTGCAAAGAGCACAGTGGAATGCAATTGAAGAGGTGAGTAAACAATATAGAAGTGCATCCCAGTTTTGTTAGATTTGTTCTTAGAAAAGATGAAAGAGAGATATATATTTCCCGACAAACAGTATCCTATACTCCGTATATCTAGTCACATTTATACCGTTAATATCCTACCAACATCACAAACCATTAGGACTCGAGATACGGTTATTCTTGTTTTATCATATAAATTGGCCATCATGATGCACAACCACAACATAGCCTGCTGCTTAGAACGTCTAGGTGATCTAACGGGAAGCAAACTGGCGAATTTGGCAACTCCTCAAGTCGGCCTGTTCAAGTGCAGAAGAATACAAATATAAATCATTTTTCTCTCAATATGTCCTTCTTTCCCGGTCAAGAATATCTCAGCAATATCGATAAATTATTATTGACGCTTACCTCCCATTCTAAAACTGTTTGATTATAGAGTCATAATATGGAAGTATTTCCATCAACCAGCCAAGTGGCCGAGCAGTAACTCAGCCATCACATCTTCCTTGGTCTAGTGGTGATGATTTCCGCTTGTCATTAAAACCGATAAGCGCGGGAGACCGGGGTTCGATTCCCCGAGGGAGAGATTTCTTTTTGCGCTTTAACCATTTTGATACATATTTTCTTGCTATATTTTTGGCGTATCACTTTTGTGTAACTTTAATTTCGCTGGAACTGTTCAAACTGATCTGATATACGCATGGTTGCTGGAGGGAACAAGCCTCTAAACGCGACATAAATTTCTTGAAGTGGGGCCTTGCCCTAAAAACTCCGTCCGACCCATATATCAAAACTGGATCATCTTTTCAACAAGGCCGGCTGGCCCAATGGCAAGGCGCTTGACTACGAATCAAGAGATTGCAGGTTCGATCCCTGCGTCGGTCAATACTTTTTGTTTCGCTTTCTTTTTGCTTGTGGTTCACTGGTAACAAGTGAGGTAGGTGGGTGGTGTGGTTGAGTGGCGATTGGACTAGTTTTTGGGGTTGCTGACCAGCAAGAACGGAATTTGAACCGTGCTTTATTATAATTATGTTCTGATATGTGGAGTGCAGGCGTAGGATTAATATCATCTAGAATAATGGCTGTAGACAAGAAGCAAGGACCTTGGTGCACTGCGCTAGGGTGAAGGATGGGCTTTTTTCCATAGTAGCTTTATCAAGAAACAGTGCCTTCGATTTGGGAGAGTCAACCTCTTGCATAATTTGCCAATGCATACGGAGTAGAACTCAAACCCATAGCTGGAAGCCGAACAGTAAGTTCCTTCTCTCGACGACCTGGTGAACGAGTCTCTGCAAAACCCGTATTGGTGAATCCCAGACATGGGTTTCATCGCACTTTTTACGACAGACTCTGGAGAGTGATGTATTGCTTGCGGATCTTGCTATAGTGTATAAGATTACTTGCACGTTTGACAGCCTGAGTGAACCTTCGGATTAGTTGTCCTAGTTCTCGTAGTTGCTTCTGCACTCGCCTTGGAGTTCTCAGAAGGCCCGAATGTACACACAATATACCCGTGAAATATCTAGTTATAGGGTAGCGGTGACGCCCAATGTCTTAGTTACCCATGACATATTCACAGACAGCCTAGGAGACTGGGTGTCCGACTGCTATTTATGTCAGTGGTAATGGTGGAGGCTTCAGGCGGAACTCCCCGGCTCGAACTGCATAACTATCAAGTAAAGCATATATCTACCTATAGATGGCCTCAAAATACCATGGATGATTCAGCTGTATTGAATTGGTGCCGGCAATGGTATTCATGGCTTGATAAATGGGATCGCATAGTTTACAAGGAATCTATCATGTAAAACTAATATAACAACGTGACTGCAAAACAAAGTAGCAAGAAAAGGATTCATATGAAATGTACACAGCTAAAAAGGTATCAAACTATGATATCAAGTCGTCACTACTTCATCAGCAGACTAACAGCCCAGGGAACACTAAGGCCCCGCAGGTCACCATAATGTTGTCCAACACCCAGGAATACAATGGGAATTCCCGTGGCATGGACCATGCTGACCAGTGTTCCCACCATATCACCGACAGTGTCACATTTACTGATAATGAAACCGTCTAGGTTCCTACCGGTGCCAAATGCCTGGTTGAAGTTGCGGGCCTGCATGACACTGTCCGTGCCGACTAGAGCCTCACCAACCATGAAAATCTTGTCTGGGTTAGCAAACTTGGCGAACTTCTCAAGCGAGGACATCAGTCGCTGGTCGTTATGCCGACGGCCGGCAGTGTCGATCAGGACAACATCAAACTTATTGGCCGCTGCATATTCAACTGCATCCTTGGCAACGTTGGCAGCGTCCTTGCCGTAGCCCTTCTGGTAGATCTCCACGTCGCCTGCATTCTCGCGGACGCTCAGTTCCTTCAAACGGTCAGCGTGCACGCGGAGCTGCTCCACGGCACCGGAACGGAAAGTATCGCATGCTGCAATAAGAACACGGTACTTATTTTGGAGTAAGAAGTAGCAGATCTTGCTCAGGTTGGTCGACTTTCCAACACCGTTGACACCAACGATAGACATGACGTATGGGCGAGGCGCTTGCTGCTTAGTGGTGGGAGCGACAACGGCGTTGATCTCGCGTAGCAAATCCAAAGAAGAAGTCGGTGTTAGGATCTTCCGCAGCGAGGATTCCATTGCCACATGCAGGGCGGCATCAGTACTCTGGAAGTTGCCAGTCTTTTTGCCAATCATCTCACGCTTAACTCCCTCGCAGAGTCGGACAGCAGCTTCACGGGCGACGTTCTTCTTTAGAAGGTGTTCTTCCATCGCCTTGAGGGGCTTCTCGAGATCAGATTCTGTCAGAACCTTTCCGCCAACAATGTTACGGAAGAAGCCACCAATTGCGTTGAATCCGGAGCCAACGACACCGGACGAAGCAGTGCCCTTGGACTTTTCCGCGTCAGCTTGGTCCAAGATGGATTGAACTTCCTCGCCCAACTCCTTCAGCACGAATTGGCCCTTGCCAGTTCGGCGACCCCAATCCTCCTCCGAGACAGCCTCCACCGCTGGAGCAGCAGATTCCCCTTCCTCTGCAGGGGCAGAATAGTCGAGGATCTCTCCGTCATCCTCATCTGCCATCCCACTGGCATCCCACCTGCGCATTTTCTTCACGGGTGTCTTGGCAGGCTTTCCCTTCCGAGCTTCATCACCGGACGATGCGTTAGCGCTCGAATTGGCAGCCTTGCGAGCACGACGGGAACCACGACCTCCAGGTCCGGCTTTCGCTGTAAGAAGATGACCCTGGGGGGTCGAAGATCTAGAAATTTCTGGTGTAGCTGGTGGCGTACTCTCATCAGAGGTTGCCCCGGCTAGCGCAGCTCTAGGCTGCGCTTTGGGATGGTCAATATGCGCTTGGAACCGGGGGTGTGGTCATTCCATACCTTTCACCAGGCCAGGCACTGGTGGCGGTGGTGGGCCGCCATTGTCCGACGAAACAAGCGGGTCTTTCTTTTCGCCCGTCTCTGACACATGTTCCTCTACAAAGCCACCGGTATTGTCTTCAAGCTCCCGAACTTGCTGTTCAAAGTATTGATCGAACCGGTAGGTCTGGATTCTCGCGCGGTCTCCTTTCACCTGGTCCTTGTAGAGATCGATGAAGATTGTTGAAATGTTCTCAAGAAGTTTGTCAATCCATCCAAGGTGGAGTAGCGATTGGTAGACGGCCTGCATAGACTCAAGAGTTAGTCGAAACAGTGAGGCGCATGCACATGCGACAGACATACCACGAAGATCAAATCGAATTCCTTGACCCTCTTCCATTTCAGTGTGTATTTCTCCTTCTTGTATGCCGGTGAGACTCCACCAGCTGTCGTATTCTGCGGCACGACCTTCTCCTCGATAAAGACATCGTTGATCAGGCTGTTGATGACATGTGCGCCCACTGGAGCGTATGCCTTAGACCAGAGCACCACGCCCGAAGTCGTCAAAATTTCAAAAGCCTCTAACATTCTGAGTATCTCCAGCAATTGATCGTCGAATGTAAGAAGCAGATAATTAGTGTGGGAGGAGGAAAAAGGCCGGTGTGACTTGTTGGTGGCGGTACGGGGCGAAGTTGGGGAGCTCGGAAGCGGATTGGATCTTCAGCCACGTATAAACACTTTCCTCCGCTATCAACCTCGCTTCTTCCCTAAACCACCGTCAGGCGATCCCGACGACGTTCGCCCCCGAAATTTCACGTTCCATATCCTTCTATCTTCCTTTCTCTATTTAGGTGCATCATGTATCGGGGCTCTTTCGCTCCGCCGCCCGCGCAATCGCCGCCCCTTCACCACCCCGTCCCGCAACATGTCTCGACCGTCCCTATGATGCGCTCACCTCCACCGCCAGCTCCCCAGCAACCACCAAGCGCTGGATATGGTGGTAACCCATACCAACCGTCGCCCGTTCAGGGTGGTAGTGGAAGCTATGCCCCTGGAGCTCCTGGATTCGGTGGGTTCATGAACGAACCCACAGCGCAGATGGGGTTCCAGGTCGGCAAAAGTGCAATGGCGGCTGGGCAGGAATATATGGAAAGCAACGTATGCACTATTGACGGATCTATATTTTCACTAATAGCTAACCTAAAACTGATCTTCAGTTCAATCGATACGTCTCTATACCCGCTCTCAAGCACTACTTTAACGTCTCCAACTCCTACGTTCTGAAGAAGCTGGTCCTTGTCCTCTTCCCCTGGCGACACAAACCATGGTCTCGACAGCAAGCTCGAATGGCCCCGACCCCTGGAGCAAGTGGTCAAATCTTGCAGCAACAATATTCGTCCATGTTCCTGCCTCCCCGCGATGACCTGAACTCGCCGGACATGTATATTCCCGTCATGGCCCTGGTCACATATATTCTGCTGTCGGTGTTATTGGCTGGATTCCGGGGCGATTTCCACCCAGAGCTTCTCGGCTCGATCACCACCACCGCCATTGCAGTGATCGCCTTCGAGATCCTATGCTTGAAGCTGGCGACGTACATTTTGAACATCAACAATGACTCGCAACTGCTAGATTTAGTGGCGTACTCGGGCTACAAGTTCGTTGGAATCATTGTCACTATGGTGGCCTCTGAGATCTTCAACCCCGGACAAGGGACTAGGGGCTGGGTTGGCTGGACGGTGTTTGCGTACACATTTTTGGCCAATGCGTTCTTCCTGGTGAGTGACGGCTTCTATTCAGCTTTTTAATGCGTTTCGCAGTTGCTAATTTCTAACCTCTAGCTTCGCTCGTTGAAATATGTGTTGCTTCCTGATTCGACCGATTCCGCCATGCATGCCGGTTCAATGCAGGCTGTGGCTCGATCCCAGCGCAACCGACGCGGTCAGTTCTTGTTCGTATACTCCTACGCGGTTCAGTTCATTTTCATGTGGGTTCTCAGCCGCGAGGGACCATCCTCTGCCGCATCCACCGGATCTGCGTCGTCATAATCAGGTATGCAAAAGGGGCAAGGCAGGATTTGCTCTGTGCTATTTGGGAGAGATAGACTAGGTTGGTAGGAAGGCATAGCATGAAGGACAAGTGGCTTGCTCTGGGTCTTTGAGCATTGCACGGCCGAGGTAACGATATAGCACGACTTATTGTAATCAAAAACGTATTTGCATTTACACCGAGTGTTTGTAGGACAGATGTACAACGTATGTGGGTCAGGGTGAGTTCTGGGAGATATAAAGCTACCAAGTCTAAGCTACTCAAGGATAAAGTTGTATGTTTAAGATAAATTGCATTTCAATGACTATATAAGAAAGCGAGCTGCCAGACTGACACAGGAAATCCTATATTCTTTTCGAAGGTTAGCGACAAGTCATAACCAACATAACAAGCAATCATGTGCAAGGTGATAAGGTTCTCAGAGATCTTGGTAGTTAGGTAATTTCATAGCGAGAAGCTCAATTACTATCTAGGCGTGATAAAAGTTTCTAATCATCGGACCTGGGGGTATTGCAGAAGATTGTGTGGATGTGTGAACATACTCTGTGAAAGACCGAGAGCGATATTGCCGAGAAGTCCGGTGCTTGAGTATCAAGTTGTCCTATAATCTTGGAACGGTCAGCGCAATGTCTCTCAAAAGCATTGACAGTATATAACATGAGAGTTATAATCCATATCAGAATATGTAAGAAATTGAATATCATCCGACAGCGCTGTATAGAGAACCCCGGCGAGGGCCTCACAGACACTGGGTCAATCGCAAATTACCGCATCATATGAGGAATGAGGGGAATATGAGGGAAAAAAAGGGGATATATGAGCATACCTTAGTAAATGCTACATATGAGCAATTGTCGAAACTGGAGCAAATGCAGACTCATCATTAAAGTCTTAAGCTTGTAAAGCTGAGAAGCTTGAAGGGAATAACAAAAGTTGTACGCCAAAAAAAACCGAGATAAATGCACGGACTCGGAGAAATGATAATGCGAATGCTGAGATAAGCAGAGCCCTAGACCTGCAAGTGGCCGGTTAAGCGAGAATGTTGCGAGTGTGGGCACATCCGAATTTCGAGACAACTCTTGGACAATTGAACTCTTTCGACAACCCCTTCTCGACTCATACCCCCTGTCGACCGTGAGTGTGCAATCTACAAATATTACAGAGCCGCGACGCTGAATTTTTCATCTCGCAGAATTTCGCCATGGCCGATATCGATGTCAAGGTCGCTTCGTGGAAGCTGGTTGAGGTTGGCCGCCTAGTGCTGATCCGCAGCGGCCCCTTCGAAGGCAAGCTCGCTGCCATCGTTGAGATCGTGGACCACCGCCGTGTATGTGGAATTGCCCTTTGAATCCGGAAAATACGAATTTGGAGGATCGGATTTTCGGAGATATTTTGAAGGAAATTGTGTATTGACTTGCGATTTTTCTCAGGTCCTGGTCGACGGTCCCTCCACCGAGGAGAAGAAGATCGTCCCCCGTCACGTTCTTCCTCTCGCCCACGCCACTCTCACCCACTTCACCATTCCCCAGCTCCCCCGTGCTGCCGGTACCGGTCCCGTCAAGAAGCTTTGGGCTAAGAACGAGATTGATGGCAAGTGGGCCAAGAGCTCCTTCGCTCAGCGCACCGACCGCTCCGAGCGCCGCAAGAACCTGTCCGACTTCGAGCGCTTCAAGGTTCTGCGCCTCCGCAAGCAGGTACGTCGAAATATTGAACTGGGGATTATTCCGGCACATCAATGCGCCTGGGTCCACCCGATCGGATAATCTGGGGAATTGAACAGTTTAACTAACATTTACAACTCCAGGCTCGCTACGAGGTCCAGAAGTCCCACGCCAAGGCTCGCGCTGCCAACAAGTCATAGATGATTACGAGGTTTCGGTGCATGGGTTTGAAGGAGGTGTCCTGGAAGGGTTTCCATTGCTGGTAATCTGGCAAAATCGCTGTACGCATTATCAATGAACAGCAAAAATGATTCAAAATCCTTGATATCCCGGCAAAGGGGCCTTTTGTTATTTGGTTTTCCTCTGGCTCTGGACTCATTTTATATCCCCCAATTTACGGGAAATAACTGGCTCTACAACAAAAAAAAATAGAACGAGCTGCGTAAATACATTTGTAATGACCTGGAAACTGTATTTATATATTTATATCTTGATCTAGATGAGATCTATAAATTATTAGCCAATCTAGTTAAGAATTGGTGATGTAGTTCCATATAGGGCAATGTGTGCTGGGCGGGCAGTCTGGGGTCTCGCTAATGATTTTCGGGTTCGGTCTGGCGCACAGCTACGCACCTTCAACTTCAACAAAATCCATCCTCATTCCCAACAGCTTGATATTTACCTTTCAGGTATGTATGACTATTCACTCGACTGAATTCTAGCCTTTTCAACATCAAATTCCGCCCTTTCCCGAGTGTTGTGCGATTCGTGGGGGGCCCAATCTTCAATCACCTCCCACCATGCCCGCTCATACACCATTTAACCAGCCTTAACAACATTGCGAACGAAACAACCCAACTAATCAACTATTTTTTCGGTTTCTTCTTAGGCCCCTTTACACCGCAAAAATGGCTGATACCCGCGTTGAAGAAATCCATGATGACGAGGTCACCAAGACCGTCGAGGAGAGCTCTGATGAGTCTGGCTCCGAGGCTGGCGATGAGCCCAACATCCCCGCCGGTGCCTCCGTCGCCGTCCACTCCCGTGGTGAGAAGAAGGCCCGCAAGGCCATTGGCAAGCTCGGCCTGAAGCTCGTCCCTGGCATCACCCGTGTCACTCTCCGCCGCCCCAAGAACGTACGTGATCCCGATGCGACCGTCATGAGAATTTCTACCCCACCAACTACAGTTTGACATCGATTGTCAACCGCAACACTGGATACCAATCGGTTCCGATATGTTGGTTATACTCAATGCGAAGATGCTAATTATTGGAATTTTAGATCCTCTTCGTTGTTAACCAGCCCGAGGTTTACCGTTCCCCCAACAGCAACTGCTGGATGTATGTGGAACCCAATTGAAGTCAATCCATGTGTGAATGACCTTTACTGAAAAACTTTTAGCATCTTCGGTGAGGCCAAGATTGAGGACCTGAACTCCCAGGCCCAGGCTTCCGCCGCTCAGCAGCTCGCTGCCTCCGAGGCCGCTGGCGACCACGCCGGTCACGACCACGAGGAGGTTCTCGGCAAGGCCAAGGCCCCCGAGACCGACGATAAGAAGGAGGATGAGGAGGATGATGGTGAGGAGGTTGATGAGTCCAACCTTGAGTCCAAGGATATCGAGCTCGTTATGGCACAAGCAAACGTCTCCCGCAAGAAGGCCGTCAAGGCTCTCCGGGAGAACGACAACGATATCGTTAACTCCATCATGGCTCTCAGCATATAACGAGCGACCGTATTTAAGGTTCTGTGAGGGACTTGGGTTATAATGCCGGATGGAAGATGTCTTGGTATGCTGTCGCCCATAGTGTACACAATTAGCCCAAAAAACAATTGAACCCATGATTGAGTCAACCAATCATTCTATATACTTTGTAATATTCAGAAAATAAAACCTATCTATAAGTTATATACAATAATCAACACAAGCACGCTATAATTTGTCTTTTGCCTGGACAATACACGGTGGATTTCGGAATTGGAATCACGTGACCAGAACAATCCAAACCTTCCGGGTCGCTCCTCGTTCGGCACCTCCCTGCACATTGAACTCCCCTCTCTTTTCCCCACCCCTAACCTCTATCATACCCGTCACAATGGCTGCTGTATGTTCTGCTCCTACTCTTCGACATGACAAACCCTTGTCAACCTATCCGGATGACTCCCGCTAACTCCCTTCACCCGAAAACAGCGCAGCGCCGCTCTCAAGATCGACTGGGCCCAGGTGTCGACCTCCCTCGGCCTCCGCGGCCAGACTGCCGTCTCCCTCCAAGCTTTCAAGAAGCGCAACGACGAGGCTCGCCGCAAGGTCCAGGTCCTGTCCGAGCAGCCCCAGGCCGTTGACTTCAGCCACTACCGCGGCATCCTGAAGAACAAGGCCATCGTCGACGAGCTCGAGAACCACTTCAAGACCTTCAAGCCCGTTACCTACGATGTCAACCGCCAGCTGAAGGCTATTGATGCCTTCGAGTCCCAGGCTGTTCAGAACGCCGAGGCTACCAAGGGTAAGGTTGAGGCCGAGCTGCAAAACTTGCAGAAGACCCTGCAGAACATCGAGACTGCCCGTCCCTTCGAGGACCTCACTGTCGTACGTATTATCTGCTACAGACCGCTGAGTTGGGATCATTACTTACATGTCTGCTTTTTTAGGACGAGGTTGCCGCCGCTCAGCCCGAGATCGACGAGAAGACCGCTTCCCTCGTCTCCAAGGGCAAGTGGATGCCCCCTGGCTACAAGGTATGTTCTGACTGTCTTGCTGAGAGTACTGCGTCTATTTCGATACTTATATCATTCCCTTTTGTAGGAGCGCTTCGGCGATCTGTCCGCCGTTTAAGCGTGGACTCTTGTGGCCTCAAATCCGCTTTTTTATTCCTCGCTCCATCACACTACGTGATCATGACTTTTGGAGCCAAGATGGCTATTCAGCCAGTGTGTGGTCAGATACCTCCGATAGTGTGGTGGGGAGGTTGGGATGTGTATAGAAACAATACATTCTTCGTTTCTGCGTTCATTAATGAATTCTACTGTAAACCTATACTCTCGCAACTAGCTCTATCTTCAGGTAATCAAGAAACGGGGGTAGGTCTAAAAAAGAAAATACCTACGATTAATAGACACTCGAGACGTCTGATATATATCCAAGCAAGCTCTCTCCATGTGGATCGAGTGAGGATATATTGCGGAGTATCACGCGAAATTCGGTCCTTTTTGAAATTCCGACAAGAACTAGATGGCAATACACATATTCCAGTTCAGATATAACAGACGATCAAGGCATCATACATAATCTTGATGAGGAGCTCTCTAGCTGGTCTTGCCAAGACACGCAGCTCACCTCAATTTACCCACTTCTCTTCTACCCCTCAGTAATAGGCCGGGCAATTTTCCTTTCAATTCTTTTCATTGGAGACTGCACTCGAAGCGGTGTCAAGTGCCTTTCCTACAAGTCACGAGGAGACACGAGGACATTATGCGAAGTGTGCAGTCAATATCGTATGGACTGCGTTTCCATTGAGATCAACAATACCCGTATCTGCTCCTCCCTGGACATTTACAAATATAAGCACACCGTGTCATGCACAAGTGAACATCTTGCTTCGAGCTATACAAAACCACATCACCACTAGACGCACTGCTGCAAATGGGCCCAGGCCCTTCCGATCCGTTGGCCGACCACCCGTGCTCGCGCCTTGAGTCACTGCCCGTGGAAATCCTGCAGTTGATATTTCTTCACAGCCTTGAAGTGAACCTCCCTCGCGCCTCGCCACGTCTCGGCCAAGCATTGTCCACTCCATTACTCTATACCTGGCTCATTCGGCTTGCATTCAGCAGTCCCAATTCTGGCTCGCGAGAGGGCTTCTTTACCCCGGATTTCCTACCCCCACCTTTGGACTTCTGGGCTCTATCCTGGAAAGACCGCCAACAATTACAGACTAACCTGCTGGCATGCCGGTGGTGCACATTTCCCCTGTTCCGGAGATGCCAGCGGGAGTACATTGCCCATGCTATCCGACGCAAATGTGTCGGTTTGGTCTTCCATCCGGACGACCAAGCAGTGCTGTCAAATCTGGACCCACGTTTTGAAAATCTAGAATTCTGTGACAAGGCCGTACTCGGACGGCGTGGTAAAGGAGATCTGATCATTCCGGCGCAGTTAAAAGACACCTCGCGCCATACTGTCGACCGCAAAGTCGCAATATGGTTTCATTTTGGCGCTCTCCAAATCCGTAAACCAAACGAGATATACCATGAGAACGACATCTTCCGGCTGCCATGCTCAGTGTCCATTGGACCTGGCCGCATTCCGGATAAAGTCTTGCGCTCGCCTTGGTCAGATTCGCAGTTTGAGTTCTTGCAGCTGCTCTCTGCGGACTTCTACCTGGATGAGGATGAGGCTAGACCAGACCGCTCTTCTGAGATCACATATCGTCTCATTCGAACGCGCAAGATCGAGCCTTTTCGTCGATTGCTGAGTTTACCGGTTCGCGCTGGAAATTGTCGTGTCCTTGCTCGCTGGCCGCTACAGCATTCACATTATTCCCTCATCCGGCGCTATGGGAGTGGACCTGGGGATCCGTTTGCAAATGTGATTTTGAATGAGCGTTGGGATGATATCCCTACAGATGCAAAGCAGGATTTGTTGCGATACGTTGAGTCGCCCTCGCCGAAAGATGGGCATTGATATGGTTTCTAAGACGGTTATATATCTACGACTTCATGTCCGTTACCCCAAACACCTACTGTGTGTATATACAATCCTCTACAATTTATATCTATCATCTACAGAAGAGAACCAATACACATTGTATCGCAAAGTTTGATTCATGATTCGAAATTAAAAGCTGCGCCGCGGGGTATAAACTCCAAGCAGATATGACAAAAGAAAATTCGCGCTGGCATAACAATCGTAGAACCCATAGCCAGCCCTTCTATCCCCGGGGTCGATAGGTGTGTGCAGACATGGTTGGTTTCGCGTTTCGCGTTAAACTGCTGATCGACGACCCCGTCTGCGTTTTCCACAGGTGCCGCAAGTCAGACAGGAGATAATAACATCGATGACTGTGACCACACCGCTGATGATGGCGTGACAGATGGAGCCGACAGCGTTGACAATGGCCATGAGGCAGCTACCGATGGCGCGGAAGACGCTTTGGATCTGGAGGAAGGTATTAGTTGAGTTCTTTCAAGTAGATGGTAGTTCACATACGCAAGAGACGACGGCACCCATATTGAAGATGAAGAGGTGTTCTTGGGGTTGTTTTGTATCAAGGGAGTTTGTTTATTTCGGTTTGTTGAGAGTAGACTCCGAGCTGGATGAAGCGTGGGTATGGATAGTTGGATCACTGAAAGGGTGCATATTGAAGATAAAAAGTAGATGGGGAGGTTGTTTAAATAAAGAATGGCAATGACGATTATCTTTTAAGATGGAAATTTCTTATTTCTTGTTCAGATACGTAAGTGGTGTCCAAATGAGGCTATTGATAGACAAGTTCGTGTTAGTGAAGCTTTTATCTTGCAATCATAAAATGCAAAAGTGACGTCGATGGAGGAGCTATGACAGAATTTCCAAGATTTGAAGAATGAGAGAGGATTTATGGATTTATTTTATGTCTTAAAAGGTCCAAAGGTACCAGGGGTCTGTCCAACTGGTCATTCCGTCATTTTGAGTAGGCCCATTCCTTGATTTTGGAATTTCAAAAGCAAATCTATTTACATTGTAGGATTGGGATAATGGATTTTGACTAAGTTTATCTAGCTGTAAGGATAGCTTTTCTAATTCTAAACCTATCCATGTTGAACCCGTGGACCCTTGAGAATGTTCGAATGTTTTCTGTTTCTGGTTGTTTCTGCCCGATAACTTTTTTTATGACCCTGACGTCATTTTATAATAGGCTAAACCAAATTCAGCAACAGAGCGGGGTATATCATGTGATACCATGTGACTTTCCAGCCCTCCAGTGCCAAGCCCTAACGCCAAGACTTTGTCTGTCGGGTTCTTTTCCGCCAATCAGATGGGGACTAAGCCTCGGACCTTGCTTATAACGTTGTATACTTCATATGCTACTTACAACATACTACTGAATAGTCATCATACACAATTCTGAAATGATTGAGATCCACAGATTGATTTATTCCTGAGAAAGTGCAATTGCTCCATGAGCCCACCAAAACGCGAAGATGAAACCGTGACGGGGACAAAGCTTGCTCCGCGTGAGCCGGCAAGCAGTTTGAATCCTTCCGCTACAGCCAAATTGAAGCGTCGACCAGGTCGCACCTTCAAGAACCCGATTCGGAGCAGTTCATCTCGGTCCTCTCGGTCCTCTCGGTCCTCTCGATCCACTCGATCGAGGTCTGGCCCCTACGACCGTCCTTCTAATTCGCCCAGATCCGGACTCTCGCGCCCGCATACTCCCCATAGAATGATGTCCCTCCTCGAGGCCCTCCCCGTCGAGATTATCGAGCAGATATTCCTGCACTCCCTCAACCTAAACTTCCCTCGCGCTTCGCCGTTCTTATCCCGCGCCCTATCCGGCGAACATATCTATCGCGCTCTCATCCTCCTTGCATTCTGGAAAGATTCGCTCGACTACCCCCGTAGCAAGGCCGTCGAGCGCATGATGGTTCCGCTCGACTATGTTCCTATCAAACTAGATGAACGCGCTCGCTTACAGGCAGCCGTCTTCAAGTGCAGGTGGTGTACCGTGGATCGCGTGCGCGAGCAGGTCCCGACAATGCAGATCCTGACTCTTCACCGTCGCTGGATCAACGCGGGTATCGTGACGAATGAAGAAGAGCAGGCCGCTTTTGAAAAGTTCCTAGCACGCAAGGATGACAGCGTCCGCGTCTTTCATGGCAGGGGTAAACCAATGAAGGAACTCGCTAGCATGCCCCCGGAGTTCTTCCAGATGGCCCCGAACGCGTTGAAAGGCCCCCACGAATACAAGCTCAATATAATGCCAATGGTTACCACCGAGCTCAAAAATCTGGACGTGAGATTGACCGTCAATCTCCCCGCATTGGACCTGTGCGAATTCCCACCCCATCTCCTGCGAGGCCGCAGCAATGGTTTCCTTCCAGAAGACGTTGCTTTCCTGGAGATGCTGCGCATGACCTCGTGCAATTGGATGCCTGAAAAGAGCTCCTTGACACCTTCGACCCTGACCAAGCTCGACCGCAAAGCCCTGAACGAAGGAATCCAGAATGCAATCCGTCACCAGAACTTCAATGCCATGCTCTCCCTCCTTAAAATCGACGAGTTCATCTTCCGCTACAAAGCAGAGAACCAAGGTCGTGGGGTCTTCTATACAATCCCGCCTGAACACTTCCTCGCTGTTACCCGCACTGGCCGCGACAAGCCACATCTAAACTTGGCTTTCTTCGAGACTCTCTTCCGTGCCAGTGCGGAGTCTTTGCCTAGCTGGTCGTCGGAGATCACGAAGTGGACCGTCGATAATATGGAACTCGCGAAGCAGAACCCGAGTGTATATAACCAGATTAATGGTAAGTTTGCGCGCTGGTTGTCGGATTTCCTGCTGCGTCTCCCTGCGCAGGTTGATTATGCTAGTAGTTACCCGAGTGGTCAGCTGTTCTGTTGTGGTCATTTGGATATTTTTGACCTTGAGGGAGGCCGCTTCCTTGATGAGGTCCTTAAACCATCCCGTGAACCATTGGGAAATTGGCTGATGGAGAGTTCGTTCCGGACCGAGGATTACTGGCTGAAGAAGTTCGGCCCTCCTCTTCCTCCATCTTGAGTAGTCTTATGAGGACGTTAGCGCTATACCCTGGTTCTAGATCTCTTGATATAATATAGAATAATATAGATCTGAAAGCATAATTTACTTTGAATTATATATTCCCACGGCCGCAGGTATCATCCATAGCAAGATGAACTATGTATAGTACAAACCATCGATATGAAACAAGATTGAAATGATTTGTTGAAGAACAAACCCATTACATATTCCTCAACAATCTCAAAATACCAGCAATGCGCCCACCCAGCGTCAACTGATATCCTGTCTCAACAATACCCTTACACATCTCCCAAGCCGCAATCCCTCCCTTGGCGCCCGAAGCGTCCTCTCGGTTCTGAATAGGATAATCCAAGCGTGGCGGGATACCAGTGCCAATCAAAGTAGGGAATCGATCAACGCAAATAGCCTTGATATTGCACAGACCGCGCAGTCCCTCCTCGCCCGCAAAGCGGCCATATCCAGATCCACGGACGCCGCCAAAGGGCATTTGCACAGCGTAAAAGGTGCCGAAGTCGTTGACCGCTACCATTCCGGCGGATATTTTCGACACGCAGGCTTGTACGTCTGCTTGTCGGTGCCCGAAGACGCTAGCACCTAGTGCGTACGGTGTTGAGTTTGAGATGGCGATTGCGTCGGATACGGATTCGGCGCGCATCATGAGGAAGACGGGGGCGAAGAGCTCTGTTTGCGCGATTCGCATGTCGCGTGTCACGTCTACTAGGAGAGTTGGTGTGAAGTAGTGGCCGTGTTGGTGGACTGGGTGTTTGTATTCGGTGCCGCCAACGAGAAGGCGTGCGCCTTGCTGCACAGCTTCCTTAATGAGTGTCTCGAGGTTGGCGAAGGAAGCAGGTGAAATCATCGCACCGACGTCTGGGGTTGCGGTGTCGAGGAGGATCGAGCCGAGGTGGAGATTTTGAATGCGTGGCGTTACAATTTCGATGAGTCGGTCGTATGCGGTCGGGAGGGCGATGACACGTTCGATGCCGATGCAGTTCTGGCCAGATGATTGGAAGACACCGCGCATGAGGAGAGACGCGATGGAGGACAAATTGCGGAGAGTGCGAGAGTCGTCCAGGATCACGGCAGGGTCTTTGCCGCCTAGCTCGACACATACGGGGATAAGTGATTTGGCTGCTGATGCGCAGACGTGGTGGGCGACGGGCCGGGATCCAATGAAGGTCATATGTGCGATATCAGGGTGCGAAGTGAATGCATTGGCAACACCAGGTAGACAGACTAGCGTGTGGACCAGATCGCGCGAGTGGCCACAGCTAGAGAGCGCGCCGCGCACCATCTCGAGGAAGTAGATTGCAGACCATGCAGTTTGCTCAGACGGTTTAACAACGATGGCATTACCGGTAAACAGCGCGCTGATGATCGGACCAATGAAGTTATGTAACGGGTAGTTCCAAGACACACAGGCACCCACCACGCCCAGGGGTTCGTATGTGACCGTGTTTTTCTTGTACATCATCAGGAGGTTCGTCGGCCGTCGCGATGGAAGCAGTGCCTTTTCGCCATGATCGATTGTCCACTTGAGCTTCTCCACCGTTACGAGGATCTCGCCGAATGAGCCGTCAACTTTTGTTTTACCCGAATCGAGGCAGCATGCAGTAATGAGGTCATCTTGGTGGTCTAGGATATATCTGCAAGATGTCAGTTGGACAAGCCTTATGGTGCCGTGGGCAAAGCGCAATGGCTTCATAGGGCCGGGCAAATTTGCCAATCCACATACTTCAACAGCGTCCGGAGAACCTTTCTGCGCTCCGCAAATGTAGTATTAGCCCACTCCAGCTGAGCATCTCCCGCCGCCCGAATGACTCTGTTGACATCTTCGACAGTGGCGGGCTTGATTCCGTTACCAAGCACCCTCCCATCGGCAGGGCAGTAGCTCATAATCAATTGATGGTTCCATTTCTGTGTAGTAGATCAGAAGTTAGCCTAGGGACAAGAAAATGAAGCCACAAGGAAAGAATTCTGAGCCAAATACAAGGCTTGTCCACTCACCCCCCGAGCCTGGTCCTGCAACACCATTTTCTGCTGCCCCTGAACCTCATCCCACGTTTTGATCGACCCGCTGTTGCGCACTTCGGATGGGATAGGAACATTGAAAACGACTGCTGCCTCTTTCCGGCTTTGGAGGTAGAGGTACCCCACGTACACGGCGACAAGGGAGGTGAACGCGACTCCGATGTACGGGGCGTACTCTGCCGACCCGGGAGGCGCGTAGGCCTCCAGAAGACTGCACAGTGCTGGCGGAATGTGGGAGGCCAGACAATCCATGGCGGGAATCGGTGCAATTGGGCAACTGGAAAGTGCAGGGAGAGTAGCGCGAGTTCCTGGAGACCCCGGGGCTTTTGTGTTTGCGATAAGGCGATAACCGCACTAAGTGTCCAGTCGTGCCATACAACATTAAACTGATCATCTAGAAGTATCATTAGACTTAATTTAGGAAGTTGATACTTGTGTCCAGCAATAATAATACATTTGTATTGAGAGCAACATCAAGATGATAGATAGATAATAATATAAAGTACATATATAGGACTTAAAGCGGTTTATCCTCCTCATTTCGTAAAGATTCCACCTTCATTTCACATAATTTCGTTGTCATAAATGCGTTCACTCATCACTTGTTTCGTCGGAAATCGAACACTCGCTTTCCTCAGTCTCCTCCTCGGAGTCCTTGTTCGTTCTCTTACGCTTACCAGCCGAGCTGATGGCAGCTGCTTTCTTCTTAGAAACAACAGCCGGACCATTGCCTTTGCGCTTCCCATCGCGAGTTAAGAGGTGATCAATAACACAGCCGTCATCCCAGCCAGCACTGGACTCGCCTGTAGCAGCTCGGCACCGGGGGCAGGTCTTCCCATGCCGGATGAACAGTTGGTGAAGCGAATACTTCAAGTGGTCGGGGATGCGTACTTCCAGGTGGCTGAAGGCGCTTACTTCGTTTGCACGCGCAGGAATCCACCCGAGCCAACGGCAGAGCCGGAAGATGTGGGTATCGACGGCGAAACACGGCCGCTGGAGGCAGAACAGGATCACACAGGCGGCTGTCTTGGGTCCGATTCCGGGGTACTTGATCAGTTCGGTCATGGCTTCTTCAGTGGAGAGATTGTGGAGGTGATTTAGAGAGAGGAAGTTCTGATCTGCACAGGCAATCTCATATTGCTTGTCCTTTTCAGCCTTCTCAGGTACCAGCTTAGACATTGAGTCATTCTTGGACTCAGAGTTTAACAATGTAGCTCGGCGCGCCTGATTGTCCTTGTGGACCATGTCAAGAATCGTCTTGAGGTTCTTGCTTTTGATGTCGGCTAAGCCACCACTTTTAATTGCTTCGAACACATCTCTCACGGTAGCCTGTCGTACGGCATCCCAATTCACACTGCCCTTGCCAATGCCTTCTGAAAGAATGCCGAACCGTTGGACAAGTCCACCGAAGGCCTTAGCGGCATTGGTACCAGTGGTGGCCCCGCTGAGAAGGGTACGGATTAGGGCATCCAGAACAGATGGGACCTCACCACATCCAGTGACTGTCAGGGAGGGTTCAGGGATGGTTGCTGGTGCAGTGAATACCCCATGAATGCTGGATAACAGCTGATTGACATCTTCACACTCCTCGGCGGTTGGCCGAACTAGCTCGGGAAAAGGAGAGATACCGGGCGTCAAGCCATAAGTATTCTTCTTGGGCTTCCGGCCGGTTGGGGTAGTTGGACACTTAGGTTTTTTTTCCAACTTGGTTGTAGCTTTGTCCACAGTATCTTGGAGCTCAGTAGCGAGATTGTGAACTTGTTTGCCCTCTAAAGTTTGGTTTTCCTTGTCAGACTTAGCAATTGGGACTGTAGGCTGCACTGTTACAGATAATGGGACTGGCGCAGATCCTAGGTTGTGAGGGAGTTCACCAAACAAGGCTGGGCGTGACACTGGCTTCTCTTGCTTGATTTCTAGATTGGGATCATTGGAGGATTTCAACTCAGTGATTGTGTTTGTTTTGGGCGTATTTAGAGTATTGGGGGCATTGGAAGTGTCAGTTTGATTGAGACGCTTTCGTTTGTTCACTTTAGTGCCTGACTCTTGAGTGATGGAAGTGCTGTTTCCCTCTGCAATTAATGCAGCAGCCCGTGCTGCAGAGCGAGTAATGCGGCGATCCATGGTTGAGAAGATCCAGTCAGAAGGCCGCAAGTATCGATTTCAATGTTGCACAGGTAGCAACGTGCACGAGAACTGAAAATAGATACAAGATATATCTCGAGGTATATCAATTTTAATTTTAAATCAATGGGTCTGTCGAAGATGTGGAGGGAATGAGATGATGTTACTGGGTAATGGCACATACACGTGACTTGCCTATTTGGGGATCTCAAACTTAAAATTAATGAGAAAAAACAGCACTTCAACAACATGGGAACATTGTATTTATTTTATAGCTTCATTAGGCATTATTGACAAGTGTATATCTCAAGACACCGGGTATTGGTTTAATGCATTTCCACATCATTTCCACATCATTTAGCGGCAAATCAGCCACTTAGCATATATGCTCCCTCAAACAAACGCCCGGACACCCAATGCAAATTGCCAAACGGTGGAGAAAAAAAATTTTAAAAAAATTCACATTTGCTCGTAATCATGCCTCATGGTCAGCCTGGTTGTGGATGCTGATATCCATGCGGTCAGAGACCTTCGGATTCGTTTGGTCTTCGGCGTGGTCAGCCTTCTTGGCGGCACCAATCGCCGACGACTCGTTTTCTATGGCAGGGATGATCTTGCCATTGGTGTCCATAGTGACTCCATGGGCAGCAATCTGGAAGTCGGTCATGTTGGCAAAGCCATTGGTGACAGCCTCCTTGGCCTTGTTAAGAGCCTTGACCTTGCGGCCTTCGCCACGGACGGACTCTAGATGTTCGAAGTACCCGGATGAAACGGGGGTAATGTAACTACCGCAGAACACACCAACCTCGAAGTTTGTGGGCTCTTGCTGACCATTCTCACGGGCAACCTCGGCGCAGGCGTCCTTGAGGTCAGGCAGGGTTTGGAAGACAACCGCCTCTGCGCCAATGTGCTTGGCGATGGCCTCCGAGTTTCGATTGTGAGCAACCAGCTCTTGAGGAGACGCAAGATCGATACCATAGATATGAGCATGTGTGATCTCCGGTGCGCAGCTGGCAAGGTAGACCTTCTTGGCGCCGGCTTCCCGGGCCATGTTGACAATTTCACGACTAGTAGTACCACGCACAATACTGTCATCAACCAGCAAGACGTTGCGGTCCTTGAACTCGGCCTTCATGGCATTGAGCTTGCGGCGGACACCTCTTTGCCGTGTCTTTTGCTCCGGCATGATAAAGGTGCGGAAGACGTAACGGTTCTTGACGAAACCGTGACAGTAAGGCTTGTTGAGGTATAGTGCGACATTAGTCGCGGACGTAGTCGCCGTTTCAGGAATGGGAATGACCACGTCAATGTCCTTGACAACATCGGGACCCAGAACATCGAGGACACGTGCACCGAGACGGTCACCCATGCGTTGCCGGCTACGGTACACACTGATGCCATCCATAACAGAGTCAGGACGAGCGAAGTAGACAAACTCGAAAATATCAGGGGCGTAGGCCTTTTTGGGGGCCACCTGACGGAAAACCGGCTCACCACCCTTGGCGATAATGACGGCCTCGCCAGGTTGGATGTCACGGTGGTTGCTGAAGCCCAGTTGGTCCAGAGCCACTGATTCAGAAGACATCATGTAATCCATGCCAGGTCCATCCAAGGACTGACGAGAGCCCAGAATGAGGGGGCGGATACCGTATGAGTCACGGAAACCCAAGATACCAAACCCTAGATGGCGAGTTAGTACTGTGGACTAGAGGACACCACAAATGATTGATAACTTACCAGCAAGCATAGCAGTACAGGCCCATCCACCCTCGCAACGTTTGTACATGCGACTCAAACTGGCAAAGAGGTCCTCGTGGTTGACACGAGCCTTCTTGGTCTCGCTCAGCTCATCGGCGAAGACGTTCAGCATCAGTTCGCTGTCACTATCGGTGTTGATGTGACGGTGGGCTTCAAGGTCAAGGTGCTTCTTGAGATCCCCGGCATTGATCAGGTTACCGTTGTGTGCAAAGCAGATACCGTAGGGACTGTTCACGTAGAACGGCTGGGCTTCGGCGTTGGCACTGGATCCTGCGGTCGGATACCGCAGGTGACCAATACCCATGGAACCGGGCAGGTTGGTCACCTTAGCACCTTCCTGGAAGACCTTGGCAGCCATGCCGTTGGCCTTGAGTTGGTAGATTCGACCACCAGAGGCGCATGTTGCAATACCGGCGGCATCCTGACCACGATCTGTGATACAAAACCTTTAGTCTCGCGGTCGCAGGTGTATATATTCTGGCCGGAACTCACGTTGGAGAAGGTAAAGTGCCTCGTGGAGATCCACGGCGGCCGCAGACGAGGGGTTCGCCTGGATCAACGCAATGATACCACACATCCTGACGGAGGGTAGGCTTTCTGGACGAGGAGAATTAGTACCAGTGTTCATCCATTGTGAATTCACAGTGCATAGCAAGATTGCAGTGTCTCAAATCAGTTAAGGTGTTTATCCGCAACAATTGTTTAGGAAGTCTAACATCTATAAAAAACCATAGATCATCATGAGAGACATTGGGGGGAAGCTTGAATAAAGCTGAAAGCCAAAAACAAGAAAACCATGCCACTTACCAAAACCAGATCACGTAAAAGAATGAGGGAAGTTCAGAGAATGGTCATCACTAGAAATGAACACCACCCCAAGAAGACAGAAAGAGGGAGAGAAATATTCCATGGCAGTTGTGTTTCTTCTGTGGTTGTGCCCCACAGAATGAAAATTTCTCGCCCGGGCCGACTTCGGGGGGACGCCCCGGGGGGAGGGGAGCTGACTCATATCCTGAGTAAGCACTGACCACCTGACTTTGCCCTAAGTACTTCCCGAACAGGCTAAGCGCTCTGATGTTGATGCATACAACCATATAGTTACCTGGATGTAAGTATACACCAACTTGGAAGGGACATGCTGACCTTCAATGAGATAAAAAGATGAATACCATGCCTTTATATCAGTCTTTCATGCTTCACATAACAAAATACCCTCTGCTTTGTTGACCAAATAGAAATACGTAGACATCCTTATTGCTTCAGTTGGAAGTTGTTATGTATAGAAGATCTGGCAAAGCCTTCCGCTACTTCTCTTCAAATCAGATTGTTATCTGAGGCAAGTTATGTTTATTTGCGATAAGCTGATATCGAACACCTGACTATAGCAATATAAGTGTTTTTGAAGTCATCTTAACCTGAGACTCTGTTAGATCCCAACACCCTCCATCGGTTTGATATCGGCACTTGTTTTCCTTTCATCGCCTTGATTTCAAACCTGGACTTTGAATCCTCTCACACACCGAGTATGGAAGACTTTCATCGCTCAACCATGGCACCAATGGCTGGTGTTAATGATCGATCCCGTATTTCGGTGTCTCCCTTCGGAGACCCAATCCCTGTCAGCACTGCAGAGTTTCGCGCAGTAACTCATGAGCCAACAATGCCTGACGACGACATCATCATGTCGGATCCGTCGGCGATCTTTGACCCTTCACCCATGAGGGAGACCAGCCATACCTCCGAGAATATGCAGGTCGTCATCGACCTTACTTGCGACGATGAGACCAACCAGGCCATTGAAGACTTGACCTCTGACATGGCGCACGTTGCAGCTCCGTCCGCCATTACCCCTGGCGACGACTCAGCAAGTGGTCAATCTTCCGGCAACTCATCTGTCATTAGCAACCAGTCCGCGAGCCGCAGCCCAACGCCAGAGACGGTACAGCAAGAAATACGCATTGGAGGCATTGCGTTCAAAGCCGGAATATCTCTGGAGCTTGATGATGGCTCTTTTATGCGTGTCGAGGACATGATTCCTCAGCCTCACGACCTGCGCTTTTTCGGCCGTCGCCTTTACCGTACCACTCACCCCGAAGCCAAGACATATCTGCCTAAACTGAACGATGAATTGGTCTGGCTCACTCAGAACACCGATCACGTCAGCATCAGAAAAGTTCGGCGGGTTGTGACCATTCGCTTCACCAACTTTCGGACCGATTTTAACACACCGGGAGAAGATCTGACTTGCCGGCTGAAGCTTACCATTCGCCAGGCCGGAGTCGTTATCGTGCCTGGCCATGCACCTTTGAGCGCAGAGCAGTGTGCCATTGAATGGCTGACCTTGGCTGAATCAGACCCAGGATATGGTAAGCCGGCGAACGTGCTACGCTACGAATGGAGAGGCCGGACTGCGCCATTTGGCGAGGCTAGCTCGTCGTCCTTGGCCATGGATCTTGAACGACGGGGTGTGATCGATTTGACTGCCCCTGAACGTGCATACACCTTTGGTGACGCGTACTGTGGCGCTGGTGGTGTGTCTTGCGGCGCTAAACAGGCCGGCGTGAAGCTCCAATGGGCCGTTGATATTGACCAGTATGCACTGGAAACATACCAGTTGAATTTCGACGACGTAGATGTCGAACATTCCGATTTTTTCAGTTTCCTTACCAACCGTCCGGAATTCTTGCGAGTCGATATTGCACACTGCTCGCCCCCCTGCCAGACTTGGTCTCCTGCTCATACTGTGCCCTGTCCTCGCGATGATGCCAACTCCGCGTGCGTATTTTCGGCTGGAAGTTTGATTCAGGAGTCACGGCCCCGTGTGTTAACCATGGAGGAAACTATGGGATTGCCGCAACGATTTCCCATCATCTTTAATCGGGTTGTACTGGACATGGTTGAATTTGGATATTCTGTTCGCTGGTCGGTGCTGGGGTGCGATGAATATGGTGTGCCTCAAGAGCGGAAGAGACTGCTTCTCATTGCCGCTGGGTAAGTGAAGCAAAAGGCGAAGCTTTTCATGTTTCCAATTCTACGTATCTAACTACTCATAGCCCCGGTGAAGCTCTGCCCCATTATGCCCAGCCCACTCATGGCATGCCTGGTCACGGTTTACTTCCCCGTGCGACCATTTCATCCACCATTGACAATATTCCTCCTGATGCCGACGACCACAATGTTGAAGGGGCCTTGGCGCGGTGGGCTCTGAGCTACCGGCCCTCTTTTGATCGCAACTCTCTGGCCAGGACCATCACTTGCGGGGGCGGCGAATACAACTACCACCCTTCGGGCACTCGGCCTTATACGAATCGTGAGATGGCGCTCTTGCAGACGTTCCCTCTAGACTTCCAGTTTACTGGGAGATTCATGCGTAAGCAGATTGGGAATGCCGTGCCCCCGCTCTTCGCTAAAGCCATCTACGGAGAGATTGTCAAGTCTCTGCGTCAAACTGATACGGAGGAGGCCAGGGGAATCATTCACTGATTTATCGGTGAGAGCGATGGCGAGGGATATGACACGAGAAAGGGAGTGAAATAGGATGAGATAGGGGAGTTGGGGATTAGGATTAGGAATGGCCCTCTGGGTGATGATCTGCGTCCTCACGTGCAGATCAGCCGAGGGCGAAGGGGTTCTTCTGAGCCCGGTGTGAGTTCCCATCTAACGAAGATTTTATTCTTTACTCTTTGTACTTTCCTACACATTCGGACCACGTATACTCCGATTTCGCTACATATTGTAGCTATGGTCTGTTGCTCTCTTGTTTACATCCGATACTCGGATTTCCGCTAGGGAGCTCAATAGACGGTAATGTAGCAATAAACTTGGCCAATTGAAAGTAATAATGCAATTATTGGCCTGTCAAGCTCTAGACAAGCCCACTGAAGGTAATTAATCCCATAAATAAGGGAATAGAAGTACGAAAGGAGAATGAAGTAATACCCGACTGTAACCGACCCTCGGCAGGATGAAGTCAGCTAGGAACTCAACCCCGGCCATTTTCTCCCTTTTTCCCCAACATTCCTCCTTTCGTCCATTTGTTTTTAAATAAATCATCCCCCCCCTCCTCAATTGTCTTTGGTTCCTTCAATTTCCGATATTCCCAATTCTTTCATTATGTCCCTGCCCGCAGTGAGACGCCTGACCCACACGTCTCCCCGCACTTTGGCCCGCATCTCCAGATTGCCCACTTTGGCTTCTTCTCTCTCCATTACTCCCCGTATCTCTGTTCCTCGCACTCCCCGCTTCTCTACAATGGCCGCTCGTCAGTCTGCCGCTCCGGCGGTTCATACAGATAAGTCCTACGACCCTGAAATTCAGGATATGGCTAGTTACATCCACGACTACAAAGTGGATTCCGACTTGGCAGTAAGTTAGACACGGTTACACGAAGCATTGGTGAATTCTAAAATTCGTCTACAGTTTGACACCGCCCGATTGGTGTTCTTGGACACCCTTGGCTGTGGATTGGAGGCTCTGAAATTCAAGGAGTGCGCAAAGCTCCTTGGCCCCGTTGTGGAAGGCACTGTTGTCCCCAATGGTACCCGTGTTCTTGGCACACCTTACCAGCTGGACCCCGTCAATGGTGCTTTCAACATTGGTGCTATGATTCGCTGGCTCGACTACAATGACTGCTGGCTCGCTGCCGAGTGGGGTCACCCCTCGGACAACCTGGGTGGTATCTTGGCTGTGGCCGACTGGATCTCGCGCACAAACCGCGCCGGTGGAAACCTTGGTAATGGTAAGATCCTAAAGATCCATGATGTCTTGGAGGCCATGATCAAGGCCCATGAGATCCAGGGTGTCCTGGCTCTGGAGAACTCCTACAACAAGGTCGGCCTTGACCACGTTGTTCTCGTTAAGGTTGCGACCACCGCTGTCGTCTCCAAGATGATGGGTCTCACCGAGAAGCAGACTGCCGATGCTATTACCCAGGCTTGGGTGGATGGCCAGTCTCTCCGTACCTACCGTCACTCGCCTAACACCATGTCGCGCAAGTCGTGGGCTGCCGGTGACGCCTGTCAGCGCGCTGTCAACCTGGTTCTCAAGGTCCAGAAGGGCGAGGGCGGTCTCCGCACCGTTCTCTCTGCTCCTACCTGGGGCTTCTATGATGTCCTGTTCAAGGGCAACAAGTTCCAGTTCCAGCGCCCCTACGGCAGCTACGTCATGGAGAATGTCCTGTTCAAGGTTTCCTATCCTGGTGAGTGCAAGAATATTTTGCAGAAATCGACACTATATAAGAATCCACAACAGCTAATTTATCTTCAATAGCCGAGTTCCACTCCCAGACTGCCATTGAGGCCGCTGAAAAGGTCAACGCCAAGCTTGCGTCCATGGGCAAGAGTGCCAAGGACATCAAGGAGATCACCAACCGCACACACGAGGCATGCATCCGCATCATCGACAAGCAGTTCAAGGAGATGGATAACTTTGCCGACCGTGATCACTGCGTGCAGTACATGGTTGCCACTATGCTCGTCTTCGGCCGCCTGACCGCTAGCGACTATGCTGACGGCTCGGAGGCCGCCACCTCCCCTATACTGGAGGAACTCCGCAAGAAGATCCGCTGTGTCGAGGACACCAAGTTTACCACCGACTACCACGACCCCAGCAAGCGCACCATCCCCAATGCGCTGACCGTGACTTTGAACGATGGCACCGTCCTTGAGGAGATCGTCGTCGAGGCTCCCCTGGGCCACCGTCTCCGCCGCGAGGAGGCCAAGCCCGAGATTCTGGCCAAGTATAAGCGTCACATCGAGGCGCACTTCGACCAGGCTCGCGTTGATAAGCTACTGGAGCTGGGCTGGAACCGCTCTGAGCTGGAGAACTACGATGTCGACCAGTATGTCGACCTCTACGTGAAGGATAAGATGATTGCCTCCTCGTAATCATTTGAATGAACGGGTGACCTGGTGTACTTGCTGGATATCACACGTTATGACGAACATACCCTTTTAAATATCGCAAAATTGTATAGAACTTATTCAGTGTTTCTTCAATATTCGTCCATCCACAACGTAACTACACGTATATCTCCTTTATTCTCACCCCGAAGCCCCTGGTGTGCACTTCACCCCCAAATTCGACGGGGTATTAGCACAGAGCACCTCACTGCCCCCAAATGGCGCCTTAACAGTATAAGCACCAACCTTGACATCACATTTTCCGCCAGATCCGCAAGAAAGACTGCCGGTAACAGCCTTATACTTCCCACTCGTCGTTCCACTGAACTTGTCAAAAGTGATACCAGTCAACTCCGAATTTCCAGGATGATCCACACAGTAATCAGCCTTTTCTCCATAGCAACTTTGAATCTGAATCGCATAGTCACATCCATCAACCACAACACCTGTGAAGGTAACATTGCTCACAGTTGAGATGCCATGCTTTCCACCGGAGGGATATGTCTTGATACCGGCCGCCTTGGTAGAGTCAATCATTGTCGCGCCAGACACGTACACGTTCTTAACTGAGTCGGCGGAACTCTTCCCCAGTGACCCAACGGAAAGTCCGTGGCTCCCAGTGCAGGTAATATCCGTGACTGTAACGCCATTTGCACCGGGCTTGAATGCCACGCAGTCATCGTCGTTCTTCACATGCACGTTGCTGATGACGACGTCTGTACTGGCACCGATGTCGAAGCCGTCTGTGTTCTTCGGCTCACTCTTGCTCTTGGATACGGCGTCCATTTCGAGATCAGCAAAGATCACGGTCTTGGTGTCACCCTTGACGGAGTTGAAGACGTTAGGTGGGTTCTTTTGGCGGAGGTTTGAGACCTCGATGTTAGAGCCACCAGTAATGTACAGCAGGGTTGGGCGGGCGTAGCTGCTGTCTCCAGCGAAACGATCCCATCTATATATAATATTAGTGAACTGAAATTATAGTATAAAAGGAAAGCACGTACGCATTTTGCCCATTTCCGTCAATCACTCCACTCCCAGTCAAAGATCGGATCTTGAGTCCATTAATATTCTTGATATCGATCATTGCTGTCTTTCCCTCCCAGAAATCAGTCGACGAGCTGAATTTCAAGAGCCCTTCTATCTGGAAGTCACAGCCAACACATCCCGCAAAATCTAGTACGCTGTTTAGGTAGTAGGTTTTGCCAGCGGGAATGACTATAGTGCCTCCCTTGCCGCATGAAGCAATTGCCGATTTGATAGCAGGAACATCATCAATTGAAGGAGATCCACCTGCTGCTGGCGTGCAAGGCGTAGCACGAGAATTAAGAGGTATGCTGTCTGATAGGGCGAGAGAAGTGAAGAGCGCAAAGGCTGCGAGGGATTTTGTTATCGACATGGTGCAATTGTGTCACAGCTATAGCCTGGGAATAACGGCGTATCGAGTAAATTTATAACTTTTCCCAATTTCTGTATTCCCCTTTTCTCCTCCCAATCTGTTTTCCACTTTTGCACGTGGGAGACTCGAACGTTTTGGCAACGGAGAAAATAAGACAACCTGAAACACCTCCGCTCCCTCCGCTTTGGTGTTAGCCCCGTCATTCGAGGAATATTTTTCTCTGTACTGAACATCATTTCTTCATTCTTCAGCAGCAATTACCCAATAAATTGTTATCCGGTGACCCTTCGGTCTTGATTTCCCCGGGTATATATATGATCTACACTGCGTGTACTTCGTACACTTCCCCTGATCGGGTTCCGCAATGTCAGGAACTCTAACAAGTATCCAATTGACGTGAATGAGACAATTGATATGCTGTGGATAAATTGCCAAAGTAAATCCACATCCGAGTACTCCGTAACGACAACTATAGCCGAGGAAAGGATCCCATTTATGGAAATACCTCGGAGTGGAGAATAGTATGTCTCATTAGCTATAGCTCCGGTGGACTCACATGGAGCTTCGCCCTTGAAACGAATTTTGTATGACATTTCTACTGCATATAATATCTTTGAAAGCCCACATGGCCCGATAATCATTCCCTTCTTTGTGGTAAAACAACAATCCCTACCAAATGCATCTATACAACGTCCTCATCACAGCCCTCTCCATTGGGACGGGTGTTTTGGGCGCCCCCGCCGAGCTAGCTGCTCGCGCAAGTAGATCTAGCGCCCCATCAGGTTGCTTGACAGTCGGCTCGGGCGGAAAATACTCGAAGATCGGCGATGCCCTGACTGCTCTCGGCTCATCCTCGGCGGCCGCTTGTATCTATATTGCAAGTGGCACGTACAAGGAACAGCTTACTATCAAATATCCCGGTGCTCTGACTTTCTATGGTCAGACTGTTGATACGCAGACGTATAAGCAGAACACTGTTACCATTACCCATACCATCTCCTCGCCTCAGGCTGGGTCACTGGATAAGAGTGCTACTGTGAATGTTGTCGCCGATGGTTTTAAGATGTACAACATCAATGTGGTGAATGGGTACGGGTCTGGTGCGCAGGCTGTTGCGTGAGTATTCATTCCTTGCCTTGATATTTGAATTATTTACTAACTATACTAGACTAGTTGGCAATGCCAATAGACTTGGCTTTTATGCATGCCAGTTCCTTGGATACCAGGATACCCTGTATGCCAAGTCGGGAACACAGTACTATGTCAACTCCAAGATCCAGGGTAAGTGATAAGTCATTTCTATAATATATATTCATCTCACGATGTATTAATCATTCCTAGGAACTGTGGATTACATCTTCGGCGACGCCTCTGCCTGGTTCGGAAACTGCGACATCGTTTCCAACGGCCCTGGCTATATCACCGCCAGCTCACGCCAGACAACCACCGACACGGCCTGGTATGCAATCGACAACTGCAACATCAAGGCTGCGTCTGGAACTAACATCGATGGCGATGTGTACCTTGGCCGCCCATGGCGAGGACTTGCTCGCGTTATCTACCAGAACTCGAAGCTGGGTAGTTTGATCAATCCCAAGGGATGGGCGACAATGGCGAAGGATGCTACACCATTGTACTATGAGTTCAAAAACTCTGGAGATGGGTCGGATACTTCTGCGCGGCTGTATGAGACTCCCATCTCGGCGGCAGTCACGAAGAAGACAGTTTTGGGCAGTGACTATGGTAACTGGATTGACTCAAGTTATTAGTTGAGGGTCTACTTTGTGGAGATGTATTTTAAATTGACTTGACTGATAGTACTTTAATAGTGTGTTGTGCATATATATTTTGTACATAGTCTTTAATCCCTCTGCTCATAAACATAAGGCAACAACTCGTCAATAGAGACAGATTTCACCTCCACACCCTTTTGGACAATAACACGAATCCCAGGGTGTAAATCATACAGCACCTGTCGACACCGACCGCAGGGATTGAGAAGAACTCCATCATGGCCATCTTCCCCAATGGCAACAATATGCGATAGACGGGGAGCCCCGGCAGCTGCCGCTACGCCGAGAACCACGAGCTCGGCACATGGTCCACCTGTGAAGTGAAATACGTTCACGCCGGTGAAAATTTGGCCATTTTCTGACAGGGCTGCGCTGGATACGCTGTAGATATCTGACTTGGGAATCGCATTGATTGTCGTTCTGGCGATCTCGACGAGATTGGTTTCTTCGGGAGTTAAGTCCATGGTGACGGATGGATTCGATGTTTGTTTTTGATAGAGGTATGTGTGGTATAATGAGTTGTCTTCGATCAGGAGAGTATGGGTCCAAATATGAGTAGAATTTGTATATATTTTGGTAGAAAAAAGGGGGAGCAATGTAGAGGTTGTTTCCATAGTGGGGTTCCGAAATAAATTTCCTATTCCGGTGCCCGATTGTTCAGACTTGTTTGTGAAGATGAGTGTCTACATATGATCTTTATAATTTCGTTTACTTCCTGGTGTAAGAAGATGGCGTGGAAAGATAATTAGGAGGAACGTGTTGAGTAGATTATCCAGTGATGGGGTAGGTTAAACTACGCCATGAAATTGCCCATCGGAATATACTCCTTTGTACCAGGGCAGCAGTGATCATAGTTTCCTTTTTATCATGATTGCATATAGGTACATAAGTGAGGTCTTAATATGAGACCTATTTGGACAAATGGACAAAAGACATATGTATGAATGTGAATAAAAGAGCTGGATGAACATGCTTCGTGCCACGTTGAGGGATATCATAAAAGAAAAACAACGCAACAAAAGGACAAGTAATACAAAAGCAAAGCGAGGAAAATAACGAGAAAAGACAAGAATTCGTCCACTGGGGTAATCTCGGAGGGTATAACCGCCAAGGATATCAATGCAAATTCCAAGCGCCCCCACAGGATTATGCATGCAGCAGGAAGTCATTTCGGAAATTATGCTCGTGCTTCTTCCTCCGGCGAATACGAAGCTTGGCAGATCGGGCACTTGTACCGACGGTATTCAAACCATGATTTTAGACATTCTTGGTGGAAGGCATGCTTGCAGCGATTCAGTACGAGAATCTCGCCACCTGGTGGGGAATGCCGTGTCCCGCAGGCACATCGGGCATCTGGCCGTATAGTCGGGTTGTGGTGCTGGTCATGGGCCGGAACGGATGGATCGGGACAGGCAAGGTATGGGGATGACGACAGTGCTGATAGACAGATAGGACTGAGCGAGGGTTAGTTTAATTCTAGAAGGTTCGGACAATTTGTTCCGGATCATGTGGGCATCTAGTATCATGTGTTTATCCAGGAACGAAGTAAATTGGCATTGGGGCGTATTCACGGGCGAGTGTGCCTTGCCCAGAAACATAAACCCTGCTCGAAGATAGCTCGCCGATCCTTATAGGGCGTATAGAGCGGGGGGACCCAGAGCCTAGCCCTAGCGTCCCCGCACTACATCATCGAGCCACAGGGCCAAGAGGTTTGGGGAGGGGGCCGGAATCGGAGAACAGTGGAATGCTGAGATATCACACTTACCAAGTATCTTGGCCGTATTGCTGGGCACTGGTGGGGACGTTTTGTTCTTCCAACCATCGGTCAACAGACACAGGTTGGCCCAACACGTTCTGCAACTGTACCTGATAGACCGGTGGGAGAACAGTGGTTTGGGCCATTGCCCGCATGGCCGCCTGTCGTCGGTGATGCCACATGATCATTCTAGAAAATCGTACAAATCAGTGATCGGCACGTTAGAACTTCGAGAACAATTCCCATGCATGAAGCGGGGGAGCCAAGACTATCGGGACGATGTACTAACACTGGTATCAAGCTGATCAGTGAAAACAGGGCAACGGCCCCAATCACAACCCCGATTATCTCCTCTCGGGGCATAGAATTGTCCGCCATGAGTGGAGGATCATATGGATTCTGGGTCCAAGCGAAGAAGATACGAGAAGAAGATAAACAAATAAAGAATTGGAGTATCGCCCAATAGACCCAATGAAAATAGAGGAATAGCGCAGTGTGAGACAGTGTGCAACCTGGATCGGATCAATCGGTCAATCATGTATTCAGGCACCGTGCTTCCAATAATGATTGATGGCCCATTATTTGAGGCAAAAAATCAAATTTAATCTGGTTTTCGCCTCATGAGAGTAGAAAAATGGCCCTGGAGAAGTGGGTGGATTTGAAGCGGAGGAACTCTCGCACCCCGAAATGCCAAGTAATACCAAGAGCCAAGAGCCAAGATGCCAAGAATTAGGAAATAAACCAGAGCAACAAACAGCGACGACCTGTCTAGCCAAGAGAATGCCAAGAGCCCTCCGCACCAATCAGCATCAGAGAAATGTCGCGTGGGTGAGGGCTGAGACGCGCCCAGAATCGTTTGCGTCATCAACTCAATGGGGAAACTGAGCATGACGCGCCAAGAAATACCCGCTAGAGACTAAGATTTGGTAGATGAAGCTGATTGGATTAAGAATATCACGAATGCTGGTTCCCAGGATGTCGCACGCCATTTCCATCAGATTACTTCCGGTGTTAACAGCCGGTCATATCTGAGGTCGCCATCGATGAGATCTTGATCTTATTTATACTCTGAGACATCCCCCCAGAAGAAGAAAAAAGAAGGTTGTTTCATAGAAGTGTACCTGTTACTCAAAAGTAATTCCGGTGTATGGACTCTTATTCTCTTACCGATTCCTTCCATATGATGCCACCTTAAGAGCCTCATAGAAGTACATCTTTCATTCAATTTACTCAATTCACTCAACTAGAGATACCTCCACACCCTCATTCTTCGCCAGATGTCACAGGAAGCCCCAAAAGGCCCAGGCTCTCAGAGCCCTGCTGACATTACACAACAACCTCTCTCCCAGCCCGCCCATAGTCTCTCCTTTGACGATGTCATCGGTGAGCTCCAAACAAATTCCGACGATGGTTTGACATCTGCAGAGGTCAAGCAGCGCCTTGAGAAATATGGCGAGAACATGCTCGAAGGAGACGAAGGCGTCTCCTTGGCGAAAATTGTCATTCGACAGATCGCCAACGCCATGATGCTGGTAAGTCAGAAGCCAAAATCCAAGGGGTTATTGTTAAGAAGTTATAGGTCCTTATCATCGCCATGGCCGTCAGTTTCGGCATCAAGTCCTGGATCGAAGGAGGTTTCATCGCCGCTGTCATCGGTCTAAACATCGTCGTCGGTGTTTACCAGGACTACGCTGCAGAGAAGACCATGGACTCGCTGCGCTCGCTCAGCTCGCCCACTGGTGTAGTCACTCGTGATAGCAAGACGGCAACTGTTCCAGCAAATGAGATCGTCCCCGGTGACATGGTCGAATTGAAAGTTGGAGACACTGTCCCTGCTGATGTCAGGTATGTATCGTAATCCCCGCATATCACATACAGACCCCGATCTAACCTTTTCATAGACTCGTTGAAGCATTTAACTTCGAAACCGATGAAGCACTGTTAACCGGCGAGTCCCTCCCAGTCCAAAAAGACGCAAATGCCACTTTCGATGTCGACACCGGCCCAGGCGACAGACTGAACATTGCCTACAGTTCCTCAACCGTGACACGAGGACGTGCTCGCGGTATCGTCGTGGGGACCGGAATGAGAACCGAGATTGGAGCTATCGCTCAAGCCCTTCGCGGGACTGACTCGAAGCGTCGCCCTGTTAAGCGTGGACCTGAAGGCGAAACAAAGAAGAGATGGTATATCCAGGCTTGGACATTGACTACCACTGATGCTATTGGCCGGTTCCTGGGTACTAATGTTGGTACACCTTTGCAGCGGAAACTATCTAAGCTGGCGCTTCTACTCTTTGCTATTGCTGTCGTTTTTGCAATTGTCGTTGCTGCCTCAAACAACTGGCGCGGTGATAGCGAGGTTATCATTTATGCGGTCGCGACTGGTCTGGCTATGATTCCGGCGTGTTTGGTGGTTGTACTGACCATCACTATGGCCGTTGGAACGAAGCAGATGGTCAAGCGCCATGTCATTGTCCGGAAGCTGGATTCTTTGGAGGCACTCGGTGCTGTCACCAATATCTGCTCCGATAAGACTGGTACTCTGACCCAAGGCCGCATGGTCGTAAAGAGGGCTTGGATTCCATCTGTGGGAACTTACTTAGTCGGTGCCTCGAATGAGCCTCTTAACCCCCACGAGGGTGATTTGAGCCTGATGGCCGATCCTCCGATCAAGCTGGGTGGAAAAGATATGGGTGATGTAGCGTCGCCAGATGACCTATTGAAAGACAATGATGAACTCAAGGCTTTCCTTAACGTCACTGCCATGGCTAACCTGGCTCATCTCCACCAAAGTCCAACTGAGGGATGGCAGGCTCGCGGCGAACCCACCGATATTGCCATTCAGGTATTCGCCTCACGATTCAACTGGGGTCTGGATCGATGGACCAAGGGCGACAAGCCGGTCTGGCAACAACAGGCCGAGTATCCATTCGACTCGAGCGTGAAGAAAATGTCTGTTATTTTCTCGAAGCGCGATGAGAACTCAGAGAAGAGTCGTGAAATGATTTTCACTAAGGGCGCTGTTGAACGTGTTCTTGAGGCGTGCACTTCTATCAAGTGGAAGCCTGACTCCGACCCTGTTCCTATCGACGATGAAATCCGTGATGATATCTTGCATAACATGGAGGCTTTGGCTAAAGAGGGTCTCCGTGTGCTCGCTTTGGCCGGGCGCGAAAACACCACCCCCGCAAAAGAAGGCGGCGACCCTCTTCCCCGCGAGGAGGTCGAGAAAGACCTATCTTTCTACGGGTTGATCGGTCTCTACGACCCTCCTCGCCCGGAGACGGCCGGGGCTATTGCTCAGTGCTATAAGGCTGGAATTTCTGTGCATATGGTTACCGGTGACCATCCCGGTACTGCGCGTGCGATTGCTGCCCAAGTCGGAATCATTCCTGCGAACATGGATATGATCGCTAAGGACGTTGCTGATGCTATGGTGATGACGGCTTCCCAGTTTGATAAACTGACCGAAGACGAGATTGATCAACTCCCTACCCTTCCGTTAGTTATTGCTCGCTGCGCACCTAATACGAAGGTTCGCATGATCGATGCTTTACATCGTCGTGGTCGCTTTGTTGCTATGACTGGTGACGGAGTTAACGACTCTCCCTCGCTTAAGCGTGCTGATGTCGGTATTGCCATGGGTCAGAATGGCTCTGATGTGGCTAAGGATGCTTCCGAGCTAGTGTTGTCCGATGATAACTTTGCTTCCATCATCAACGGTATCGAAGAAGGTCGTCGCATTTTTGATAACATCCAGAAATTCGTTCTGCATCTTCTGGCGGAAAATGTTGCTCTAGCTATCACCCTGCTTATTGGATTGGCTTTCAAAGATGAGAGCAACCAGTCTGTCTTCCCTATTTCTCCCGTCGAGATCATCTGGATTATCATGGTTACCTCTGGTCTTCCTGATATGGGCCTAGGAATGGAGATAGCCGCTCCAGAAGTGATGGACCGGCCACCGCAAAGCGTAAGTTCTTCCAAGCCCTCCTCCCCTAACAATTCAATTCACTAACAAATCACAGAAACAAGGTATCTTCACTTGGGAAATCATCATCGATACCCTTGTCTACGGAGCCTGGATGGCCGGCCTCTGTCTGTCAGCATTCTCTCTCGTTATGTTCAAGTGGGGAGACGGCGATCTCGCCATGGGCTGCAACACAGAATACAACGACCCCAACAAGCCTTACAACTGCGAGACAGTTTTCCGTGCTCGCGCCACTACCTTTACTTGCATGACCTGGTTCGCCCTCTTCCTCGCCTGGGAGATGATGCACTTGCGTCGCAGCTTCTTCCAAATGCAGCCTAACTCAAAGAAACGCTATACCCAGTGGATGCATGATATTTGGCGCAACAAGTTCCTCTTCTTTGGTATTATGACTGGTTTCGTTCTTGCATTCCCCATCCTTTACATCCCGGTTATCAACCACAGTGTCTTCATGCATAGCAGTATCAGCTGGGAGTGGGGTATTGTCTTTGTTGAGACAGTGCTTTTCTTCTTGGGTATTGAGAGCTGGAAGTGGTGCAAGCGTGTTTACTTCCGTCGCCAGGACCGAAAGGCCGCGGCTCGGGGTGACCAACCTGGTAGTGAGCATCATGCTCTAAGAGATTTCAGCCGCTATACTACCATGGACCGCTCTGACACTCAGGCCAGTGAGATGAAGGTGGAGCAATCTATGGTCTAGGTGGTCTAGATTTTAATGAGCATTTATCCTCTAGCGTGCGCCTACCTATGATTTGAGATCCTCTGCTGCATTTGTTACAGATTACTTGTTCATTAGACATATACCACCAATTTTATTTTGAAATTCATGACATTTATTCAATGACATCTCCGTTCGATATATATATGGAACCTAAATATAATGAGTCAAATAGAAACCTACCTGAATTTGAGTACTCTGATCTCTATGCAGACATAAATCAAATCCCCGTAGTTTTATAATTTGGACGCATTTTTGTGACTTTGATCTAGCCATGACTGAATCATCCGCGTCAAACCGTCGATTTCTGTCTCGGTATTGCCAGCATGCAGACACACTCGCACTCGCTCCTTTCCTTCGGGAATTGTCGGCGGCATGATCGCTCGAACAATGAACCCATTCTCCTGGCAGACACTCGCCAGCTGTCGGGGCTGTGAAGTGCGAAGGGAGATAATGGGAGATGTTGGGAAATGGTCGACTTCGAACATGACTGATTGATATGTATGGAGGCCATCAAGCCGTTGTCGAAGATGGCGGATCAACTCCTGAAGCCGGCATTGTAACTAAGATCTAGTTAGCTATTGAGTATGAGGGTTGGAAAGACACGATTACTCACTGATTCAGTTTCACCTGATGAGAGGAGCTCATATGCTGCGCGAATCGATGCTAGGAAGGGGAATCCCAGAGCGGTGGTATAGATCAAACTCCGGGCATAGTTAATCAGGTAATCCCTTGTCTCCGGTCCACATAGAACCATAGCTGTATAAATGTCAGTCGGGAATTCCAGGGGGGGATCAGACCAGCCAAGACAACATACCTCCGTGACTCGCTAGTGCCTTGCCGAATGTGTGTACTCGGATGAAGATGCGATCCTGAACGCCAAGCTCTTGAACCACACCAGCACCTCGCGGGCCAAATACACCAGTCGCATGCGCCTCATCGACATAGAAATATCCATTACCGTGAGGTAGCAGCTCATCAACGACCGCGATAAACTCCTTGATGGGAGCAACATCGCCATCCATGCTGTAGATGGATTCAATGAGCACGAATACATTGCGCGTGCCTTGAGCAATTGCTGGATCTTCAGCTATTTGCGATCGTAAAACCTCTCTCAGGCCAATTGGCGAACTATGAGCAAACATCTTCCGAGAACCGGCCCGCGACAAACGCATGCCCTCATGGGCACTGGCGTGAATGAGCTCATCGTACAAAATCACATCGCCTGGTTGGGGGAGGCTAGATAATACGCCGACATTGGCGTCATATCCGGAGTTAAATAGAAGAGCTGTCGGGGCTTGATGGAATGTTGCGACAAAGTTCTCGAGCTCTTCCGCGTACGCCGAATTCCCGTCTAATAGCCGAGATCCCCCGCTGGCAAGCGGGAATGATGGTGGTGTATTGTTTAAAAGTCCCAGAAAACGTTCTCGGTAGGCAGAAGATGTTGACAGAGATAAGAAATCATTAGAAGAGAAATCCACCGCTGTTTGGGGCAAAACAGTCAGTCTCCGACGGGCAGATTTGGCTTCCCGGTGCGATAATGCGGCGGAAAGCGAGTCAATGAGGGTTTTGGTCCTTAATGTCGATGGAGTAGCCATATCGACTTTCATATCAATTCACTTGTTCTTCTTCCTGTTCCTGGTTATTCGCAATACATTTTAGTGAGATTGACACAAAAGCAAATAAATACAAGTCGTTGAGAAACCCCAACAGGGATAATTCGGTGAATTGCAGAAAATGTGGAGATTTTTGGCGTGGAGTCAAAACTCAACTTGTCCCGAGGTCTCTTTTGGACTTCATCGTGACTCACTTCATCTTTCATCATGCCTGTCGGTGCAGCACTCTGGCGCAGTTTACGAGCTCATCAAGTATATGGAGCTAACACGGACGTGGGGAAAACAATCGTCTCCACGGTGTTGTGTAATGCCGCCCAACGCCAGAAACAACAGGCCGCATTTCTCAAGCCCGTGTCTACAGGGGCACTGAATGACGCCGATGATCGGTAAAAGAATATTTTCATTTTTAAATTTAATTCAATTGCTGACCGGCCATAGGCACTTGAAACGTTATGGCGCCGGGACGCTCACCAAATGTCTCTACCAATTCGATGATCCAGTGAGCCCGCATTTGGCAGCAAAGGATAAATTTGTATGTGCCTCTCCTAATTCAAAAGACACAAAGCTCATTGTGCAGGTTCCGCGAGATGATGATCTCCTCGCATCCATACATAACACACTATCCGACTGGGCGCGGTCTGACATTGACTTCGCCCTTGTTGAGACTGCCGGGGGCGTGCACTCCCCTGGCCCCAATGGCAATTCCCAGGCAGATTTATATCGACCACTTCGGCTGCCAATCGTGTTGGTGGCAGACTCTCGTTTAGGGGGAATCTCTTCTTCGATCTCTGCCTACGAGTCGTTGCTCCTTCGTGGTTATGATGTCTCATCGGTTCTCTTGTTCCGAGATGAGTACTACCAAAATCATGAATACCTGCGTGATTACTTCCAGAAAAAGAGTATTCCTATGGTATCGCTCCCAGCACCTCCAGCCCGGCCATCGCAGGTGGATGCCAACTCCCAATTAAGGGACGAGGAGGCCATGCTCAGCTATTACCAAAAGTCCGCGAAGGAGTCAGAGGTCCTTCGACTGCTTGAAGACATGTCCATCCGCAATAATGAGCGCGTCGAACGTCTCGAAGAGATGGCCGACCGTGCCAAAGAGCTCATATGGTACCCCTTTACCCAGCACCAAGGCATGCAGGCTAAGGACATTACCGTCATCGACTCAGCGTATGATGACTATTTCCAAACATTCGGCTCAAAAACATCCAAAGATACTCAAAGTGAACTGCGCCCGACATTCGATGGGTCTGCGTCCTGGTGGACTCAAGGCTTGGGCCATGGTAACCCTGAGCTGTCACTATCTGCTGCCTATGCCGCCGGTCGGTATGGACATGTCATGTTTGCGGGGGCCGTTCATGAGCCAGCACTGGCGCTTGCGGATGATTTATTGAAAACGCTTGAAAACCCAAGGCTTACCAAGGTCTTCTACACAGACAATGGTAGCACGGGGATGGAAGTAGCCGTGAAGATGGGCCTACGCGCTTCTTGCGACCGATACGGCTGGGATGCCAGCCAGGAGCAAATTGGTATCCTTGGACTTAAGGGTAGCTACCACGGTGACACTATCGGTGTGATGGACTGCTCGGAACCTTCAATATTCAATAAGAAGGTCGAGTGGTATCGTGGCCGTGGCCACTGGTTTGATTTCCCACTTGTCAAGATGGTTGGCGGATCTTGGAAAGTTGAGATCCCCGGCGAACTACAAGCAGAACTCGGCGAGGATATTGATTTCGCTTCATTGGGATCGGTCTTTGACCTCAACCAGCGTCTTGAGTCTGCCACTGCTCAGCGTTATAAGGACTACATCCATTGCACTATTGAGGATCTCGTCAAGCGACAAGGAGTGAAGTTTGGAGCATTGATCCTGGAACCTGTCATCCTCGGTGCGGGTGGAATGCTTTTCTGGTAGGAATCTAGTACCAAAATTTTTCATCTGCAGATGAACTAACTACTATATCATTCTAGTGACCCCCTCTTCCAGAGATGTCTGACCGATGTGGTTCGCGACCACCCAGAGTTGTTCTCCACCAGCGCTTCTGCTCCCAAAGAATCTCCGTCCTGGTCAGGGCTGCCAGTTATCTTCGACGAAGTCTTCACTGGACTATACCGTCTCGGTCGTCGGACATCCGCATCTTTCTTAGGCGTACACCCTGATGTCGCCGTCAACGCCAAACTCCTCACAGGTGGGCTGGTACCTCTCTGCACGACTGTCGCTAGCGAGGAAATTTTCAATGCTTTCTCGAGTCCAGAGAAGAGCGATGCCCTCCTCCATGGCCACAGTTACACTGCCCATGCAGTTGGATGCACAGTTGCTGTGGACTCCTTGAAGACCATGGCCAAGCTTGATACTGATGGATCGTGGGATGCATACCGTGCTGACTGGCGTAGCAACTCACCTGCTACTGCTGAAGCTTCAACTCCTGATGTGTGGAGTGTCTGGTCACATGGTCTGCTCCAGGACTTGTCTTCCACGAACTCGGTGGAAAGCGTGTTTGCCATTGGAACCGTGCTTAGTATTTCACTGCGTGATGCAGCTGGTGGGGGTATGTGCTTGAGACCTGATTTTCTGCATTGATCAAGCTAACAATATCGCAGGTTACAACTCCAATGCTGCGAAGGGACTGCAGCAGAAGTTGGCTGTTGGCGGCGATAACTTCAATGTTCACTCCCGCGTCCTCGGAAACGTCCTTTACCTGATGTCTAGTGTCACTTCTAAACCTGAGTCGCTCCGAGAGATGGAGCGTCTCCTCCGAGCAGCATTAGTGTAGGTAGAATATATATAAGAATACTTTGGTAGCAACATGACAATTGAATATTTCAGCGCATCTTGTACACAGGATTTGCAACTAGTACTGAGTATCCTTGGCATATATTAACAGAAATATATCTGGCCATTTTTGGAGGGATTAAAGTATTGCAGGGCCTATACAATAGAGCTCGTTCCCGTCTCGGGGCGTGTGATGTATCGAAAGGCTTCCTGTTTTTCATTGCCGTCCACTATAGCATAAAGTAAATATACATCCACTATGTTGTATAGGATAAAGTTAATATACAAATGTCATTCCGAATACATTGTAGCGTGGCTGGCTGAGGTAGCAGTTGATAGATCAGATAGATCATCTCCCTTGAAATATTAGTGAACGCAGCTTGCAGAGCCGATCGCGATCTGCGAGGGACTACTCCCTACTCCGTACGGAGTATGTTGTACTGCTGCCGTCCATGTAGTGGACTTATTTATTTCATTACCTATATTTGAAAGAGAAAATTGCCTTCTTCTCTGTACTTGCCTTTGTCATGTTCCTTTCTTATTATGAAATTACACACTGAACAGCCAAGGCGAAGGCCGTCTCCCAAATGGCCTCTTCTTTTCCTTGGTCCGGCCGTCCTTTATTATACCTCCCAACAATTTAAGGATGGAGTTGACTTTAACTTGGATCAAACACTTCTTTCCGTCCCCTCTGCCGAGCACGCTCGCAATTGGAGTGCTTTCTATACTACTGGCACCCATCTTCCTGGGCAAGGCCTTCAACAGGCGCAATGGACCCAAGAAAAATGGAAAGAATTCGGTCTTTCTGACACCCAAATTCTTTCATTTGATACCGAGTTGCCAACTGTGATCGGACCGCAGCGCGTGGCCCTTTTCCAAGACTCAAACGTGTTGTATGAGGCCCCCTTGGTCGACGGCGACGACCAACAAGACTTCGCACCCGCATTTTTCTCATTTTCCACGAATGGCAATATTAGCGCTTCCTACGTGTTCGCCAACTTTGGTGGCGAGGAAGACTTTGAGGCTCTCGCACGGGCTAATATTAGCGTGGAGGGCAAGATCGCAGTTTTAAAGCTTGCCGATGTGTCGCCATATCTACGTGAGCGTGGAATTAACATCTTCCGAGGTGAGCAGATCAATAACTGTGCGAGAAGAGGCGTGGCAGGTGTGCTCGTCTATCCCGATCCCCAGAACGATGGGCCAATCACTGATTCAAATGGATACGAGCCTTTTCCCAATGGCCCTGCCCGACCGCCAACTTTGATAGAGCGCGGTACTATTGGCGATATCTGTAAGTGCAATCTTACCTAGGTATGGATGTGTTGATTTAAAACAGTTTCTGACCTTCCATAGATGCATTCAAAAACGGCTATCTGCCAACTATACCGTGTATCCCAATATCCTACGCCGACGCTATTCCTCTCCTCACTGCCTTGAATGGACACGGCCCATTGGCCTCCGATTTCGACGAGCGATGGCATGGTGGTGGCTTAGAATACCGCGGTGTGCACTATAACGTTGGCCCATCGCCCGACAACGTTTATATCAATCTTATCACCCATGCAGAGATCAACCCAGGTCAAGTGCATAATGTGATCGCCACCATTCCAGGTGAAGTCGCAGATGAAGTTGTTATCCTTGGCAATCATCGTGACGCCTGGGGCCCTGGCGCTGGGGATCCAGGAAGCGGATCAGCAGCCCTCAACGAAGTTATTCGTAGCTTCGGCGTCGCAGTCCGTAAAGGCTGGCGACCACACCGCACCCTTATGTTGGCTAGCTGGGAAGGCGAGGAGTTTGGGCAGGTTGGCTCCTTAGCTTGGATACAGGCGAACATGCCCTGGGTAAATGCGACTGCAGTAGCTTACCTCAACGTCGTGGTTGCAGCTGGAGGCCGCACTCTCCACGTAAATGCTAGCCCTCTACTGCATGGTGCGATAAAGGATGCAACACAGCGGGTGGAATCTCCTGACGAGCCAGGTAAAACCGTGTTCGACGTCTGGGACAAAAAAATAAACCCGCCAGGAGGTGGCGATGCCATTTATTTCTCAGGATCTGCATGTATATCGACCCTGGACATGGGATTTATACCAGGCATAGGTGATAGCCCATTTACCTACCACTCTGGTTTTGATACTCATGACTGGATGGATCGAATTGGAGATCCGGGTTGGCAACATCATGTCACCATGGCAAAGATCTGGTCTCTCATGGCGGCCCGCCTAGCTGAAGCACGCGTACTGCAGATGCATGCTTCTGATTACGCTGTGGCTTTGAGAGAATGGTTGGACAATCTGTTTGCGAACGATTCGTTGCCCCAGATTGATTCAACTGTACTGTATGATGCTGTTGGCCGACTATCGCAAGCTGCAAAACAATTTGACACCGATACTGCATCCCTCACAGCGTATGAATGTCCCTGGTGGAATTTCTGGTCTGATTGTGGACTTGAAGCCGCTTACAGTGCTGCGAACAAGAAGTACATGGGGATCGAAAGGGCTTTCTACTACGATATTGATCAGGATGACAACCTACCCGCTCTCATTGATGGTAATCCTTACTTTCATCATGTGCTGTATAGACCTGGAGCGTGGTATGCAAATTCACTAGTATTTCCGGGACTGGGCGATAGTTTGAGCGCGGGGAATTGGACAAATGTCGAGGTTAGTATAATTCCCGTCCATTTCCATTTGCCCTTTACTGACTTGAGTAGCGGTGGTGTGAAATTCTAGCTGATAAGGTGGACAATGCAGCGAGCATATTGCAGAGTCAGTAGAGAAAGTTTGATGGATGCTAACTACTTTAGAAATTCCGATCGGAAGTTGAAGCCTGTATAGTAAGTTAGTGACCAGTTCTTCATTGCAGTTATTTTTATAATTTTGAACGCTTGTCTATTAGATCTCATTGTCCACTAGTAATGTAATAAGGCATACCTAAAGACCAGCTGCTAGACAAGGAAAAAAAAATTGTAGAAACAAGGAAAAGCGACCATTATGTAGATTAGTAGACAGTGTCAACCTATAGCCTGAACAAATACTGTTATCTTTTTCTCAAGTATAGTTTCAACAGAATACAAACGGTAGTCTTATGATCATGTTGTGATAAATCCATAGGTGTTTGATTCTAAATATAGAGTACGATGTAGGTCTTTCTCATACCATGCATTGCTGCCTTTTTGTGGCTGGCTGAGCGTGCATGTGCCCAACAATTCATGAGCGAACATCCATTCACGACATCCTGGAGGCTAATAGTCCTCACACCTAAGCCTTGGCATCGGGATTAAGGAACTCTGCTGTCACACGCTTTCGGATCCATTCCTCGCAGGTAACCTCGTGCATACCAGCTTGGACAACACTAGGCTCCCACCGACCCTTCACATCACAACCGGGTAAAGTCTTCACCATACTCTCGGGGTCTGGTGAGCCGAAATAAACCATTGAATATCGCTCCGCAGCATACACACCGGTGGCGTCGTCGATTCGCCCTACCTTTTCTTCAGGTGCGACAACTCGATGTAACGAACTCTTCCACCGGCCATTGGTCTGACGCTCCATCAAATCTCCGACGTTGATAACCATCGTATTTGGCTTAAAGGCAACTGGACGGAACACTTTTCCATCATTTACTTGCAAGCCTCCTACCGGATCGGGGAATAGTAGGGTAATTTGACCAAAGTCGGTGTGTGCATTGAGTCGGCGGAATGATCCGTCTTCAAGCAGATTCATGGGCATTTGAGGAAAGTGGTTCCAAGACATATGGCAAAGATTGCGTGTTTGTGAACGAGAAAGGTAGTTCTCGTCTGGCAGCTCCAAGGCTTTGCTACAGAAACGGAGAATGGTGTGGTTGAGGTTGGTCATGGCATCCCACCATTTCTCGATAAAGGCGCGCAAACCAGGAAGCTCTTCTTCTGTGGGCAGACGGTTCTTGGGTATATCTTCACCGACTTCTTCGGTGTGTGGGTTTCCTATTTCTAGACCTTGTTTTTTCTCGGGGGCGGTCCTGCGGAGTTCTTGTACAGTTGCATCATCGAATACAAGTTGGCTGATGTATGTCAAGCCATCAGGCACAAATCCACGATGGTCCTCGACGCCATCAGGTGGGTGGAGGATGGAAAGTTTCACGTCAATCGGTAGGTCAAAGAATTTCTTGCACTACCGGCAATGCTGTTAGTAGTGAACCAAGCAAGGGAGCTGATCAAAAGAGGGCTTCAAGATATATGAAGGGAACTTACATAGCTTCTGGCTTCGTTCAAAAACTCTTCAGATATCCCGTGGTTGGAGATATAGGCAAATCCGCATGATTGGAAAGCGCTGTCTAACAGTTTAAGAGCGCCACGCTCCTCTTCAGGTGTTCCCTGGAGTAGAGACATGTCTACCACAGGAATATCGGCGGGTTCAAGGCCTTCCACAGTCATCTTGAAAATTGAGAATTGAGAAAGAAGATTTTTGTATGAAATCTTTTGGGACAGTATGGGTTCCTTTAAGTTCGAGGTTAACATGTAGCGTATAAATTGTTTGACTCGCCACAAGGCCAGTTTCAAGACATGTATGTTTCTAGAGCATAGCAGCATGACATATAAATCTGATGTATCATATCAGAGAGCATCTTCCCAATCACACTGTTACACATTTCTTGGCATAAGCTGAGTATATTACTCCGTACGGAGTACAATAAGAGTGCCCCCGCCGGAGCTGAAAGGCACTCGCGCATGCATATACAAGGGTGTTATTGTCATCTTGTGTGGCTTGATATGACGCCTGTCCAGTGATTCAGCTCACTAGATGCAGGAGACGAGTCAAAGCTGAGAAATCTTTTATGCACTGTGACCCACGGGATCCATATTGCTGGACTAGAGAAAGTGTGATATGCGATCGTCACAATTTCATACTTAGAACTGACAGTACTCCGTAGGGGGAATGCCATGCAAGTATACCTACAGTATACCTACAGAAAGCTGCGGGCCATGATATTTAAGCTCAACGCCACCTCCGGCACATCCGAATTTGCTCGTGATTTCACATCTTGCGCACAACTAATCTCCAATAGGGAGCTTAGACATGCTATTTTAAGGACTTTTGGGCTCAAGTGGGTAGGTAGTAAATGAATGTTGAATTGCTGATGCCGACTAGCTCGCAAAAGATTAATGATTAATCCAAAATATATCCATCTTTTGCTCAAACTCGCGGGGAATCAGCGGTATCTGTTTGTTTTGGGACGAGATAGAATAGAGATAGAACACCAAGAACAATAGAAAGAGATGCTGGGAAATTGTTAGACTTAATTAGTTCCCATGCCAAGCTTCATCTAGACGGAGGAAGTACTGAAACTCACCTAATATACAATTCATGTAATGAAATCCAATTATTTGCACAACCATGCCAGATAGCAAGGGACCTATTATGAGGCCAAGATTGAATGCTATTTCAATTATGGAAAATACCCTGGATTGGGAACCATGGGGTCCAAAAGCATTGGGATTCTCGGCCTGCATTTGCTCAGTCACAACTATGATCAGTTAGCACGAGAACAATGGAAGATCGAACAGGAAATAAGCTTACCAACCAACTGAAGTGCATCTGCCCCACGCACAAAACTGGAAGCAACGCCGATACCCAAAATGGTGGCGAATAAAATCGGTAATGTATCTGTTCTAGGGCTGACAGATAGAGAGTGGTCTGATGCCACGACCCCAAGCAGCCACAACAAAATACCAAGGAGACACCATCCAGCAAATGTGAGATGTCGCAAGTCGAATCGGTCACGCATCCACCCCGCGATGGGGTTCAAGAAGAGTGGAGGAATTTGCAAGGCGAGGAGTGCGGACCCTACGCGTAAGCTACCCCATCCAAAGGCAGTGCGGAGTTGAGTTGGTAAAGTGGTGTCAAAGGCAGAAAGAATAAGAGAGAACACCAATGTGTTGAGAAGCCCAGTCAAAGTTCGGGGGTCAGTTAAGATGGTGGAATAAAAGTTACGAGATGCTTTGTACTCGACTGTGGGCTCGGACTCTGCTGTCTGTGTTTTGGAGTTGGAGGAATGAGAATCCGGAGTGAGAGTATCATCTTTCTTTGACGGTAGCAATCGTTCAGTCGAGTCAGAAGTGTCTATCTCATTGCAATCGATCATAAGCAGACGGGCACCGAAGTCCAGGCTGAGCAACGTAAGAGGAACGGACCATGCTTGCCAATAGCCACTCAGCTCAAGTAGTGCCCCAGATATGGCCGGCCCAGTAGTAATACCGGCCTGGATAAATGATGTGACTGTCCCCATGACGCTCCCAAACTTTTGCCTGTCGATGTTGTCGGCCAACGTTGTGAATCCGATAATCCATGTTGCCGATCCGGAGATGCCCTGAATTACCCGTCCCGCAAAAAGTACGTAAACTAACAGTTTGTATGTCAGTGATGCGTTCTTTGTAAATATAGCCGTACTCACCAGATGGGCACCAGGCAACCAGAAGTGTTCCCACGAGGCTCACGGAAATCGCCATTAATAATGGAACTTTTCTGTTCGGTACTTTGTCTGCAAGATGGGCAATGACTGGAGCGGATATCATAGCAACAAACCCATGGAGAGACAAAAGCTCCGCGGTGAGACCCTGTATACGAGACGGATCTTGTTTGAGGCGGGTCTCGACCATGTAAGCCAGGATTGGTACGATGAACGCATACAGAAAGGCCTCTTGATTGGGGTCAGTAAGGTCAGGAGAAAATCAAGGTTGACATACCACAAAAGAGACCGACTGTCACAGTGGAGATGATGAAAATTTTCGAGGAACGCCATTTGTAACCTAGGCCATCACTACCATTCGTCATGGTGGTAGAGAAGTATGGACAAGATATGGAAGAAAAGTCCGATGCAAGTTCGCCATTGCCCCCCATTTAATGTCACCTAGAAATTGCCGATCGACATTGCATGAGACTAGTATGGAAAACTCTGTATGGCTATTTAGAAGCTGCATATTCCAAGGGGGGTAAGACACAACTCCGTGCAGCTGCGGCTGTGTCGATCTGCACCAAGTGGAGCTGAGATTCGATATATCTTTGTAAAACATATTAGCTGCATCCCATCATTGATGTATTATTTTCTTTTCCATTTCCTAATTTCCTCATTGTTTAGGGAATCCTATTCGAGATGGACGAAAGCACTCCCCTCCTTCAAAACCAAACCCACCATCTACCTCAACATCGACTATTGGTCATTTTCCCAGCTTTGGCATTGATACAATTCACCTCATTCCTCGATCAAACAGCAATTGCAACAAGTCTACCGGCCATCTCATCAGCACTTAACACCGGAGCCTCGATCTCTCTTGTCGGAGCCAGCTTCCTCATCACTAGCACCAGTATCCAACTCATCAATGGCCGATTGTCCGATATTTTTGGGCGAAAGCTCTGTCTTGCGACCGCGTTGACAATCATGGGCATTGGAAACCTGTTCTCAGGCTTCTGTCAGACGCCCGTGCAATTGTTTGCTTCTCGTGCCTTTACCGGTCTTGGAGCTGGTGCTATTAATGCCCTGGTACAAATCGCGATCGCGGATATTACCACTCTTGAGCAGCGCGGCTATTATTTTGGTATAATTGGCATGGCTGTTGCATTTGGAAATGGACTTGGGCCTGTGATCGGTGGAATATTGACCGAGGCAGTGGGTTGGCAATGGTCGTTTTGGTTTGTGTGTCCACTGTGTGCGGTCGCGGTTATCTATCTTCTTCTCGTCTGGCCTCCTTCGAAGAATACCTCTTCTTCCGAGAAGACCTTTGATAGGTTGAAATTAGTTGACTGGCCCGGAGCATGGCTTAGTCTGGCTGCGATTAGTTTGTTCCTGATTCCCGTTTCGCAGGGAGGATCTGGCCTTGCCTGGGATTCGCCCATATTGATAGCTATGCTGGTTGCTAGTGCGGTTCTATTCAGCATGTTCTTCGTCGTTGAGTTCCATTGGGCAAAGCTACCTATGTTGCCAAAGCATCTGTTTGGATACGGTCGCTCTACGAACATTCTGATCCTGAGCAATATTCTTATCGGTTGGATCTTCTGGGGTAATCTCTTCATTACGCCACTGTATCTACAGAACATTCGCTCTTATAGCCCAGGTCAGGCTGGACTTTTCATTCTGCCCATGGTGGTTGCTCATGGCTTGACATCTGCTCTGACGGGAATTATCATCTCAGCATGTGGGCGTTATAAGGTCGTCATCGTCACCGGTGCGGTGTCATGGGTTATCGCTGCTGTAGTCAAACTGCACTATAGTCTACACACTCCGATGTGGTTGTTCATGATCGTTTGTGTCTTTGATGGAGTAGGTGTTGGATGCTCGTTGCAACCAGGTATGACTTTCTCGTCCTTGCGTCAATGTTCTGACCATAACTGACATACCCTAGTTCTCATTGGACTATTCGCAGGCTCCGATAGCAAAGACCGCGCTGTGTTGACTGGGTTGCGCAACTTCATTCGTGACATGGGAGGGGCTGTTGGCACGACAGGTAAGAAGTTGCCCCTTGTTAAGTTAGTAAAACTCCTAATTTCTTGAAGTATCGGGTGCTATTATTAGCAACATACTATCCAGCCAGCTAGCAACTAAACTCAGTCCTGGCCTCATCGCACAACTAACCTCCTCTGTATTCGCCTTGAAAGACCTGAACCTTTCAGAGGAGCAGGTACAAATGATATCAAACAGCTATATGGATGGTATCCATGGAGTGTTCCTTTCCTATTCTGCATTGATAGCGGTGTATCTCTGTGCTTGTTTGTTTATTGAAGACTATGGACTCAAAGCGAACAAGAGGGAAAGCGGGGAGCAGAATGGTGACAGCAACAATTAATCCCTAGTGGTGAGGGCGAAATATATATTTCATAATGTATATTATCTCTAGAAGGTCTACAAGCAATACATATTAATCTCTTTCGGATACGCAGCACCTTAGAACGTTAGCTCTAATGGAGAAAATGGCTGACTGGATCTCGGCCTTGATCTTCAGAAACCCCTTATCTAGAGCTGATTTACGCAGTACTAAGATCCGTAGGGCTGCAGTGCAGTAATACATGTAGTAATGGTACCTTTATCCAATTGAGTTCTGCCGTACTTACGAATTGGCTATTGAGAGTCAAACATGCCCATTGAAAAAACAATTCATTTATCATTCTGTTCCGCTGATTGTATCCGAGTTTCCTCTTACCGGCCCATTTCATTACGTTGTATATAACCTGATGTCTTCATTGATGCTTTGTACAATCGACCTCCCAACTGCCTTAATGATTCAAAGAGCCCCCATTTTCACACCCGGACGAGGAGTCATGTGAGCCCGGAAGAAGCGGCCTTTGAAATGCAATGATACGTAGACTTTCCACTTGAAGTCCTCGAACCTGCATTCTTGTTAGTATCTTCATAAATTGGCTGATTCATGGAACTTACGTAGTGTTATATGGAACGAGGTGGAACTTGCGGAAAGTGTACGCCTGGACGATGAAAAGCTCCATAATAGAAATCTGCTTTCCAGGGCACATTCTTTTTCCTTTGGAGAACGGAACCACTGATCTCTCCATTTCGGGAGTTGGGTTATTCCAGCGACTCGGGTTGAACTTCTCAGGGTCAGGGAAGACTGCAGGGTTCGTGTGTACGTAAAGGGATGAGGTGCCGACGATCGTCTGGAATGGATTAGTATGTAGTGAAAATTTTGCATAAAATTGGTAACTTACATTGCCAGGGACGGGGTAGCCATCAATAACTGCCCCCTGAGCAGGGGTCAGACGGGGCGGGCCGACGATGATACCATGCATAAGGCGCAAGCTCTCCTGAATGACCCCCTTGAGGATTGGAAGCTGTGATAGCTCATCAAATGATGGGGCCGGGGTATTCGGGTCTGGCCAAATGGCTTCCAGTTCGCGGAACAAACTTTCCTGCAGCGCGGGATCTTGACTAACACAGAAAGCGCCATAAGGAAGCATATTGGCCATGTTGATGACACCGCCAAACATGGTTCCTTGGCACTCGGATGTCAATTGTTCGATGGTGGTCTTGTCGGCCATACGGCTGAGCAGACTGTCTCGGGACCAATTTGGGCCTACAGCTTTGTTGTCCTTTACGAGTTGTTGAATGGTCTAACAATATTAGCAGTGAAAAGCTGTACAGGTAGAAGCATCAACATACGTCAAAAGATTCAATGTTAGCGGCCTCACCAGGGAACATGTACCTGCGGAGCCATTGGGGAAGTTGGTTGGAGAAAGTAAGTGCCAGAGGCCAGTTTCTGAAGCAATAGGCTGTCCAGTCCATAACATCCCACGTGGTGTGCGTGTAAATCGAGTGGAAACTGTCATCTTGCAAGCCTCGCAGGTGGTGTGGTACAAAATCGAAAGTAAAGTCTTGAATGACGTCCAATGCAACAGCTCTGTAGGCACGGGCAATGTTGACAGGTCGTGGGTCGCGGGCAATTCTGCTCATCAGCAAATTACTGAAGCGCTCAGACTGTAGCTGTCAGTATACCAAATGAAACCTGAGAGAATTTGGAAACCCCATACTTCTTTAACGATGAATGACTCAAATTCCATAGCCTTTTTGCGAGAGAATAAATCGGCAGCGGGCTTGAATCGCTGCTTATGAGCAGCTTCGTCGATTAGACCGAAAAGGGCATCGCCTTGACCAAGATGGTCATAGAAATCTTCGGCCTTGGTGAGTTTGCTGTTAAACTTGAAGATATCCTCAAAAGCTTGAGGGTTGCGGAAATGGACCTAGTTTCATTAGCGAGACTAAAGAGAATTCTGATCCTGGTTTTCATACAGTATGGGGGGTGACACGAACGACCGGACCTAATTTTTTCTGTCAGCAAGCTGGATTTGAAAGCCCATGTCATAAATGACAACCTACCATACTGGTCATGAAGTCTAGTAAATTGCGCGACGTGCTCTCCATCTTGCCAGACTTGCCAGTATGCCCGGTATAGTGTTGTGGCGGCGGCCAGTTTGGGACCAGGGAAATGAGCCAAAGGATGGAAGTACAGGCGGTAAATCACAAGTCCAATGCGATAGGCGACAAAGCCTAACGCAATGGTGGTGAATAGTTGCACATTGAAAAAGTCGTACAAATCATCTAGGTGGAGGTTGCTAAGACGCAGTTTGGTGGTTGCCAATAATAAAGGCACTTGCTCCGACAAGTCAACCAGCGAACGCATCTTGGACATGTTGAACAAAGTCAGTTCGAGGATACTTCTTCAGGGTAGCTTCCCGAACAAAAGTTGAGCAGCCTCGGTCTGCAGCTTAATCGTTCTAAATAAGAATCCAGAGCGCCCTAATGCAACTGGGTAGGTAAGTACCTACAGATCGTTGTGGACTGTGGCTTTGACACTTATTAGAAGTATATCAGCTGCATGGCGGGTCATGCAGTATGATGAGAACGATGTATTAGAATTGGGATTTATTTTTATTTCACGGCTGGTTTTCCATAGCGCCCTTTTCTTTTTTATCGCTACCCCAGCCTATATCACGGTAGCTGTGGATCACATCATAGACGGATGCAAGGGCATGTGGGGTTGCTGGTTTATTGCTTTAGCTCTTTCTAATTCCATGCACTATCCAACACCATCACTGAGCGGGGTCGTGGGCTCAGCGTAAAATAATATACATGTGCTCAGCTTTCCCGTGCCATTTTGGCGGGAAATCCAATGAATTATGCGCATAAGACCGTAAGGGCTCAGATTTTGTGAAGGACTGGCTGAAGCTTCCCAGTAAATACATCTGAACACGAACAGTGGGGCGTGCATATGTATTGTGTGACTGAAGATCTCGAGAGATCTGGTATTAGATCCTCATCATGGTTTGTGTTACATCTAACAAGTAAGTGGGTATCCCCAATTTTCACTGTGCAAGGAGCTGAAGAACTGAGACAAGCTGAACTCTAGAAAAACCGGAAAAGGAAGTATATGCATGGTTGGGCTTCATGGCCTTAATCTCAGGTAGCCACCTACATATCTGGCGGCTATCACTTACAGATCAATTCGCTACTTCGGACTGCGTAACTACTTCGAGGTGATAAATTTATTATACAGAATTCAATTCATTCAGTATCGAGGTCTACCTATCTGCCTAGCTCAGTTACAATTTACAAGACGCTAGCTAGGATGTACAATAACTTATGACTCCCGCCATTTTTCCGTCGTATTTAGTAGCTCGTATGTTGTATTCAAATACATTGCTGATCCTCGAGCTGAATAACTGATACATCTCAAACCGCCAACAATAAAGCAATACAATTAAATACAGAAAAAAAAGTAATTACTAATCAATACTAGAATTAGAAACAAGGTTCGTGGCGTGCATTAGCGTCCCTTTTCGGCAATGCCATGACAGTTCATGTGGTAGTACGGAGTACTCCGTACACCATATATAGTATGAAGATTCATATTAAGATCGCCGTGGAGATCATAGTGAAAGTCTGTTACACATCCAAAGAATACACGCCTACAAATCACATTTCACCAAAAGGCTGCACGTCCCATCGGACACGACGCAGGTGTCGACTGGGATCACGAACAACATTCCGCGCATGGAGCCATCGTCGATTGTCTATCATGACAATCGATCCACGGGGTGAGATCTCAGGCGTAAGATACACCACCTGTGCATTGATCTCAGTGCTAGCCAACACCTTCCGTAGCTCCTCAAGTGCTGACTCGGCACGCGTCGTCAGCGGTTCAATAGTATCACTTCGGAGACGTAGGTGGACCTTGCCCATGTTTTTATCCACCCAGACCACGTTTCCAGTGATGTGGGTCTTATTTTCATCTTTGATGAACTCGGGTGGCACCGTAATGCGGAACTCTGGTTGGGCAAGGGTGAGATGAGTTTTGGGGAGACAGCAAGGACATAAGGCGGGCTGAGTCCAAGACTGAAAGTGTACCGCCACCACATCGATCTTCGCGAAGCACCTGCAGGGCAAAATAGCGAGGGGGTGAATCCTCATAGCTGCAGTCCGTGTGCCAGGGGAAATTGCTCATCGTTTCTGAGCGCGCTTGGTTGGTGGTGGCATTGGCTAATGCAGCTGGTAAAGGTCTCACATCCCACAGCCAGCCTTTGGAGCTACTGTGGGTAATTGGGAGACCATGTGCATGATTCTTATGCAATTGTAGGATCAGCTGTTGCAGGTAGTTGCATTCATCATCGTCAAATTTGAGGCTGATTTTGAGAAAGCCGCTATCCTTCAAATGACGATCGACTTGTTGGACATGTTGAGTATTCTGCGATTCCATTGGCTCATTGGCATATAAATGAGGAACTGCAGAAGTGCTAGCACTGCTACCAAAGGCCCGATGCCCTCTGAGCCCTATATCTTGGTTAGACTTGGCTCAGCTTGGTCAGATTTGCTCTTACCTAGAAGATGTAGAGGCGAAGGACGAATTAAGAACCTCAAAGCAAGCATGTTGCAAGTCAAACAATCTCACACGATTCGAACCTGAGAATATTGGACAGCGACAAACCCGAGTGGTTAATGATAAACCAGCTGAGGTTAGCACATTGTTATTATCAGCCAAAAGGCTCTTTAGTATTCCGATGTTCGCGACAGATCAATCACTAGATCATCCTTACTTTGTGTAGATCCACATCAGCTGAAAATTCTCTCAATAAGTACATCTATCAAGGTGTTGTGGAATTGTGATATATCCTTTGCATCTAGCACCGACGGCGGCACTACCTTTAAAGGCAAATATTGCCATTCGACCAATCCGGCCCGTGCTATTTAAATGTCTCTTTGCATTATTAGACAGCGCAGTTCAAGGAAAAAAGTGTCAATTACTCTCCGCTCTTTCTCAAGCTATCAATATTCTCCAATCCCGTCATGTCTTCCTCCATGCTGCTTGCTGATCTCCGGGCCCAAGATAATGGACCTGTCTCTGTCTCCTTCCATGATTTTGAGTGTTGCACTCGTGAGAAGAACTCTGAAATTGAGGGCTTCTACATGCGTCATGGTGTGCTTCCCGAAAACGAGCAGGCTCGTGTTGGGTGTGACTTACCCAAGCACGACCAGAAAGCTATGGTCAAGGGCCACAAGATGGCAGTCAAGGCTGCCAAGCTGTTAAACAGCGGAGAGGGCTCTGATATGAATCTGAAAATTACCGACACGGCACTAGTTGGTGGACCCCCCTGTGAGGGTCATGCCCGAATCCTGGAGGGCATCACTAGCTTCCAAAAGACCCAATTCCGTCACGACCCCTTTACTTCGTACCACTACCTTCATTTTGCTGGAGAGGGTCAGCCTTTCCACGACAGGCTGTTCAACAACAAGAACGAGGCAATGTTCGATCGTGTCTACATCCAATCTGGAATGTGTCTCTTCTCCATGCCCATCATTCAAGCAAGTCTAGACAACGAAGGCCGAGTCGATTGCACCAAGCTTTATTATCCAAAACCAACCTTCTATGAAGCCGATTATATTGCCCGCACCTGCCAGGTTCTCGCTGACTTCACTGCCATGGCTCTCAAAAGTATTGAGCAAGCCAAGGAGCGCGACCCATATTTTGAAGACATTCCAGTGCACATCGGCTTGGATGTGCCCAACTTCCACTACTTTCAGTCTGTCGACTCGAAGTTGCGGGACGAGACTTGCACTATCGCGGAAGCTCTGCAGTGGATGCAGGCAGTCGAGCAACGGAGTGACCAGATTTCTGAAGTATTCCAGGGGTATCTCCATGTCGAGCTGCTGAAGCGAAACGTGAATCCATCTAACATCACCATCGAGGTATCACGGCGGGGCCATTTTGTGGCAAACTTCATCAGACAGGCACTGAAACAGTCTGAAATGCCCTCCCTAGAAGTCCTACTGGAGAGCCTGGGAACCGAGGACAAAGTCTGGAATGACTTCTACAACATTCTTTCTCCAAAGGAGCGTCCCCAGGACTTCCGCGATCTTGGCTACCTGTTCTACGTGTACGAAATCATCCGACCTTCTCTGGTTGACAACATGCGAACCGGCGCCGGCAAACCTAAGAATGGAAGACTGATTCTCGGGATTGACGATGGGACAGAGCGGCGGATCTACTCAAGATCCCAGAAACTGCTGAAGAAGGTTCGCAACTTGCCTGGTGTGGAACGGCCGTCTGCTTTGATGGAGGTTTACATGAGCCGGCGGGTTTTCATCAATAGCAACAAGGCTGGATCAAACTTATACTTGGATGACCCTACCCCTGCGAAGCCGGTCATGGCAATGTGTAAGAGAGATGACACACCTCCCTCGTCTCCGGTGTCAGTTGTTGAATTTGGACCTTTTGATCTTACGAGAACCCTGTATGGTGAGGAGACTACGATGGGGTTGAGAGCGCTGTTTGCCGATGTTGGTTTGAATTAGACTAAAAATTCTTGTCTCTGTTTTTGGTTTTTGGATAATTGTATGTGACGGAACTCTGTCTATATGGCAATGTATGGTATTCTCACTGATATAAAAATCTTTAATATAAAATGCGGAACGCGGGGATTTCAACAGACAATCTAATCGATAAATGGAGTTTTGGGTGGTATTTCATACCACTCAGTCCGTTTATATTCCAGCTAAAGCACCCTATATCTAGGCTCATCACTCTCAGGTGTTACTCTCCAAAACATTGATTGACTAACTATTTCTCCCACAAACTCGAGACCCCCAAGGCAGGGTCCGCGGATAGTTACATTCAAATACTTTAAGCCGATGTACCCAACAAAAAAAGCTCAGTGTCCTCCAGCACAGTCTCCAAGTATCCACTGTGGTCTTCTCTTTGGCCAGTTTCACACACTTCTTCTGTCACTTGGATGCCGATTTAAACAACAGAAACACTGTAAGAAGAGGTAGTGAAATCGGCAGTACCAATGAAAGGCTCAGTGCCAGCCTGTACAGTCTTCAAGTACTTGCTGTTATCCAGACCCTGGTCCTTGACAAGGTACTTGAAGAAGTCCAACAGGTCACCGGAGTAGCTCTTAACGGTGGACTTGGCGACGAAGCTGTAAACAGTCATCTGACCGTTAGGACCGACCGACACATCCCACTCAGAGCCACCGATAGTGACCGTCGCGATAGGTTGGCCAGTGGTCGAGATCGGGCCTGCACCACCCATTGCCGCAAGCCAAACCATGATTTCGTACTCCTCACTACCGTCAGGAGTAGAACTGAGGAACAAGTCGTACGCAACATCAGCGATGATGTCGGTGGTAGAGTAGCTATTCCAGAGATGGTTAGCGGGATATCTTTTTGAATCAATGTAATCCTAGACACTAGGATTAAAACTTACTCCCATTCCCAGGCGGACTTGATACTGGTAACAGTGCTCAGAACCTTAGGGGTGAAGTTCAGCCCGGCATTAGCGAAGCTCTTGACTTCGTTCTTCGCCTCACCACCCCACGAAAACTTGGTGTGCCAGGTGACGGTGTTGCCCTGGCTCGAGTCCACACCGGTGCACTGCTTGGCGTTGGGGTCTTTGGCTAGATTCCAGAGGTTGTTGAAGATGGTGTAGTCGCCAGCCTTGGTGGTGCCGTACTGATCACAGATTTCGGCTTCGCGGCGGACAATAGCGGCGTCGCCCATGTTGGCCAGAGCCAGGGAGATAAGGGACACAGGTGCGATAAAAGACTTCATCTTGGCTGTTGAGACTGGTGTTCTGGATTGATAGGAGTTGCTGTGTGTATTGAAGATGGGACTTGTTGTGGAAAGATTGAGTCGGGGTTTCTGGTCTGCTTTATAGATTTCGTCTTGTCGTATCCGTATAGGGAATAACTTGATCCGAGTGGTTTTGGTACTGGGCGTGATGCTCTCTATCCAACGAGATCGTGAATGCGAATCCACAAAATTCGGATAATATCAAAGGATAAAAATCATATATGAAGCAGGGACATCCGAAGTCCAGGGAGAGAGATCGTCGTAGCCACTATGTACACCTTTTCAGCCATCGTTTGACCCTCATATGCAAGACTTTACCCATTTTCCCTGTAATTGGGATTGATCTGCGATAACTGTTAGGCGATTTGAGACAACGGCGGACGTGCAGGTTCCCGAATAGAACGTTGTAAAATCTGACGATGCTCCTGGAAGGTATCCGCTCTGGTCGAATTCCTCGGTGAATAAGCTTCAGTAATTGCGAGACTTCTCCGAGTACGAAATTAGTGGATCCTCTGTGCCTATAAGATAGAAAAGCGAGGATAGTATGCATTTTATGCAACATCAAAATTGGATAAACATATTGTCAAATCTATGAATGCTTGCACGAGAATTGTGGGATCAGCCATATTGTTCTTTCTGGCTCTTCATGCATATAGCATAACCTGTCAACCAATAATAGAAACATAAAGCACCGAAAGCGAACGTACCCTCGGCTGGATAATTATTCCAAGTCGACGGGATCGCGGAAATCCGACCGTTGTTTAATTAACTATGATCGACAGTTTCATCCCAAACCTTCGGGAGAAATTCACATGTCGCAGTCCTGAGCCAAGAGTTCTTGCAATCCTTCAATAGCAGATCGCCTTGATAATAAGATGGGGTTGTCTTAGACATAAATGTATCGGAAACATCACTCATCCCCAAGGTACTCACTCACTTACTATATTTAGCTTGGATTTACCCTGTTAGGTTCAAATGAATTGGATAATAAAATCCTTAAACCATACAGGCCAGGAAAGGCAATCCAATGTAACCCATTTGTTGTCTAGAGATTGTAGAAGCAAATGAAGTTGAGCCAAAACCGGCAGATTGCGCCCCCAGCATTATCGTTTTCAATTAGAAGGCTTAGGATAATTGGTTAACGGAAGTATCATTTTGAAATAACGATAACTTTCAAGTTCCTAGGTGATCCAGGAACGAGTCGGTAATTAGCAAAAGGAAGCTTCGTTCGTATTTCCATCTTTTACTGCTCTGATAGTCAGATAGTACATTTTGAAGGGCCCGAATGGTACTGTTCTCGATCCGAGGATTACAAAAAGAGTAAAAAAAGTACACCATAGGTTAACTACTCCCCTTAGAAAGCTATATATATATATGCCAATAGTCAAAAAGCGTAGCCTTACAAGCTAACTTCCCATTGTACTTCTGTCTAATCCATAAAGCTGCTACGCGCCAGTTCAATCAATAAAGGAACAGTGCATTCCAACTAGAATATCAAGGCTAGAGAAGAAATAGAGAATAAGCAGGTAGATCCTTAGGGATTATATACAAACGACCTCTTTCCCGTTTAGGACTAGTAGCTATGGTAAATATTATTATAATAATAATATATTATTCTAGTTTTGTACTCCATGATCATCAGTTCCCTGTGGATCCGTGGAAAAAGTGCCGAAAATAAACGAGATCTGACCGTAAACTACTATGCGAACAGGTCCTTTGCCTTGACTATTCTCTTTCCAGGTAGCGGACGCCACCAGAGGCTTCTAACCCAAATGTGCTATTTGATTTTATCCTTTTTTGCCGGCCGGCTATTCTGTTGTATAAAGTTGCAAGGATGTATACCACCGTAAAAGACCTCCAATCCCCCAGATTATTCCATTATACAATTCGACCCACCTTTGATCGACCATGGGGAAAATCTACACAATAGGTTTGGCAACATTTGCTGCAACTGGCAGCTTTCTGTTCGGTTATGATTCTGGTATTTTCAAGAAACTCACTACAATCAAATATGAAACTGATATTATAGGTGTCATGACCGATGTTATCGCCTCGCATCACTTCTTGAAATTCTTCAATACGACCAAAACATCCACCATTATCGGGGCAATCAACAGTACATTCTCACGCGGAGGTTTGTTTCATAAAATGGTTGCACTATCAAACAAGAACTGACAGCGGTGTAGCGGTCATTGGTGCTCTTATGGCGGGTCTGACTATCGACCGATTCGGACGTAGAAGGACAATCCAGATGGGTGCATTACTGGCGACTATTGGTGATATTCTCCAATGTGCTGCTCAGAATCTGGTCATGATCCTAGTTGGACGAATCATCGCTGGCTGGGCAGTGGGTGTGCTCAGTATGTCTGTTCCGGTTTATCAGGCAGAATGCGCGCATCCAAAAACTCGCGGCTTTCAAGTATCTTCGAACAAGAAAAAATGATATCGGGCTAATATGTGGCGTGTTTAGGATTGTAGGACTTTCACAGCAAATGATTGGGGTTTGTTTCATCGTTAGCACGTACGTTGTTCTATTTTACTCCCCTTTGGACCGTAATACTTATGCATATTAGGTGGATTGGATATGGTTCCCTTCATGCCCCCGACACCAACTCCTTGCAATGGCGATTCCCCCTCGCGTTCCAGGCACTTCCTGCATTCATGTTGTTTGCAGGAATGTTTTGGCTTCCTGAGTCTCCTCGCCATCTCATCGAAAAAGACCATGACGATAAAGCCTTGAGCATCCTAAAGCGCTTGCACTATGACGGCACGAATATGGAATGGATTCAAACCGAATTCACCGAGATTAGAACCACCATAAACACTGAACGGGCTATCACGGCTCCTGGGTGGACAATCATGTTTAAGGTACCGCAGTGGCGCACTCGGCTGTTGTAAGTTGTCCACACCTTTCTCGATATCCAGATTCTAAAATTTTCCAGGCAAGGAACTTTGGTGCAGGTTTTCTCCCAGATGACCGGAATCAACGTTATTAACTACTACCAAAATATCATGTCATTTTCATGTTAACATAACAATACACAGGTGGAGGAAGGTTTCACTGAAGATCCATATCTCTCCGGAGAACTCTCATACGCAACTGTTGTTGGCCTTGAAAGCCGGAATGTTTCAGCAACTGTCAAGCACTTCATCGGTTACAGTAACCCGGAACAGGGTCTGAACACTGGTCCGGTCCATGGAGGTGAAAGGGAACTACGCACAACGTAATACTATCTTCCCCCTTAGCCAAACTCAGAACTAATATTCCTTTGATTTATAGATAGATGCCAGCCTTCAAACGTGCAATTGTGGACGCTGGCGCGTGGAGTATCATGTCAGCTTATCACTCGTACGACCTCCTTTCTTTTTCCTCTTTTCTCCCACTTCTCTCTCCCTCTCTCTCTCTCCTGCTGCCCTTACTATTTTGCTAACCTCTTATAGGTATGATGGAATTCCTTCAGTCTCCGATGCCTATACCCTAACCGACATCCTGCGCGGCGAGCTGGACTACAAGTACTGGGTCGTTAGCGACGCTGGGGCCACCGACCGAGTCTGCACATACTTCAAACTGTGTCAAGGCAACCCTATTGATTCAGACGCAGTAACGTTGGAGGTCCTGCCCGCTGGCACCGACGTGGAAATGGGAGGTGGATCATTGTATGTTCCATTCCTTCATTCTACACCTGCTAGACTAACAGAGTACAAAGCAACTTCAAACAAATTCCCAGTCTCGTCGAGGACGGAAGATTGGATATCAAGATTGTGGATCAAGCGGTGTCACGCCTCCTCCGCGCCAAGTTCGAAATGGGCTGTTTGAGAACCCATTCCCCGCTGTTCCGCAACATCAGTGGCCTTCCTTGATCCATACCGATGAATCAGTTGAACTGGCTCGTACCTTAGACCGAGAATCGATCGTGCTCTTGGAGAACCACAACAACACTCTTCCACTCAAGAAGACGAGCAAGGTTGCTGTGATAGGTCCCATGGCTCATGGATTCGTAAATGTGAGTACGGACGAACCATACTTACCAGTATACTAACGCTTCTATCGCAGTACGGAGACTACGTTATAGGCGGAAGCCAGAGCCGCGGAGTGACGCCTCTTGATGGAATACGTGCTGCTGTTGGCGACTCGGCCAGTGTCACCTATGCCCAAGGGTGTGAAAGGTGGAGCAGCGACCAGAGCGGCTTTCCACAAGCCATCCAAGCAGCCAAGGAGGCGGACGTTGCTGTAGTTGCTGTGGGGACATGGTCTAGGGACCAGGATGAGCTCTGGGCTGGAGTGAATGCTACGGATCGGCACGCCGCAACCGTGGTATTCTTTCGGATACGGAAAGTCGTACTCGACTTTTGAATATTCCTCTGTCTCCCAGGATAAGACAAATTCCACCATCAAGGACACACTTACGGCGAGTGTGGATGTCACCAATACTAGCCCCGTGGATGGAACAGAGGTTGTACAACTCTACATTGTCGATACCATTGCCAGTGTCGACGTGCCTAATCGCAGGCTTAAGGGGTTCAAGAAACTTCGCATCAAAGCCGGTGAGACTGCTTCTATCAAGCTTCCAGTCTCCATTCAAGAAATAGGACTATGGAATAGGAAGATGAAGTATGTTGTGGAGCCGGGCGAGTTTACCGTGCTGATCGGAAAAAGCTCAACGGATATTATTGGAAATGCCACCTTTTATGTGTCTTGAGAGACTGCCAGATCTCTATCATAAATGAAGGGATTCTCAACTCATGTTGAAAATATAGACAGATCACGGCCTCCTTTCCTTCTGTTCCCTGGGAACACAATACAATGGCCTGAACCCTCCTTCAGTTAAAACCATAAAGATCATATTATATATCCTTGCTCCTTCTATTATATAAATACACTGCGCTTCTAGAAATTTGCATAAAAGTCTGCCAAAATCGCATCCGAAATCTTCAAAGCCATAGCGTAGAAGACAGTCATGACATGTGATGACACCTGTGTCGGCACTATTGACCCGTCGACCACCCGAAGGCCTTCGACACCATACACTCTAGCATCAGAATCAACCACTCCACCAAGTTCCCTTGTCATCATTGAGCAGGTGCCGACAGCATGCCAGTTGGCGCGGAAATTCTGCTTCACATACTCCTCCCACTGGTCCAAGTCGGCATCGTAGGCCAACTTGGATCCGGGTGTAGTCTCGCCATCAAAATATGTCTTCATACCGCCAGTGTTGGAAATTTCACGGGCAAGCTTCGAGCCAGCAGCTTGGGCAAGAAGGTCTAACTCGTTCATGAAAAACTTAGGATCGTAGGAAAAGCGTCGTAGGTAGGGGTCGTTCCCTTGAATATGCACGGAACCGCGAGTGAATGGAATAAGATCCCATAAATCAAAGTTGATCTTGCCGGATGTATCGAGGAACAGCTCCATATAGGCAACTTCTTCATTGATCAACCAGTCACGGTAGTTTTGATACTGGATTTCAAGAGCAGTAACATTATGGAAACCACCCCGCGCGACCGTCTCATTAGCCCACTGCTGCAACTTGGTGTTGAGTAGCTGGTGAGCCCGTGGAGCGTTATCCTTGAAGGTTTCGTTGAAAGTAGCAAAATAGATGGCCTGACCTTGACCATCACCGGAGGGCTTGGTACGGGAGCACACAGTAGTGGTGGTTTGATCCTGCATATTGAGACCGACAGGGAGATCGGCAACTTGCTGAATACCGGCTGCATCCAGTGCAGATTTCAAGCCAATACCCGAATATTCCAGGATTCGAGGAGAAACAGCAGAGCCGGCCGCCAGCAGCACCTCGTGCTTGGCGTATACATTGAAGTTCACATGCTTGTTGGTGCCAAAGTTTACGCCGACGGCTTTGTGACCAGCATTAGTGATTTGATTGATGAGGAGGGTTTGGTTGATAAGGACTTTCCCAACAAACTGGCCCGTCAAAACCTGCAGATTCGGGCGCTTGTAGTTTGGCAGGAGCCATTCACGCGCAGCATCCGAGCGAGTCTGGTCCGCGTGTAGCGTGTTAGGAATCATAGAAACACCGCGAGGGACCCCGCAGTGAAAGTCTAACTGGGTAGGAATGCCACGTTCCTTGGAAGAATTCATAAAGGTCTTGAGTATTGGAAAATAGGCTGTTCCGGCGTTTCGGGGGCCAGTATGAACAGTGCCGTTCGTTCCATGGCAGGCAGGATCATAGTAGTGACCAGCAGCGATCTCGACTTCATTCGGAGGGCGAGAGATCTCGACCATCTGCATGTATGGGAACAGACTGTCCCAATTCCAACCCTTGTTGCCAAACACCATTTCCCAAGAATCGATTTGGGCTTTGTGGGGGTGGTGCCAAAAATGTCTCCGTAGGCGTTCAGATCCTCAATAATAGTTCCGTCGTCTGACTCATAAAAGCCGTTTTCAATGACCAAGACCGTGATATTGGGGTCCTCAGTCAGCTTGGCTGCAATGGTCAGGCCTGTCAAGCCACCTCCTGCAATTATGTAGTCAACAGTCTTGCCGGCAACCTGGTTAGGATCCGAAAGAAGACTGGACTGGACATCAATCTGCTCAGATGGGAGATAGGTATTGGACGCGGTTGCAGAGATAAGGAAGCACGAGAGGGTTGGGAGGATTGAACACTTCATCTCGAGTTACAATCCCAAATGAAGGGGACAAAAGAAAAAGGAAGAAGAGAAAAGAAGCCCTGAATCAATTGCTATACAAAAAAGATTCCTGGCTACTGAGAGAATGAGAATTTATATATTTCTTCCTACAGCTTCCATCAGTACCTCGTCATGTAGAGCCATTAGTGATCTTCCACGAAGTTCCGAAATTGAATTTGAGCGTAAAGGGTGTATTTGTCGGCTTCATTTGCCGGAGGTATGAAAGTTGTGGACTACTTGAGATACGCAAGGTACGTACTGAAGGGCGAGGAGCATAATAAGCGGAGCTATTGTCAATCATACATACATTGCAGACCATTCTTGTCAAATGATGCATACATATAATCTGTAGATCCAGGGTTCCAAGGTTCGTTAAGGACTCGTGCTTGTCACCAGGCACGGAAACAACCTCGCCGCCTGCCGATTTCTTCACCGGCAGCTTGGGCTTGAACGATAAGGATAGGATCGGCCATGATAGGCAAACTTAAAGCCAAAAAGCCTCGCAGATCTTGGTTCCACCATATGGCGAATGATAATGCCGACCAGGAAAGATCAGTCCAAATCCGCTCTCTGTGCTGGGATTCAAATATTTTGAGTACAATATTGGCCTTGAATCGATTTTGGCACCCCAAAAATTGGATATACGATTTGATGTTCACCCAAGGACTAGGAATTGGAATTATAAAGATCGAGGTAATTATGATCATCATAGCATGTTGATCTCATTCTATTTTTTCTTTATCTGATCCGAGGAACTGTTGGGTGCCGCAGGCATCTAGGCTACCAAAGTTAGTTAACGTATTTCACATACGAGCGGCGCGCACAAACGAGTGGCGCACCCCACCCAACCTATTAAATTCAATTCCATTTCTCTCAACCAAAACGCCATTAAATTGATTCAACTAAAATGGTTTATCTATCTGGACATGTTTCTTTTCTATGCCCTAGCAATCTGCATATTCCACACGCTCTCCCGGCCTATGGAGCTGGCTGTAAACCCTCGGAAACCTGCTCACGATAGGTATTGATACGTGCAACTTGAGCCTCAAATGGTTCTGCACGTAGCTTACGAACCTCCTTAACTAATAGATCCCCTTTGTGGACTATCGTCCTTATAGACCGAGTCCGCTTTTGCTTCTGCTTCTTGTTAGTAGCGCGTAAATCGCTTACTTCTTTCTCTAGTAAGGCGGTAGATTATATCGTGATCTGACAGGCTTTTAAAATATAATTTATAGCGGAATTGAGTAGGCTTGGTAGGCTCCTTAATCTTGTACGAAGTAAAGCTTTGATCGACAAAGCTTACTTTTGTAGTTGTATAAAGTTCGAGGGTATTTTTAGGTCCTAATCACTCCCCCTACTCGAAGGGGGGGTTGGGGTTCGAAGTCGAATATTAAGCTTTAAAATAACTCGATTAGGTAAGAATAGTACTAAACTAGCTACCTTGAAGCTATTCTTAATAGTCTCCGATTTAAAAGCTTTAATTTAAGCGAGAGGGTATACTTTAAGGAAGTTAAGTTTGTTAATATAATTTATCCTAACCTATATTTTTGATTTAACTAGCTGGCTATATATACGTTTTAGAACCGTAAAATAGCTAATATTAAGAGGCTGTAAAAGATAAGAGGAGTGCGGAGGTATATAGATCGGTATTACCTTATTTTACTTATAAATTATATTAAATTATGTAGTTAAATAGCTTCTATATCTATTAAGTATTAGAAGCCGATATCTACCCTTTATATACGAAGAAGTAGTTAGAATAAAGAGCTTTTTAAGCTAGCGAAGTCTAATTTTATTAGAAGTCTAACTATTAGGACTAACCTTAAATCGCTAGTCCTCTAGGAGGCCGTTAAACTATAATTTAATATAGACTTTACCTTTAAAAATAATATACGGAGGGAGGGCCTAACCTAAAGTATTTATATACTTAATAGCAGTTACCTATTTACGATTTCTAGGTTATAAAAGTGAGCGCCGACTGTAGTATTCACTCCTTATAATAACCTTCGTAGTAGCTATTAATCCTATCGCGAAACTAGTCTCGTCGAAGTTATAAATATTATCGGGGTCGATTCTAAATTAAAGGATTGTTTTTTAAATAAGATTAAACTACTCTTGAATAATCTTTAGGTCTTCGTATTTCGCACGTTTATAATTATAGCGTCTTAAGAATCGGGAGGAAAGGAGAGGGTATCGTTTCACAAAGTTCGTAACCCAATTTTCGCTAACAGAAAGGACTAGGGTAGTTCTACGCTTTTTAAGAAGAAGGTTCGCCATTTCTCGTACAGTAGACGGCCGGGGGGCTACTCTACGAGAATCTATAGAGAGTATCTATTTTTAAAGAGATTCCTCTTCAATTTGGGTTAATTTATATAGATTTGCGCGAGAATTCGCGCGACTTTCAATGCCACTAAGGCGTCGGCGGAGGGTAGTATCGGGCACATTAAAACGGCGCGCCGCTTCACGAATTGAAGGAATTTCTTTATTCTTCAAAGCCTGGATAGCTAATAAGATCCTACCCTCTTGCTCTGTTGATTTTTGAGAGCTTCGGGAGCGAATTGGTGGCATGGTGGGTGGTTGAATTAATTAGGTCCTAATTCATGGGCGCGTTTTGGGTGGGGTGCGCCACTCGTTTGTGCGCACCGCTCGTATGTGAAATACGTTAGTTAGCCACGTCCAGATCTAGCAGTAGACGGATAGATAGCGCCACTCTCTCCACCTTTCCCTTTCTTCCTCTCGTCCGTCTCCATCCAATACAATTTTGTGCACTGGTTTCCACTTCACTATATCAGTATTCTCTCTGTATCGCATGATCCTCTGAGAGGTTATGAGCCTTTTATTCGCTAGTTCGGACTGCTAGCAACTTTTCTATCTAAAGCATATCCTATACCTATGTAAAGATATGCAGTCTGTAGGTGTAACGCCTGTCAACCGGAGGGGCGGTCTAGGGGCGGTCTGGGGGCTCCTGGGATTTTAGGAGAAACCGTGTGCCAAGGAACAGGGACCCTGTTACAGGGTCGATCACCTACCCGTAGACGTCTGGTACGCCTAGATCAGCTAATCCCGTTTCATGATTGGAAGAACCTTTTTCTTTTACATATTAATATATATATATTATAGTATATATTCCCAAGATAAATATTACGAATAGGTTTATAAAGACCCTAGCGAAGGGGTAGTTTATAGGATTTATTAGATAACTAGGATTAAGCGCGAATTAAGTATAGACTAAGCTTAAAAAATATATTAAATATATAAGCTTTTACAGTGTACGCCAGCAATAGGATAGGTTAAGGGTTATAGATCTACAAGGGGGATATTAGGTACCCTAGGTATCTAGGCTACTTTAGATAGCCACGTTTAGCTCTGGCAGTAGATAGATTAATAGCTCCACTCTCTCCTCCTTTCCCTCTCTTCATCTCCTCGTCCGTCTCCACCCAGTACGGTCCTATACACTGGTTTCAATTTACTGCATCAGTATTCTCTCCGTATCGTATGACCCCCCGAGAGGATCCTGAGTATTGTTCTTCATCTTGATGGTAGGTCAGGGTTCCATTTCATTCACACATAATGCCCTTGGGAAAAGTCAAACACAGATACTAGAAAGAACAAGTTGCAATGAATGGTAGAAATTGAATATTTTACACGTGCCTTTACTTTCAACTTCCCGCTATGTAAACCCTTGCACTATCTACACGCCTGATCGCCGGTGAGTTAATATGTAACAGGCGACACGGGTCAAAATGCCCCGTCGAAACGCAAAGTTTGTCTTGTAGTATGGGATTATGCGCTCAATTCATTCACTATAAGTGGGTTTTCATTTGAAAGACGGGCGAACTCGAGCTAGATAACTTGTCTTCCCCCTCCGTTCTGCTTTGGACATCAAGACTTTTCAATGCGAACCTAGCCCCTTCGATCATTACTACTGCGAGAATCCCTCCTGTTAGACGAGCTTGCTTATAGTTGGAACATTGCTACTCCTGTGAGTTTTCTAGTCGATTTCTTCCATGATAGTCTGCTGACGTTGGAGACTCATAGATTCCAAAATGCTTAGCCCTAAGCCGGCTTTCTTGCTGCTACTGCTGCACGCAGTGTTTGGCTCCGCCTACCGTTGGTTCAACTGGCAGTTTGAGGTCACTTGCGAGTCTGATGCCTACATTGCTCCTCACAATGAGCATGCCGCCGCCCAGTTCCTCAAGGAACAGTACCCTAAGGGTTCCCACATTAAAGTTGTCGGAAATGGTCATGGATTTGGTAACCTCACTACCTGTGTCGACAATTCTCTCACTGAGAAGCCCACCTATATCGTTTCCCTCACCAATTTGAAGAAGCTCAACATCGACAAGAAGAACCTGACCGTCACCTTTGGTGCCGGGTGGGATGTCGATGACCTTGTCCAAGAGCTGAAGGCCAACGATTTATCCTTCAGCAATCTTGGCGTTGAGCGTGTTCAGAACTTCGTTGGTGCTGCCTCCACCGGTACCCACGGTTCTGGATCCAATCTCGGTAACATTGCATCCCAGATTATTGGGTTGCGTGTGTTGGACTCACAGGGAAACCTCCGTGTCATCGACGAGAGTGCAGAAGAACTGAAGGCTTTCCGTATCAGCCTTGGTGCCCTCGGTTTAATCACGGAAATGACTATCAAGGTTCAGCCTACCCAACTCCTGAAGAAGACCACGAAGGTCTTAAATGCCACCTCCGACTACTCGGTGATGTACAAGGAGCTTGCTCAATTGTACAAGGAGCATGACCGTATGACTGTCTGGGGTCCTCACTTTGATTGGGATGCAGACTCTCAGACCTGGGCCCTCGAGCCTACCTACTTTCTTTCTTACTGGGAGCCGACCAACTATACCGGCGTTCGCAACTGTACTCTCAATTACTGCGCCAACGGCTGCGGTGACTGCAAGAAGGAGTACATATGTTACGATGAAGTCACTGACGCCGCGTCATGCTCTCCTCAAGGTGTCTGTTCTCGAGGCTTCTACGCCGAGATCGAGCACTTCCTTCCTATGGAGTATTACGCGAAAGCCGCCACCAACTACACCATTTTCCAACAGGACCAGACACCTCGCATGAAGGCCCCCTATAACAAGCAGATGGTTATTCAGCATCGTTCTCTCAAAGGTGACGATGCATATCTGTCCCCTGTCAACACCTACGGCCTTGACCCCGAGCTGAGCGGCGTTTTTGCGGTCATAGAGATTGACTGGATCCAAGAATACAACAACTTTACCACTCTCTGGCAGAACCAAGAATTGGCTCATGAATTCCTCCCTCAATTCGGTGAAACTTACAACGCCCGGTCCCACTGGAACAAGATGAGCCCTCCTAATGTTACCTACACTCTGGAGAAATTCCCGAAGCTGCCTGAATTCTTGGCCATCCAGCAACGCCAGGATCCTAAGTGCCAATTTGTGAATGAATTCCTAGTTCAGCAGCTTGGCATTGCCCGCTGCGCGAACTATGTCTCTCTATAGGATGTGATCCAAGTGGGATGAAGGACGTGTTTTTCTTTTTTGTTTCTGGGGTGAAACAGTCCATTGAAATTGGTTTGTGTTTTTTGGAGAGTTTATATACACACCACTGAAGTAACCCATACATTCTCGTACCATCAAATTTCAATCATAGTGATTTCCTCCTATTATATACTATGTACTTATTGCAATGATGCTCACTCGGCAGTTCAAGCCGCTCATGGGCATGCTCAATTCTACTCAGTGAGCAAGAAAATGGCGAGGTGTGATTATTAACACGGAAAGGGAAATCCGAGAATTAGCAGACATGGGTATATGCGGCTTTGACAAAATACGTAGCCGAAGCATAAATATTTTCCCACAGGAAATTAGCAAGGCTTGAATTTTCTTGGTGGCAAAGAGTTTCACTTCAATTGGGCCCACGGTCTCCATATAGAATTCTTTTAGCTACTAAATCCTTGATGTGCCATCTCTCAGGTACAAAATATGCAGGTACCATCTCATGTTTGCAAGTGAATTCATCTGAATAGAGCAATAATCCAGTAACTACATATCTTGGCAATTAGTAACAGCTTAATAGCATTGAGACAAAGGATCGGCTTAGCATCGGAATAAGCGGCTATGACGGTTACCCTCGGTCAGCCACGCGAGTCCCGCAATTCTTGTTAGATAATATAATTCCGACCCGAGTTCATGATTGGCTAATATTTAATAGGGCGGGTCAGGGCAGCCCCACTTGCCTGACCAGAAGTGGGTCCGCAGACGCTTATTTTATGTGGATAATCACAACTCGGCATCAAAGCTTTTTTTTATTTTTACCTGAGCCGCAATACACATTAACATAATGGGAATAGGCAATGGAAATCGCCACCGAGATAAGCTTACCCCTTATGGAACATACGGGCCCCAGAATTCTGCTCCCCAACTCTCCATACAAGGGAAGCCGGGGTTGTCTCGGTTGACGTTAAAAGCTCCACCTTGGCTTATGAGTTTTTCTTTCCACACATATCGCTCCGTTCTCTTTCTTTCTGTCCTTCCTCTATTCCCGCCTTGACTCCTCCCTTTTGGTCTATACGTGTCGGCATCATGATTCTCGACGGAGTGACACAATACCAGGAGCCGACTGACTCGGAGTCGGGATATAATGAAAAGAAAATGTTGGGGGATCAGAAGCCGGAGTATCAGGATGCCTTTGGAAATGAAGAGGGTGCCGATGTTAAGTATAAAACTATGAAGTGGTGGTAAGTTGATGCAATGAAGTCACGACCTTTAAAGAATATGGGCTAATTCTGTGACAGGCAAACGGGAATGTGTAAGTTTTAGCACACGCGATCAATCAAACCTGTTGATCACTTGGTCAATTGTTACGAACCAATTCTGACCTATCTAGTCATGATCGCCGAATCCGTCTCCCTAGGTGTCTTGTCCCTACCCAAGACCCTCGCCCAGCTAGGCCTTGCCCCAGCCCTCGTCCTCATTATCGGACTGGGAATTCTCGCTACCTATACTGGATACACGATCCACCAATTCCGCGCCCGATACCCCCACATTCAGAACTTGGCCGACGCCGGCGAGATCTTGTTCGGTACTTTTGGTCGCGAGCTATTCGGCATCGGCCAGCTGCTCTTCTCAATCTTCATTATGGGCTCTCACATCCTGACTTTCAGTGTCATGATGAACACCGTTACCGAGCACGGAACTTGCACGATGGTTTTCACCGCTGTTGGATTCGTCATCTGTTTCGTCTGCTCTCTGCCCCGTACAATGAAGAACATGACCTATATCTCATGCATGTGTATGTACAGCCGAACTCCGCCGCGGCCCTGTAGCCATTGCTAATTGTCTCCTGTATAGCCTTCGCCAGTATAGTTACTGCAGTCATCATCACTATGGTCGCAGTCGGCGTTCAGAATAAGGGAGGTGAGAACCTCAGGGCTACTATCGACACCGATCTGTTCCAGGCCTTCAGTGCCGTTACCAATATCGTCTTTGCCTACTGCGCCCACGTGGCCTTCTTCGGTCTGCTCGCTGAGATGGAGGAACCTAGGGATTTCCCCAAGGCTCTGGTCTTACTGCAGACTTTCGAGATTTGCTTCTATACCGTTGCTGCTGTGGTGATCTACTACTTTGTTGGCCAGGAGGTCACATCTCCCGCTCTTGGATCAGCGGGTCCTATTCTGAAGAAGGTCGCTTACGGAATTGCCATCCCGACCGTATGTTTTCCCCTCTCATTCTATCTTATATTCGGCTGCTGATATTCTCACAGATCATCGGTGCTGGTGTCGTCAACGGCCACATCGGTCTTAAGTACATCTACGTCCGCCTGTTCCGCGGCACTGACCGCATGCACAAGCGTGACTGGGTTGCTATTGGCTCCTGGGTTGCCATTGCCTTTACATGCTGGGTTATCGCCTGGATCATTGCTGATGCCGTTCCTGTCTTCAGTGATCTGCTGAGTCTGATTAGCTCGTTGTTTGCTAGTTGGTTCAGCTACGGCCTTGGTGGTGTGTACTGGTTGCATATCAACAAGGGCAAGTGGTTCTCTTCTCCTCAGAAGATTGCACTCACTATTGTGAACGTGTGCATTATTCTGGTTGGTGGTTGCATGTGTGGTCTTGGCCTTTACGTCTCCGGCAAGGCTATTCATGACAACGCCTCCAGCAACAGCTTCTCCTGCGCTAGTAATGCTGAGGTTTAAGCTTGTTGTTTTTATGAAATGTTTTGATGAATACTGCACACTTTCCATGGGTGTTTCTGGGCGATATTATTTGATTGGCTATATAGATTCTGCACATAGATCTGCATTGGGCATACTTTCAGCATACCATTATTTTTGATGAAGTACTAATACATCCATTATAGCCTCGAATAAAAAGACAGAGAACAGTACTATTTGCGCCAAGCATAATAGGGATATCTTTAGAAGCGAGACCCACCCTCAAGATGTGAAAGATCTGGAAGCCATAGCGTAAGTGGAGCCACATGGACCTTGGAGGTCTAGATGTCCAAAACGTTCAGATTTTTCAGTGACTTAGATTTGAAAATTGTATTGAGAAAATTGATTATGCCAAGGTACACTCATCGTCTACTCTAGAGAAAATATATATCGTTGACATCTAAATTAGGAACCGTGCTTCTGCATCCGCCATGAAATGAAATAGATCCCAGGCTTAACCTCAAATAAGCTTAGGCACGACACATCCGCCCGGACTCAGAAACAGACCAGACATCACTGCCAACAGCCTTGAGAGCATAGAAAAAGGACGAAGGGTCCCACTTTCGCTTGATAGCGAGCAGAACGGGATAGTTCTTTCCAAAGAAGGTCTGCTTCCAATTCGGCTGGCGGAAGTTGGCTTCATTCTGGTAGCAACCGCTGTTCGGCGTGACGGCCTCAAGCTGAGGCACATATTCAGTCGTCATCTTATATTGTTCCTCGATCATCTTGGACCATGGGGCCGTCTTGTTCCACACTGTACCGATTTGCATCGTCACTGCTGCGTTACGCAGGGCCGGGAATACTGCATTAGAGACGTTGACCGGGGCAGAGACGTTCATCCCGACTCCAACAGCGATCACGCCCGCCTGGTTCAAGTTGCGCAGTGCTGAGGCCATTCCGTTGGCGTTCTGCTCTAGGGTCTTGCGGGGAATCAGACGTCCGCCGTACTGGTAGTTGGCCACAGCCAAGTTACCCCAAGGAAGAGGTCCCATGTACTTGTTGTAGTGGTCATAGTACGAGTCATACTGGCTGAAACTGGCTTTGTACTTGATGTTGAGCTCAGTGAGCTTCGAGGTGAATGGTCCGAGGATGGCTTTAACGTCATCGATGGTCTGGTTGTAGGCTGTAACAGGATTGATAATGAAGACCTTCGAAGTCATCTGGTAGATAACAGTAACACCCTGGTCGACCATGGCGGGCAATAGAGAGTGGAACTGCGCAACGGCGTTGTAGAAGGTATCGGTGGTGATATTGGCCGCGGTGAGCTGAAGAGAGGCACCGGCAATGGGCGCGTCTTTGTATGCCTTGACAACAATGGACATGACGACGCCGTAGTTGCCGGCGCCACCACCGCTAAGCGCCCAGAAAAGATCGGCATTCTCGGAACGCGAGGCCTTGACTAGCTTACCAGCCGCGGTGACAACCTCAAACTCCAGGGTGTTATCAGCTCCGAGGCCGAATTCAGTGCTGAGAGCGGAGTGACCGCCGCCTTGGGTGTAGCCGCCGGCGAGACCGACCGTGGGACATTCACCAGTGACGACAACGAGGCCCTTGGCAGATGCGGCCTCAAGGATTTGGTAACCAACAACACCGGCAGCAACCTTAAACGCAGGGCCGTGGTAAGACGGACTCGACCAGTCCTTATACTCGATATCAGTCAAGTGGTGAGTCCATACGGAGAGGGCGCCGGCACCAGTTGAACGGCCAAGATAACTACATTCAGTGATATCACATCAGTATTGATATGTATGGAAACCGTTGGGGGAATTTACTCGTGACCGGTGTTGCGGATAACGAAGCGAATATTGTTATTGCGGGCGAAATTAACAGCAGCAATGACCTGGTCGCTGGAGGAGACGTTCACAGCGTAATTCACATAGTTACCGAGCAGGCAGGGTTTAGACTTGGCGGTGAACGGATCACATGTCTGGTTGGCGAAGTACGTCTGCATCACCGACGAAGAGGACTCAAGGCTGGCGGCGATTAGCGATGTCAATTTTTCCCTGGCTAGCAGACTTACTGAGGCTGAGGCATATTCCAGTTGGCCTGGAGCGCCGCACAAGCGGCAGCATCATAGTTGGGTGCATGGCAGGGAGTTCCAATCGGTACGGTCGCAACCAGACGACCACCAACTGTATTATTGAGTGAAGCCCAAGCCGATGGAGCTGGCCAACAGCTATCAGTTGGCAGACAATGACAATCCGATGCAATGGCCGGTGCGGCAAGAGCCAGGGAAGCCAATGCCCACTTCATGGTGGAGGAAATGGAAGGGATAAGGTTGTCAAAAAAAGGAGACGTGGGCGTCGATCACCTTCTTTTATTTATCCAAAGTATGGACTTCGCATTCTTCGATTGAACATCCCATATCGGAGATGTTCCCTAGTCTACAATCTAGTCCGATCAAATGTGGATATGAGGATTTCACCGGGGTTGGACCGAGACCTGGAGTTACGTTCATGCGCGATCTATAACGGCAGTTCTAGGTAGTCTACCGGAGTTTGGTCAGCATAGCATTTCCAGACAGGATAACTAGCATTTCCAAACATTTTACTCCGTAATATGATTCTTTCTTTTTTTTTGTTTCGCCATCTTCAATCCAATCTCGGACTCCCCGGATGTCCGACGGGTTAGGAAAACCCGAGATCTGATCCAGTTTTTCAGTCGAATCCAATCCGCTTTTTACTCCAGCGCCACCAATCTCCACATTAGAGAGACAGTATATCTAGTTGCCTACTTTGGCTTAAGCTTCAAACATGTTAGGATTTCAGGGTTTAGGTACTTTACAATGATAATAAGTGATCTGAACAGTTTGGAAGTATTTTACAGCTTCGGTGTAATTAACCTTGGAACAATATAGGCATAGTGCCCATAGGTCAGCCTTATATAAAAATCACTCAAAATTGGAGGCAATTGGAGAATTGGAATGCACAAAGTTATTGGAACCATGGAACCTTGCATACCAAATTAACTTAAAACAGAAATGATCGTCAAAAAGCAAAGTAAAGTTTACTCCATCCAAAGTTATTCTTCCGCCAATCCATGGCTCAACCATATACGGTTTTTAGGGCTTTCACCTGGGCATGTGCACATTGTTGGTCATTGGCTATGAATCAGCTTGGACTCCAGAAACCCATTGTTGTCCATCCGGGGTTGATCACCGAGAACATTTATTCTGACTCTCTGGAGGACTATCCCAACTCCATATATATGACGGATCGCCTCTTTGACAATGCTGTCATTTTAGCCCATTGATATTTACACAATGTCACAAGCTGATCTTGGTCCAGCCCTAGAGAGGGGGATTTGGGCCGCCGTAGTCATTGCTGCGGTGATCGTTATTTTACGCGTCTTTGCCAAAATCAAGATCAAAAGGTTTGGCGTCGATGATGGACTGATGATCCTCGCCGAGGTAGATCTTCCCAATTAGTTTGAGGGTTAATTTCATAGACTGACCCTCCTTTCTCCAGATTTTGGCAATCGTATCAACAGTATTCTTGACATTGTCAGTTAAGCATGGGTTCGGCAAGAATCTTAGCACACTATTACCAAATGACAAGAAAGCGGTCTTGAAGAACATCGCAATCCAAGTTCCTCTTGTCACCTTCAGCACCACCTTCGCCCGCTCCGCATTTATTCTCTACATCCTCCCCCTAGTCGGAACCAACAAATACTACCAGGTTGCGCTATGGACTGTTTTGGCAATACAGTTGGCCGGGAACATTACATCGGCCGTGCTACCGCTTAGCATATGTCGCGATGTGGCCGCTCTATGGGACCCAGCAGCCGCAGTTGCGACGACCTGCGGCGACTCACATGCAGTAATCAAATTCGCCTACTACTCCAACACGTTCAACTCGGCCACTGATCTGTTTCTGGCCGTCTTCCCCACTGTGGTTTTCTGGAACCTGAATTTGAAACTACGCATCAAGATCAGTTTGATCGTTCTGCTCAGCTTGGGTATCGTGTAAGTGCCTACCTCTGCGCAAAAGCGCAGCCACAATATACTAATCCAGCGATGTAGTGCAATGGTCGCATCCATTATCAAAACAACCAAACTGAAAGACGTCCCCAGCATCACCAATACTGGAGCCAGCGGTGGCATCGAACTAATTCGCTGGGGATACATCGAAAACGTCATCATTATCATTACCTCCTCGATCCCTTGCATCCGCCCCTTGATCATCTCATCCGTGCGCAAGATATCCAGCGGCAAATATTCCCGCTCCTACGAACTCAGTATGCCCTTCAGTGGTCGCAAATCTGGTGCCCCAAACGAAACGAATCAGTCACGCCGAACGCGCAAGTTCAAGTCAGATATTGAGAACAATAGCGTCGACCGCATTCTGGATCAAAATCGGAGCACGCATACTAGTACATCTATAGGAGGTGCACCGGATTCTCCTACTTTCTCTACTCCCGGTATCACGAAGCAGGTGGAGATTTCGGTTACATCAGATGATGGGCAACCTTTGAAAGAGAACATTTTGAGAGAGCACATGAGTGGTCTCTCACTAAGGAGTTAGGCCGGAGTCATTTTTAATTTGGATTGTTTTAGGAATAGACTTTGTTTGGATTAGCATACATCATCACGAATATAATCAATTTCCTTATGTGCACTATAAAAGTCGCTAAGCTGTGCGAAGTATGTAAAACTAGTCTCTAAGTGACCCCCTTTTCCCAGCCCTAGGACTCGGTTTACCGAGACATGCATATTAGCGCAAAGACAGTGGAGTCGATCGCATCAGCTATCCCGTGCATCGGGAGGGCCAGGCACATACGTACTATAGCATACGGGGCCCACATCCCATCTATACCAGCCTATAAATATATACAAAAGTGATATCTCAAGCGTAAGTGGGTCAAGCGCCTTTATTTTCAGCTTGACTATTTTCTTGCGTAGGTTCTACTGCCGCAAATATGACAAATATGATCATATAACATAGAGAGGATAGCGGGAAACTTCATATTACCGACCATTTTTCCCACAGACGTCAAAATAGCGCTTCTCGGTCTTCAAATATATCCAATACACTAACGTTGGACAACGTGGGCATATATTCTAGAAGACTTTTGACAGGTGATCAGGACAGGCTATACTCTTATTACGTACTAAGAATACTCATGGATTTCCCATTCTATAATATTCTGAGATACCCTCCAGGGTTGGCGTAGTATGGTGCACATGATCTATTGTAACATATTGACTCTCAGCGGCCTTCTGTAAGTCGCGGCTGCAAGCGCCGTAAAAATAATGTAAGTATTCCTTGAATACGTAGAATTGTTTAGGGTTAGTACAGATTTAGAAGTGCTATAAACGGAAGAGAACTTCATCCGAAATTCCGTTGCCTCATTGCTGGTGTGGCTGTGGCAACAAACCCTTTAAGGATTAACCGATCCAAGGGTTTGTCAAGCCTACCTAGTCGGTATTAGGTTAGACCATGTAAGCAGGCTGCATTAGCGTAACCTTGTTTTAACATAGGCCAATCATATTCCAGCTTGGCATAAGCGCAGGATATCTTTAAAATCCGATGTCACCCCCATGATCGCCCGGTACATCCATTCTCAATGTCATCAAATATGGCGCCGGACAATAAGCGGATTGAATTGATTCGAATGTCGCAACAGGCGGCTATACGGAATCCTGAGGATGATTGGACGGGTACTACAGATCGGGCTGAACGGAGAAAGTTACAGAATCGCCTCAACCAAAGAACATATCGTACGCTTACTCCTTCCTCCACATGATATCGTAGCCACTAACATAGTCAGGGATGCGCCAGATCATCAAAAACGCTGAGGACAAAGCGCAGCTCCACAGCAACAAAGCCGTAGCTGTACCACCGAACTCCACTTCTATTCGAATAGACACAGACGAAAAGGGATTTACATGCAGTATCGCGCCCCCTGGGTTGCACTCATTGATGCGTCAGTTCGAGTCGCTAGCATTAGAAAGCTACATTCGCAATTCTCCTAACATCGACCACCTCCTCTCCCTCTCCAAGTTAAATATCCAACGTGCGATCATCGATAATACACGCTCCATTGGCATGACAATGGAATGGATGGCGCATGACGATGCGATCTCCATTTTCAATGCCCCAATACCTGGCTTCTCGGAATCTTCAATACCCGCGAGTCTTCGACCAACAGAATGCCAACGGCGTGTCCCTCATCACCCCTGGCTTGATTTCTTTCCCTTTCACAACATGCGTGATAATCTTATAGCCGTTCAAGACTTTATCGATGATGATGACTTGTGTCATGATCTCATGGCGTTCTGGGATACGAGAAATACCGGCGCTACTTTACTAGTGTGGGGTCCTTCTTGGGAGCCGGAGAATTGGGAAGTCACGCCGGCGTTCCTATTGAAGTGGGGATTCTTGCTGAAAGGCTGTGAGGAATTAATAATGAATACTAATCGCTGGAGAGCGAAGAGGGGCGAGAAACCTCTCGATTGGAAAACAACGTTCGCTTCAATATACCGATCGCCTAGTGAGTAGGCAACTACACCATATCTCATGACTTGAGCTGGGAGATATTCTCTCTGGCTATGAAATACTGCACTTTTGAACATTCATTTAAGTTGCTAGTTTTCACGTTATAGAAGACATTGGACCAAGATAGTTTTGGACTTTCACCCTGGTTCATTTCTCACTTGTTCACACAAACAAGCCCAGAGAGACAGGTGCTGATTTCATTTGATCTTCTTGCATCTCCTGGATCAGTTCATTCTGCGGGTAGTCCTCCAAATCAAGATCAAGGTATCCATTAGGAGCCCACTTCCTTCCTGAAACGAACAGCGAGTGACCGTTGATATTGGTGTCGCTAAGAATCCTGAGTAGGCATTGGCCTGCATCTTCCGCCTTTGCAAACTCGACTCCAACATTGGATACATGGTTGAAAGCATCTTCGGATAAAATGTTTGTTTTGACGTACCTGGTGATACTTTGTCAGAAATAGAAGTATGCGACAATGAATGAGATTGGTGCTTACCATGGAGAGATAACGTTCACCCTACTACCGTAGAAATGAGCGGTCCTTCTTAATGAGTGCATAATTCCGCGCATAGCCCACTTGCTCGCACTGTACTGAGGAGCTCGTGGACAGTCTAGGAAGGCCGCACCCGACCCGATCAAAACCAAGGAAGAATCCTCCTGCTTTTGCGATGCTTCTGTGCCATTCTGTCGAATGAAATAATGTGCGGCCAACTTCGCGGTATAGAGCACGCCCCTGATATTAACATCGATGATGCTCAAATTTGGCTCCGCTGGCTCTTGGTCGTCACCAGCGTACGAAAAGATTTCGTCCTCGCGATGAATACCCGCGTTAGCTACGACGTAGGAAATCCTCCCCGTAGGAGAAGAAAGAGCAGCTTGACGAAAGAGATCGACCTGATCACTCCACTTGGTGACATCGCAGCGAATGAATTTCGTCCTTTGGACAGGATACATGAGCGTGAAGCACAGACATGTAAATTGAGTGATGTACATACCCAGGCAGTTCTTGTTCCAATTTGCTTCCCCTTTGGACGTCAGGGTCACCGATACATACTTTGACTCTATTCATGTTGTTAGGTAACGCGCTCCGTTTCTCTGACATTGTTTCATACCCTGCGGCGACCAGAGTCCGAACGTAGGCTTCTCCCAAGCCGTTTGCACCTGGTCTATGATCAGTGGACAGTCCATATTCAGTTCAAAATTCAATATAACGCACCGCCAGTGACGATTGCCGTTTTACCCTTTAGGTTCTCGACGTTGATTGGCTTGTTGCAATCGATAGGCCCCGTGTGAGTGTATTCTGGCATTGTCTCGATGATATATAGATTGATAAATGTTGAAGTTTGTAAATTTGAGAATGGGGACACAAAGAAGTCTTTATAACCACAAACATTTACATACTGTCTATTGCGTCATCGGTGATTGGTACATACGAAGTACGGTGTTAATGTGAGTTGCTTACATCTAAGGTCCACCTCGGGCCCAGTTATGCATGCTAATTTACCAATTCACCTCCGCATCCTTGTCACACTACTATCAAAAAGTGGAATTAGATCTGCATAAACACCTAACTATGTACAGAGTAATCCATTCTTAATTGGAAGTGTAAGCATAATATCCAGATTCTGTGGCCTAAGTACATTGCAGAAGAAAATCATGATCCGTATATACAACAAGGATTGCGAACCAGGAGTATTTCAGATCATTTATCTCGCCTTACCACGCACCTTCCCTAAACCAGGTTCGTTTGGAAGAAATGAGTGAGTTTAGCGAATGGAATCAGATTGACGCGATCATAAAGATCAACATGGCCAGCACCAGGAACCCAAACCAACTCCTTCGGCTCGCCCGCACGCGCAAAGGCATCTTCACTGAACTCGCGCGAGTGTGCCTGGTCACCAGAAATGAAAAGCATCGGACGCGGCGAGATCGTTTCGATATCATTGAACGGGTAGAAATTCATGAACTTGGTGTTTGTCGAGAGTGTAGGGTGTGTTGTAAGATCCGAAGTGGTACCCTTAGGCGTAAACTCACCACGGGAGGTACGGTAGTAGTCATAGAACTCACGGTCCACGGCAGTGGAATTTACTGTGAGTCTATTCGGAGTGCCTCCCGTGTACTCGGTTCTACCACCATCGGCCTCGATCCAACGCTGCTCGGCAGCCGCAGCGATGACTTCCTTGCGCTCAAGGAGGCCTTGCGACTTCTCTAGTCCGTTTCTGTTGACAGCGCCCATGTCATACATTGACGATGTTGCAATAGCCTTGATGCGAGGGTCGATCTTGGCTGCGCTGATCATAAAGGAGCCACTGCCACAGATACCGAGACCACCGATTCGGTCACGATTCACGCTTGTGTGGTTCTGTATGCCAAGGTAGTCAACTGCTGCGCTAAATGCCTCTGCGTACAGTTCGGCCGACACAGCATTACGCGGTCTACCCTGGCTGCCACCCCAGAACGGTAGGTCAAGTGACACCGTAACAAAGCCCTGTTCGGCCAGTTTTGTGGCGTAGAGATTAGCGCTCTGCTCCTTGACTGCGCCCATTGGATGGCCGACAACAATGGCCGGGGCGGAGGCACTGGGGTTGAGATTGTTGGGGGTGAAGAGGTTTCCCGCGATCGTCGTGTGGTATTGGCTTGGGAAGGTGATCTTGTGAACGGTCACATTGTCGCTGCGGTAAAAATTGTCCGCTCCGTATGACATGTTCTGTGCCGTAGCTGACATGGTATGAAGAATTGCCATGCCAAATGCGGCCACGCTGCCTCCCACGATCTTCATGTTGCTACTGTCTGCTGCTAATGTCTGTGCAAGAAAGAGAATGAAATTGCTAGGATATGGAGTACTACCAGGTAGGATTTGTCTACGCCTTTATAGTTTATAGATGGGAATGGAACTGATACAAACGTTAAGACAAAGCCAAGTCGTCGTCATGCCAAGATATGTTATTGGTGATGCCTGAACTGATTCCAGTTGAGAATTTGAGATAGGAATAGAAACTTGAAACGATTAAGCTTGCCAAGATACGTGCAATGTCCGAGGTTATCCCCGGTGCTGACAGCGGGTATGCCAAGCTTGGAAGATCCATACCAACCTTGGAAGTGCTCAGCCATTGTGTCGTCAAGAGTTGACTAGACCTACAAAGACCTCAGTGGAAACGAGTCGTACCTAATGATGTATGAGTATATTGGTAAGCTCCTTACACGATTCTCCACAACAATAAGCTAGTTACTACTCTAATAGACGAAAAAGACATTCATACAACTCTAATAGTGACGGCCATTCCACAAAGGCAAATGATATAAACATGGTCATGCTAAATTAAACAATTTAACGAGAATGTTCAAAGCATCCATCACAGTATATCCTATACTAGGGATGTTAAGCAGAGAGGGGATTTCTTCAAAAATCACCAAGCATCATTGTGTCCCAATCCACACGCAACAACCACCTCAACCCCTAGAACAAAGGCATCTCGGCCGTATTTTCATAATCCACATTCCCCTCCAAAGATTCAATGCGCTCTGTGCAAGTCCCAAAAATCCGATCCCACAGCCTCGTCTGCTTACCATAGTTATGACTCTTCCGCCACCCCTTCCGATGATGCAAGTCATGGTCTTCGATAACAATCTCCGCACTAAACATCTGCAGCAACCAGCTCATTGTCGACGGCACAGTTAAATGCATCCGCAGTCCGCTATGGCCAAACACTTCTGCAAACGCAACGTATTCATGGCAAATCCACCATTCATAGAATCCCATCGGCAAACCCATCAGTTTCAAACTAAAGTACGTCATGATTGGTACACCGACCATATCGAAGAATTCCTGCTCGTGGTCTGCGTACGCGGCGAGGAGCGGATTCGGGTGTTTAGTTAGGTGGTGGGTTCGGTGGTATTTCCATAGATAGCTGACGTCGTGCATCAGTCGATGGTACCAGTAGAACCAGAAGTCGAGGACGATGCCGTATAGTCCGATTTCGAGAGGAAGCCAGGCCCAGGACATCTGCGATGGTTTTTGGGTTTTGTTGTAGGAGAGGATGATGGAGAGGATCAATCGGGATCCGGTAGTTTTGTATAGGGAGGCTACTACTTTGCCGACACCGACGTCGGGAACGCCGTCACGTTCGTGCTTGTCGCCGTCTAGAAAGCCATATTTGTGGCCGAGACGGCGGAGGATGTGCACTTGGTAGATCACTGTTGCGTTGAAGGCGAAGAAGTAGAAGTTGAAGGCGGTGATTGGGCCTATGGTATGGCCAGTGAATGCCATGTAGGTCTCGTGGAGCAGGAGGGGGAGGGCGGAGTAGAAGACAACCCAGCGGTGGAGATACCACTGGGGCATGTATGGCACTTTCTCATCTTTGCTGTGCACTGGTATCTCCTTGTTTATGTCGATGGGGTGGGCGTTGAGCACATCTAGCATGTAATGGTTGATGTTCCATTCGCTACGAGGGGCTGTGCGCCATGTTGATTGCATAGAATCTTTGTTTAGCGGTTTAGAATCCATGATGTGTGAGTTGGATTCTGTGGACATCTATGGCGGCGATTCTGTTTATATCATTCCCCGGACATCGGTGGAGACTATATGGACCAGTTTACCCCAACAGAACCAAGACGTCGAATGAAAATATGGTAGACTACGCTAATATGGCGATGATCGTCTGCATGTGAATTCTCCGCAAAATTTGGGAAGCTAAACCTGGCGTGGACATTAAAATGGGGTTTATGGGGTCTGATCATTAAACCAAAAGGGGAACCATTGCGATCCGATGTGTGAAGAATGATCTCCACCCAGTAGTAGGCGAGAAAGACGTTTGCCAAGATATTCACACTGTGCGTTCGGCTCCTCGGTATAGCCTTAGGAGAGTAGATCGGATTCGATTAGGTTAGTGTTTCTCTTATGTACATCAAATGATTATGAATTCAACAATTGTCGCAATTAAATGCACAGTGGCTTCCAACTGTGTAAAAAGTGCAACGGTTTAGGGTTTGGCTTTTCCACCTCATCGGGTGGCTGTTGAACTGATACATTCTCATATAACTAAGGCTTGGACACCTAGACATATTTCTATAAAGGGGTAACCTTCATTGGACGGTATTGTTGAGAATTGTACTTTGCATTTCAATTCAAACTATTCACGTACTCTTATAGAGGCAACATATCTAAATATAAATCTAAATGCTCGCTGCGATCGGCGCAGAAGTAGCCTCGGGATTCACAGAAGGCGGGGTAGGAGCAGTGGAATCAGCCCTAGGGGCAGGCTTCTCGAAGCTCTTCATGGGGTAGTATCCCCAGCGATCGAACATGGCACGGTCCTCATCCCACCCATTGCAGTCAGTGGTAAGCATCTTCTCACCGGTGAAGATAGCGTTGGCACCTGCTTGGAAACAGGCAACCTGCTGCTCTTCTGTGAGTGCGATGCGACCGGCAGCCAGGCGGACGATGGTACTGGGCATGACGATACGGGCGGTGGCGACGGTGCGCAGCAGGCGATCGAAGGGGATCATCTTGCGGTCGCCCAGAGGAGTACCAGGAATGGGGACAAGGGCATTGACGGGGAAGGATTCAGGGTGGGCAGGCAGACTAGAAACCGTGTGCAGGAGACCAATACGGTCGGCGTCGCTCTCGCCCAGACCGAGGATACCACCGGAGCAGACGTTGATGCCGGCATCACGCACGTGCGAGAGCGTCTTCAGGCGCTCGTCGTAAGAGCGGGTAGTGATGATGGTAGGATAGAATTCACGTGAGGTATCAAGGTTGTGGTTGTATGCAGTTAGGCCGGCTTCCTTAAGTTCCTTGGCTTGGTGTTCGTCGATCATGCCTAGGGTCACACAGACCTCCATGTTCATCTCGCGGATCCCGGTGATCATTTGCTTCACATTCTTAAGACTCGTTTTACGGCCACGCATGTCGCGCCACGCTGCGCCCATGCAGAACCGAGTGCTACCATTGGCCTTGGCATTGCGGGCCTTAATGAGGACCTCGTCGACGGGGCTCATTTTAGTAGCCTTTAGACCAGTGTTGTGCTTGGACGACTGGGCACAGTATGAACAATCTTCACTGCATCCACCGGTCTTGATGTTCATTAGGGTGCACATCTGAATAGCTGCAGGATCATGAAAGCGACGGTGGACAGCAGCCTGTAGGTAAATCAGTTTACATGAAGGTCTGAATCAAGTATGATGAATTTTACTTACTGCCGCGTAGGTGAGTTGGCTCAATGGGGTTTCATAGATCTGTTTGACTTCATCTCGGGTCCATGTGGTCCGGGGAGCGGTAGCACCCGTAGCGTCGGTTAGAGTGAGAGGGATGCTGGTCAACGACGCAGCACTGGAACCCTGGACAGTGCCGTAGGACCGCACCAACGTTCGTGATAACCGAATGGGAAGCGACATGGTGATATTGGTGAAGAAGAGGAAAGTGTATGACTCCCGAGGTCAAGAGGGGCAAAGATGATTCACCGGAACAATGTGGAGAAAGACAAATGCAATCGACTCATTGGACTTTGAAGTTGCAGGGGTTTGAAGTTAAAATGTGTTTATTGATTCACGTCATAATATCCCGAGTCCACCGGTGAAGAGTTGAATCTTCCCCAACATGTGATATACCCAACTCTTCCATTCTTTATTATTAGTTACTCCATATTGTCTAGATCCCTTTGTTTCCTTGTTTTTTATTTATTTTCTTATAAAGTTTATATTCTTACAACTGTGTCATATCCACATTCTCCCCAACCAATGATATCTCATATATTAGCATGAGTAATTTGATAGCTCAACATATTTAGGTACCCGTCTATCCCTACGATAAGCGCTTCCAACCTTATACTTTTTTACACCAATATAAGTTGTATATGCACAACCCTATCCTTTTCCAAATTCCCTGGAAAAATTGAGACCGAATTGAGACTCATCATTCCACATTGTAGGATCAAGAAGAAGTATGACAATGTGATGGGTGTACAGCCAGTGGACATATGTATTTGCACTCCTAGCTGCAAACCCCAAAGATTACATAATGTTCTGCAGAACCTGGGAATAACTCCATGTATTACGATTATCTCTGCTTATATGGCGTATAAAAAGAAGCAATAGTTTTAGAAATCTAAAAAAAATGATAATGTCATTTTTTACAATGTCATTTTTTACCTGAAAGCAGTTTGCTTACAGCTTGCATACTATTCGACAAATGTTCTGTACCCTTCACAGCCGAGCTTACTTCGTGCCAGGAAGGCGGTAAGAAGGTAGTCTGTTTGAACGGAAACGGACCTACGATTTTCCGGATGTTTTCGGGGGTCGAGAATAGTGGCCGTACCGGCTTGCTGGCTGTGTTGGCTCTGCATAGCAATGGAGCTCGGGCTCATTTGATCCAATTCACTACACTCGATATGCGCTTATCTTCGAGTGGCTCTATATCGACCGGATCGATAATATTAAGATAATCTTCTTGACGGTCAAGTTCTTGATGTTTTCAACGCGGCTTCTCCTTGTTTTATATTAGTAACGGGATCCGATTTCAGGATATATTCTAAGGCTAGAAGCATAGCTATGTCTACGCTGTAGGCGATGTTCCTAAGGCGCTTAACCGGGGAGCCGCAGTAGGTAGCCGATGAGGATGTGTTTCATTTTGATGTTCTCGTTTGCTTCGTGCGACCTTCCAACCGTCCACGGGTAGTTCCAAGGAAGCAAATGACACAAGCTACGTTTGTGCACCTCCAGGGCTGCGCATCCATGGATATCTGGTCTAATTCTCAGGCATATGAATTGAGCTTGCCAAAGTCAAGGCATTAACAGATCAACATTGAACTTCTACGTTGGGTTGACCTGGTGGATTCTTTTATGTTGGGATCGAGTCCCACCTCAACATCTCTCAGCAATTTTAGGAATATTCAAGGGAATGAATAAGCGATTTATGCATACATAATGTATGTGACCGAGGCCATTAATTTTCCCCGCATTGCTTTCGACGATTAGTGATGTACTTTATTGGCTCTCAGAGTCTAAATGGCCCAAAAATGCGGAGATATGTGCCGAGGTCAACGGCAATCAAGATCCCCTCATTTCTATACTTATAATGTTCCAAGGTTAGATTACTCTGTATACCCAAAACATCGCTAAGAATGATGGATATAGGTGCGTAAAATGTTGACCTGGGAAATTGATCTTACTGACAAAGGATAGGGACCGCTGCCGCTGCCCTCTTCGGAGGAGCTACAGTCGCAGGATATTTGAATGCCAAGTTCCACATCCAGAAAGATGTATCAACGTTAGTCACGATGAAGCATGCAGAAAGACAGTATGCCAATGCCAGTATGGTTAAACTATTCCTGCAATTGCAAAGCCATATACTGACCAGCCTATAGTTAGCCAAAACAAGGGAAACCCATGGTTCGTCCTACTGCAAACCGCGAAGCAATATCCCGACATGATTTGTCTCTGGACTCGCGAGAGATCATATACCTATCGACAAGTCCAAGACCAAGCTTGCCAATATGCCCATTTCTTTCTATCGCACGGCGTGAAGAAAGGTGACCTCGTGGCTCTATACCTCCAGAACAGCAACGAGTACATCGTCGCCTGGATCGCCCTCTGGAGCATTGGATGTGCACCCGCAGCAATCAATTACAACCTCACCGGTGCCGCACTGTTGCATTGCCTGAAGATCAGCGGCGCAACTATTCTCCTCGTCGACGAGGATCCCAGCTGTCGTGCCCGCGTCGAAGAAAGCCAACAAGCTATCACAAGCAATCTGGGAATGAAGCCGATGACCCTGGATACCTCCCTAAAGGCGCACATCAACACTTTCCCAACATCGTTCCCACCCAAGGAACTGAGCAAACATGTCACCGGCGACTTCCCAGCAATTCTCCTATACACCTCTGGCACGACGGGCATGCCCAAAGGCTGTGCATTTACAATGTCCAGGCTCTACACGACTCTCTTCGCCCGCCGGGCCATGATGAATGACAAGGTCGGCCCAGGCGGTGATCGCTGGTACAGCTGTATGCCCTTGTACCACGGCACGGCGGCTATTGCCATGATTTCGTGTCTGGTAATGGGTGTGAGCATCGCCATCGGACCCAAGTTTAGCGTTAGTAGATTCTGGCCAGATGTCCGGGACTCCGAGTCGACTATTTTTGTGTATGTCGGAGAGACTGCTCGATATTTGCTCGCGCCGCCTCCATCGCCACAGGATCGGGACCACAAGGTCCGCTGTATGTATGGCAACGGTTTACGGCCGGATATCTGGGAGCGATTCCGGGAGCGGTTTGGAGTCGCTGAAGTTGGAGAATTCTTTAATAGCACAGAGGGTGTCTTCGGTCTGTTTAACTACAACCGTGGTCCTTTCACGGCTGGAAGTGTCGGTCACCACGGTTTAATTATGCGTGGATTATTGCATAATGTCTTTGTTCCTGTTGCTATTGACCCGGAGACGGGCGATATCTTGCGAGATCCCAAGACTGGATTCGCGGTTCGCTCGCCTTATGACCAGGGTGGTGAAATTATCGTCAACGTCCCCGGCGAAGAGGCTTTCCAGGGGTACTGGCGCAATGATGATGCGACCAATAAGAAATTCTTGCGCGATGTCTTCAAAAAGGGAGATCTCTATTATCGATCTGGAGATGCATTGCGGCGACAGAGCGATGGCCGTTGGTACTTCCTAGACCGACTTGGTGATACTTTCCGCTGGAAGAGCGAGAACGTGTAAGTTTCATAGCACTCCGCGTCTGGAAATCCTGACAGCACAACTAATAACAGTGTCAATGTAACAGAGCAACCGCCGAGGTTTCAGAGGTTCTAGGTCAATTCCCTGGCATCACCGAAGCGAACGTCTACGGCGTCCGTCTTCCCAACCACGAGGGACGCGCCGGGTGCGCAGCAATCCAAATTAGCCAGGACACCCGTCAGACATTTGACTACACAGCACTTGCGAGATTCGTACGATCCAAGTTGCCCAAATATGCTGTTCCGCTATTCCTTCGCATCGTCGAGAATTCCACTCACATTCACAACCATAAGCAGAACAAAGTGCCACTTCGTGATGAGGGTGTCGATACTACCTTGATTGGCACTAAAGCCCCCGAGGGCAAAAATGACCAATTCTTGTGGATTGCACCTGGTGATGAGAGCTATTCACCATATGGACAGGAAGAATGGGAGAAATTATCGACTGGGAGTGTTCGGTTGTGAGTATATAATTCTGACGATTAAATATTTCCCAGGCGTTATAGCCACAAGTTCTATTTTATGGCCATACATCGGAATTATGCGTACATCAGCATTCTATTCATCATGGCCTTCCTATTTCTTATGTCGTAAAGGTATTTGGTTTGGCATTTTACATGTGATACGATGAAGATCTAGATGTCTTACCTGTACCTCAGTTTGAAATTTGAACATGATCTAGAAGTGAAAGTGATCTCAAAGCAATCTGGAAGTTCGAATGTTCGAATGTCGATCCGTACAGAGGGTTACGCAAAGACGACCGGGTCATAATTGAAATAATCGATCATACTTTCATAAAAGCAAGTAGTCTATGAATGTAATTCTGTCTAATCAAATGAGATAAACAGAGAGCAAAACTGAAAGCAGGTTTGTCCTTTCAGAGCTGAACAAAAATAAAAAGGCATGTAAACTCGCTTCATATCAAATTCATTTGAACCGTCGAGGCCAAGGAGTTTTTAGTCGCACCAGGCAACAATATTGGCGTCTATTTCTTGAGAAGGCCCAAGAGGTTGATGCTCTTGGGGCGCTCAATGGGCATGCCAAGAACGCGATCCCAAATCAACTGGGACAGAGGGCCAAGAGCACGGCTGACACCGAAGGCGACGGTGTAGTAAAGAGGCTGCTGGAAGCCAAAGTGATGGAAGAGGACACCGCTGGCGGCATCGACGTTGGGGTATGGGTTCTTAGTCTGTACAAAAGTAACAAGTCGTTAGTTTAGAAAGTGACTTATGATGTTAGGTTGCTATTGAACTTACCTTTCCGTGCTCGGTAAGCACGCCAGGAGCAATCTCTGAGTTCTTCTTGACCAGTTGGAACACCGGGTTGGCCAGAACGTCAGGACGGGTGGCGGCAAAGTCCATCAGAGCCTCAAAACGAGGGTCGGGCTTGCGCAGAACACCGTGGCCATATCCAGGAACCACACGACCGGACTTGAGGGTATCCCAGAGATAGGTGCGAACATCCTCATCGGTAAACTTGGTTCCAATCTTCTCCTGCATGGCATTCACCCAGCGGAGGACCTCCTGGGCGGCTAGGCCGTGGAGTGGACCCGCCAGGCCCAGGAGACCGGCGCTGTAGCTCAGGAAGGGATCGCTCAGGGCGCTTCCGACAAGGTGGGTTGTGTGAGCTGATACGTTACCGCCCTCATGATCACCGTGCAGGGCTAGGTAAAGACGGAGGAGGTCGTGGAAGTCGGCATGCTCTGAACCACCCTTGCCCAGCAGCTCCGCGAAATTGTGCGACCAATCCTGAGCACCATCGAGCTTCTGGTTGCCAACGGTATCAATTTCATTAGGACGGAAGACGAGTGCCGCCACGCGAGGAATCTTGGCAAGGAGGGAGATGCTGTCGTCAAAAGTTGGCTCCCAGTAGTCGGCCTTGTTGATGCCCTTCTCGTAGGCCTTGGCAAATTTGGATTCGGTGTTGAGGGCTGCCACAGCAATTGACAACTGGGTCATAGGGTGCATTGTAGCGGGGAAAGACTTGACCAGGTCTAGGATGTAGGAGGGAAGTTCGGACTTCTCGGCCAACTCGCGCGAAAAGGCACGAACTTGTCCCGTTGAGGGCACCTGGCCCGTCAGCAAGAGCCAGAACATGGCCTCGGGTAGCATTTCTGTGCCAGTTGTTCCCTTGGGCAGCTCCTTCTGGCAGTCTTTAATTGTTTTGCCGTGGAAGCGGATTCCCTCATCCGCATCCAGGACGGAGCCTTCCCAGAGCATGGCCTTGAGGCCACGCATGCCCCCAATAACATTGGCAACCTTCACGTCGCCAATTACATCATCACCCTGGGCCTTAACCTTCTTGAGGAGTTCCCGCTTAGCCGGGATGACCTCCTTCAAGGTGGCCTTCAGGTCAGGCTCGGCGGTCGCATAGTGACGCGCCGAAAGGACAGGCCGTGCTGCCTAGAAATGGTTAGAGATCCTGAAAAGCCTAATAATATCACAAAATTAACATTAACACTCACCTGGGCAAGCTTAGAGACATGGCGGGTTGATCTCCAGCTGAGGGCCATTTTGTGTTATGTGCTGATGGAGTCCGGGGGTGGATTTGCGGGGGCGGAGTTGAATTGCGGGGACCAAAGGGGAAGAAAGGGGATGAAAGGGGAATCAATCTGAACAAACAGCAATTGATTGAATGTTGTGACCGTGATGATAGATATAGCAAAAAAAAGGAAAGAAAATAGTGAGAATGATCGACTTTGGTCTAATGCAGGTCGGTTGGACGCGGGGCACAGAGTTATCTACCGAGGCCCGGGGCCATGCGCGGTCATATCGGCTCAGGAGACAGGGATGAAATCGGTAAACGTCGGTCAATTATGGATCATCATTAAACTACAAAGTACATATATGTACTACTGGTTATGGCAATTCCCTATACAATATCTACTAACATACTTGGTGAAGGCTGGATCAAGGCTGGAGTATGGACTTCTCGGATTGATGGAGATAAAGGGGGGAAGCTTCCTTCATCCTCGGGGGTTGCAGTGAGAAGGAACATCCTTTTACCCGTCAAAAAGTGTCCGTCTCCCTGTGATTCTCGTGACGTAGACTGTAATACCGTGTTACGGCCTCAGGCAGAAAGTACAAATGCCCATTCCTGCCTGAGGCATAAATTCAGACAGTCAGGCATCAAGGCATCAAGGCACTAAATGTCAATCCAATCAGACAAATCCGGTTAGTCGCTTTTTTTGTCCCATGGCGCCGCGGGGGCCGCTGATTGGATGAGTAAGCAAAAAAAAAAATTTCGGTCCCAGTGGGTCAGCAATCGGTGATGGCGAAGATTGTTTTTACTCTTCTTTTTAGACCACTCTCCCCTCTTTGTGTTTCTTTTTTGTCGTGTTTCAGGGTCTTCTGGGTTTCTAAGAATCGTGTGTATATACTCGACGATTCAACCCGATCCTAACTTATTCTGTTTATCTGCGCGAGTTGCGCTGTGGACAGTTTCTTTATCTTCCGTTTCGAATTGCCCCTCTCTCCCCAAGGGCCTTATTTCCCTCATTTTTTGCCGATATCTCTCCTTGATATCGTTACTTGATCTTCGAGTCTTTGATTCTCTGGAAAATGCCACACACTGTCTCCCCCTCTGAGACTCCCGCCATGCCCACCATTGTCGCAAAGGGCCCCTCCGGCGTGCCCCCCACATCCGAGGAGATTTCCTCCCTCCTCGACAATATCTTCACATCCGAGTCATCCCAGCAATCTCTCGATGGCGCATATGCCTTGACCAACTTGCTCATGCAGGGCGCCGGCTGCGCAGGCCTGCTCAACTACAATGTTCTCGCCACTGCCCGCAAGGCCGCTGCCGATAAGAAGAATGGCGCCAAGCGTGAGAGTGCCATGCTCATTATTGGCGCTTTGTTCGAGCGCTTCCCCCGAGAGTTCCCTCTCAGTGAAGCCGTTTTCCTCTTACACGACGGAGGTATCTTTGACATTGCTCTGGACGCCTTGTCTGACAAGGGCGCCGTTGTGCGTGATGCTGCCCAGTACGCCATCGATGCGCTCTTCGGCTGCCTCACCCCCGAGGCCATGGTTAACGGTCTGATCCCTGCCCTCGAGCGCTACTTATCTAAGGGCTCTGGAAAGTGGCAGGGCTTTGTCGGCGCCTACTCGCTTATCGAAAAGATGGCCGTCAAGGCGCAGTTGGGCAACGGTTCCAAGGAGGAGGAGCGCCAGAAGGACTTGCTTCGTGAGGCGATGGGCAAGACCCTGAAGGAGCTCATTCCCATCGTTGAGTCCGGCATGCACGACCTCAAGAGCGAGGTGTGCAAGCAATCTTGCAAGACCATGACTGCCCTCACCACCCTTCTGTCCAACGACGACGTTGCCCCCCGAATTCCTCTCCTGATTAAGACTATGGAGAACCCCTCCGCTCAGACTCTCCAGAAGGCTATCCATGCCTTGTCTCAGACCACCTTCGTCGCCATCGTCACATCCCCCGTGCTGGCCATGCTCACCCCTCTGCTCGCCCGATCCCTCAACACCCCGGCTACTCCCCAAGAGACTCTTCGCCAGACTGTCGTTGTTGTAGAGAACTTGACCAAGCTGGTTCACGATCCCGCTGAGGCCCGTACTTTCCTCCCCAAGCTTCAGCCTGGTGTGAAGTCGGTCAAGGATACTGCCTCCCTACCCGAGGTTCGTGAGCTTGCCACCCGTGCTCTCGATGTTATTGAGACTGCCATGGGAGATAGCCATCTGGCCTCTGGTTCCATCTCTAAGACCACCCCCGAGGAGGTCTTGGCCGTGCTGAATGCGAAGGTTCAGGAGCACGGTGGTCTGGGCGGCTTTGGAGACTCGAAGCTGCAGGATTTGGCTAAGAACTACATTGCCGGTATGGTCCGCGAGGATGTCAACTGCCGCATGCACGACCGTATCCCCGGCCGCATTGAGCCATACCTCCGCGGTCTGCTTGCAGATGGCAACACAGAGGCTGTTGCCACTGCTGTCAAGTCCCACTACATTGCAGAGGATGAGATCAAGTACGGCAAGCCTGCTCCGGAAGACCCTAATGATGTTGAGATTGTCAACGCCGACTTCTCTCTTGCTTACGGAGGTATGCTCCTGCTGTCCCACACCAACCTGCGTCTCCTCAAGGGCCACCGCTACGGTCTTTGCGGTCGCAACGGTGCTGGTAAATCTACCCTGATGCGCAGTATCGCCAACGAGAAGCTGGAGGGCTTCCCTCCCCAGGATCAGGTGCGCACGTGCTTCGTGGAGCACAACCAAGGCGAAGACGCCAACCTCACCATCCTTGAGTATGTTGCCAAGGACCCCAAGATTGTTTCTCAGGGCATGGATCACATTCGCGACGTTCTTCTTGAGTTCGGCTTCACCGATGGTCCCGAGGGTCGCCAGTCCCAGCCCGTGGGCTCGCTGTCCGGTGGTTGGAAGATGAAGCTGGCTTTGGCCCGTGCTATGCTCCAGAAGGCTGATGTGCTCCTGCTGGACGAACCTACTAACCACTTGGACGTGGCAAACGTCAAGTGGCTCCAGGAGTACCTCAAGTCGCACACTGAGATCACCAGTCTGATCGTCAGTCACGACTCTGGTTTCCTCGATGAAGTCTGCACAGATATCTACCACTACGAGGGCAAGAAGCTTGTCTGCTACAAGGGTAACCTTGCCGAATTCGTCAAGCAGAAGCCCGAGGGTAAGAGTTACTACACTCTGTCTGCATCCAATGTGCAGTTCAAGTTCCCCCCTCCCGGTATCTTGTCTGGTATCAAGTCCCAGACCCGTGCCATTATGCGCATGAGCAACGTCTCATACACCTACCCTGGCGCTCCCCGCCCTTCGTTGCACGATGCCTCGCTATCACTTACCCTCTCCTCCCGTGTCGCTATCATTGGTGGAAATGGTGCTGGAAAGTCTACTTTCATCAAGATCTTGACTGGTGAGACCATTCCTCAAAGCGGAAAGGTAGAGAAGCACCCCAACCTGCGTATCGGTTACATCAAGCAGCACGCTCTGGAGCACGTCGAGATGCATTTGGAGAAGACCCCCAGCCAGTACCTCCAGTGGCGTTACGCCAACGGTGACGATCGTGAAGTTTTCTTGAAGCAGACCCGTATTCTGACTGAGGAGGACAAGGCGCAGCTAGAGAAGCCTGTTGACCTAGGTGATGGTCGCGGTGCCCGTCGCGTCGAGGCCTTGATTGGTCGCCAGAAGTACAAGAAGTCCTTCCAGTACGAGGTCAAGTGGGTTGGCCTTCTCCCCAAGTACAACACCATGATCTCTCGTGAGACCCTGCTCGATCTTGGTTTCTTCAAGCTGATCCAGGAGTTCGACGATCACGAGGCTTCCCGTGAAGGTCTGGGCTTCCGTGTTCTTGACCCCAAGACCATCACCAAGCACTTCGAGGACATCGGTATGGACCCCGAGATCGCCAACCACAACGAGATCTCCGGTCTCTCCGGTGGTCAGAAGGTCAAGGTCGTGCTTGCTGGTGCCATGTGGAACAACCCTCATCTGCTGGTTCTGGACGAGCCGACTAACTTCTTGGATCGTGATTCCCTCGGTGGTCTGGCTGTTGCCATCCGTGACTTTAAGGGTGGTGTTGTTATGATTTCTCACAACGAAGAGTTCGTTGGTGCGCTCTGCCCCGAGCAGCTGCACATTGCCGATGGCCGTGTTGTCAGCCGCACCAACAACGCCGTCAGTCTCGACCGTTTCGAGGACAGCGCTACCAACTCGCCTTCCGGCCCTGGCACCCCCGCTACTGGCTCGGCCGTTACCAGCGCCGCCCCATCTGCCGTCAACTCCGGCGATGAAGGCGACCTCAAGTTCCGCGCTAAGAAGAAGAAGAAGATGACTCGTGCTCAGCAGAAGGAGCGTGAGATTCGCCGTCGCCTGCGCTACATCGAATGGGTGAGTCTCTCTTGTTCGTATCTCTACTTACTGCAGTTTGCTAACCCGTTTTATAGTTGAACTCCCCCAAGGGTACCCCCAAGCCCGCTGACTCCGACGACGAATAGACGTGTTTCCACGTGCTTCAACATTATGATTCGTAATCGCGGAGAGAATGATTCCGATTATATCCTCGCATCATGAGCACCATGTTAATGTTTTGGTCTGCATTGGATCCCATAGACGGTGTTTCGGCGTTCGGTGATCTTTATTTTTTTCCGGCATAGATTTTGTTATATGCCCATCCTAGTACTGTACATGTTTCGGATAGATACTTTAGTGTATCTGCCATGTCAAGGCAAAAGTTTTATACGTTGTTTGATTTTGTTTTACTTCTCAGGCCCTAAATGGCCCTGCTTAGTATGCTATGCATATACTATGGTCAATTGAATTCAGCATATTCGTGAATTATCTGTGAAAGTGTGCTAGCTACTATAGTCCTAATCGGGAAATATCTTGTTTTCTAGGCCATTCCATAACCAAAATGCCATGTTGTTCGAACCACGATTGCGTCAGTTAAGCTATAGAGTCCAGGCATTATCTTGCTAAAATGCAGAGCCGGGTTCGCAGACTCCAAGAAGTCCTTTTTCGAGGGTTTCGACAAAGAGGCATCCCCCCATTTTTCCCTTTTCGCAATGCGTTCGTTGATCGGCTTCATATCAGTATCGTAATTAGCCTAATCCCTCACTAAATCCTGGCCGGCGCGAATGATACACTGTGCCCCGGGATTGTTTCATGGCCGCCGCCTAATGTCAACGGCTTGAGCTTTCTTTGAGATTTGGTCGATGATATCGTAGTCACGCATAACATCCTCGTAATCGAAGTACTTCCCTAAAGTTTGCCGTTGGACTGGTCCATTTGCGCTTGCGTGTTCTAGGGATGCGGATGACGGGGATATTTGATCGACATCGACAGTTCCCTGGGGACTTCCCTTCTCTGGTGTATCTTCGCGACTGATGGCAATGTGTTTCTGGGTGACCTGTTGACGGCGCAGCAGGTAGACTCTGCTGCGCCGGCGGAGGGTCATAGGGGGTTCGTTTGGTCGGTTGATGGCATTCCCATTGTGGTCGTATCTTATACCTTCGGTTGGCACACGGCGATTGTAAGAACGCATAACCGACAACGTCGGGGGTTTTGTTGCAGTTGTTCCCTGAGCTTTTAAAGTCAGCGAAGTAAAGGCTGACTGCCTTAGCTTCTAGGACCGCCCTAAATGCTTGCCTAATGGCCTGTCAGAAACGGCCCTGGAGGCTATGCTTATCCCCGGTATGTACCCGATCAGCTTCTGTGGAATGGGGTCCATTGGTAATAAGGTGATGTCCTTGACCTTGTCCAATTCTGATTTGTGTGTGCATGCTCAATAGATTGTAGGAAATTGCTCTACGGGATAAGGGTCCCTATGGAGGATAAACGCTGAAGTGTACTTGAAACGGTATGGTAGGGCTCAATTTCGAGGGATGGAAGCGGACTTTCTATAATCTGTTTTACTCGGATTGTGGATGTCATTGTAGGAACTAAGGATCTGAGGGACCTAATAAAGTGTTTCGTTAGTATAATTCTCTAAATAATATACGTATCGAGGTTTATAGTAAAATGTGTCTTACTATATTATTCTGATATGGTGGGAATTCTCGATTCGCGGCTTGAATAGGACGCATTTGCCAGCTCTAGGCGTCAAGGAGGAGGTTTTTGTCCCCATCCATTGATATCTCAAGGCTAGGTGCAGTTGGTTCAGCTTTGCACCTCTGGCCGATAATATGAAGATATTTCACTGCGAATAGTTCTCGCGAAGGACCGCCCAATGTTATTTCCTGCCAGTATCGAAGAACCATCTCCCACTTTCCATGGAGGATAACTATCTCATGGTGGGGACTGAGGAATGCAAGGTTGTTTCGAGGGTGTGCTTGAGCAAGCTCGCGAAAAAGTTCGCAACAACGTTCATCCCATCCTGAAAACTGGGATATAGAGGAACGAATATTGGCACCTTTGACCAGGTACCGTCATGAGCAACTCGGAAAAAGTAGAAGTCCACGCTGTCTGTGAGGCAACCATAAACAGTGCAGTCGATTTGCTTTCTTCTTTTCCTCTCCGCCCATACCATAGCCATATAGGCCAGTATCTGCCCCTGGCCGCCGTGTGAAGCTCTACTGTGATTTACATCAACAACTACCAGGTTGATAGCCTGGGCTTCTTCATCGCCGAAATTGAAGGAGAGGTCTGTTCTCCCCACACAACGAACCTTGCAAGGTTTCCGACCATCCGTAAATTTCATTGGGTAGAATGAGAACGTCGTTTCTTCGCGCATGCGGATCTCCTCGGGGCCAGCAAAGCCCTCAAGCCGAAGCTCTTTGTACACAGCCTCTAACAATTTTGTGATTATGGTCCTTGCTCGTATCTCGTTGTCGGTAGAGACGCACCAGTTCTTTAGCAGCTCAGATTCCATTGCGAGATGATCAACTTTAGATAATTAGCTTGCATAAAGGTAGCAAAGATAACCATTTTCAACTCACGGAAGGCTTGTGGGAGGGTGATGAATTGGTGTGGATTCATCCACGCTTCTTTGCCGAGGGTTGCACGACGCAGTCCAAACCCAAATTCAACTTCAAGCACCTCCAGTGTCTCGCAACTCACACTCATGGTGGCACTAGGGAGCTGGTTGATGGTTGCATCGAGCTGCGTCAATGTTGCTTCACCACTGTTATATTGCATGAACTTTTCCTTCACCCGTTTAGCCCAGCGGCGGTACCACACGACATCCTGCAGCCTTTCCATCTCGACCAAGCGTTTTGGTGGACCAAGGCAATGAATGAAGTAACGTGATGTGTAAGAGCAGAGTGACGATACCGATAAGAGGACACTGAGTACAAGACAGCATAGGGGGGATAGAAAATGGGATAAGTTCCAATCAAGAAAGATCTAAAGAGAGTCAAACAAAGAATCAAGTGAAGATACAAGAAAGGAAAAGGAAGTAAGAGATGAAGTAAGAGAAGGGTCTGCTGGTTCCAAGATAGCAAAACCTAAATCGGACTTCTATAGAGCTTATCTGTTGAGCTCTTTAGGTTACTTACCCATTTGCCACCTACAAGAATAGTCGTACAAGCGGCCTTGTGATGTCTTTTCAACGGTCTTTTCAATGGTCTTTTCAGATATCATTCAATGTTTTCTTTAGATATCTTGTTAGTTTTATAGGTCGACGGCAAAACAAGGCGGAAAAAGTCTTCGTGAGATGGACTTTTTTTCCAAGTAAAACCTTTGACTACTCGTATACCCAAGATATAAGCATTAGTAGAGGTATTAATTACTGTAAGGAATAACAGTCAGGGTCAAGATAGAAGTCATATATGTAGTATTCCAATCCAAAGGATTAAAACTCGACCACAAGAGGTAAATTCCTAGAACTCCGCCCTGCCCAAATACGGAATTTGCCTTCTATAGGCAACACCCAGTTCTGTGCGCGAACACTCCAATAGCTGAGGTCCTTTCGAGTCAACTTCATCTTAACATTTTTAGTCTCACCTGGCTGCAGGAGGACTTTGGAAAAATTCCGCAGGACACGTTCCGGGAACTCAATTGACTCACGGGACCAGCCCATTCCACGGTGCTCGGCAACATTATCAGGGAAGGAAACGTACACCTGGATCACATCCTGGCCTGTGCGTGTGCCGGTATTTGTCACTTCGACGGTGAGCTCGAGGATGGGCTCGTAGAGGGATGGATTCCCGCCTGGTCCGCCACCTGCAGCTGATGGGTTTTGGGGTTTGTCATATCCTTCCGGGTATGAATATGGACCAGGTTCTGTTCCTTCCAGAGTTGCGAGGTAGGGATAGATGTATTTGCGGAGTGCACGGAAACCCGGAGGGAATAGATTGCTGGTGGGGTTGCTCTGTTGGTTGTCGTATGTGGGGGGTTCAACTGCATTTGTAGGCCGTTTTGAGGGCCATTGAGATTTCTTCTGCAGTTTTTCAATGCTAAGAGCAGTGTAGTCGAAGGTTGTGTATGAAAGACCGAAGCCAAACTCGAACCGGGGAGTGATGTTGAACTTGTCGAAATAACGGTAATCAATATATAGGCCCTGGCCGAGGTCGACCTGTGGAACGGATGGGTCCGAATGCTCATACAGGACTTGTGCCCCTGGACCATAGCCTTCTAGGCTTCGTCCAATCGTGTATGGTAGTCGTCCGCTGGCGTCGACATCTCCAAATAGAACATCCACCAATGCATTCCCGCTTTCTTGCCCTGGGAGGTTGGCATACAGTACAGCGTGTACACCAGGAAGGTCAATCCAAGACTCCATCACAACGGGGCCAATGGAGTGTACAATGACAACAGTTTTACCTTGACCGCCGCCGCAGTGCGTCGATACACCCTCCACTAATGCAGTGCCGTTCTTTTGTAGAAACAGGTCACTCCGGTCTGCATCAATGCCATCACTGCGAATAAAACCCTCGCCGCCATCTGCGTTCACAAAGACCAAACAGAGATCCTGCTCGGTGAGGTCTTGGGGCGCGACATTGTTCGTCAAGTAAGCTTTAACATCGACCAAGTCTTTTGGCCATGCATGCTGCAGTGCTTCCCATGGACTGACCAAGTATGGAAAGTCTACCGCTCCACTACCCCAGCCAGATGCCAAGGTTCCTTGATTACATCCTCGATCAGCACAAACGTTTGGTCCTCGGCCGGGGCCAGCGTCTTCGCCATATACACCAACCGTGTATTTGCCATTCGTTGTGGACATCTCCCGCGAGAGTGGAAGGGTATCGTTCATATTTTTCAGAAGCACGGTGCCTTCTGCAGCGATCTGGCGAGCAACAATAGAATGAGCGTGCTCGCCTGTTCCTTGTGCGTCGACAAATTTGTTGACCACACCGGTTGCATCATTATCCGGTGAGCCCTCGTGTAAACGTCCAATTCGCTCCTTCGTCCAGGACGAGAAGTTGGGTCCGCCGTCGCCCTCAGGTGCAGGGATTTCCCATGAGTCCTGTCCGAAATGGTACCAGGCGGCCACGATGCGGGTGACCATATCATTCAGGCGCTCCATAGGAACAGATGTGTTCAATGCTGCCCGGGTCAATTCACTCCCCCAGAGTGGGACACCGTCGGCCCACTTCATGCCATCACCGGGCATGCTCATATCCAGGCCCGCAATGGCGCTGTGAACGCCTGAACGCTGGGCCAGCCAGTCTGACTGCACGAACCCTTGGAACCCGAGCTCGTCTTTCAAAATTCCATTGATAATCTTACTATTCTCGCAAGCATAGGTGTTGTTGACCATTTGGTAGGAGCACATGACGCTAGCTACGTCGGCACGTACACTCTCAGCGAAGGGCCAGGCAAAGACCTCGTGCAATGCGCGATCACCAATATTCGACGACAGTGCAGTTGGGGTACCCCATTCTGATGTCTGCCGGAAGTGTTCCTGTTCATTTCCAATAAAGTGTTTGGCTGTGGCCATGACCCCGTTCTGCTGGATACCGCGAATAGTCTCTGCCGCAGCCACGCCTTGCAAAACTGGATCTGAACCAAATGCTTCCCAATTACGACCACCGGCAGGCACCATACCGAGTGGTCCCATAGATGGACCGAGGATGATGTTCACGCCTTTCAGCCGCGCTTCATTGCCTATAGCAAATCCCCGCATTTGCATAAGCTCGCGGTTCCATGTCGTGCCCGTGGTGATCCCTGCGGGAAAGGCTGTAATGTTCTGTGCGAATCTAAGCCCAAGCGGGCCATCTTGTAGGCAAAGGGAAGGAAATTTGACGAGTTCCGCAGGTGCTAGAGAACACAGTTCGTGTCAGCGTATACATAGCCATAGGATCGAGAAGATAGCAACGGCATACCCGTATTGCCAACACAGAGTCCCATTTGCCAACCTGTTCCAGTGGTGATGTTCACCTTTTCGGCGAGGGTCATCTCTCTGACGATCTCTTGAGCCTTGACATAACTTTCCTTCCATTGTTCGCTTGTTCCACCGAGGGGAGTAGGGTACCAGGGGACCGTTTGCTGTGAATATTAGGGATTGGCTTCTAGATATTCAAATGACCAATCGAAAAGCAAGGGAGACATACAAATTCACCTGCGGTAGCTCCGGAAGATGACCAGGGTAGACCCCTGATCGAAAACCATACTACCAGTATGGCGATTGTCAACATGCCAGCCACATTCCACCAAGAATGCAGACGGAACATTGCCCTCCAGTCAAAGCCTTTCTCCTCATCTTCGCTCTTTCTGCCTTTCAACAGCAAGCCCTTGTCAGGTGGAATGCCATAGTCATCACTGTATCGATCACTGAGAACCAGAGAGTCTCTGTCCGAATGTCCTTCCTCCAAATCGGTAGCGAATGAATGTGACAACGCGGCTCGTTCGGCGTCGAGAAGCTCTTTTATGCGTTTAGAAACGTCACGCTCGTCGTGGGGGACATCGATGGGAACGGAGCTCTGGTCATTTGTTTTCGAGCTCGAGGGCTGTGCATCTGGGGCTCTGTCATGTCTCAAAGGTCGAAGTTTAATGTAGGCCTGCTCAGAGGATTCATTTCCACTCGAAGGGGTGTCCAAGGCATCATTGTGTCTCCAACTGCTCTCTGACGTTGAATGTTCGACCGGTGGATTCTGTAGTGACGTATAGCCGCGACGCGTAGGAGGGTTGGAGGATCTGACCGAGCGCGAGGCTCCGGCCTTGGCACGTGGGGGAGCCATTTAATCTTCGATGTCCATGATTTTGCAGACAATCTGAAAATGAATAAAGACAAGTTTGGTAAGAAGTAGATTGAATCTGTTGATTCTTGTCATATCTCCAACGCGTCACGGAGATAATGGCGGGTCACCTGACATCATATCCAGCAAATGCCCCTTTATGTCAACATCAAAGTGTGAAATTCATGCAACATGTCGTCTTCTTCTGTACTCTGTACTTTGCTGATTTACTTATTCTGATAGCCGCATTCGAGGAATGACGACCGTGCCAATTCCGTCTAATGTTGAACTATACACGTCCTCGCCAGAATACTTGTACATCGATGTATAAGCATAATTAAAGTTGGTGGCGTTATATTAACTGTTACAATTATACGATTGATATCATCTATATTAACTTGAGACCATTCGAGAACTTCCCACAACAAAACAACTGACAATATGCACCAAATCACGCCAACGGCACAAGCCAATGATGTCAAGCACGATGTGTACCGAGACACTGTGGATATCGTGGATCCCCATATGCCGCAGTTAAGAGGTTGCTATTTTCTTCTTGTTTATTCCTTACCAAAATCTGTCGGACTTCCGAGCCCTGTCGATCTTTTCTCACTTTCATGACTTCCCTGAACTAGCTCCTCGGCCTCTTCTATTAGGATCTTCAGAGTCTTGCCATGTGTGTGTTAGATCAATTAGGCTGCCATCTGCTAATTATATCTTAACAATCGACACAATAAAGAGGAACATAACGGCATAAACAGCCGAAACAGTGTGATCCATTTATTCCGATATTTAGTGGAGATTCCCCAACTGGATCCTGCCATGTTTTTGAATACGAAACCCTCAATTGACCAAATTTACCGTGGGTACTCGGCACGGCGTAGAGACATTATATTGCATTATACGGAGTAGGTGAGTTATTATCGCTATCTAACTCGGTTTTCTTTCCATTTTAGGCCTCGTGGCTCCATATCCTCCATTCTCCCTATCTCCCGCATGGGTTCATAGTGTAGATCAGACATTTCTGCTCTATTTCTGGTTCCTTCGTTTCAGCTGCGCCAGATTTTAATGTCGATCACAGGATTTCTCCAACGGGGCCGTTGAATCCGCTTATAGCTTCCCAAGCACGTCCCTTTCTGTGTCCGCCTTATATATGACCCTGATCGATCCTTGAATCTTTCCCTAGTTCTCTATCTCTCGCTCTCAATAGAAATTACATCCATTCTTTCCCAAAATGAAGTTCTCCGCCATCCTCGCTCTCGCCCCTCTTGTGGCTGCTATCCCCGGCTCAAAGGAGTCCAAGGGCTCCGACGCTGCCTTCAGCGTTATGTCTGCTCGCTCCGGTTCTCCTGTCCACCTGCTGCCCCTCAATGCCGCAGGAACCTACTTCTGGCTCGGTGGACACGCCCACACCTACTCCCCCGTCCCCGAAGTTCCCAACACCAACCAGACCGTGATTGCCAACAGCCACTTCTTGGTCAGTAGCCCATGTATCATTTCCACGTTCCCATTTATTAACTTTATATTCAGGACGTCGTGGTTCCCGGTGGCCAGGCCATCTACGTCGATGACAAGGGTGCACTGCGCTTCACCTCGCCCCACTCCGCCTACGAGCCCGCTGGCTCCTCCGACGGTCCCTTCATCTACACTCCTGGTAGCTCTTTCGGCCACTGGACCTTCAAGGGCCAAGGTGCATCTGGCTTCATGGCTTGCCCGACTACCAACACTACCGTTGCCCACCGCTCCCGTCGGGGTGTTGCTTCCGCCCCTAAGTGGCAGGTCTATGCTGCTCTGCAGAACGCTACTGTTCCCTCCGGCAAGGTTGGTGACTGCCTCGGCTTCAATGCTCTTGCCGTTCCTTCCAACACCACCAGCCCTGTTACTTGGGAGTATATCTAAAGTGTTTTAAACTTGGAGTTTGGCATTTTGGTTGTACATGACTGTTTAGATGTGGTCCTGAGAAGGATATAGAGGATGCAGTTGAATATATCTACCATTGATTTCGTATTCTTTTGATTATAGCACCATATATTTTATCTTCGCTGTCGGGGGAAATAGTGTCCGAAACAACTTTGATTGAGACACTGAGGTCCTCAACTTCACCCTGTTAGCTGAAGGTAGGCCAAATTGAAGCGTGTCTCGGGTTCATATCCGGATTTCAGATCTTCAGGCATCGCGTAGGTTTTGTCCAACTTGTCCAACGCCTCAGCCGGAGCTAGGTTTCCGCCAAGTCATTAGCGTAAGATATGTATACGCCGAAGCACTTTAAAGTATACACTGCCAAGGTAGCCATTTCCAGCAGCCAGTTTACCGTTAATTGGGGTAGTGTGAGCTCCGAACAAACCTAAGCTAAGAGGTAAGGAAGTGGAAGAAATCATTTGCGATACCTTGTTCCATGAAAGTTATCAAATGCCATTATGTACTCAACGATTGCAGCTTTTCGGCATCCCGATATGATGTGTCGAACAAAGAATAGTGAATCAATTTCAGATCTATTTCTCATCAAAAGCTGGGAGTGATACTGCAGTATGTGCCATGGATGTATGGAGTTAAAGTACAATATATATCCTTTGCACTCTATACGTCAAATCATAGCGTTCTTCTACTACATTGGGGGCATTGAACTGAAGTTGGATTTGTTTACACTCTGGCTGCATAGAGTTTATGCATCCATGGATGAACTTCCACAGATTAAGCCACGAATTCTCCAGGAGTATAAACAGTACCTGTATCGTCAATGGCAAATGGCAGGGATAGAAGACATAATGTAGTTTTTCCGCAGATATGGTATTCTTTGGTTATTCAGTTATCAAGTGAAAGTGATCACCTGGCAGATCCTCCAGGACGTGAAATGACAATGCTCTCTCGCAGTCATATTACTACGGTGAACATATTTTCCAAAGAACTATGCTTCCCAATCTCTATTTTGTGCTATTTCAAATTTCAAATAATCCATCTACATGCTACACTGCGAAAAGGGTAATCGAAAGAACATAATTTTGTACTATGCTAACTCCAGATGGTAGATGGTAGATGGTAGAACAGGCAAAAAGAAAAACAAAGGGTATTCATCATCATAAAAGTCACAGACGCACTCAAAGCTTAGCAGCACTACCAGCAGAGGAGATCTCATTGTACAGCAAGCTGGTCAAGAAATCAGCGTAATCCTCACCAGTAACCTGGCCAGCAAAGTATCGAGCAGCAAGCTGGTACTTATTGCCCTTGCCACTCTTAGCCGCCAGACTATCAGCCTGCTCCTGCAGCAGACGCAGCGCAAATGCCTTATCCACACGCTTGCCTTCGGCGGTGGTGACATTGTGTCGGGTCCACTGCCACAGCTGGCTGCGGGAAACTTCGGCTGTGGCGGCATCCTCCATGAGGAAGTTGATAGGCACGCAGCCGACACCGCGGAGCCAGCCTTCCATGTAGCTGAGGCCGATGTTCAGGTTCTTGCGGATGCCCTCCTCGGTGATCTTGCCGGGGACGTTGGTGTTGAGGAGATCGTTGGCGGTGATGTTCACTTCCTCGCGGCGGACGAACAGCTGGTTGGGGGTGGGCATGTGGGTGTTGAAAACGTCGGAGGCAATAGATGCCAGGGCAGGGTGGGCAACCCAGGTGCCGTCGTGGCCGGCGCGAACTTCACGCAGCTTGTCGGCACGAACACTCTCCATAGCCTTGTCGTTGGCGGCGGGGTCGTTCTTGATAGGGATCTGTGCGGCCATACCACCCATGGCGTGAACACCACGACGGTGGCAGGTCTTGATGAGAAGCTTCACGTAGGAATCCATGAAGGGCACGGTCATGGTGACGTCGGAGCGATCGGGAAGGACAAAGTTGGGGTGCTGGCGGAACTTCTTAATGAAGGAGAAGATGTAATCCCAGCGGCCGCAGTTGAGACCGGAGCTGTGTTCGCGGAGCTCGTAGATAATCTCGTCCATCTCGAATGCGGCAGTGATGGTCTCAATCAAGACAGTACCACGGATGGTACCGCGGGGCATACCAATGTAGTCCTGGGACAGGTTGAAGACGTCGTTCCAGAGACGAGCCTCCAAGTGTGACTCCATCTTGGGGAGGTAGAAGTAAGGACCGGCACCGCGGGCGACGAGCTCCTTAGCATTGTGGAAGAAGTACAGACCGAAATCGAACAGACCACCGGAGATGGGCTCGCCGTTCACGGTGAAGTGCTTCTCATCCAGGTGCCAGCCACGAGCACGGGCAATCAGAGTGGGCAGTTTGCGATCAGTGCGAAGCTTGTACTCCTTCTCGCCCTGCTTGAAGTCGACCTGACGGCGGATAGCATCGTACAGATTAACCTGGCCGTTCACCATGTTGTCCCAAGTCGGGGCGCTTGAATCCTCGAAATCGGCCATATAAGTCCAGACATCGGAGTTAAGCGCGTTGACCACCATCTTCCGGTCGGTAGGACCAGTGATCTCGACACGGCGGTCTACGAGACCAGGAGCGGGAGGAGCACCCTTCCAGGCGTCATTCTCACGGATGTGCTTAGTCTGGGGGAGGAAGTCGAGAAGGTTGCCCTTATCAATCTCAGCCTGACGATCGATGCGGCGCTGGAGAAGAGCTTTGCGAGTGGGATTGAAGGTACGGTGCAACAGAGCCAAAAAGGCACATGCTTCCTTAGTTAGGATCTTGCGAGTATCGTTATTGATAGCGCCCAGGATAGCGACATCCTTGAGCTGTGTTTCAACGTGAGACATGATGTGTGTTATATATATATATATATGCAGACTAGGAGTGCATGTATAAAAGTATCAAATACAATTCAAAGAAAATGGAGGAAGGAAGAGACTATATTTCTATATAGCCATCTGCCCGAGGGTATCAAATACGTCAGAGCCACTTGGAGAGTTGCCGCGGTTGTTCTGGACCCGCCCAATGATAAGCCGAACTCCCATTTGACCGTTTTCTTTCTGTCTTCTCATAGTAAAAAAGACATGTTCTTGTTAGTTTTCCACGGGAAACTCCTTCCACTCGGCCGATATTTCCCGTTCCCCGTCTTTTGGAGCTTTAAGTTGTTCCTGTTTGGCTCAACCAGAACGGTCTACGCCGCACACCGAGTCACCGAGTCTTATCGGCTACTATCGTCTTTAGGAAGGTCATAACAGTTATATAGCTTGTCTCGTATTCAAAATGATAATGACCAATTCGCGAATATAATATGCAAAAACCTTGAAGAATTCTCATCCATGTTACTCACCCCTGCTTCGCCCGAAAGTGGCTGTAGAATATCCTCCGCATGCCCCGGAAATTCCAATCAGCCGCGGCTCACTCCGATCATCCATATCTCGCAGGGTTTAAAAAGAGTCATATCCGAAGCCGACTATTCCCGGCGGTTTTCTGCGTCACCCTGTCTTCACCGGCATGTGACCGCATGTGATGTTGCTCGGGATGTCTTAACTGTGCATTACATGCGAACACTGGTGAATCGACGACCTCCGATTCAATGTTGAAAGTTATTTGGTATATATCTGGGGCAGTATCCACGCTACTGCCGTGCCCTTACGCGCCATTACGCGCCCATTTCTAGGCCAATTCGACTATGCCAATGCGACTATGTACAATTCTTCCCCCGATACCTTTTGGATCTTGCTTCTCCCTGTAAATTGGAGAACCCATACACAAAAGGAACACGGCATTTACACGGTCTCGATGTACCGCTTCATCTCCCTGTGAAAATGTCAAGTCAGCATCTAAATGGATATCGCAGTAGATAATATTACATACCAATCAGTTACCGCCTCTTCAAACAAGCGCACCTCGTGTTCTCGAGTTCCGGCAAAGTGCTCGACGAATGCATCCCCGAAGACTTCCCGTGCGACACTCTCCGGTCGCGCAAATGTAACGATCGCCTCCTTCAAGGATTTGGCCAGACGCACACCCTGATCACTGGCACCGCCCATTTCCTCGCCCCGGGCAAGAGGCGGCACGGGGATTTCAAGCTTCTTTTCGACTCCGCGCCATCCCAATGCCAGGATCGCCGCTAGGACGAGGTGCGCATTGGTGTCTGCACCTGGAACACGCACCTCGAATCGGGTCGCTTTCGGACTGGCTGTCGGTGGAGTGATCAGACGGATTGACGCGGCCCGATGCTCCAGTCCCCAAGAGACTGTGACCGGCGCCCAGAAGTTCTCCACCAGACGTTTGTAGGAATTGATCGTCGGGGCCAGGATCGGCATGATGTCTGGCAGGCCGACGAGAAGGCCAGCCAGGAAGTGCCGACCCAAGTCAGACAGATGAGCGATATCAGGGTAGAGCGGGGAGGGATCAGGGGTATCGCGATTGAAGGCATTCTTTCCGTCGGCCGTGACGAGCGAAATGTGCATGTGTCCGCTGTTTCCTGGTAGGCCTTGTCGGGGTTTGGCCATGAAGCAGGGAGTGATGCCGTGCTTGATTCCGAATGCCTTGACGACGTATCTATGCGAACATCCAGGTTAGCAATGGCCCATGATTCAAGAACAACCCGAACGGCTGGCAAAAGAACAATCATACTTGAACAACCCCGCTTTATCAGCCATGTCCTTTGCTTCGCCAAATTGTAAAGCCTATCACGATCTTTAGCCTCTATGCGACCCGTTCAACCTCACAAGTCACTAACCGCTTCATAGACTCCTGGTCCACTTTCAGTATGCCAGCCTTCAATATCGCATCGGAACTTCTCGCAGGCGTCAAAAATGCCATAGTAGTAATCTTGGTTGTGGAGAGGCCGAGTGATTGAATAACCAAACATGCCGTCTGTTAGCGATGGCAAGGCATCGGCTGGATTCGACTGGAGGAAGGCGGCCGTTGCGGATGCGCCTTGTTCGGGGGTGGCATAGTTGCCCGGCGTGCGAAATTGGTAGAATTCATATTCCGCTAAGTTAGAATCAGACCGATCAGCTATTGAATCCCACACGCTCTGGTCTGCGGTCAGACATACCTCCTGCCATCGCCCGATACCCCGCCGCTTCAGCTTTAGCGGCGGCAGTCTTCATCAATCCTCGCGGGCAGGCGCATACCGGTTCCCGTGTGTCTGGGTCCAAGAAACTGATGAGGAAAAAGGGCACATTATTCTCCCAGGGAATGCGACGGAAACTGCGTAAATCTGGAACTGCGACAAGGTCGCGATATCCATTCTCCTTGTTGCTGATAGCCAGCTCCTTATAATACGTCGCATCATGCTGATCCCAGCCGAAGATGACGGAGCAGAAGCCGAAACCCTCAGTGACAATAGATAAGAACTTGTCTTTCTTCATCAGTTTTCCACGCAGCATACCATCCACATCTACACCTGCCACCTTCACTTTTGTGTCATTCTGGAGGATCTCGGCAACATTCTCGGCTGTGACCTCGGGGTCCGCGGGGTTCGACATGACGGATCGGGGCCAAAGGGTGGGATAAGGAGTATAATGGTCGAAGATATTGAACGGCGCGAGGGTAAGAGAAAGTGAGAAATGGTAATAGAAGAATAAAAGTCACGTTCCAAGTCAGCCCCCAAGTCAGGTAAATCAAGTGCAGGATCGAGCAAGTGACCGACCTCGGGATGGGCAGCTTGGAAGCTTATCAGCGAGATATCGGTGACGCCTTACCGTTTTCGGCCAATATCGTCACCGCTTACCTAACAAGATCCACCCTCCAGGGGCCCCTGCCCCGCGTATACCTTTGGTGCAACAAAATTGGTGTTATTGACAACTCTCATATTAATTCGATTATTCTCAGTCTATGTGAGTAGCCTCCTCCACGGAGTCTTCTAATAAATATATTATACTGCTGTAACCCTAGTGGTTGAGTGTGGTTGAGTCATTGCTAACCTAGACCCTCGAGAAGACAAACAAAGCTCCAAGATAAGGTCATAATGGCTGCCACTACTCCCCGAGGACGTCTCCAAGGCAAAAATGCCATTATTACAGGTGCTGGCGGGTATGTCTGTTGTTTTATCCCTGATAGATACCTTCCACAAAAATCTAACCAGCTCCGAACCCGGATAGTGGCATCGGTCTTGAGACAAGTATCCTCTTCGCTCGCGAGGGTGCCAATGTCCTCATGGCCGATGTTTCCGAGCCCGCTCTTGCCAAGGCATTGGCCAAAGTGAAGGAAGTAGTTCCTGGTGCCCCTCGAGTTGAGTCGATCCGATGTGATGTGTCCAAGGAATCGGACGTACAGGCAATGGTTGAGTCACAGGATAGCTGGGGAGGCACCGATGTGATCTTCAACAATGCCGGAATTATGCACGCCAACGATGCAGATGCTATCGATACCCCCGAGAAGATCTGGGATCTCACACACAACATCAACGTCAAGGGAGTCTGGTTCGGCAGCAAGCATGCCGTGCTCAGTCTGCGTCGTCACAAGAAGACCCGTGGCAGTATCATCAACACAGCTAGTGTCGTTGCCTTAGTTGGCGCTGCCACTCCCCAGCTTGCGTACACTGCGAGCAAAGGTGCGGTTCTAGCGATGACTCGGGAGTTGGCTATCGTTCATGCCCGTGAGGGATTCCGTTTCAACGCTCTGTGCCCCGCCCCCCTGAAGTAAGTTCTACTTCCGACTAGATTTCTATTCTCAAAGCTCACGATGGTATAGCACCCCTCTTCTGCAAGACTGGCTGGGTGATGACCAGGCCAAGCGATTCCGTCGGGAGGTGCACTTCCCCACTGGCCGTTTTGGTGAACCCATTGAGCAGGCCCATGCTGTTGTTTTCCTGGCTAGCGACGAGAGCAGCTTTGTGAACGGAACAGACTTTGTGGTTGATGGTGGAATGACCAAGGTAAGCGTGACGTGTTAGGCTAATTTCCCCGGATTACGCTAACCAATTATCCCAGGCTTATGTTACACCGGAGGGTCCAGCAACCCCTGCGCCTCAGAACAATGGTAACTAAGACATTTGTATGGTCAGGTCTCATGTCTTAGGTCCCTTATGATATTTCTGGGAATTCGAAGTTTTGAAGTTAAGATAAATTGTAGACGACAATATGAAGACTGAGACAGGATTAATCTTTTCTATGCAGACACGATGATTCAATTATGATATGATTTTACAATGTAACCTTGAAACTGAAACATACTAACAATTGTATGATGAGGCCTTGGAAATGTGGCATGATCACGCAGGTATATAAGACCTCGGGAGCGATCCTCGGAAGCGATCCTCGGACCTTCACGTCATGATTCCCCCGCATTCCGCTTCTTCCGCCAAGTGTTGAATTCATTAACTTCTTGACTTCTTTTCCTAAATATCTAAAGGTCTTGCTTCAATACTCTACAAAATATACATCATGTCTCAGTTTGCTTTTCCTGGTGCGAACAAATACGGAAATCCTCCAACCCCCAGTTTCAAAGCTCGGAATGGGCGGGTGTAAGTTGAGCCGCCCCCTTTTTTTTGGTACATTGAACTGATTTTGTTCATTTCAGACTGATTCCTCTAATGGCCACAATTGGTCTCGGTATGTTTAATATTCACGTATTCTCCCTATGTTGTAGGATTTTCATATTGACTTTCCCCAGGTTTCGGCGCATATAACTATTACGTCGCAGCCAAGTCGCGGCAGGAACAATCTATGCTGGAGGAACAGGAACGCCTGGCGCGAAACCAACAGTTGATGGACGCATACGGCGACAAGAACAGTCTGCATGATGTTCAACATGCACTTGACACATACAAGGTCCGGTGAACATCCGATCTGTACTTCAAGATGCCGGTAATCTTGAAGTGAGGAATGGACTTTTCTGCTTTGCGATTTGCGTTGGGATGGAGTTTGAAGGATTTGGGCTTTGGCGGATTCCAAGGCACCACATGTGTTGGCATATATTGGAGTTTATGCTGTACATTTTGATCACGTGCGTTTATACTCAATTTGAAGCAACTTTACATTCGCCAAATATTCCAGTGTTTGGTCAAATGATGTACCTTCCTTGCCTTTAAAACTACGATCGAACTATAACGATCCTTTGGGGATAAGCGGAAGTCTATTAAAATATACTACTATAGTCTTTCTAAAATAGGGAGTGGTTATAGGTATCCAGGTATACGGTCTCTCTGGGATTTTGATATGTCTACAAATCAAATGGACTTTCAGAGAAATATGGGAGTTCGGTTGTTCTGCTAATAAGGATGGTAAAGACAAATGAAAATGTTGAAAATGAAAGTGTGACAGGCATGGTTTAGGCTGAAGAATGCGTACATCCATTTGGAAATGGACAAAGTTATTAAACCAAGGTAAATGATGAAGAGAAAAAATCAAGAGTCAGGCAGTAACGGTATGAGCAAAAAGGTATAAGCTGATATGGCGAAGGGCCCTCAGGGGAGATTGGGAAGTTAGGGCATATCCATGCCAGTTGGTTTTTGGTAGCCGCCAAGCTCGGGTCTGGACCGAAGCTCTGCTTCTTTTTCCTCTTGGATGAGAGCACAACAACCGCAGAAGGTTGACACACAGCCACAGCAGGAACCTTCAATGTCATATTGTTCCCGCATCTCACCACGGGTGACGGTCTGCATAATCCATTGCACGGCGCCGAGACTAAGAAAACTTCAAATGGCACACTATCCAGGATTAGCCTCTTATCACCGCTCAATTTCTTTGAAATCTTACAGGGCCGTTGATGTAGCTAAAGCTTCGTAGCTCTGGGTCTCTGAGTCTGGTTCGGGGTTTGCCGTATGTCAGACAAGGTAGACAACAGCTCGTAAAACCTAGGTATTGTTAGGTGAAAATAATAGGGGGTGTTAAAGGGGATACTCACAGAGTATGCCTGGGGAAAAACAGTCAAAAAGAGAATAGTTCCATTCTCGGCTTTGTGTGATCTCAGACGAGCCTGCATTTGCTTGGTGGTAGGCAGGGGGTTGACTAGGTCAGGCCCGGTATACCTTTTGCGTAGAATTTGCCATTTGATAAAATGTTGGCAATGAATGGATATTCTCTCGCTTCAGTTTGAAATTATTGAAAGAAATTCAAAGACCCTTATATATCCAGTTAACCCTTTTAGGAAGTTCGCATTCGTTTTGTTGTGGCCAATGACATCCAGGCAGATTGTGGATTGTATCCACTGATCCACCGATCCACTATTATAACTTCTGCGATCTACCAAGGTTGACTTTAAAGGCATCGAAGACATTTGAACTCGAAGGGCAGTTCGTATTCGTTACGTCCATAAAAAAAAATTGGAAGCAGTTGACTAATTTAGCAGTCGCGAATATATAAACTGACCCAAGGGCGCCAGCTTTTGATAATTCAATATATTCAAAGACCTTTTGTTTGACTGTCATAATGCTTTCTAATACCACTATTTGTTCGCCTGCAACTATACCACCCCCTGTGGTTTTTGGAGCTGACATTCTCTCACTCTCCGCAACCTGGGTTCAAAATTACACACTAAACGTGCCTACTTCCTTCAACTACAACCATGGAGATGTTGCGCTTCAAAACACTGAGTTTTGGAATGTGACCATCACATACACCCACCCTGGGCATGATGACCGCATTACCGTTGAGACATGGCTGACTGGCACTTGGAATGAACGATTGCAAGCCACAGGAGGAGGAGGCTGGTCCGCTGGCCAGTTTGTGTTGTCAGACTTTTTCATGCCAGGGGCTGTTGGAGAGGGATATGCCGCTACAACAACGGATGCTGGACTGGGGAGTGCAGGATCCCCGGAACCTTGGGCTATGACAAGCCCAGGTAACGTCAATCTCTACAGCCTTCAAAACTTAGGCTACGTTTCATTGAATGACCAGGCGACCATTGGAAAGAGCCTTGTCAAAAGCTTCTACAGCAAGGACCCTGAGTATTCGTACTGGAGTGGCTGCTCTCAAGGTGGAAGACAATAGATGATGCTTGCACAGCGCTATCCGACTGCTTACGACGGTATTGCTGCTTCGGCACCTGCTTTGTCTTGGACACAGCTCAGCAATCAAGCGACCGATAATATATAGCGATGCAGCATAAAATTTCCGTCGATATTAGCGGAGAAGAGTACAGTCGATTGTGGTTGGGAAGAAGCTGCATGGCTTTGGCAAAGTACTTAACCCCTGCGGGCTTCCCTTCACCTCCTTTTGTTCGAAGGAAGCTTTTCCCGAAAGCTAGCATAAGAAGGAAAAGAAGATACCACAGGCTTTCTTTTGATTGCCTACCACCAGAATAAAAGTCATGCAGTGATCCCATGAACTCTTCCTCGTCGAACAGGTGGTACAATTGGCCGCAGCGGAAATTGACGGTGTTGATTAGATGGAGGGCATGGTCAAGACTCGGAACAATAGGGTCTTCTAGAATCAGATCTGTTCGTTCGTCCTCGCTCAAGTCGCAGGCAGCTCCCTCAAATATCAACGTCTCCGTTGGTAGCGATTCTTTGTACACATGTTGATGCGTGATACTGAGTACACGCCGAGTGAATGACCAGTTTGAAGACGTTCCCAAATAAACTAGATATCTGTCAGGTGTGACCGCTTCGAGGACGTAACATGAACGTACACATTCTCCCATTTCCCGAGGACATAAAGGCGGCTTCACCAGTTGCTAATGGATTAACCAATCCAGATTCGGGATTTTGTGCTTCATGAAAGTCAGCCGGATCATCAGATTGATCGAAAGTTTCATTTTCGGGGGTATCTTCCTCGGGCTCTGCTATAAATCAGCTTCGGCCAAGGCAAACCAGGACAGTAAGAACAGACCGAAGTGATTCCCACTCGAACTAAAAAGACCATCCTGATTTTCGACGCACGCAGCTTTCTGCTGCAGCTCTGAAATGTACCTAGCCCAATTGTCAGTCACTTCATAGAGAAGCGCCCTGTATTGACTAACCCCCGTGTTACCAGCATCTTTCGGTCCATGTGGTTGAAAATGCAGGGTATATTGAGTTTGCTGCAACTGTGGCACCGCGTCGAGCCAGAGCACTTGATCTTTAGTCTCTGGCATCGCACGCATCTGAATCATTAGTGACTGCATCGAATTCTTCACTTCTTTAGACTTACACATTTTTGGATCGTTTTCTAACTTTCTCACTTGCCATTTTGTTTCTTGTCATAGGAGCAGCGATGAGGATGAGAACGCGGGGAAGAAGTTCTGGGCCAATCGGGAAAAGTGGGTGCGGATTCCTACCTGGGGATCTATAAATAAGGGTTCCTATAATTACATTCTCTGAGAAAACCTGCCATGTGAAAACTTTATGAGCATAATGATATGTCTAGAGTACTAGGGCTTAACTATGGCAAGGAACAATTGTGCAAAGTACGTTTTACAATTTGACTGTGTAGACATAGTTATACCCATGGCGACCAGGAATATCCTTCCTATCAATATAAAATTGATCTGATAGATCAATGCCTAGGCTGTGTCCCAATTTCACACAATTCTGGTCAAAATGACAAAGCATCCATCGCTCCACGGGAAATTGAATGCGAGTCTACGAATGTTATGAACCCCACAGATGTAAAGATATCTGACGTTTGAGGAAAGCAGAAGTCGGTAACGTTGCCGATATTGCGGATCCCCCGCTTAGCTTCCCGAGCCGAAGTAACTAATGAGTGAAAAGGATATACCAACTTTGCAATACAGAAATCAAAAGATAAGATTATATACATGAAATTACTCGTACACAGATTAGGATGATACTATGTGATCTCTTTCTGGACATTGATGAAATTAAAAGTGTTTCTTCCAATCCCTAATATTACAATCGCTTGCACTGCCGACAGGCATATCTATACCCGTTCAAAGTCAGGATATGGAGCCCCGAGCGTTTAGCTTATTCTCCGCACTACCTGGCCTGTGGGGGGTTCATATCTTTGGAGACATCCATAGATATAACTCGGGTAGGAGAGCGGGATACTCCGCTAGCTGGTTTGAAACAATAAAGAGAGCTGTATTCGCCGATACTGTCTGCTTCTCTTCTGCGGGATACTGATACACTGTTGGTCTTTTCTTTCAATTGCATAAAAATGAAATTCAACAGGTCCATCAATGTTGTCGGCTGTCACTGTGCTGGTGAGGTTTGCGACGTGATCGTCGGGGGTGTTCTGAATCCTTCAGGGTGCAACACCATGTGCGAGAAACTTGCTCATTTTCGTGACAAAGAAGACCACATCCGCCAGCTTCTCATGCAAGAGCCCCGTGGACGTGCTACAATGTGTCTAAATCTTGTTTTTACCTCCTTGTGACCCCAGAGCCGATGTTGGGTTCTTGATCATGGAAAGTGACGAGTACCCACCAATGTCTGGAGGCAACACTATCGCCACATCCACCGTCCTTCTTGAAACAGGAATGGTGAAAATGACTGAAACTATTACCAAAATGGTCATGGAAACACCAGCAGGCTTAGTCTCTGTCACCGCGGACTGCGAGGACGGGAAGTGCAAGGCTGTCGCATTCGAGAACGTGCCTTCTTTTGTTTTTGCTCTGGACTACGAAGCACAAGTCCCCGGGATAGGAACTGTATCTGTCGATATTGCATGGGGAGGAATGATTTACGCAATTGTCGACGCGACACGGCTTGGAATCCGTATCGACAACCAGAACGGTCCAAAGTTAATTGAATACGGAGAGAAAATCAAGCATGCGCTCCAACACGCCTCGTTCATCCCCGTTCACCCGGAGAATTTGAGTATCAAGGGAGTTAGCATTCTTGAATTTACAGAACCCCTCCAGCGAGATACAATGGAGGCCGTGAATACCGTTGTGGTTTCTCCCGGGAGATTTGATCGATGCCCATGTGGCACAGGGAGCAGCGCAAGGATGGTTGTGCTTCACGCTCGTGGCCAGCTCGCGGTTGGTGAGAAATTCGTCCATCGAAGTATCATTGGCAGCACCTTTGAGTGCCACATCCGTGGGACACAAAAGCTTGGCGAATACGACGCTGTCTTACCAACCATCAAAGGAAGTGCCTGGATTAATTCATTCAAGCAAATGGTGTTGGACGAAAGTGATCCTTGGCCAGTGGGTTTCAGGGTCGGGGATCAATGGCACGTTCGTCCAGATTAATGGCTCCTTTCACTAGCTTTATCATTGTTCAATGGAAGCGGAACGAATGTTAGAATAAATAGAATCTCCTTTTAGTATAAATCAGCCAATTTTCACTGCTTGTACTGTCTTACCGGACTTCCTCCACATCACACGACCTGCAAAGACTTTGTATGTTACTGTGAAGGTTTACCGTCTGATTTAAGGCAAATAATCACTCTGTCCAATAATGACGGGTATTCTCCACGACCGTTGGCTCAATGATAATGAGCCATTATGGTCCTGTTAGGTTTCGTTCATTGTCAAGTTCGATAGCCGATCTTGTCATTCTTCCCTTGTCACATTTAAAGACGGTCACAAAAAAGACGGAGTCCCCGTAAAGCCTGATATACATCTTCGAGTTAAGGAGCAAAGTTAGGGGATGGTCAGCCCCTCCTAGCTTCATGAATTCATGCGGCATAGTATGAATTGCTACAGCAGCCTCTTAAATGGTCCTATGGTAGAGCTTTCTGCATCCAGTAGACTTTGTTCTTCCGACACCTGAGAAGCCTCGCTCTACGAGCTTGAGTTGTCAGCGCAAGACCACGCAGCTGAACCCCCAGACTTCTTATAACTATGAATGATAGTGACAATAGACCCATATGTGCCCCCAATCATCAAAAACGTTCCAGCTACCATGATGAAAGCACACCACCCAACCATCATTATCCACTTAGTGCTTCGGTAACTCTTGCCCTTGTTCCAGTTGTCGTACAGCCACATGCCGGCCATCGGCTGGAAACACATAGGCGTTCCGAGCAAGGCACCAACAAGTGATACAAGATCACTAAATACTGGAATAGCACTAGCTATAATATAAGCAATTACCGTTGTGCCCAAGGTACAGCCGAGCCAGACGGTCCAGTGGATAACAGTATTGGCTACCAAATGCCGGGAACCACCGAGAATACGGATGAAAATGTATTTCGCCGTGATCTATGGATTATGAGTACAGTTAAAAAGGAGACTGATGGGTCGAACAGCACTCACATGGATGAAAAGTAGTGTACTGGCGACCAACCCCGGCAGCGCGAAGCCATAACTGACAATCTTCACGGTCGGGCCAGCCGACCCGAGTGCAGGAGACGAGACGTACGATCCGCAGAAATAGTATATAACGATGCCGATAGCGAGGTAGAATCCAGTGACCACAGATTGGCAAAGAATCAGGGCACGGTTGTAATGGCTAGGGTCGCGCATCTCAGATGCAATGGAGAAGAATGCTGGGGTGCCAGCATAAGCAAAGATGAGGGTTGAGATTGCAGTGATGGCATCAGTGAATGATACATCCCTGTTCAAAATTCTGTAATCGGGGACCCAGACAGTGTCTATTGGTGCGGCAGAAGGGCGGCCTTGGATACCGACGGCGATACTAACGATGAGAACAGTGGGATAGTTAGAATAATCCACCTCGTGGAGAGGATTACTCACTCGAAGTTAGAATGCAAAACAGTCCTAGCCACGCGAGCCATGAGATACGCCCTAGTGTCTGAATACTGCCGAACAGAAATGCGACGATGGCGGCGACAGCGACATAGACAGCGGTGCAGGTGGCATGGGAGGAAACTGCGTTGAGGCCAATAGAGACGCTGAGCATGCCAGAGCCGGCAACAAAGATCCACCCTAGGAGGCATCAGTAAGTGGCATTGAATGTTTAGCGTCGAGGTAACTTACAGAGAATAAAGGCACCTCCAAAAATGACTCGGCCAACCCTACCAAAGAAAAGATCGCCGACATCGTCAATACCGTACACCTCGCGGTGGTTTAGTTTAAAGACGCCGATTATATAGTCGGACCACGTTGTAATTGCGGCAATGGCACAGAGGCAAATCACGCCGGGGACTACACCCAGTGCATCGAAAGCCACGGGGATAGAAAGGACACCGAGACCTATTTGTGTTTTCATCATGAGCACAGACGTGCCTAGCCAACCGACCTAACATATTGTCAGCAAGAGAGACTATTGCTATCATAGACGACACATACACTGCGATAGTTTGGGCCATCATCCGTGATTGTGCCGAAGACGGCATCATGGGCTCTTTCGTCGACCTGACCGGCACTAAAGGCAATGGGAGTCAAAGGCTCCTCTTTCTTTTCATCAGATGACATATTTGTTTATAGACTGTGCATGTGCCAGGAAGGTGAGAGTGAATTGGGCACTCATATCCTGGGGAAGAGGGGAGACTATATAAGCCTAGCATCTCAAACCCCATAGCTAAGTCACGGCCAATGCATCCGTCACCTCTCTAGTGTGGGAAATGTCTTATCTAGAATTAATCGGCATTCCTAATCTATGTACTTTTGGTAGTCATAATCCTATAGTCCTATACCTTCCTCATCCTACCTACCTTCTTGACCTCCCACAATCTTTGATTCAATGCAAACGACCTATTACCTAGTTCTGAAATCTCTAGGGTATTCCTCCCCATATTCAGACCGCACTCCACCGGATAATCAACCTTTTTGAGTGCGGGGAAACGCGGGCTGGCGAGGGGATGGTGGCGACTGGTGAAGCTTATCTGGTCGGGCAACTTCCCGGTGGCTATCGCCAAGCACGCCTGTGTTGCCGAAAACCATGCAGAAAAATATCGAATCAGATTAGTTCTGTTTTAATCTTGGCTGCGCACGTCCTAGTAGACTCAGGACTGTCCAATGTAAGGGAATATCGAAGAAACTGGAGAAGAAGGTACTTTTCCGACCTGGACTATATCTCAAAGGATTGTTAGCCAGTGTGTGATACATCTCGCATTATCAATACTTACACCAATGGTAGAATTGGCTTGCAATCGTGACACCGGAACCCAGGTGTTAAGGGTGCCTTTTGGTGCCTTAAGCATCGACTGGTTCAGACTTTCCCTTCTCTTCTTCTGGGCCTTTCCAGTAGTCCCAATATTCCAATATTAGGCTATCAGCAAGCCTTGCGTCACAACAGTAATAAACTATCATTTTTAGTCCCTCGAAGTGATATTCTTTTTTGTTTTGTCAGCTATTCAAGCAATATCCCCACCATATTATGTTGGGCACCCATATTACCAGCCGTCGAGCATCAACGTGGAAATGGAAATATTGATAGCGAAGAGAACTAAGCACACGAGCGTTTTGAGGTTACAAGCAGTTCGTCTGAATATAATTCAGTTCCTGTTCGATGCACCTGCCCGGGCCAGAGCGCTTATGTAATTCTCGGCGAATCCGTGGATCCCGAGGTCAGCCCTGGAGGGCGTTCAGGGGTGTGCTCAGATCTACTCAAAGCAGCAAGACCTGAGCACTAATAGGGAAAGAGAACGCCAAGAGAGGAAATCAAGCACAAATATTGTAGGACGTAGTTGTCTACTCCGTTGGGTGATACTCCATATATAACCTAATACTTTGTTATCTTACTATCTGTTCGGGGTAATCGCGGCGAATCCACAGTGGAGAGAATGCAGATACTCACAACGTTGCTATCTGGAAATTGCATTCTAAGCTGGGATAATTCCCTCGGGGAATAATTAATATAATCGCCCCCTTTTGCCCTTTTTAATTGGTGTTAACAAGACTATACGATGTTGGGCAAGTACATGCGACCAACCGAGCATCTTAGCGCGTATGAACGCTCGCCTCATGAGATAAGGTAATCCATAGCTGTGCAGCTTCCCCGCATATGGAATAGCCCCTTGTCGGTACTTTGAGATAATCTGGCAATGCCTTCCTGATACGGAGGAGGCTTGGGGACCTACTTAGATTCATCCTTTCCCCAGCTCTTGGATCCGTAAATATTCTCATCTTTGATCCACTATGAAAGACGGTCCACTCCAAGGCGATGATGCCAAGTTGGCGGCTTTGGGCCATCGGCCTGAACTCCAACGTAGTCATTCAACATGGTAAGATGGATATGCTAGCATATGCAAAGCTTGATGCTAATGGGAATTACTAGGTCAATGCTTGGCTTAGCCTTTGCGGTTCTTAATGTATGTCAGACATGGGTTGCGACCGGGGTATTTAAACTAACGAGACTAGTCATGGACTGCACTTTCGGCCAGCTTGTCGATCAGTCTTACATCTGGCGGAAGCACAAGTGTGATTTGGGGTAGGCTTGTTCGGAAGAATTTTTGGTTTCTGAGACTTCACTGACACGCAAATTCTAGGACTAATTACTGCAGGATTCTGCAACCTTTGCATCGCAACTTCGCTGGCTGAATTTCTCTCGGCATATCCGACGTAAGCCTCGAGATGTCTTCCGTCCTTTATGTTTACACCATACTGATTTCTTTCTTTCTTTTTTTTTTCCAGAGCCGGTGGACAGTATCATTGGGTGGCAGGTAAATTATTCCATACCTACAACACTATAGACTTGGACTAGAGCTAACTTTGTTTCTAGCCAGTATGTTGCGCTCTAATAACTCGTCGAGTCCATACTAATAAATCGAAAGTCGCGTGGCCAAGCGCAGTACCAATTCTATCATGGGTTACAGGCTGGATCAACGTGGCAGGCTGGGTAGGCAAGGAATTCATCTAATATAGTTATTTAAGCTAACATATATGCAGGTTGCTCTCGTTGCAACAAACTCCCTTCTTTCTAGTCAGCTTATCGTTGGCTGCATTTCAGTTCTTCACGAGGTGAGTAAACTCACTTCGTACCCTTGTCGCAGTACTAACGTGATACATAGAGCTACGTCCCGCAACGCTGGCATCAATTCCTCATTTATATTGGACTGACAATTGGTTCATTCATCATTAATGCTTTCATGAACTCCATATTGCCAGTCATCTACCGTGGTGCTTGTGCGTTATTCCCGACCAGTTTGGCCCATTCTATCTCTAACTACTTTCAGTCATGTGGTCGATTGGAGGTTTCGTGGTCGTCTCAATTACATGTCTCGCATGCGCCGCCCCCAACTATAACTCAGCTTAGTATGAGACCCGCTGGTGATATCGAGTTATGGCGAAGAACTAACATCCATAGCTTCGTGTTCTGTGATTTTGTAAATACAACAGGCTGTGCGATTCCCCGAAAACTCCATTATTACGATTTTGCTAATTCAGCTTAGGGCCTGATGGTGTCGCATGGATGCTAGGTGTATGTTTACTGCACTCACCACAATTCTACAATAGTACTGACAGATACTCCAGTTGCTTCAAGGAGGGCTTGGCGTGACTGCCTTTGTAAGTCGTCATGGTTATTGCGGTATCAAAGCTTCGAGCTAACTGTATGTAGGATGCGGTGGCACACATGATCGAAGGTAAACAATTACCCCGGTATGAGCGGATAGAGAAAAAGACTGACGCATTGCCTTTTAAGAGGTACCCAATGCGGACATTGAGGGGCCTAAGATTATGGTTACCTGCGTGGGCATCGGTGTGTTTACCGGTTCTATCTTTTTGATCGTCCTTCTATTTGTCGCAGGAAACATGGAAATGGTCACAACCTCCGCAGCCGGTCCTCTTCTGCAGATCCTGATCGATGCCACGAAAAGTAACGCGGGAGGTATCTGCCTTTTGATGTATGTATTCGAGACTTTCACTCTTTTATTCTTCTACGCTAACACTAGTCCTAGGTTACCTCTGGTCTGCTTGGTCTTTGCTATTATCAGCGTCATGACCACGAGTAGCCGAATGATTTTTGCTTTTGCAAGGTATTTGATATCCTTTCCAATACACAACGCGTATATTTATTCCTCGCAGGGATGGCGGTCTTCCTGCTTCTCGGTTCTTTGCAAAAGTCCACCCAACACTCAAGTTGCCCCTCAACGCACTCATTCTCAGTGTTGTGGTAGTTATCGCATTCGGATGTATCTTCCTAGGCTCTACAAGGTAAGAATCGCCATTTATGGGCGATAGAACAAATGATAACTAACCCAATTCAGTGCTTTCAACGCAATTATCTCTGCCTCAGTCGTGGCTCTTGATCTATCCTATGGAATACCCATTGCAATCAACTGTCTTCAGGGGCGTAGATGTCTCCCCGAAAGGAAATGGAAATTGCCCAATGCAGTTGGATGGTTTGTCGATACGGTATGTTGCGGTCATGAATGAGAATTAAATAAAGCGAAACATTTCTGATCTTGACAAGGTTGCTTTATCATACATTGCTTTGACCACAGTTCTTTTTGTCTTCCCTCCGTCAAGCACGGTCACGGGAAGCAGTATGAGTGAGTTTACCTGTGACGTTATCTATGACAGTCTGTTAACTAAGCTGTCCGTCTAGATTACTGTGTTGCGGCATTTGCTGTTATTATTAGCATCTCTGTGTTCCAGTGGTTTGTGGACGGAAGGAAGAATTTCACCGGTCCTCGTGTTGACATCACTCTTGATGCACTGGACACCGTGCCTACGAGAGAGGAGATGGAGCCCAGTATGGATGAGAAGAAACACTCTGGTCGGGACTAGCTGGCCTGGTAGTGCCATAACGAGGACACTGCATTGTTCCTATCAATTGCCCACCTGTGGGATAGGGTGTTAGCCGTCACAGTGGATGTCTATAATACAGGGTTAATATATATGTCACTTCACCGCACTTTGTCATACAAACAAGGTTTTCGATTTTATAGTAGACGGCGAATTACGGTTTCACCTTTACTTACTCGGGGAGACTTCGGTGTATATGACAAAAGGCTACATGTACTGAGCGCTAAAACGGAAGGGACAGGCTGAGAAGTACTAGAGTGAAAGCGATATTACTCGGTCACAAGAACAACTTCTTCGAAGCCTGGGATGGATATACTGGATAGTCACTACAACCGTTGTTTTGACTTAAGCCTCAACATACCTTTTTTTTCTTGCACTCACATTCTCACAGTTCCGAAACAGAGACCACATCTATTTCCGGCCCCTGCCATCCAGTAAGCATATGTCTCATCGTGCAGAATGAGAATGCCGCAGTATCAATGCTCACCAACCCCAATCTTATACCTCCAACCCTAGGTGCAGCGAGATATACATTACTATTACCAGAAAAGGGAGTAATCTCCGAGTCAGTAGGCCGAAACGTGCCCGGATAGGGGCCGCGACAAAAGTTCCTAGGCAATACTTTTCGGGTTAATACTTACCGAGGGTAGACTTGCAACATGCGATCAAGGGTATGCATCTGAATCACCAAAAATGCACAGAGTGAGTGGTCGGGCAATAGTCGGGAAACCCCCCGCAAATCTGTGATGTCGATCTTTCGCGCCATGGCGTTAAAAGGGCTGAAATACCCCGCAGCCACTCTCATGGCAAAGCTAAGGGTTTCAGCTAGATTAAAAGAGCATGGTCTACCAATCAAGAGGTCCCTTCCAAAAATGAGCTACGGTGAAGGAAAACAAAAGGGAACTTTGAATATCTTGTATGACATAGATGAACGGGTATTTGTAGAACATTTCTAAAATTATGCATTCTGCATTCATCCTGCACATCGATCTAATCTCCTTGGCCTGGAATATGTTGATTGGCGGGAATATATCGGGCGTCGCATCCTTCAGCCAAGCAACAGCCACTACCAAGTCTTGGATTCCCTCAATGGCGTTGCGGCGCTCTCCACCCTGCACAACAATCTCAATTTCAACGGTGATAGTCAACTACCCTTGTCATACTTTTTAAAAGCCGGTCACCCGTCCTATACTTGGCAGTGTCGATGCTGATCATCTGCGGAGTACGAAGGCCAAGTTGGGACAGGTTCTTCACAAATGTTCTTCTGCCTCGTAAAACAACTCTTCATGATTGGCCTTCTTGTCCGTACCCTGTAGAAAAGTTAGGATCGGGGCATGTAAAGGAATTGTCTAATGGGTACTCCGTATAGGGCTCAAAGTTCGAAGCAACGAAGCATAAATATAAAAGGACCTACCCCCAACACCTAGTTTGGTCTGTATCAGATTTCAATCATTCACTTTGCCTCCAACATTTGAGCAAAATACATCTTAAACCAACATCATGAAGTCTGCCGCTGTTATTCTAGTGGGATCGTTGTCCACCATTGTTGCTGGACATGGCTACATGGTCACTCCGGATAGTCGAACAAAGCTCGGATTTGATGTTAGATTCCTAGATGAACTGAGCATCAAAGGCATTCCTTTGACTGACAATATTTAGGCTGGAACCGACACATGTCCCGAGTGCACCATCCTCGAGCCCGTTCAGTCTTGGCCCGATCTCGATGCCGCCCCTGTTGGCCGTAGCGGACCCTGCGGATACAATGCCCGTGTGAGCGTCGACTACAACCAACCCGGCAAGGACTGGGGCAAGGAGGTGGTCAAGACATACAAAGCTGGTGATGTCATTGACGTCGTGTGGTGTGTTGACCACAACGGTGATCACGGTGGTATGTTCACCTACCGTATCTGCCAGGATCAGGCTATCGTCGACAAATTCCTGGACCCAGATTACCTTCCAACCGAGAAGGAGAAACAGGCTGCCGAGGCCTGCTTCGATGAAGGTCTTCTTCCATGCACCGGTGTGGATGGACAGGCCTGTGACTACAGTCCCGACTGTAAAGAGGGCGAGGCTTGCCACCGCAATGACTGGTTTACGTGCAACGGCTTTGAAGATACCAAGTGCAAAGGCGTCGACAATGCTGCACTAAACTCCTGCAAGACAACAATCGCCGGTGGTTACACTGTCTCGAAGAAGGTCAAGCTTCCCGACTACGTCTCCAACCACACTTTACTCTCCTGGAAATGGAACTCTTTCCAGACGGGTCAGATCTATCTCTCTTGCTCAGACATTGCTATCCAGTGAGTGGATTGCCGATTTACCGGTACCTAGACAGGTATTTAGTGCAGAGAGAAATAGACGTTGAGGCCAGGACACCGACTATAAGAGCCGAGAAACATTAGGTTTTATAACGCATGTCATACGAAGATCATCTTCACGGCTACTGTACATGTATATATTGAATTGAAGCAATCTAAGATTTTGGCTTATTCTAGAACAACCAGAGATGGTCTATGATTTTACAGACTCTAAATATCTTCATACATCACATTAAACTAATTCTTACAGTGCCGAGAGTATCAAGGCACCAACACTTCCAGCGATTGCCCAAGAGGGCACGATCAAAGAAGATCCCATCCCAGGCTTTGCGTCACTCTCTGCTGTACCAGTTGCACTACTACCCGTTGCGGTAATATCACTCGCGCCACTACCGGCCTTCGTACCGGTAGCAGTAGCATCTGCTGCGGACACAGTAACAGTATGAATCACCGCGTTGGTAGCCGAACCAAACATCCATGTGAAGGTATCACCACTGACTGGGGTAGAGACGGTGCCGCCGACGTTAGACATGGTTTTCGTTCCATTGGTCGGCATGCTGTTGGGACGGGGGAAGTTGTTAGTCCCTCCGGCATCGGCACGCCCAAAGCCCAGGTCGTTGGCACAATCATACGCCTCGAGGTATGGTCCGCATTCTTCCCATTTGCCGGGATTGAGAACGGCGGCAAACCATTCATCTGCACTCAGTAGAGAGGGTTTAGTGTCAGGGCAGGTATCCCAGATACTAAATATTATCATTAGCAACAGAAGGGCAATAAAGGGTTCCTTTAAGCCCTGGAGTGAGATCATACGCGGAGATAATAGCGCTCCATCCACAACACATGCACGCTTGGCCGTAATCAATCATAGCTTGAGTATCGGTCATTTGATTGAGGTTTGTAGCGTTATTCGAGCACTCGGTGAGTTGATTGTTGATTAGATATTCTTTTAGTTCGACTTTGCCGAGGTTGCAGGAACAGGAATCGGGGGCATCATCGGGTGTCGGCCAATATGGTAAACCATCTCGGTTAGGATTAAGACAGACGCCGAGGAAGTCTATGACTGTACTTTGGTACTCGCAAGAGTAGACCTAAGATAGGTGTGTCAGACTTTGAGGTACGAATTGTGGAGGATTTCTTACCTGGTTCCAACAACTCTGGCCTGCGCAATCGATCTGGAGGGCGGACTTTTCACATTCACAAGCTTTGATGCAGTCGAGTCCCAGGCCAGGACATTTCTCGTTCATGCAGGATGTACTTCCACCACATGAATTGTAGCACGCTTGACCTCCTCCGGCGCAATTGTTGTTTACGCAGTTCGAGTAGTTCGCATCAACCTTCTCATAGCAGATTGTCAAGCTCTTGGGGTCAGCGCAGGAGGATGGCTCGAAATAACCAACCTCCTTAGCTAGCGACAGAGAAGAAAGGGCCACTAGAGCTAGCAGCGCGCGGGATGGAAGGCTCATAATGGCAGTTTTGACGCGGTAAACAGATTTTCCTCATCATTGCGTCTCTGGAGAAGCGCTACTTATATTCCAAGTCGAACACCCGAAAGCCGGAGCCACAATGTTCGTCCTAGATAATTAGTGCTGACATGGGGCTCATACAGATCCAATCAGTCGGATCTTTCCGCATTTACTTGTTATGGGGTCAGATTCATCTCGTCTAATTTTCCCCTTCGAACTAACTGGGAAACTGCCAAGCCTAAATGGAGCCTGTTCGTCCCCATCGTGTCCTATTACCAGGCCCTTGCCAAGAGACCCTACACCGCATGGGTATAAGGTCTCCACAGCTACTCCGTAGTTGACTTGCTCAAAATGTACCTTTCATTGGAGCTCACATTTAAAAGGTACAACCATTTGGTTATCAATCTCAAGATCTGACAAAAATTAGATACGGAGATAGATTCCGTCCAATTTCCTCCGGACAACAATATAAAATTGTACCATCTCAACTTATAAAATCGTTACTCGTGCTATCGCATGAATGGTTAAAAGGGGAAACAGCTCCGAAACCCGTTCATGCTGCATCTATATAAACTTCTTTAGGTATTTATTATAGAAGATTTATGATTCTAATACTCCGTACGGAGTAGTGGAAATGTAATTGTTCTATTGAATTCAAGAGTCATCAAAATGATGATCTATCGTATGTACCTTGTGTTGCTGTAGCCTATTACGGCGAATCCGAAGCCGATAGCATGGCCGCATTCTAATATGCACGGGGTAGCCTCTTAGAATCGGACTCTCTACAGCTCACATGTACTTTACCCTCTGGATCAAACCATTTCTTCCATCCGTTTGCTTTCTTTTTCTGTTTGCTTTTGCCTTCCCAGTCTGTACTGAATTGCTGGGCAATCTCACATAAAACACAAACGATTGCCAAACAGTTGCATATCCATGCATTTCATTGAACAGCTAACACACAACTCACAATGACATCTAGAAACCCCTGTTCGTCTTGCTGATTTGCATCCAGGGAATCGTTCCATGCCACTTCGCCATGACACTAGAGAAATCCATTACTACCCCAGAGGCCCTCGCCCTCGACCAACCTATCATCGATAAAGCCAAGACGAACGAGCCTTATTTGCAGGAGACACAAGACCGGTATGATGTGGAACGTAAGAAGCGCTTGCGCCCGGATGGACCAACCCAATATGTGGGCTTGAGCGATGAATCCACCAACAATCTTCATTTGAATGGAAATATCACGGTCGACAACAATCTGCTCCAGCAGAACAAGGTCCGAATGCTCATTGTCGGTGCTGGATTTGGAGGGCTGCTCTTTGCAGTGCGACTACTCCAGTCAGGGTTTCTTCGTGCGACTGACATCCTCTTCGTGGACACAGCGGGTGGCTTTGGAGGAACGTGGTGGTGGAACAAGTATCCCGGCTTGGCCTGCGACGTTGAAAGCTATATTTACATGCCCTTGCTAGAGGAAACGAAGTACATGCCATCGCAAAAGTATGTCGCCGGGCCGGAATTGAAAGAACATGCGAATCGCATTGCCTGTCAATGGAATCTCAGTGAACGGGCGTTGTTCCAGACCACAGTCAAGAATTTAGCTTGGAATAGCGAGGATTGTCAATGGACAGTCCATATCACACCACATGGCCAACCAACCACTTCGATACAATCTGATTTTGTCATATTGGCTACCGGGTTGCTGAATTCCCCGAAGTTACCAAAATTGGACGGCCTTGAGACCTACAAGGGGAAGGTTTTCCATACCTCTCGCTGGGACTATGGTTATACTGGAGGAAGTCCGAGCAGCCCAGCCATGCATAGACTACACGACAAAACGATTGGATTTGTCGGAACTGGTGCATCTGCTATTCAAGCGATCCCGCACCTTGCCCAGTGGGCAAAGAAAGTGGTTGTGTTCCAGCGCACACCCTCTGCTGTAGATTGGCGTCACAACCACTCCACCGATCGCACCTGGTGGATGAAAATGATCCAAGAAGGCCCTGGGTGGCAACGAGAGCGCATGGAAAATTTCAACGCCTTCCTCTCGAATGAGAACCCCCTCCCAGATATAGACCTTGTCGATGACGGTTGGAGCAAGATGCAGTCTTTTAGTGCATTGATAGGGAGTCCCTCTGGTCTTGACCAGGACCATCTGAAGCGGATGCACCGATTAGACCTTCGTCGCCAAGAGGCGATTCGGCATCGTGTGGAAGCCACAGTGACCGACCAAGCGACTGCTCGGGCCTTGAAGCCGTGGTATCCCGGGTGGTGCAAACGGCCGTGCTTTAGTGATAACTTTCTCAAGGCATTCAACCAGTCTAATGTCTCCTTGGTAGACACAAATGGGAAAGGGATCCGCACCGTGACAAATCGAGGGATCTTGGCAAATGGCCAAGAGTATGATTTGGATGCTATAGTTTTTGGGACCGGCTACAGTCTTGGAGGTAGTGCCGATCTGGGGGATCTGACTGTGACCGGCCGTGACAACCAGATCCTCCAAGAAAAAAGACAGAAGGGGCTGACTTCACTCCACGGGGTAATGACTAATGGGTTCCCCAACCTGTTCTTTTCGGGTCCGTATCAAACGGGAGCCTCGGCAAATCAGGTCTATGTCCTTGATCAGCTTGCCGTTCATGTCGCCCACATCATCTCCGAAGCCGGTAAGTCGGTCTCGGAAAGAAACCCAAATCCCACCCGGTTTACCATTGAGCCTAGTTCCCATTCGGAAAATGAATGGACTTCCAAGGTTTTGATGAGAACGCGAGCACTGGGAGGTGTTCTAAATTGCACTCCGTCATACTTCAATCGGGAAGGACTCCAATTTGAAGGACAGGAAGCCTTGCAGGCGGCACAATTTAGTATATGGGGAGAGGGGATTAAGAGTTATGTGAATGAGATTAAGGATTGGCGAAACACAGGCGGGTTGGCGGGACTTGATATTCAGTCCTGGCATGACATGTAGTTTTTGTAGCCATGTTTACACAGTTTTGGTTAGCCTGTTAGTTTGTTGAAAATGAAATCTACCTAATTCCTATTTCTGTACGGACTAGGATGTCAAGTCTTTATGCGGGTGCAACCGAACAGTCAGGCCCTCGACTCGAAACCCCTGTAGGTACAACGTGGGACAATCAAAATAGAATCCCCGGTAATAAAAAAAGTGTGTCAAGATGACTGTGTCCAAAAAAATAGAGAAGAAAAAGTACACGAATCATAGCCGAGGCCATGTATTGAAACCCAAAAAAGGAAATTGGACATAATAGAGAATAATATAAGTTTTTACCGGTAACCGGCCGGTGACCAGATTCGGTGTGAAAGAAAAGTGCCGGGGTAGTATTTCCCCCAGATAAACCAAACCAAACTTGTGGGATCCGGAGACTTCTCCATATTCTCAAGGTCTAATAAGTATGGAGTACGGAGTAAGTGCATAAGTACATCTTACTCGGGGACAACCGAGATCCTGTACCATGGCCATTTTCCCTTCAAAACCACACAAATCATCATTCCAACGGAAATCGTTCACCGGCCTCGGAGATGAATCACTCGGCTTGCGCCGTTTCTTCTTTTTTTTTCGGTCGGGGCCCTCGCTCCCAAGCTCCTCAACTTCGGTTCCTACCAGGACTATGGTCAATGTGGGTCGCTCGTGGCACCATTTCAGCCGAGAACATGGAAATGTTTCTACCGGGTCCTCCGTACTCCGTAAGCCGAGTGCGCACGGAATACGGGGTAGCATTTGCTAGATTTGGGCGCTCCAGAATGGAGTGAGAAGGGAAAGAGTTCGGAAGTTTAGTAGAGTCACATTCGGGAATCATCGAATAACAGGCCACGCTCAAGCGCGCCATGGAGATAGTATTAAGGTAGCCAAGAAAAAAGGCACAAAATCCTGCCGACAATATCCCGTCATTCATCTCGTAGCGATTATTTGGCACGGGATAGACAAGAAAAACTTGTCTGCACGTGATTGCCAAGACGAAATGCGGAGATGAAAAGCTAAGACAGGTATGGGTTTGTTATATGTAACTGGTTGATTTCCCCGTGGGAAAAAGCCTCCAAAGCCCATCTCTTGCCATGGAAAATCTTGTGTTCTGATAGACCCACTGAGTGGCTCGGCTATGCCCGAGCTGTGAGCCACTTTGACAATGTTGATCATGTTTTTGTTTTTCCTTTTTGTTTCTAAGATTGTTTTTTAGACTAACGCACGGCTAGGAACATATGCACTTTTGAATAGTAAATAAACGGCATAAAACCATTATTCTTACGGTTTACTCTATCCATACTAGTAGTGCGTTATAGTCAGCTTGTCTTCCGCCAAGACTGTCTTTTCCCTTAAAGTAAAGGAGAGAGTAGGATTTTGTGGCGTCCCTAAGGTCTGTGCTTTGGACGGCTTGCCTTCAATGTGACATTGTGAATATATTAAGTTTTCATTTTAAAAGTGTTTTAAAAGTCAGTCTCTTTTCGATCAACTGACTCATAAGCCACTTTTTTCTTATTTGTGGTATAAGCGAGAAGCTCAAAATATAACCTGGGGAAGATATAGGAGTCACACGTAAAAGGAAAAAAGTTAAAAAAAAAGAAAGTTAAAAAAAGAAAAAAAAAAAAAAAAAAAAGAATATTTACGGGGCACGTGGCGCACAGTCCCATGGTAACCAACCAATTAGATTTGATTTCCCCGCGGACCGTCTATCCCAAAGTGGATATCTCCGTTTTTTTTTAACCCGAGGCTCTGTTGATAATTCTAGACGTCCAAATATGTGATAGTTGGGAGGTTTTTGTAGGTTTTTGTTTCACTTTGGGCCTTCTAAGAGCCGATGAGACAGGGATCGACGGATAAATTCTGGGGATTCTAACCAATCAGGTCTTCAAGCTTACAGTTTACGGCTTGGGCCGTGCAGCACTTCCCCGGTTTCCTATACTTGCCGTTTCTACGGAGTATCGTGTGGTCAAATTTGTAGAGCCGACTTGGCTACACAAGTGATTCCAGCCGATTTCTAGATTTATTGTTGTGGCCGATAGTAACCAAACCGAATATGGATTAAAATAATTATTTTTCCCTGTAATTTTTTGCTTTTTTTTTTCCTGACATGGGGGGGAAGGTATGGGGATGAAGCTCAAATGGCAGTCACCCCCCAAAGAATATAAATCTTCTTCCCCTCCCCAATCCCTTCTTCTCTTCCTTCATCCCCATCTCTCGTCTTACATTATTTTTTTTAAGACATCTCATTCCAACTCTTTCTAGAGTTATCAACCATATCTATCCTCATCGACTCGCTACCATGCCTGGTGGAGCAGTCATCTCTGGGCCTGTCGACGCCTCGCGCGTTGAGGCCCCAGTCACATTCAAGGCCTACTTGATGTGTGCCTTTGCTGCCTTTGGTGGTATCTTCTTTGGTTATGACTCTGGTTACATCAATGGTGTTCTCGGCATGGAGTACTTCATCCATGAGTTCTTTGGTGATGTGGGTTTCAACGTCCCTGCCCAGTTTCCAGAATATCATTAACGACACACTTAGGATGCTACCACTATCCCTGCCTCTCGAAAGTCGCTCATCGTTTCCATTCTCTCCGCTGGAACCTTCTTTGGTGCCCTCATCGCCGGTGATCTGGCTGATTGGTTCGGTCGTCGCATTACTATCATCTCTGGCTGCGCTATCTTTATCGTCGGTGTGGTTTTGCAGACAGCTTCTGCCAGCTTGGGGCTCCTCGTCGCCGGTCGTTTGATTGCCGGTTTCGGTATTGGATTCGTCTCTGCTATCATCATTCTCTACATGTCTGAAATTGCACCCCGCAAGGTCCGTGGTGCAATCGTCTCCGGTTACCAATTCTGCATCACCATTGGTTTGATGTTGGCCTCGTGTGTCAACTATGGCACTCAGAATTACACCACCAGTGCATCGTACAGAATCCCCATTGCTCTCCAGATGCTCTGGGCTCTTATTTTGGGCCTTGGATTGTTTCTGCTACCCGAGTCTCCTCGATTCTTCATTCGCAAGGGTCAGAAGGATAAGGCCCGCACTGTCTTGGCCCGTATCCGTGGCCAGCCCGAGGATTCAGAGTTGGTCGAGAGCGAACTGAATGAGATCGATGCCAACAACCAGTACGAAATGATGTCAATCCCGCAGGGTGGATACTGGACCACCTGGTTCAGCTGCTTCACCGGAAGCCTCTGGCACCCTAACAGCAACCTTCGTCGGACTATTCTTGGCACGTCGTTGCAGATGATGCAACAGTATGCCTTTCTCTCCTCCTGCTATTGAAGAGAAAACTAACAAACTATAGATGGACCGGTGTCAACTTCATTTTCTACTACGGAACCACCTTCTTCCAGGATCTCAAGACAATTGATGATCCTTTCCTGATCAGTATGATCACCACGATTGTAAATGTCTTCTCTACCCCCATCTCCTTCTACACCATCGAGAAATTCGGACGTCGTCCTTTACTCCTTTGGGGTGCCCTGGGTATGGTTGTGTGCCAGTTCATTGTCGCAATTGTTGGTGTCACCACCGAAACGCAGAACAAGAGTGCTGTCAGTTCCATGATCGCATTCATCTGCATCTACATCTTTTTCTTTGCTAGCACCTGGGGCCCCGGTGCTTGGGTCGTTATCGGTGAAATCTACCCTCTCCCCATTCGGTCCCGCGGTGTTGCCCTCTCCACCGCGTCCAACTGGCTCTGGAACTGCATCATCGCAGTCATCACCCCTTACATGACTGAGGCCGATAAAGGTAACCTTGGTCCTAAGGTGTTCTTTATCTGGGGTTCTCTCTGTGCCTGTGCCTTGGTCTACACCTACTTCCTCATTCCCGAAACCAAGGGCTTGACGCTGGAGCAGGTTGACAAGATGATGGAAGAGACCACTCCCCGCACTTCCGCCAAGTGGAAGCCCTCGACCACCTTTGCTGCCGAGATTGGACTGGAGGAGAAGACTGCTCAGGCACCCAGCGTGACCCAGCAGGAAGTTTAGTCCATGGGCCTAGTCCTTGGCACGGCGGTTCCCTTGTTCTTCTGTGCTTTTTACATAGTTCCAGCCCCCTCTCAGAGGTCGCGCTCGGATCTATTTTTTTTTTTTTATCATGCGTTGACGGTTTCATGCGCCATTGCCCCCGATATCCACGAATGCATGTAACATAATCAATTTAATTCTTATTGCTTTTGATCCTTTCTTTCGCTTGGTTATTAGGAAATGTAGGGAATCATTTCAACTCCGTAGATAATTAAATATAGATGAAGTCGTCAGACCGCGTGCCTGCCAAGGAAAAACAGCCACGCTGTGTGTAACTGATGGGTACATTCTCTATCACTTTAAGGTTGAAACCCACATTCACATCCACACCAACCACATCCACAACATTCGTCAACTTCTCGGACATCAGAAGATCTTCAAATAGCAAGCAATTGCCAAGCCCTTTCCTGGGGTTATATCAGCGTCTTGGCAAATCTTAGAAATCCAACAGAAGTGCTGAAGGATACAGATTGAATGGGAGATTCGCTCTTAATAAAGCCAAGTATTTCGCACGTGTCTTTTCATTAATTGGAATCCAGATTTCCTGACAATATTAATCAGAGTGCGACATTTTTATTGTTGATTGTTGACACAAATACTCCGTACGCAGGCAAAGCCCTCGGAGCTCCATTCTCCGCTGACTGTTGTCAGGGGACCCGACCGCCAAGACCGAATACGTATACTACCTACGCACGTTAGGAAGGGCCTGGCCGTTACATCGAAGATTCCATGGAGGCTTTGCTCTCAAATTGATTGGAATTGATTGGCGGGGGTATACTGGGAGCATATCTGTCACTTGACATTGAACTTATCCGTGACGAGTCTGGGACCAATATGCTACGCTACCACGGCCTTGCGCGGGCACCGACGGAGATGACTACTCGCTAGTTATCCGGTCGCTATGTCTCTTCATACAGACAGTCTTTTCACAACTACAAATCCCGGGTGCACCAGCTAAAAAGTGGATGAAAGGAGCCTCGTCATCGTGGTCGATCAGTTGGTCCAGTCCCACACAGACTAAGACCTGTTCTATGAATATCTTACTTTTGGCCTCGTCCTTAATTCCCCGCATAGAGAATTGCGACAACGCCAGTGGCTCATCTTTCCTTCCTTGGCAGGGCCCTAGTGCCAGCATGATCGACAGTGATTTCATCAAGGTTGGTTAGGGTTGCTGCAGAATCAAATACGTGCCTATTTTGACACTCTACCGAACTTTCCCGGAACTGGTGTCCTATCCCCTTCGCCCTACGATTCGCGATTTCATTGATGGATGGTTGGATCTCCGCTGCGGGGGCTTGCAGCTAACAGGAAGCCTTACTCGCTGAGAAATGTTACGCGTTTCATTTGCCAATTCAACTCCCTATTCTTCGTCAGCTGCATAACAATGTCTTTTATCTCAATCAGAACTATGCCGAATCGAGCCGTGGTCCGGCGGGGGTGTTATACCGTGAGGCAAAAGGAGGGTATAAAACACCACAAGAAACCCAGCTGTTGTATCCTCAACTTTCTCATTCACATTCAGTCAACTCTAACAGCCTTGGTCTGAATTCCTTACTTTGAATTTTTCACCTTTCGGTCCTTTGAAGGCGTGTTATCAAATCGATACCTCGACCATGGTTCATCTTGCATCTGTTGCTGCCATCGGCCTGGCTACTCTGGCTAGCATTGTGTCTGCTCACCCAGGACATGATGTCCGAGCTGAAGCTGCTGAGCGAGCTGCATTCTTGAAACATGCCCCTGTTCACTCTCGCAGCCTTGCGCAGTGTGCCTCTCGCCTTCAGCGTCGAGGCCACCAAAGCCGAAACGTTGCTCGTCGCGACATGGCCGTGAAGAACATACGTCGCCGCCTTGGTCTTCATCCTAGTATGTTTTGAAGTCAATTGCAAATACTACACTCTAACAAGCTGGTAGCCAACCACCATCTCAAGGCACGTAGCACTGGGAGCCCCCTGGATACTTCTCATCACTCCAACCTCACTGGAGTGGATTTCACTACCGACCCCGAGGTGTTGTTTGGCGCTGAGGCCACCTGCATCCTCGGACCTGAGGTCACTCAGGGGCCTTACTGTTAGCCTCCCGTCTCTACTTTATGATTGAATTTTGCTGATGCAGCTTAGATGTCACGGGTGAACTAGTTCGTCAAAACATCGCTGAGTCCCAGGCTGGTGTTCCTCTCTACATGGACATCCAATTGGTGGACACCAACACCTGCGAGCCTATTCCGGAGATCTACTTGGACATGTGGCACTGCAATTCGACCGTAAGTAGATTCTCCAGTCCGAATCTCACTATATTACAATGTGAACCGTCCCACTAATGTCGATCATTATAGGGTGTCTACTCTGGAGTTGTCGCCAATGGAAACGGCAACTCTGGCGATGACGCTAACCTCGACGCGACCTTCAACCGAGGTGTCCAAAAGAGTAACAAGGATGGTGTCGTCCAATTCCTTTCGACCTTCCCAGGCCATTACACTGGCCGTACAACTCACATTCATGGTAAGATTCCCAGCTACGAGAATCTCCGTTCATGTCTTCTTTTCTCTGCAGTTTCATTGCTTATACAACTTACCTTTCACATGCTGCGAGTTGAAATTTATTGCAATATTCACTAACTCCATCAATAGTCCTCACTCACCCAGCCAACGAGACCAAGCTTCTCCCGAACGGAACCATCTCCGGTCTGTATACCACGCACTCGTCGCACGTCGGACAGATTTTCTTCGACCAGGATCTTATCACCGCCGTTGAGGAAGTCGCCCCGTACTCAAGCAACACGCAGGAATTGACCACCAATGTCGAAGACTCAATTCTTGGCGAAGAACTCGACACCATTGACCCACTCATGCAATACGTCTATCTGGGCGACGATGTCTCCGATGGAATCTTCGCTTGGATCACGGTTGGTATCGACTCTACCCAGGACTCAACCGTTACCCCTGCGGCCTATTACACCGAGGATGGCGGTGTTGAGAATGAGAACGGTGGTGGTCCCGGCGGCCCCGGTGGCCCCGGTGGCCCCCCTTAAAGCGGCGGCTTCCCAACTGCTCGGTCACGTCTCGGTATCTCCAAATGAGGCGGTGCATGCTTGTCTCTCAACTGCAGTGACTGGGTAGCTCGCATGGATGCTTAATGCCTTGTCTCCCGTTGGCTGTTTTATCGTCAATGTTCCAATGGTTGAAAGTGTTTTCGATGGGTTTGGTTTCGCTCTTTGTGCCAAGCTTGCAAGTATAGTTTTATGGATGTTTTGGAAATACATTACTCGGATTTCAATCCAATCAGCCATAAAGAGAAAATCTCGCTCTTAACAGCAGGTATTTGCTTCTTGATTGTGTAGACTCTTCTATGTATATGTGCCATACCTCAGGCCCTGTCAACTCTGCAGCTTCATCCACCCCAACTACAGCTGGCTAAACTGTACTCACTATTGTGGGATGACCAGCTGTGAAGGGTGTGTAAACAATTATATATACCGTTTGCAGTACTTCACAAATAAGTATGTTGGCATCTTTATATAATTCTATATCGCAAAGCCTCTAGACTGTTGAACTTTGAAAATCGTAGAAGCCGCTCTTGGAAGTCTTCGAGCACTCCCGGTCGTAAGTCTATAGATATATATATATAAGTGGAATCGAAGTGTTCAAAGCTGCCAGATAGCAGCATTTCCCACAAATCTTGCAATGGCTCACGGTGCGTGTAGAGTCCAAAAATCGCGTTAGCCTGTTGTTCAAATGCCCTTACAAAAAGACTGCACAAGGGAAGCGGGATGATGATTATGATCTGATTATCCCGATGTAGCTCGCTATTTATTAGATACATGCTGGACTGCGCAAGAGACCGTAGTAATGAGAAGACTACTAAAGATACTGCTGAAAAGATTACTGGAAAGACGTCACAAAGCCGCTAATGCGGCCGAATATTTTTGTAAATAGTACATACATTCATTCCATTAAGGACCTCGCGTTCGACGTGTCCTGCGCGGTACATATTCAGGTTCGGAGTCTTCACCCTTGCCATTATCCACCTCATTACCTGAACCCGAGGATATAGACACATGTGAGTCTGCAGTAGGACATCCAGATTCGAATGGCTCGTTATCATCAGTGCCATCGGCATGATCGGCATGATCGGCATCTTTGTGAGATGGACCTGCATAACCCTGCTGCTGATCATGATGATCAACAATCAGGCCATCGTCGTCATCTTCGTGACCAGGAAGAAGAAATCCACCGCCATGATCAATTGCGTTATATGACTCTCGATCAGGCATTTCCTCATCACCGTCATCAGGTTCCTCCTTCCGCTTCTTCTGTACAGCGAAAGGATTATGCGAATCCCGCTCCCGATCAGCATCAGGATCACCCCCATACTCATCCCTCACCCGCTCCATAATCCGTAACCCGAATAAAAACTTCCTCCACGTCTGCAGAATTTTCTTCTCGGCCTTAAGCTCCTCCCTCTTCCTCTTCTCCGCAGCCTCAGCCTTCCAAGCATCCCTAAGTAGCCCCTCATTCTCAGCCGCAACAACAACACCTTGAATAACCGGCACTGCCATCTTCGACCCAAACTCAAACCCCGTCACTGCCTCCGCATAGTCGATTCCAAGCTTCTTACACACTCGCACAGTACCAGGTAATGGGACATGCGCTGCACCCGCAGGGACCATACTCGGCACGAAACAATCGATATTACCATATTCATTCTTGGGGATTCGGCCGTCCTGGATAGGCGGCGGGACGATATACTCTGTCTGATCGCGCGAGTATAGACCCTGCAGGGGTTTCTCGCCGGTCTGACGGTGCATTTCGTCGACTTCGCGTTTACGGATGAGAGTTACTGCACGGATGGGCACGCGTTTAAGGGCCACCGCGCCTGGTTTCGTCTGGCGACCTTCTTTGTGCCAACTTTCGGCAGAGAGGCATTTTAGCACGTCTGCTCGTCGGAAGACAGGTTCTTCTTTGGCGCGGGCGCCTTTTCCGGCGATGAAGGTTCGGACGGGTTCTGCGCCGGGACGGAGGGCTTCTTCGCGGCGGAGGAAACGCTCTAGGACGAACTCGGTGGAGGTTCGGAGACTTTGAAGGGTGTCGGCAGTTTGGGTTGTTCTCTTCTTCTCAGGTTGGTTTGGCTGTAAATCTCGGCTTTCTTCGAGTTTGTCGACTGCTGTTTTGCTCTTGCGGGCTCGCTGGTATCCGCGCATTACCATCCCGAACCAGTCGAAGGCGATGTAGTTCCCCCGTGGACCTACGGGTACTTTTTCTAAGGGCATTCGGAAGCCCTTGGTTTTGCCGGGCCAGGTCCGCCGTCGAAGATACCTTGTCGTGACCTCTTTGGCAGTACCATCTGACGAGTGGGCGACAACGTAGCATATAACTTGTTTGGCTCGCTCTGCTTTTGCACCACGAGGCTCGAAGTTTGCTTGTAAATCTGTATCTCCAAATGGTGCCACGGGGTTGGAAAGTATTAGCGGGTCCACAGATATGATCTCATTCGTGACAGGTGAGGCAACTTCGGTCCAGTAGATAGGAAATGGTAGATCGCTGTCAAACTGTTTGCGCTTGTTCTTCGCCGGTCGCTTATTTTCAGCTACGTCAGTCTCAGGCTCGGATCCTTCCGACTCCTCTTCATTTTCAGTGTCCTTGGAGGGTGCAGGTGTGTAAGTCTCTCCTTTAGTCCAACCAAAGCCCAGCGGCTGTAGACTGGCCACAAGTCTTGCCTCGATGCCCAAAGCGCGGACGAGAGCTGTGAAGAGCTGTGCGCCCACATCCCGCGAGCCCTGCATACGCTCGGCGGTCGCGCGGAACTCATCAAGACTGGCGATACGCTCACCGTGGCGCTCCGGGTCATGTTCTTCCTCACGAAAGTCGGTTATTGCAGATTCAAGAGCAGAAACTGGCCGGTATCCATACTTTCGCAGTCCAGGTGCTGTAATGCGAAATTGCTTCCTCCAGTATGCGACCAGCACCTTTATCAATGTAATTATCGGATCACCACGGCTCATGTCTGGTTGGCCTGGTTCCAGTCGCTCCGACTCATCACTCCAGTCTTTATTTTTCTGGGCCTTTTTGCCCTTCTTCTTACTTTTGGGCGGTTCAGGCTTTGGCTCCGGGAGTTCTAGACCCGAAGCTATGCGCCATTTTTTGACTTCCTTGCGAATTCCTTCCGGTAGCTTTTTTCGCAAGATCTCATGGACTTTGGAATCGTTGCTCCAGGCGTTGCGAATGGCGTTGTGGAAAAGCAAGCACTGGACATGCATACAGTGTGTCTGAATCCTGATTTGGCGCTCGATTTTACTAGGCCCCTTCTTACCATCCAGAAGATCAGATACGTGTGTCTCATTTTGATCTAGGGTCAATTCTAGGTCTTGTAGCTCCGGAGCTGCGACGGTAGGTGTAGTAGCGGTGGTTTTTGTGTCTATCGCATCCTCCCAGTCGATATCCTCTTCTTCATCTTCGGATTCGGATGCCTGCGTGGCATTGCCCTTGTTGAGATCTTCGGGTGCATCGCTCAAAGAGGAATCGGAGTCGGAGTCGGAGAGGTGGAATGGAGCTTGAAAATTATCGGGCCGGGCCTGGCGCTTGGCCGGGGGCGGGTCCTCGGAGGATACGCGCTTGCGGGGGACGAAGGGTGGCATGCGAATGTGATGTGAAAGTAATGAAGTTGGATAGCCGAATGTCGGAGAAGGGAGAGAGTCATAGGCCGAGGTTGCGTTGGATTTGATTTTCTTTGCGACTTAGGAACTTGCAACTTTGCACCTTCACAACTATTTTGCTATTATCAACACTAACAAATCTATTTTAACTCTTTGAAAACATAAATTCCATTCAAATCATGTCAGTCAAGCGATTCTTCTCTTCCCCCCGCTTTGCGGTGGCGGGGGCCAGCAATGACGCTCATAAGTTCGGATACAAGAGTAAGGAAACACACTCTCTGGCATTTCGTATAGAGAACTAAATCATTAGTCCTCGCCTGGTATCATCAACACTCCCTACCGGTCACACCACTCAATCCTCGAGCAGCGCAGATCACCCTCCCTTCGCGTGCTTACGATACCGTCCCCTCACCGGCCAGTTTGCCATCGCCGACACAGACTTCCCTGTCAGTGGTGACTCCTCCGGCTGTGACTCTCAAGGTACTGCAGGAAGCTCATTCTGTGGGGATCCCTGCAGTCTGGTTACAACCTGGCACCTTTGACAATCAAGTGTTGGAATACGCTAAGGGTCACTTTGAGGCGGTGATCGCGGGAGATGGAGGACAAGGTAGCGAGGGATGGTGTGTATTAGTTGATGGTGATCAAGGATTGGAGGAAGCTGGAGTACAATGGACCAGCCAAAGATTGTAATTTCAATCCAAAGACATTTTAGAGATGGACATGTAGGGGGTTTTAAAGGTGTGAGACAAAGAAACGGAGTAATCCCGCATATCCAACCTCCTCTTTTTTTCTTTTCCTCTTCTTCACTTTTTTTTTTCTCTGATTATGATCTTTTGATCTTTTAGTTGATCTTTGATCTTCTTTATCTCTCTTTCTTCTAAAATGTCCAATATGCATATCTTCAACTCTGCTTCACCTAAACTCGACCTCTCAAATGCGCCTTCTCAGCTATTCCAAGTACCGGCCTCCACAGCTTCCACATCACTCTATTCTCTTTCAGTTAGTCGCAAGCGAACACGTAATACAGAGAAACTTTCACCTTTTGAGTCCAGTTTCACTGGGTCTCCGATGATCCACTCCAACTACCGCTCAGTAAGCGGAGGAAACGATTTCCACGCTTCTGCCGAGCTAGACTACCGTCCGAACCGATACCGCGACTCCTTCCTTCCACCCTCCTTCGATTCCAGCGACGAGTCAACAAACCTAGCAGACTACAACGGCAGTCGCAAGCGAAGCCGCCTCGACTCTTGCATCGTATCCGCAAACCCCGATGGCCCCAGTACCACGACTTCCACAGGCTGGGGCCAGACCGTGATCAAAGCCGTTAGCAAAGTCCTCGATTTATGCTGGGCTGGCGCCTTCCGAGGATTCTACGCAGGCGGAGGACAGGGCTATGACATGTCATCTGGACCAGCAACAACTCTCGAATCTAGCTGGCAGCCCTCAACCAGCCCATCCGCCGAGAAAGACATCTACACCCCGAACACATTCTGCTCGACACCCGTACCCGGTCAATATCCAGACGATGAGGTCGACCGAAGCTGGGTCGTGGTACCCGAAAGCTCGGATCCATCCATGGGTAGCAGCGAGCTAGCTAGCCCGTCACTCCGTGCACGACGCATTTTCCAAGCATCGAGTCCTCGTCGCAAATCTACCGTTATGCCCCGGCTCGCTAAACGAGCCGCTTATTCTTCTACCGGACCCCACTCGCCAACTAAAGGACAGGGCCTTCCATCCCCTCGATCGAGGGATGCTCCTGCGTCTGATATACAACGACAGGCTGCTAAGATGCGCCGAAAGGAACGAGAAGAAGATGCCAGTATCCAGCGATTGAATAAGCAGTTACAGGCGATGATTCGGGAAGGTAAGGAGGCGTTGGGGACGACGGTGGTAGTGGACGATGTGGACATGTATGACTCTGATTAGGCTGTTCTTTGCCTTTCAGATCTTCCATCTCGAGTGTGGCTGTATTTGTTTTCATCGCGTGTAACGACCTGATACCCCCCTCAAGGGCGCTCTTTAACTGGGTGCTCCGAACCGGAAATGCCGGTTTTGATTTGACTACGATTTACGATTTCTATGTTTTGGTTCTTTGCGCTCCTTGCAGCTTCGTCTGCCTGTCTCACTACATAGCAGGGTTTTCCTGCGGGTTTCTTTTTGTATCCAGAATTCAAAATTGCCTGTGATTTATTCACTCAAGCTTCGGTTTATCATTGAATCAAGTAACGCATTTGATCTTGTTTGAAAGAATAAATAAGAACTCAACAGTTGAACAGCATAGCCGATTATTGCCCATCCCCAATCTCAGTCGGCTAATCTGACTAATTTCATAAAATCCTCAGTTTTTCGACTGATAGAACCTTGAAAATCAAACATAACGTAATCGTGCCGTGTCTAGGTTACTGAAAAGCAGCCTTGGGTCCCTGCTTCTGAGCAGCAAGGCCAGGGCCAGAGTGCGGGCCAGCACCAGAGGCAGGGTTGGGAGGACCCGCAGTGGACATGTCGCCGACCTTAGAAGGGGAGTTGGTATCGTGCTTAGTCTCAGCACCTCCAGAAAGAAGTTTGGTGACCTTTCCCAAAGCACCGCCCTCAAGGAGGACACTGGTCAGTGAGGCGCCCTGGATGGGGGGCGCTTGCCGGGCCTCAAGTTCGTTGGTGTCACGGCGCATCTGGACGAATGTTAGCTTCACGGTTTGCTTATATGCGTTGAGCGACACGTACTGGGAAAAGGCCAACGCCGTGCTCGGCGTTGCCCATAATAGCACCAAGAGGGCCGTCCTTGCTCATTAATGTACCGAGGAGGCCGCTGGAGGCCTTGCTCTCCTTGGCTCCCTGGGATCCCTTCTGGTTACCCTGCGGGGCCTGGTTTGCCTTGGGGGCGGCAGACTCATCACGGCGCATCTGTCCAGGTGTCAGTACAATCGCTTGACTCGGATTCTCTCCAGACTTCCTCGAGACTGGTAGAATGACATACCATAAAAGGGTTAGCAGAAGACGCAGCATCCAGACCAGTCGCGACGGCTCCTTCAAGGAGGTCGTCCATTGGTTCCAGTTGATCGAATTCAGCGGCGCGTTTGTGGCTCTTGCTGACGGGCTATTTGGATTATTAGCACTTGTATACATACAAGTGTCGCCGAAGGTTAGAACTTACATCGCCGCTAGTCAGAGACTGCAGGAGACCGAAGATACCCTTGGGACGGCCAGCCTCGCGGGTATTGAGTTGCTTAGGCGGAGTTTCGGTGTGCTTGTGAGAGGGTTTATTCTGGCCCGTGTCATGTCATGTCAGATTTCTTGTTCTGGTTCTAGCTTTTTCAAATGGTTAGAAGATGTGTCGTACCTTGAGAAGCTCTCCGACGATGGGGAGGCTGCTGAGGCTGCTTTCCAGGCTGCGCTTCCAGCCGTTTCCTCCGTTTTGGCCTACATTCTGGCCGGAATTCTGACCTTCGTTCTGACCTTCGTTCTGGCCGGCATTTTGGCCAGCATTCTGACCCCCATTTTGGCCATAGTTCTGACCGTCGTTCTGGCCATAGTTCTGGCCGCCGTTTCCACGCTTGGTAATGCCATTCGCGCCACCAGTGTGTTGGTGCTAGGGTTCCGTTAATACCAAGCCCTTCAAGTCAATGCAGGCTAGAAACACTTACCGATCCGAACAGCCCTCCGAGTAAGGGCAAGCCACTAATACCGTCTTGTCCAATATCTCCGCGCTTGTTCTGCTTGGCCTGTTTGGGACTACCTTTAGTACTCTTCTAGTTTTACCACAAAACCAAAACGGCAATCTTACGTTGCCAAGAAGACCTCCAATGATCGGAAGATCGTCGATGAGATTGCTGTGTTGAGGCTTAGCATCATCGCGCTTGACACCTTGCTTCTGTTTGTTGGTCGATTGTTATTAGTCCCGTCTCTTTCTAGCAACCCACTCCCTATAAGAGTTGAATGGCACTTACCCCTCCAAGAAGAGGTCCAAGGATAGGAATATCCTCAATGAGGTTCTTGTGCTCGACTGAAGCCTGCTTCTCGGCACGGCCATTGAGCTGCGGAACTGGAGCCGCCAAGCTGGCAGCTGCAAAAAGCGTAAGGGCATACGTAGTTTTAACCATTGTGTCGGCTGTATAGGCCCTGTAAGTATCGAGCTGAAAGAAAGGAAGTGCCGACGAGCGACAAAAAAAAAGAAGCGATTTTAATGAAAGTCTGCAGGAATGCGAGCCACCTCGAGGGATTCCAGACTTTCTTTAATCTTTTCAGAACGGATCGTCTTGCTGACATTCTGTCATCGCTCCGATATGAAGGGGCGTCATTTCGTCCCTCAACTGCCCGTGCGGCGATATCAACATCCCTCGCGGCAAATACTAGTGGCTTCTTTCGCTGCTTCTAACAGGGTGGCTGAATTCTTTTCTCCTCCGAGAGGAATGTGCTAATGCTTAATCTCGACAAATTTCCCCGTCGATCATGGTTTCACCTCCCTTCTATGCAAGGGATGATCCTGGCTGATCGTGGGAGACGATGCAGGGCCCGGGACCTACACTGGTGGTACCTGCGCCCTCGTTATTTAATTCTGCGAGTTCCTTTTTGGGAAATTGATTGGTGGTAGGCATTACGCCCTCGTTAAGGGGTGGCTTGTTTTGTTCCTGATCCTCCAACTTAGGGTTTCCTGTCACCCGCTGGGATCTCATCGATATGTTTACTGCGACTCGTGGTTGTCACTCGGAATGCTCATATGGAAGACAGCTATCAGCTTAAGCCTCGATTAGTATCTGCCAGCAGGAATATATATGCAGACCTACTGGATGTTCACAGGTAGTCAGCTCCAACAAAGAGCCAGCGGTTAGTTGTCCTCATGACGGCCTTCTCTGAGCAGATGATACACAAGGCGGCCAATTGGCCTAGTGGTAAGGCATCCGTTTCCGGTGCGGGAGATCGTAGGTTCGAATCCTGCATTGGTCGTTATCTTTTTGTTTTTTGGCCTCTATTTTATGTGATCTATCTAAATATCCATCTAGTTTGTGGTTTTTCCTTTTGACCTTTGTTGGATTGGAACGGCGGGTGCTGTCTGTTTTTATACTCCCTCATTTGGCAGGGATGGGCGGGTGGTTGGGTGCATGGATGTTTTGTATGTTGTACCTTTGAGGCAATCAATCTAAGGCAGGAAGGAGGCTATTTGTTTAGTTGCATACATATATCGAGTAGGCTCTTACTTGATCTTAATTAAGCATTCTCTCATATTATCTAGGTGGGCATTGATTGATTTGATTATTTATTTGGTTTTTTTACATTTGCTCGGATGAGATGATATATATATTTGTTGTACATACATACTCCCTCCCTCCGTACTCCGCACAAAAGGGCCTATACTAACTAACTAACAAAGAGAGATTCACATGTTCATTATAACTGTATGCAAGTCTCATCAAACATCAATCATATCACGCAGACAGTCAAAAAACAGTCAACTCAGTCAGTCTTTTCATATAAACTGTCTCTTGGCTCGCACGTGATTTGCTTCCTACCTCAGTCCATAACCAGACAACAGGTTATCTATCCCCCAAACAATCAATAAATTCAGCATGCAAAAAATCATGCATTCCCCTCCCTGTATCTATAGGGGAGAAAAGCAAAAAGTTGACGACCAATGCAGGATTCGAACCTACGATCTCCCGCACCGGAAACGGATGCCTTACCACTAGGCCAATTGGCCAACCACAATGAGTTGGGATGAAAGATGTCAGCGGACGACGATATATAAAGCATATGCACACTTTCCAGATTAAGAGTATAGACCGGGATTAGGTCCGCAGTGGCTTTGCTCTGTTTACACCTTTCTAGGGCTACTGAATAAACTGTAAAGAGAAAGACAGCATTATGGGCTCGGTATATATTGTTGTTATAGTGGATTCAAGGTAAGGTAGGAAGCTAGGGAATCTGTTCATATGTATCAAAATGTCCTCGTGCTTGGGATATATACATATCCTGGAATCTGATTTAGGCTCTAGATTTCTGTATAGATTTTTTTTTTGTATTCAATACACTATATATCCCAGTCCTCTTATATAAGAGCAATAAAAGTAGCAAATAGATACACCGGAAGAGTTGGAAGAGGAAGATATGCACATGACGTGGGTGGCCGATACAGAGCGCATTTATTGCCGTACTTCGGAGTGGATAACAAAATGAACTTAATCTATTCCGAATACCAGACCCGATGTCTATAATTGAATCTATATAAACCACGAAATTCTCGATATAAAACCCCCTAGGCCTGCCGCACGGGTGATCTATCAAGTCTCGCCGAACCCCGCGACGAATGAATTTCCCAATGTGAAGTAACCTGAATATGTCCAGGAGCAAGATGGCTCATCTTTGCCTTGAAAGGTTGGGTAATAGTGACCAGAGGCATCTCTGGTTCCTCCAACCGCCTACCCGAAAGAACTGTCGTCCTCCAGTACCTCGCAAAGGTGGGATCATGCATCGAGGTTTGGACAGGGGATGGAAACACGGGTATTCTGAACATCCGTTGAATGGCTGGCTCCACGGCTGGGAGACAGGCAACTATTATCCCCAGAAGAGGCACGATGCATGAAAGGATTGACTTCCTGGCGGAACCTTGGGTTAGGGTTCCTGGGTCGAGCTCGAGCTCGAGTTTTGCGAGGACAGTAATAATGGAAATGATGCTGGAACATTGGTTAGTTAACATTCTGTACTGTATATTTATATGCCCATAATCAGGTGTTGGTTACTCACCCTAGCCCTAGAGCCTGGATACAAACCAGTGCAGTTTGCCTAGTCTTCGACAAGGGGGTGCCCCATATCGAAGGAGTAGAAAGAATAACAATAAAGAAGCCCAGAATTGCTTCACTTGCATGGACACTGATATGCAACATTCTGCGATTACTGCAATGACCCGGAGTGTCGACATGCCATATTCTCTTTGGCGGATTACAGGAAAACGCAGTTGCAAAGAAGGCTGCAACCCAGAGAGCCGAGGATAGACCCATGATAACATATGCTAGCAAAGTAATAGTACGATGACCGAATCTGTGCACACAATAGTCGAGAATCGACAATTGGATCAAAGCAAGCACAGTGACCCAGAGAAGATCACTCGCATATGTAAGCTGATAGTAGGGTCAGCTAAAGAAACAAACATAGATCGGTATAAATCAATGGATGCCACTCAATGTGACTTACCTCCTTGAATAGGACAAGAATCTCGGCCCCTCCCACATGGTCTACTTCGGTGGAATGCAGTCCCATTCCACATAGTAGGACCATGATAATTTCCACCACATAGCGACCGACCATGAAGAACTATAATTTTACAGTCAGCCCTGTCGAGATTTTGCGGGGAACCAACAGCGCCACATATTGAAAAGAAAGCAATGAAATAGATAACCCTACCGTCGCAACTATAATCAACAAGTCATTCAACTCTAACGAAATCCACTGCAATCGTCGTGACCATAGCCGTAGACCAACGGAAATAAAGACAATAGCCAAAAGGACTGACTGCACAGTGATATCTATCTTTCCCAAGGTATTATGACCAAGGGAGTGGATGAATGTGGCTGAAGGCGCCATGAGGGAGAAGTTGACGCCAAAGATCCTTACTGGGAAGAAAGACTCAGTTTTATTTTTAATTTTGTAGGACAGCCACAAAATATGAACAATCAGACATGAAAATATCGGGGCCCAAGCAGCGCACAAGGGCGGGGGCAATTATCCCAAGACCAATGCCCGGGAAGAATTACAACATTTACACACTACAAAGAGTAAGATCGCCAGAGAGCAAGGGCCTCCTGGACTTGCTCCTTGTCATACAAAACGTGGCAAGTTTCTGGGATCTTGGTCTTGGTTATGGCAGACATTCTAGAATTCTCAGATGCGGTAGTATTTAACGTACTTTTTTTAGTTTAAAACTCCCGAGGTCGCTTTACTACATGTGGTAATAGTGCATATAGGAAAGGAGCACTTGCAAGCATTTGACATCGCAGATCTTAAAAACCGAGGTCGCTAATTTATCTCTAACATGTCTGTTTCATCTTCGGAGACTAAAACAGCCATCGCATCATCCTTACTCCCCACTCGATCTTGCACGTGTGGGTCATCATTCACCGTCTATTTGTTTTATGATCTTACATTCAACTTATCCAATAAGAATTTTGATTACTCCAGAGGTTTCTTTACTGCTATAACGGAGACATTCGGCATAGTATTCCTGGCATAGATCGCATCCACCCCGGGATGCTTCTAGAACAATTAGGCTGTTATTCTGCTCTAGAAATGAGCTTAGCCGAGTTCCGCGGCATTCGTATTCTTCAGTTTCAAATGTTGAACTACGCAACTACCTCGAAGCTTATATGTGTATTTTTTTCTGTTCTGCTCAATAGTATTGTTTGAATCTCTATATTAGGATCCGAAATCAACTTCAGGTTAAAACTTATGAATACTTGTAAACCTTAAGACAACAATCACGGGATATACAACTTAGGTATGAGAAGAGGTCATATTTTATGATAGAAACGAGACATGAAACTCCAGAGCTGTCATCCGTTTTGAAATTACCTGCCATGCATCCTTGTTTCATAGTTAAATTTCTGCCTTGATCCTACCCCCAGGGTAAGAACAACCCTGGAAGATACCGTAAACTATATATATAATTAGATATAAGACAGACCAAAGCTATTGGACGTTTGGTAAATAGAGAATTTAGTAATGCCCACATATTTATATGTTATCTGATTTAGATACGAATAGCCTAAGATGGTTCTAACATGAACTTCGGGGCCCCCCAAGCGACCCCCGGGGGAGCCCGCCTCGGGCCCACCCTTATTGTTCTGATACCCGTGGACGTAACTCTAAAGCTTAATAATTTACTGAACTCCCCAGGGCTCCAGGGCTACCCACGTACATATAGTTTCCGGAGTTGATGAAAGAATTTGGCTTAACTTCCGGCACGCAGGCATCTCCTGAAACAAATGTAAGGGCTATATCTACGCGGTCGTCTCACGTCCGTCTGGAACTAGAGCTTTGACAAAGGGGGTTTAGACAGAATGTAGAATTTCGAACTACTCATTGACAATGCTTCACCGAATAGTTGAGATAATTTGACAAACTAGCCCCTCAATCGTGGAGCAGCCAGAGGCGAATCGACACCCCACTCACTACTCTCACTCATATCCCCATCCTCATAATCCAATTCAAAACCCTCCTCCTCAAAAGAGGGACTGACATGCACAGCCGGCGACGAAATAGGACTAAGTGCCACGCGCGGCCGCGACTTAAAGACACTCGCGTACTCAGCATCTTCCTCAAAGAGCTGATCCTGAGGGGTTGAAGCACGTGAGATTTCCCTCGAACAAGCTGATTGTGTAGAAGTCTTCCGCGGAGTCACGAACTGGTTGACCGGGAAAGATGGGCGGGGTCTGCGGCGTGGCCGTGGCGCTTCGTGGGCCACAGGTGGAAGGAGAGACATTGATCTGCGCGTGCGCTCTGCTAAGGTGTGGGTGCGCTTGATGGGTTCCGGGGCTGGTTCTTCATCCGATGAGGGGGGATCTGGGGAGAGCCGGACGATTTGGGGAGAGGATTGAATATGCTCTGATTCTGGAAGTGGCTTGGGCTCGGGCTCGGGCTCGGGGTGGAGCTCTGGAGTTTCTAGGTCTGGTGGAATATCAGGGGTGTGGTCTTCTGCCACCCTTGATGGCGAGCTGACGATCTTCGATGAGCTTCTGAAATGTAGTTTGCTACTCGTTTTCACCTCCGGTGTGAGAACTGCAGGCTTGATGCGGGATTTGCCGTTGATACGGGATAAGGCCTCATTTACAGAGGATAGGAGATATTTCTCTGGCCCTTTCAACGTCCGTCCGCGATCCCCGGGTTGGCGAACAGCTTTAGATATACTAGCAACTGTGAGAGACTGGTGATCCCGGAATAGCACACGTGGCTCTTTAGGCGAGGCTGTGCTAATTTCGTCGGTGTCTCTTTCCTTTGAGATTGACTTTTTGTATTCATGCCACTTGCGCAGTCGACTTCGTTGGAGTACAATACGAGCCTCCAAATCAAGGACAAGGTCCTGCTTCAACCCACTGTTGAAACCGCTGGCATTCGAGTTCGTTGCCCGCATCCATGCCTCCGAGAAAGGGAGTTCCAGAAAAGCGTCCGTGCTGCTTTGTGATCCGCCTTCGAGCAGTGCAGTGGCCCATTCCTCGCTGCCCAGCCAATTTGTCTGTAACTCACGTACCAAGCTCTCGGGATCGCCCTGTATATCATTCACGCCATCAACTGGTTCTTGATTCGCACGTCCAGTAAGTTCGACCTTTTTATCATCTAGTAGCTGTGAGAACCGATGATACGCGTCTCGAACCCGGGCATGGCGTTCTCCTATAGAACCAAGAGATACTTGGTGGGAAAGAATGAGCGGTAGGAGATTCTGATAATCGGTTGGTGTTATGGCAGTGGCAGTCGAAAGTTTTATGACATGATTCTCAAGCGTCTCGTCCACGGAGACCGCCAAAACTTTACGGAGAACGGCGGTGGAGAAGCCAGCGAGTAGCTCCTCGAATTTATCGCCCTTGCAATCATCCAGCATGGTTTTGCGAAGGACAATCTCCCTTCCCAGATCGCCATTCTTCTTTAGTTCACCTAGGCACCGAAACAAGGCTGCGCGGAGGTTGACAGACTGTAGAGGTTCTAACGGGGGGAAGAAGGGTCGGAGTTTCTGTGGGGGATGTCAGCAAAGTCCACAACCTTGGAAGGTAACAATTGAACTGTACATTTTGGGCACCCTCCGGATCCCAAATGGTATAGAGGTGATAAAGGGCCCATTCTATCAGTCGAATTCGTTGTCGTTGGTTCTGTGATGTCGGGGCCAAGGTACGGAGAGATATGCCGGGCCACTCCTCCCGTTGATCTAGATGCAATAGCTTCAAATTGCGAAGAAACACATCCAAATGGGAAGGACCCTGCCAGTCCAGGGGTTTTGGCCGAACAGGCCTTGTCGCAGCCATCCTGTGTCGAAGGGGACTTTAGTAAACAGGCGGCGGAGAGTAAACATAGATAACGAATGTTTGCACTGTTTGCAGTGCCTATCAGAGTCCCGCGTTCGTTGTTTCTCTTTCTTTGTTTTTTCCTCTCCTCGATTCTCCTCTTTGGCCGTGTCTCTTCCTTCCTCCCAGGGTCTCAGTGGTTCTATCTCTCCACTAAAATCAACCATGGCCTCCGACAACTCTGAGTGGACGCCTGAGACTGGTAAGCCCCTAATTCCTCTTCTTAGACCCCGCAAATCTGACATCTGCAGTGCTCTCCACGCTCCCCCACCGACCAGAGGAGAACTCTACGTCACCCGTCCCCTTCTTCCACTTGATCGAGCGCCTTAAGACCACCAAGCGCGAGGGCTGGCGCCGCTTCGGTATCAATGGCGAGTCCATCTCAGACCATATGTATCGCATGTCGATCATGACGATGATGGCCCCGCCGTCCCTGGCAACCAAGATCAACATCCCGCACTGCACAAAGATGGCCTTGATCCACGACATGGCCGAGGCGCTTGTTGGTGATATCACTCCAGTCGACTACCACATCACCAAGGCCGAGAAGGCTCGTCGCGAGGCCTCCGTTATGGACTACATCACCACGACCCTCCTTGGCAAGGTCCCCGGAGGCATTTTGTCGGGCGAGGAAATCAAGAAAGTGTTTGAGGAATACGAGAAGGACGAGACTCTCGAGGCCCACTTCGTGCACGATATCGACAAGATGGAGCTGCTGTTGCAGATGGTTGAGTACGAGCGCTCGAATGAGGTTGATCTCACCGAGTTCACTCACGTCGCCTCGCGCATTCGGCTGCCAGAGATTCAGGCCTGGGCTGCGGAGGTCATTCAGGAGAGATTGAAGAAGGCGTAAAATCTGCATGCGGGGTGCGCGCAGTTGCCATTACAGGGAATAAGTGATAGGGGAGTCTGGCATGCCCTGGGATTATCTTTTTAGAGACCCACTGCATTTTCGGCGTTGGTTGCTTTATTTTCATCTTTGCGTTTCTTTTTTGGGTACTTTAGATACCATAGAGGACGAGTTATGAGAATTACATGATCTTTATGATCTTTATGAAGTAGTAGGTGCAGTATGATGCGAAAAGCTAGGTACTTACGTTGGTATTATAACTTGACTCTGTTTTCGTTGGTTTGCTGGTCCTCGATGATGCGACTATATCGATACTTGCCGACTTCTTTGCCGAGGATTGGAGGAACGACCAACTAGTGTTCAAGGATGATGCCTTTAGAGTCGTGGATGGCATTGGAAGGGTCTTCCTGAATATGCACGACCTTCAAATAGTTACTGTACTATGGGAGAACCCCTCGTTCCTGCCTAAGTGATCTCCCAACACTCTAGTTATCAACAGGTCACCAACGACCTGGGTAGCGGAGCCGTCCAAAATTTGAGCATCTCACTTACTGGTGAACTGTCATACCTGTCTCTATTAGAACCATATGTATACAATTGCCTCGGACCTTCGTATCCAAGAAATGGACCAAATTAATCAAGAGGCTCATTCTCCATCTCCCGCGCCAACATCTCAGCCTCGGCCTTCATATCCTCTTCATCACGAGGCTTGCGCGCATCATTATCCACAGCTGGGAACTTAGACCTCCTCCCTGGATTCGCAGCATTTTTAATCATATCCTCAGTTGACTGACCGCCGCTTTCTGTAGGAAGGGCAGTCTTGAACACTTTCCCCAAATCCCCTTCTTCCCCATCAAGCAAATCGTAAACCGCATCCGTACCACCGGCGTGATCTAGATCTGCCGCCTTGCGGGGGATGATATGCGCATGAACATGTGGTACGCTCTGGCCGGCATGCACGCCGTCCTGAACGGCGATGTTCAAGCTCGTAGCACCGTATACGCGCTCTACCATGCGACCCACTCGCCGCACTGTTAGGAAGAGATCGCTTGTTTCGGCGGGGGTGAGGTCTGTGACGCGGGGGACGATGCGCCGGGGGGAGACTAGGACGTGTCCTGGGAGGATTGGTTTCAGGTTTACCAGGGCGAAGGTTAAGGGAGTTGTGTGGAAGACCTGGGGATTTGTGGGTGAGTTGTTAGTTAGGGTGATGTGTTGGGGAGTTTGTTTATGCTTGTCGTATCTGGCCTAGCTCTGTGCTATAATGTGTTGATTGAGACTGTTGTCTGGGGCAGGGGCAGATTCACCTGTGGTGTGACCACAAATGGGCCGAAGTAGATTGGCGCAGCGCCTTTGAGAGCTGACATTTTGGAGTTGGATATAGGAGGTGGATTTGGGAAGCTTTAAACCTTGTCTCGTTTTCTGGTGATGTCGGCGGGTTGATAAGCGCTTATCAAGATATCAACCCTACCACCTGGGCACGTAGGTACCTGGCATATGAGGCAGGCCAATGTTCCAACCTTGGAAGATCTACGAATTACATTATATACTTGTTTTATCCATGAATGTATCCAGAAAGCAAAGGTAAATGGGTATCATCGACATTGGCCATTGGCCATAAACAACATCCTGAAATATATTACAAAAAGAGTATCAGATAGCTAACCTTGGAAAGAATTGCGACTCATCCAATCGCAAGGGTAAATAAAAGTAGGGAAACTTGAAGAATAAGCATAAAATAGCAATTATCATCAGTGTGGAATTGGCGTAAGATGTTCCAGAAAGAGTTGATATCAAGACTCCTCTTTCTTTGGCTCGTCTTTGGTTTCTGGGGAAACGGAAGGCTCTTGTGCCGCTTCAATCTTAGCTTTAGGCTCTTCAGCTGGAGTTGCCTCTGCGCTGGAAGTTGTCTTTTCTTCCGTAGAATGCTCATCGATGGACGATTCTGTATTTGTAGCTGATTCTTCAGAGACTGGTTGCTTAGTTTGCTCAGTGTGCTCAACTCGCTCGATCTTTTCCTGGTCTTCAGGAGTTTCAGACGGCTGCTCATAGGGTTCTTGCGGTGACTGTTCCTGAGATTCCTCCACTCGCTCTTCAGAGGGTTCCCCAACATCAGTAGGTGTGTCATCTGCGGTAGTAGGTTCCTCTTTGCTCTGTATTTCCAAAACAGAAACAGGTCGCGGCTCGGGCGATTGCTTCAGGGGCCCACGCAGTTGCGAGGGCGGAATTTCCTCCGAATCTTCCGCATCCTCGGCGATACTTGTGACACGCGAACCTGTTGAAGGACTGTGCTTGTGCCGACGGGTGGTCGCGCCGGTGACGAGCGCCGGGTCCTGACTCTCCACAGCAGCACCGAATGGGGGTTCATCCTCCTTGCGCAGAATAGTGCGAGCTTTGCTGTTGATGGCTTTTTCTTCTTTAGGCGGTAGATCGGGTCCTCCGGCCACAGGGGGAATTGTGTACATCTGGTTCTCCTTCAGAAGCTTGTGTGTAACACAAACAGTCTTGAAAAAGACGTACAGACCGTCACGGTCATCCACCTTCTTAAACACGTTACGATGCCTGAACCATGCGTGTGCGAAGATGCGGTAAAGACGACGGAAGATATCTGGCAAGATTTTGGCACTATGAACTTTCAAATCCACTCGACTGAATTGGTCCGATGAGAGGATGTTCATGGCCCAATCTAGAGTATGGCAGCAATAATCAATTGCGCAGCAATATTGTGGTTCACCGTGCGCCGCACAAATATACTGCCACTCGTTGACCTTCATCTCGGGACAAGTTTGCACTGAGCAGGGCGGGCTCTCCTCAAGAAAGCCTGTGATTAGGCGATTAGCTTCTATTGTGAAGAAACGGCACAGTTCGTAGAGCCATATCGATTCATCGACATCCTCATCCGGGGGGCTTGCCAGCTTCTGCGCATCTTCGATTGTGATCGGGACCAGTTTGTCGGATCCTTTGGGGTTCGTAAGCTCATGGAACTTGGCCTTGAGGTGTTCCTGGAACGGGAATGGAGAATCAATCTGTATTGGTCAGTAATATCCTAAAACAGCCAGTGGAGAGCAACCAACCTGCGAAATGGGAATCACCGGCGGGCCAGATGCCATGTCGGCGGACTTGGTCCCTGGCCGGATTCTGCGTGTCGAGGCATCATTTTCTCCCATCGCAACACCAAGCAGGTCTGCATCTCTGCCAAAGGCCTCACCAACGGACGGTGACTGAGGCCCAATCTGAACCTCAGTAAATGGAGGAGGACTGGGAAGCCGCGGGGAGCTTGATGGGGAGACTCCCGCAGCAGTCATGATGGTAGTATAACGAGGGCACTAGATGAAACGAGAGAAAGCAAGATACAAATAAAAGAGTGGATGGCGGCGAGACGCTTCGTTAAAACTGTATCAATGAAGAAAAGGTCGAGTGTTGAGAGCATAGACGCAGGCGCTGAAGGCCAGCCATCAACATAACAACGGCTGACCGCCCGAGCCCTGTGCCCTAATGTCTATTTTAGGAAACAACGTCATCCGCCGCATCTACGGGCTTTCTGTTTCTTCAGACTCCGCGTTCTTCTATATATTTACACAACATTCATGAATTAGGACATTATGTCTGCCAACTTCGAAGATGAGGATGCTCCTCCGGAGCTTATCGATGTGTCTGCAATGCCGGCAGACAAAACATCGGTAGATGAAGAACCAACAGCTCGCGTGCCCATCACTCTGGTCACCGGTATGATTTAATGGAATACATATTTAATTAAGTCATATAGGATGAGACTAATATGCTGACCAGGCTACCTGGGAGCGGGGAAAACGACCCTATTGAACTATATCCTGACAGAGAAACACGGCAAGAAAATTGCCGTGATTATGAACGGTTCGTCTGGTATACCTGGATATGAGTTATAACCAGTTGCTAATACATTTACAGAATTTGGTGACTGTAAGTAATCTAATCAAGAAGATTGAAACTTACTTTCTGACATTATATCACAAAGCAATGGATATCGAAAAACCAATGACCGTAAACCAGGGCGGCCAAGAAGTGACAGAATGGATGGAAGTCGGAAATGGCTGCATCTGTTGCTCTGTAAAAGACTCGGGCGTAATGGCCATCGAGTCATTGATGGAACGCCGCGGCACCTTTGATTACATCCTTCTAGAGACAACCGGTCTCGCCGACCCGGGCAACATCGCCCCGATCTTCTGGATGGATGAAGGACTCGGCAGCTCTATCTACCTAGATGGAATTGTCACCCTCGTCGACGCAAAGAACATAATGCGCTTGCTGGATGAGCCTGCGCCTGAAGAGAAGGCCGAGTCGCATGACGTGAACCATGACCATGGTTCTGGCCCTGTTCTGTCTATGGCGCATATGCAAATTTCACATGCAGATGTAGTGATCCTCAACAAAACAGATCTGGTTACAGAACAGGAGCTGGAGGCTGTGCGAGATCGTGTTACCTCTATCAACAGTGTGGCTAAGATTCATGAGACGGATCATAGCCGGACGCCGCAGATTGAGGGCGTTGTGCTGGATTTGCATGCTTATGATCACTTAGCAGATCTGGACTTCAGTAAGAAGGGACATAGCCATATGGACCCGGTATGTTTACATCTGCCGAAATCTAAAAACCTGGGAGTTCTCTCATGATTCTGACTATGACCAGGCAATCTCTACCACTGCAATCGTTACACCTCCGATACCGGCAGATAAGGTCAGCTGCGTGGATGCGTGGCTGCGCTCTGTTTTGTGGGATACAACGTTCCCTGCTCCTGCGAAATCAGTCTCAACCGAGCCATATCCAGTGGACTTCGAGGTTCATCGGCTAAAGGGCATACTGATTCTGAATGACGGGACAAGCAGGATCATCCAAGCTGTGCGGGATGTATTCGAGATTCGAGATGCAGAGCCTATAGACACCCAGGATAAGTCTCGAACACTTCAGTGCAAGATTGTTCTGATTGGACGGGGACTAGGGTCAAGTGTAGAGCCTTGGAAGGAGAGTTTTGAATCTTGTTTGGTTGTAAACTGAGGAGAATTCATTGCCTATGATCAAGAAAAAAGAAGGCAGTGCTCCATAGGAGGCACATAGGGCCCATTTACGGCTAGAATGTGAAAACCAGTCGTAGCCAATAATTGCATTACCAAAATAACGAAAAAGAAAAATAATACAGCCCTGTCAGACAAGAAGAGGTATAAAAAAATCCCATCAATATACATCTTCCGGGTGAAAACACCAGAACGCAGAACAAGGGCCTCCGCTGAGAGAAAACAGATAAATAAACAACAAGGAAACAAGAAAAAGACAGCACAAAAGAAATAGACAAAAGAAATAGACAAAAGAAAAGCTACCAGAACAAAAACCAATTAAAATCCGCCAAAATGCAAAGAAAGAAGAACAAAAAAACAAAGGACTTTTTAGGACTCCAGGGGTTCGCCCGCCATCGATGTAAATGCTTTCAAAAGCTGAATAACACGAGGCAAACGACGAGGCATAAACTGTACAAGCAGAGCAAATCAAAAGGGTATCGAGTGCTCGGCCCCGAATATGGGGCTCGTTCGGAGAAAAGGGTCATGGCGTCGTGGGTGGCCGATGTAGCAAGATTGTTTTGTAAAAAATATTAGTGACCTTGCGCTGATTTGAAGTGTGGGATTTCCCCTGAGGGCTTTACGAAGTTGTTCGTAGGTGATATATTGGTGACTAGATTCGATTCGAGGAAAGACGTGCCTGGCTCGAAATGCTCGATTTGGCCTGGCTTGAAGGTGGGCCCTGAATAGCGCATGTCATCTCGACCTCGGCATAAGTAGAATTTGGCTTTGAATTTGGATGAGCAGGGCTGATGGGCAATTTCGAACCAAGCAAATTGGGGTTGGAGTTCGATGTATTTGTTCGGGCAGGATTGATATCGGTTGTCTTTGAGCTGGATTGGCCCAAAGGCTCATGCCTCTGTGGTCCGACGGGATATGTTTTGGCTGGCGAAATAGCGCTGTCTGGCTTGTTTAGAGTCATAGGACTCCCAAGCGATGAGGTTGACCCTGACGGCGTTACCGATGCGGGCTTGGCATCTGGATCATTTCCAGATGGTTTGTCCCATGGCCGCCTTAGCAGTCCAATCCCGACGACAGATGGACTTGTTGCGAACGGTGTAGCCATCGAGCCAATGGAAGCCCCAGTGTGACGGAGGCTCGAAAAGTGTATTGAAGAAAATCGAGATGGTGCTGACGGTGATTTGGGTGTGGTATCGTTCTCGCGTGGCACAATCGCATGACCCGGCTCTGGCGGTTCAATAGGAGAAGGAACATGTGACGAGGGCCCACTTGAAGTGTCGATAGAAGTCTCGGAGGAACGGAAGGCTGGGCTGATAGGTAATTCCGAATGGGTAAGAATTGACGTCGGGGCCGCCGGTTCTGTAAATTCGGGGTTGATATCGGGGTTTGCGCGAGGCGAAATCGCAGGAATCTGCTTTGGCGGCTCGACAGGAGAAGATGATAGACGAGTGCTCGGAACCTCGACCGAAGAGTCAGAGCGAGCCAGGGTAGGATTGATAGGCGATGCCGGGAGAGGCTGTGAAGATCTCGAGGCTGGTGGTGTTGTGGGTATGGGCTTGATATAGGTGGTAGGCTTTGTATGTGGTTGATCCGGGTTATCCTGCCTTGACGGTTTAACAGGCAAAGATTTCGGCGATGAGGTGGTAGCCAAAGCGTCGGTGGAAGTTCCAGAAGAACAGAAAGTAGGGTTGATGGGTAGTTCCGAGAGAGATAGAAGGGAGGACGATAGCTGAGTGGATTTAGGGTTGTCTTTGACTTTTGCGGATGGTAAATCCGCCAAGTCATGCTTTGGTGACTCAATGGGAGAATCTTTCACTGAGGAAGGGGCGCATTGAAGGCTAACACAGCTGCCAGAGTCACGGAAAGTAGGGCTGAGAGGCAAAATGGACGATTCAAGGTCATCCCTGTCATTGGTGGCCTTTGGACTTGGCTGATCCCGGCCGTCCTGGTTTACATGCTTGATTGAGGATGGGACTGTCGGAAAGGGGATGGCTTGAGTGCCGCTTGATATACTGGAGTCTCGCACAGTAGGGTTGATGGGCAAAATTGAGGTTTCAAGGTCGCCCTCGTCATTGGCGGCCTTCGGACTTGGTCGATTCAGAGACTCCTGTTTCTGCGACTCAATAAGAGATGCACTGACTGGGGACCGGAGCGGAGGGGCGGTGATTGCAGAGCCAAGCACACTTCCGGGATCATTAGGGGTTAGCTCATCTGGTGTCTCTTGCTGATTGTTCCCAGGGTCGCTTTCAAGATAGGCAGGCTCGTCTGGGAAGGCTGATGGTTTCAATGGGTGACTGTGGAAACCATTGCCCGCTGACCTTGTCTGCGAAACTGGAGTAGCTTCTAGGTTCTGGCTGTTGGAGGGTAGGTAGATTGATGAGCCATAATTGAAATTGCGGGATAAGTCCACGTACTCATCATGGCTGTGAGGTTCGTGGTGATTCAATGTAGAGGAAGAAGATGGCTTAGATGAGAATCCCATGTCTCCTTTCGATTCTGAGAGGGTTATTGTTGATCGCTTGACAAGGTCGTGATTTTCAGAGAAGATGGGGTGCTGCATATCACCATAAGAATTTTCGGAAAACTCCTTTTGGGGGTAATAATGGTCGTCTTGCTGTATCATGCCGCCTGTCGATGTCAGTCCAAGCCCAGACTGAGTCTGAGCCCAGTTGCTCCGAGTTTGCGAGGGCCTGGAATCGTTGGCAATGGTCTCCAATAGCCGAACAGGTGTTGGTACCCGTGCTTCCGGCAGTGGGGGGAATAAAGAGAGAAGCTCCTTTGCAGAGAGTCTATGTCGCGGAGTCGGACTTAAACATATATCCACTATCCGTCGGTAATAGTCTGGAATCTTCGCGTCATCACCTAGTCGAAGAGGTCGCGGTTGTCGTTCGGGTTCGTCCTCCTCCATCGCCAATGCCCACAGCGTCATGCCCAATTGGAAGAGATCAGTTTTGACACCAATATACATGGAGATGCGCTGGTTGCTCTCAATCTTAGCGGCAATTTCCGGAGGCTCCCATCCTACTGGGCATCCCCTGCGGTTGATGTCAATGATTTTCGCATTGTCATCTGCATCTACCACAATGTTCGCGAGTGTGAAATCGCCCTGTACGTAGCCTGACTCGTGAATCTCGCAGAGGCCCTGGACAATCTGCTTTGCCCATCGCTCGCGTCGGGCAAAGCTCGTTCTCCCACGTTGCTCATACAAAATGTCAACCAGTGCACCCTTTTCTGCATAGCTAATTAGCAAACCCTTGACGACGCCTCGCCACTCATCGATCACGATTCCTTCCACCTGGATAACACTTGGGCGGTCTTTCAGCGCATGCAAAGCGTTAATCTCGTAGAGGAACTCGTCCACGGTATCTGGGCCCGGTATTTCCTTCTTGATATAAAAACGTCCGTCCAGGTTTATCTTGTAAACAAAACCGGATAAATGAGATTCGAAGTGTAACGAGTCTTCCGGGATCATAGGAGCGTTGACCAAATGCCTGACACTAGAGATGGGCGGGTACGGGATTGTTTCGTTCACGTCCTCCGTAACATGAACGTGTAAGCGGTCATCGCTCGTCTCGAGCCTGAGATTCGTGACACCTTCATAGAATTGGATCGCAAGAAGGGACTCGCGAATAGATTCGTAGATCCGCGCACACTTGTCGCGTTGGTATCGCAGTTCCTTTAGTTCCCGCTCCAGTGAATAGGGCGGTGCATCGCGATAATCGCAGGAAATCGTGACTCGGCGCCATCTATTCGGGGTCTCCGCGTACGTCACAAAGAATTTTTCCCTCTCTGACCCATCTCGGAAATGCATGCTCAGGTTCAAAATCCACCGTTGTTCCAGCTCCATATCCAGATCAATTGTTTGATTATCCTCCTCTTCCTCTTCCGGTGCGAAATTATCCGTCACTTCGGGATCCGAAGTTTCGGAGATATCGTTAATCTGGGCATCGTTTTCAGATTCTGGTTCAGGGGCATCATCGACCGGGGTTGTGGGTGTCGGGCCGAGCCACTGAACCTCGGGCGCGGATTGTCTGGGGCCCACGGTTGGCGGTGGGGACCTGCTTCGCTGGGAACTCAAGGGGCGGCGGTCGGCGGAGAGGGCACGGCGGTGATCAGGTTCCCGAGGTGCTAGTCGCTCGAGATCGGAACTTTGTCGCTTAAAGGGCGTGGTTCGCGGTAGACCGACACCAACCTTTCGCGAAATTCGACGTGTCAAATTGCCTTGCTTGGTGCGGGAGTTGTCAGACGAAGGGCGGGGAGAAATCTCGTCTTGACTCTCCCCGGCAGACGTGTCTCGATGATCATCGCGGCCCTGCCATAACTTTCGCAAACCCAACCGGTGCCACATGCTCTGCTTTGGCGGATTTCCACCTTTGTCGTCCAGAAAAGCCAGCCGCGTCGGGCTACAGGAGTTGGGGACAGAGATGGCCATACGGCAAGCCCTGTCGTGCAAGGAACGACTCGAACACCCCGCTGGCCGAATCTCCGATGTCCATAAGAATTGAGACAGGGTCAAGGGCGCAGAGAAATTTGGCGTCGCACTGACACACTCACACGGTATTCGTCCCACCAGTTCCAAGTAGTTCCTTCTCGAGTTTGAAGAGTTGGAAGGTTCACGTCGAGGTCCAACGTCCAAGTGTCGCACAACGTCGGGTTGCAATGGGCGAGGCTGGGAGACCGGCCCAGCACAAGCTCATAAAAGTAAAAGGGTGGGTGCAAAAGGGGGAGAGAGAGGTTAAGATGAGATTTCTTAGGTATAAGTTTTTTTTTTTTTTTTTTCCCTCTCTAATAATTTTTTTTCTAAGAAACCGCCTGCAGCCGTTTGATAGCGGTGATGAGATGCTTCCGGCTGCAAGGCTTCAAATGTCTGGAGGCAAAAGGACCTTGCAGGAGATCAATCAGAAGCCCTTTTAAGGGACACAAGGGTTGAGGGAGAAAAAAAAATAATAGAATAAAGATATGATTCATCAAACGGCGCACAGATCAAAATTCGGGGATGCGTTGCGGCCTGACCCTTATGCCTGATTGGGGGTTCCGTTCACGCCCTGTTGTTTTTCTTGACAGCCCTAAAAATTTGAATATTCGATATACTCTGCATATTTACGAGTACGGAGTACATATGCACATGGATTATATACTATATTAAAACACTTTGAGTGGAGTAATCTTTGTTTGGCTCTCTAGTCCATACATCTCACATGGGAAAGGTCTACTAGTCCTTCAACTCCAACCATGCATTCCGTGTCGGAAGACAAAGACGCCATGTACACAATAAATCACAGAGCTATACATAAAACAACAGGTATATACGACATTACCCAAGAACCCAAACCGAAACGGTATCAGCATGCTACTCTTCATCACCCTGGCCCTGGCTATCCTTCTTAGGCTTGGCCAAGGCTTTTTGCCAAACCGTACGGGCAGCTTCCTGGTCAAGACCGGGGAAGAGAAGGTCGAACACTTCCGAGTACCAGTTCACTGGGTGGCCTTCGATACCCTCCTTGATGTTCTGGATGAAACAGTCAGCTCAGGTCATTAGAAAATGGATATATTTATGACTCACCTCAGGTAGTTCAAGCCAGTCAGATGTGTTATCTGCAGGGAAAAGGATCTTTGTGGCACCAGCACGACGAGCAGCCACAGTCTTCTCTCTCAAGCCTCCAATGCGAAGAACCTTACCAGTCACAGTCAACTCTCCGGTCATGGCAACGGTTGGCTCAAGAGAGTGGTTTAGAGCCAAAGACAACAAAGCGCTAGCCATGGTAATACCGGCAGAGGGTCCTATTTGTATGGTTAGCCGCCGATGTACATTAACCAACACATATATAAGTTTCACATACCATCCTTTGGAACAGCACCCTCAGGGCAGTGCAAGTGGACCTTCGCTTTTTCGAAGAACTGGTTCTCAGGGAATTGCCGCGCCATAACAGACTTGGCAAATGAATACGCAATGTGAGTGGACTCCTTCATGACATTTTGCAGGTTGCCGGTAATTTCGAGCCCCGGGCGCGAGTTGTGGTTCAATGCGTTCTCAAGGATGCATTCAACGTACAGAGCCGCTCCGCCCATGCTGGTCCATGCGAGACCCATGGTGACACCAGGGGGGAACTGGTCGTACAGGCGGTCGGCGGTAAAGACCGGAGGTCCAACGTAATCCTTCAAGGTTCCCTTGCCAATGCTGAGATGGACACTGTCAGGGACCTTGAGGGCTAGTCGAGGAATCTCCGTTGTCGACTTCTCTGGCTCAATCGGAACTTGCGCGGGATCCGCTGGCTCATGCTCCTTGGACTCTTCCTGAGCAGCCTTGCCCGCTTCGGTCAGTGCCGCCTCCTCGGACATCACGTCCTCACCTAGATCTTGAACGATCTTGAATGCGGCCTTCCGGTAGACCTTTTCAATTTGCTTCTTCAAATTACGGACACCGCTCTCACGGCAGTACGATTTGATCAGCTCCTCAATGGCATCCCGTTCAAGAATCACATCCACATCCTTCAGACCAGTCAGTTCCCGAGCGGCTGGGGCGAGATACCTTTCGGCAATCGCCATCTTCTCGTCTGCCACGTAGCCTGACAATTCGATGAGTTCCATACGATCTAACAGTGGGCGAGGGATAGTGTCGGTCACGTTGGCTGTACAGACGAAGAGGACCTTGGAAAGATCCACAGGAACATCCATGTAGTGGTCTAAGAAGGAGTTGTTCTGTTCGGGATCAAGAAGTTCGAGCAAGGCAGAGGATGGATCACCCTGGTGACCACGCCCAATTTTGTCAACCTCATCGATCAAGATTAAAGGATTTTCAGTTTGACACTTCTTGAGAGCTTGGATAATTCGTCCAGGCAAAGCACCGACGTAAGTCCGTCTGTGGCCTTTGATCTCTGCCACATCAGTCAAACCACCAACGGAGAATCGGTAGTACTGTCTGTTTAGAGCGCGAGCAATCGACTTGCCGATACTGGTCTTTCCAACACCGGGTGGGCCAACAAGGCAAAGAATCTTTCCTTCGACAGTTCCACGAAGCTTGCCGACAGCGATGAACTCAAGAATACGATCCTTAACATCCTTTAGCCCGTAATGATCCTCATCGAGAACACTGACTGCGTTCTTGACGCCAAAGTTTTCCACGCTCTTCTGGCCCCAGGGAATTTGAGTTAGCCAGTCTAGGTAGTTACGAGTAACATTGAACTCGGATGCAGCAGGCTCAAGGTGTGCCAGCTTGTTGATCTCCTCGTCGAAGACCTTCTTGACAACCTCAGGCATAGCAAGCTTTTCAGCCTTTTCCTTGAATTTCTCGACAAGCTTGTCTTTGCCGTCAGATTCGATGCCAAGCTCTCTCTTGATTCCCTTCATTTGCTCCATCAGCCAGTACTCGCGCTGGCGTTTCTGGATTTTGGCTTCAACATCTTTGGTAATCTTGGATTGTAGTTGAGCGTTCATCAATTCCTTCTTCAGAACGACAAGGGATTTAGGGAGACGTTCCTCGATGTTCATTGTCTCAAGAACTTCTTGCATCTCATGGAGCTCACCCGCGGATACAGCGGCAGCGAAATCTGCCAGTTTAGCTGGTTCGTCGCTTAGGTTTCCTGGGAATTGATCGGTGTAAAATGCCGAGATTTGATCGCGGAACAAAGGGTTTAAGGTCGCGATCTCTTTGCACACATTAACAATTTCACTGGTAACCGCGCGGATAATTGGGTTTTTCTTGTCGAACGGCTCTTCGGCCAAGTTTTCCACGTTGACGAGGCTGACAGGATGTTTCTTCAGGAAGGATGTGGGTTCATAATGATCTTTGGGGGCTGGCTCGGGTGCGCTTTCTTCGAAGCTGGCCACGACATCACCTCGCTTTTCCGTCGTCTTGTCTTCTGACGTAGGTGTGGGTGGAGGTGTACCGGCCTTGGTGTTTTCTCCAGGGGGAAGTAGCGATGAGATCTTGATACGCCGGTGGGGGTAGAGAACTGCTGTCACGCCGCTAGCTTCCCCACGGAGAGGGTATGCGGCGGTAATTTGAGCGAAAACTCCAGTGTCGTAAACATCGTCCAGCTTCTCAATCACGTCGCCATCGGCGTTGTCATCCTTAAATAGGAACGCTCCGACATACGGCTGACCCCGTTTCATCATATCCTGAATCGCAACGGCGACATTCGGGTCGCGAATAGTGATCGCTTTGTAAAAGCCAGGGAACAACGGGCGTTTCGCGATGGGAATTGCCATCACCTGCGGGTAAACATCCGGAACTGCCGGCTTTTGTAAAGCCTTCTCCCCGGAGGCCTTCTTGCCTTTCTTCCCACTATCATCATTACCGCTATTACCACCGCTGCTTGCGCCGCTAGGTTTAGAGTCGGCCGGGCCATCACTTGGTGGGATGGGCGAAGGTGTGTCATTCGAGTTCCCCTTGCCATCTGATGCGTTGGCTTCTTTCTTGGCTTCCTCTTCTACTCCGCGGTCCTTATCAGATGACCGGTCTTTCCTCCGCGTTGGAGCTACCTGATCTGCGGAAGGGACATTCTTCCCGGAGTCTGTTCCCTTCCTCCGTGGTTCAGGAGCCCGTTCCGTTTCCTTATCATCATGACTGGCTTTATTCCCATCCTTCTCTTCCGATTCGTCTTTAGGGTCCTCTGGCGGGGGTTTCTCCCTCCGCCGAATGGAGCTCGCAGAGAAGGCGCGGGAAGACGAGGGAAGAGATTCACCAAGGCGGGCCGAGATTAGTGTTGATCGAAAGGTTGCATTATATCTCGGTGAAGCAAGAAATGGCCGTCGGAGGAGCGGTCGTGGTGTTTGATGGAGCACAGCTCTCCAGGGGAGGGTCTGGCCGCGGAGCATGCTCCTTGAGTATGAGGTGGATGTCCGGGCAATGGGGTGAAGAAAAGAAGAGAAAGGATATAGTCGAGAACCGTGACAGCCCGGACAGATCCGAAAGAACAGCAAATAAGTATTAGATACAAATAGAGTGAAAGCTGGAATTCTGTAGTCAGACCTCGGGAGCAACTCCATTGCTTCGGTAAGCAACTCTTTCATCATCGTCCGGTTACACGTTTTTCCGATAAACTTCTCTCTCCCAAAGAACTCGAAGCTTCTGTGATCCGGAGACTAGCTTAACTTGGATCGAAACGTCATTGGTGCTCTTGAAAATCATTCTTTCTCGTGTTCAAATTATCATTCTTTTTCTTGATATTTTCCCCTATATCCCTCCTTCATACTGGCATTGCCGTTCAACCATTGTTCGGCTATTACTATCCATGAATCCGTCCCAGGCATTTCCCAAGGCCGCGGCTCTCCCCGCGCGTCTGTTGCGAACTCAGCGACAATGTTCTAAGACTCCCAACACTAATGTTCAATCATCCACTCAAACAAGAAACTACCATGCAACTGCCTCTCCTTCTCCGGCTAGGCGTCTCCGGGAGGGCGTGTGCAAGAGAAAGGAATCTTTGGTGATATCGGCTAGGGTATGTCGTCTCCGCGGGCTATCCCGGTTCGGGCTGCTAACTTTTTCTTTTCTGATTGGCAGGCTTTCCATACTACCTCTCCTCTTGCGGCTGTTTCCGATCCTTACAAGGTTCTAGGCGTGGATAAGAAAGCATCCGCCAGCGACATCAAGAAGGCCTACTATGGCTTGGCCAAGAAGTACCACCCCGATACTAACAAGGACGCTAAGGCCAAAGACAAGTTTGCCGAGGCCCAGACAGCCTATGAGTTGCTATCCGACGCCCAGAAGCGAGAGAACTACGACCGGTATGGTTCAGCCGCTTTCGATCAGAATGGCGGGTTCAATCCAAACGCTGGCGGCAGCCCATTCTCTGGTGCAGGAGGATTCCATGGTTTCGGTGGCGGTTTCGGCGGTGGTGGTGGCTTTGGCGGGGGCTTTTCCGGCGACATCAACTTTGAGGATCTTTTTGGAGCCTTTACCGGAGGAGCCCGCCGTGGACCCCGGGGTGGGCGCAACCCTTTCCAGGAACAAATTTTGGTCGGCGAAGACATTGAGGTGCAAACGAACATCTCGTTCATGGACGCTGCGAAGGGAACGTCCCAGGAAATCGTCATCACGCCGTTGACCAAGTGCGGAACCTGCAAAGGTGACGGATTGAAGGCTGGTGCCAAGCGGTCCCAATGTCGTCAGTGCAACGGCACCGGTACCCGCGTTCATATTATGCAGGGCGGCTTCCAAGTCGCCGCCACGTGTGATGCTTGTGGAGGTGTCGGCATGTCTGTTCCACGCGGATCAGAGTGCAGCCCTTGCAATGGAAATGGCGTGACCCGAGAGCGCAAGACTATTAAGGTAGACATCCCCGGCGGTGTCGAAGATGGCATGCGTCTACGGGTGACCGGCGAAGGCGATGCCCCACCCACTGGAACAGCTGTTCCGCCTGGTGCTCGCACCCAACCTGGTGATCTTTATGTCTCTATTCGAGTTGCTCCAGACCATCGCTTCAGTCGCTCCGGGTCTGACATCCTCTACACCGCCTCGATTCCACTCACCACTGCCATCCTTGGTGGTGAGGTGACTATCCCAACTCTTGAAAATCAAGTGAAGGTCAAGGTGGCTACCGGTACTGGTACCGGTGACCGAATTACTTTGTCAGGAATGGGTATGAAGAAGCTTAGTGGCCGTAGCCGCGGTTTCACCCCCAATGGCGATCTCAAGGTCGAATTTAAGGTTACCATGCCCAAGTACTTGACAGGCAATCAGCGCACCATTTTGGAAGTCCTCGCGGACGAGATGAACGACAAGACAGCGAAGCGGACAATGAACTTCAACAAGGATAGGTAAGATGAACAGTTCATGCTGAATATCGATTCTTGTACTAACTTAATCACGCTGGTAGCCCCTCCTCTGCTTCTGGTAGCACCGATGAGGCAGCCAAAAACGAAGGTTTCCTGAAGTCTGTCTGGCATCGACTCACGGAAAAGCATAGTGATTCCAAGTCATCGCAGCCCGACTCCAAAGACTCCAAGGACACGGAAAACAAGGATGCTGGCAGCGATGCTAGCAAGGATAGCTCGAAGAAGTCGAGCTAGAAAATTGTAAATCATCATGTACTTTATATCCGTTTGTATTTACCTCACCCATGTCATAGCGCCGGCGATATTGGGGACCTGTTCTGCCCAGGTCTTGGGGGGCAGGATACTGTATTACTATTACCCGATAGATGTCTAAGAAGCTCTCTACTTCTGAATGTACTATGGCCATAGTCTATTAATTATATTATAATACTTGAAAATTCAAATGTTTCGTTCAATGGCCGTGTCTTATGTGTTTCTAGTTAACTAGTTGTTTTGGGGAGTTCGCCGCCCATCAATCATATCCCACCTCTCTCCCTCCTCCCACACTTCAATACTTTAGGCAACTCTGTTCTTTTCTCAAAAATTATCATATTGTCTCGTCATCTTCTAAACCGCGCAGGTGCTTGAATCGAAGAATACCTAATCGACCGACGTCATTGACACAGGACCATCAGCGCTGAGGTTCCGCCTCCTTTCCCCACACCCACAGCCTTGACTCCGATCCCCTCAGACACGGAGCTTCTGACCATCCCTGCCCCGCGTTTTTTCCACCTCGCACAGTTTTCGTGTTGTCGGATGGGAGCATATCGCTCCTGGCACCTATCCGACAATGCCTCAGTCCCCGATGCTCTCGTGTCCGCTGAAGCAGACCAACGAGATTGATTGGATCCAGCCACTCAAGGACTGTATCCGACTGACCCATGATGAGGATCCCGAGCTATACAATCAAGAATGTGCGACTATCAACCGGCTTCGCCAGGACATGAGGGGCATAGGGAAAGACAACGCTATCGGTCGTGATCTGCTGTATCGATACTACCATCAGCTGGAGCTGTTGGACCTCAGGTTCCCCGCCGATGACAAGCATCTCCAGATGTCATTCACTTGGTATGTGATTCTTCTAGTCTATACTCCGCTTTGTGCTTATGTATCTATCTCTTAGGTACGATGCTTTCACTCACACATCTACCACTCAATTCTCCCGGGCCTACGAAAAGGCATCTATTCTCTTTAACGTCGCCGCTATCCTATCTTGTCATGCTGCCAACCAAAGCAGGGCTGACGATGCCGGCCTTAAGACCGCCTATCACTCTTTCCAGGCATCCGCCGGGATGTTTACATATATTAATGTGAACTTCGTATATCCTCCATCAACCGACCTGCAAGCGCACACCGTCGAGACACTGATACATGTCACACTAGCTCAAGCCCAAGAGGTGTTCTTTGAGAAACAAGTGGCAGACCAGAGGAAGCCAGGTCTCTTAGCCAAGCTGGCTGGACAAGCTGCGCACCTCTACTCACAGAGTGCCGAGAGAATGCAAAACGCGGTCGATAAGAATGTGTTTGACAAGTCCTGGACGATTGTTGTGCAGGCCAAGGCAGCATATATGGGGTCAATAGCGTCATATTATCAAGCAATTGCTGACGGTGAAAGTGGATCTCATGGAGTTGCTATTGCTCGTTTACAGATGGCTGATAAGCAGTCTGCCATTGCTCTAAGCTGGGCAAAGACATTCCCCTCGTCACCTCCAGCAAACACCAACCTGACGGCAGAGTCAGGGGCCAGTCTCTTGGATCTTATCAAGAATAATCAAGCAAATTTGCAATCTTTACTTTCCACCATGGTCAAAGACAATGACTTCATCTACCACCAACCAGTGCCTAATGAGGCCGGTCTTGCGCCAGTTGCCAGGGTTACTGCGGCCAAGGCGATTCAGGTTAATGAATTGTACCAAGGGCAAGATATTGAGCGAATCACTGGGCCAGACATCTTCATAAAACTAGTGCCTCAAAGTGTAACTGAGGTGGTCAGTCGTTACTCCGAAGCGAAGGCCAAGTTGCTTCGAGAGGAGACTCAAGCGGCCGAGGATGCCAAGAGCTTGAAGTTTACTCGCTTATACGACCTCAAACTGCCAGGCATTCTCGATGTCTGGAAGGGAGGCATGAACCAAGATATGCCAGTGGACGAGGACTTCTGTCGCTGGTGTTCAGAACTTGCTGGGCACAGTCCCTTCCACAGGGCATTCGACGAATTGCAGGAACGCAAGGCAGAAGTGCTATCCCAGTTAGATCAGTGCTCAAAGCAGTTAGATCTGGAAGAAAGCGTGTGTGAGAAGATGCGCTCGAAGTATGGAGCAGATTGGAGCCAACAGCCCAGCTCTCGACTAAACACCACACTCCGAGGGGAAGTCCGATCGTATCGAGATACTGTCAATGAGGCCAGCGCGAGTGATTCTCAGTTGTCTTCCACACTTCGGCAGTATGAGAGCGATTTTGACGAAATGCGATCTGCTGGCGAAACAGATGAGGCCGATGTTCTCTTCCAGCGAGCCTTGATCAAAGCCCGTTCGAAGCATGGTAAGAGCAAAAACGGTGTCACCAGTCCGGCGGAAGGTACTCTGCTGGATGATACGTATGATGAGGGTAGCGCCTCTGTTGCAGAGCAGATTGCGAAGATGGAGAAGATCTTAGAGGACCTGGACGGCGTGGACCGAGAGAGATCCAAAACTCTCTCCCGGCTCAAAGATGAGGTGAGCATCCCAGCGTATCTGTCTACGACAACATTCTAACTATATGTGCTTTAGATCCACGGGGACAATGAGGACATCTCACATGAAGTGCTTTTAAACCAAAAATTGATTGTCGACCGTGAAACCGAATTTTTTGACGAAAAGTTGAAAAAGTTCAAGGATGTTCTAGCGAGACTTGCGACGGCGAATGCGAAATCAAGGAGTTTGATGGAAGACCTCGAAAGGTTACACAATAATCTCCGTCAAGACAAAAGAATTCAATCCGAGAATTCGAAGTACAAGTCTATGATGAGACAACGCAATTCCGTATTAGCTCGATACAAGAAGGTATACGAAGCATTCCATGGCCTCTCGTCCGGTATCAAGCAAGCAAGAACTTTCTACAAGGACATGGGCGAAAATGTCGATAGTCTCCGCAAGAATGTCGAAACCTTCATCAGAAATCGCCGATCAGAGGGCGCGCAGCTTCTCAGCCAGATTGAGCGCGAAAAGGGCATGGGCGAAAATGTCGACAGTGCCCGCAGAAATGCTGAACTACTCAGCAGCCGCGACAAGTCCAGTGGTGCCTCAGAGCAAGAAGATCGCGAGCGAGAGAAGCTGCGCCAGCTGATGGAGCGTCTATCAACGGAACCTAAGAGCTCCTCGGCTTTACCCTCCACAGGGTCAGCAAAACCGCCCTCGAAAGTCAAGTCACCACCCCCGCCTGTTCAGACGCCGGCATATGGAACCACCGGTCCGTCCCCGAAGCCGTCACCCCGCTACCCACCTACCATGCCCGGCGTGCCCCTCTCACACTCTCCAGCGCCCTACGGGCAGTACGTGGGAGGTGGTCCCGGAACTTACCAAGGCCAGCATTTCCAGCAAGGCGCCGCAGCTCCCCTATCCGAGGGCTACAACCCCATGGCATATCCTTACCAGACCCCCGTATCCCCACCCCCGAATCAGCAATTCTTCTCTCAAACCCCCAACCCGTACGGCGGCTACTCAAATTCCGGCACGCCGGCTCCTGGTGCTGGACCTCAACCATCGCACTATATGGCTCCCCAGGGCTACATCCCGCCTCCACCTCCGCCGCGCCCCCAGCAGACAACCTACCCTCCTACATCAGGTGGTATATACCCATCTGGTCCTGGTGGCTATGCGCAGAGCAGACCGTACGGGCACCACAAGACCCCTTCGCAGTCCCAACCACCACCACAGTCACAGCCCGGTTCCTCCGCCGATCCATGGGCTGGTCTTAATGCCTGGAAATAAACTCGTCTTCCCTGTATCTGAGAAATTGCTAATACTGGCTATATGGCAGGGTGGAATGGGCTAGATTTGGTTGGATCTAGTTGGCAAAATGGAAAGGGAGGCATATATGCCGATTTGAAGTCGCCCTCGATTGATTCTTTGCTATTTCGCGGTTTTTATTATGTTGTCTAAGTATTTTGTCCTATTTTCACCTTCGGTTTGGACCCATCTGATTTTTTTTTGCCCTCTTTGTTTACTGGAGAGGACGTGCATGCTCTTATGTACATGATAAATGAATTATATGCTAGCAAGTAGGGTTCTGCTTTCTGGAATAAGTTTTTCACGCGGTGCTCTGCATCTTCCTCATATTGAATGATGATAACGGTAATATATATTTGGTTATATTATGAGGATTCGATCATGGTAAACTATTTTTTGACCAAATCTTAGTTAATATAGTTGCAGTCGGGTGTTGAGAATGTGTGGTGCCAGGCAGGTCTGATATAACTATATCCTTTATTTAGGAACACACTCAAATACGTACCATAGCATGCTATGTGATAAAATGACCACAAAATAAAGAATATTCTGTACCGAGAAAGACACAATAGAGGAGTGTAGCTGTGTCTTGCACAATTATATGATATGCAAAGTATACATGATAAAGAGTCCGTGACTCACAAAGCAAGAAATAAAGATAAAACAACCAAGATCAACACACTGAACGCCAATGGGTATCTTAATATCAAAAGAGAACAGGCCGCCGGATCCCCGAAGCAAGGCAGCCCAATAAACTACACACGCGATGTATATTCACCGCACCGACTCGAGTGCACCATCAACCAGGACGGGCTAGCACCAGAACGGCGGAATAAGAAGCAGAACAGCCCTATCTCCATTACAGGCTCCACAATCCCATTTCCCCACTACCAAGGATGGGAAAAAAAGATCAAGAGACCAAAGCAAGTGACTCACTCCCCGACTTACGGTTGAAACCGCAATCGGAACTGCCTCCCCCTCCTGTCCTCACGCACAGTATACAAAAACCGCGCAATGGATTCCTGCTCTGAGAGACCAGCGCTGTTGAAGTGCTTTCGGACAACAAGCGCGAACTGGTCTTTGCTCACGCGGTCCTGGCCGACGGTGCGACGCAGCGTTGAGTTTGAGTCGGAGAGGGAGTCCGACGAGGTGTGGGTTCGGTGGGAGTGAGAGTTGGAGTGGTTTTGGGATGAGGATGATTGAGCTCGGCGGGCGGCGAGGGAGGTTGGCGAGCGGAGACCGACGCCTTGCGAGAGGATCATGCGGGAGTAGTCGCTTGAGAAGGCGGAGGGCGTGGGGAGTTTGTGAACGTGGCGGTAGGAGTGGAGGATGTCGAGGGGTAGGTCGGTCCAGGGGAGCTATAGAAAGGAAAGTAGTATTAGTTTATGGCCTCTTAACTGTGCTGTGTGCAGAGTTGGGATTGATCTCTTTCACTTGGGATGAAACATACCCGGGGCTGTTCCTCGGCGTGCTGGTTGTCGACGACGGGCGCGCTGGTGACTGAGACTTTCTCTTTTGCGGCAGCTGGTCTGCGGGACTTGGTGGACTTTTGGTATTCTCTCGTGCCGCTTGAGGCTTCAGACCTCGAGTCGTCCACGATAGCTGTGGTGCGCTGGCGCGGGGGTGCCATTGCGTCCCGGAGCTCGAGGCTGGATATTGGAATGGGGGTGTTGTTCAATGTCTAGGATCTGGATTGATATGTTGCTGGTAGGATCAAATCATGAAAAGACTCGCTGTATAAAGTAGATTGGGTGGATGGCGCTCTTAGCTTTGACTCGACACTCGAGATTCTCGTTTCCCCGGGCGGCCGGGTGTGGCAGAAACGTCATTTCTGCTTCCAGCCGGGGTGCCTGAGGCGAAAAGCAAAGATAGGAGTAATCACGGAGAGTATTTCCTAATTAGGTAATACTTCTCGCAACGGCATAACAAATTAATTTGAAAGCAAATCAGATCGACCAGACACTGCTGCACATTAGCATTAGTTAAATCCAAACAGGTGATGACATACGACAGCGGTGGGAGACTCACCCTTGAAGCTCTAAGACGATACTTGGGAGAAGATAGGTGCTATAACATACATAGATTGCCAACCTCAATGGCTTTATTAACAGGCGAAGGGTTAGAGACAGAGGATAGTAAGTAGTTCTATTCACTAATGCAGACTCATCTACCTCTGTGGTAAGTAGTATATCAAACATCTCGAGACTGCCTGTCTTCGCCAATATTTAGGCCTATCAAGCCCAGTCCATCCCATCTTTGCCTGAGGACATTGTGTGTCTAGTACTTCATCATAATCTGCTTTAAAATGCAATACCTTGTCTACTGCTTTGGTAATGGTAAACTTTTGCCAGCTCATGATTTGCGATCAACCTGCTTTAAAAACGGGCTGTTGTATACCCACGTTGTGCAAGCATATACCCATGCAAGACAACGATACTTGCAAGTCGTTTATATTGTACAAGTCGTGTTCCTCTCTGGATCCAGAAAAGACTACAGGATATGCAAAGAGAGCTGTCGGCTCTCCTTCTAATGTTGCTGTAGTTGAGAGTTACATTGAGATGATGGCATATAAAAACCATAGCACTAATAGATCTAAAGAACAAAATGGCAAAACAGTTCTGAGATTTATCAAGCGAATATAGTCTAGGTCTAGTCTGGGTATATGTCATTCTATGTACTTACGATCGCAGGCATCGGGGTCGTTCAATTTCGTGCCTTAATCGTACCTACCCAAACCACAATGACTTCACAATGTGAATCCCCTTGGGTCCCTTTCTCTCCTTTTTCTCTCCTTAGACCTCGCTCTATTTCATTCGCTCACACTGTGAAGAGTGAAGAAGGATCTTTGAAAAGGAGGCTAAGACCTCTAATTGGATGGTAGTATCACAGATATTACCGCTGGCTAAGTGATTGGTGACCTCCATTACCTTTACAAAGTGAAGCATAGAAGGTCGCTCCGAAACCGCGCATATACCCGTACTTGGTATGGATGTGATGTGACAATAGTGGCTCTTCAAGCCTGTATATCTAGTGCAGGTAGAGGTTCCAGGTAAGCCATCATCGCAGTACGGTATATCCGTGGTTATGGCGCGGTGCTGTGCGAGAAATATGTTGTACGCTTTACACTAGTATTCATATAATTCGGCGTTGTGAGTGAAGTGTCCCTAAACCTTTCCGATTTCATGCTTTGCCTCTCTCCCAAGGAACCACGTGAGAGATCATTTTATGTTGTAGTACGTCCAACGCTGCATTCACGGCGTCGGATGGACTAGCGTGGCTTGGAAGATATGAGTAGAAGGAATGGGGTGAGCGGGATAATTAGAGCAGACCCGAGAAGAAGAACAAAATAAAATTGCGAATATCAATAGTTGGACATAAATTACCTACTAGTGGGTGTGTTATCGACTATTGATGCGTTAGAATCTCGATATGGAATTGAAAGAGATCTCGGATGCCAAATTAGGGTTGCCTCACCAATAGTTTAGAGACTATGAAAGATTCAAGAATATATATGAGATAATTATACAGCTTTCTCTTTTGACATAATCGAATGTATTTTCATTATTCTCAGATCTTTGTTTAGACACTGTCTGTCCTATTCAATATTTTGACGTCCGTTTTCTCGAGAGGCAAATATAAGAACCAGAAAGAGAGGAAATCACACATTTCAGATTCAGACAGCAAATTTTTATCAGATGCCATACTTGAAAAACTCCACAGGGCCTCACCGCTACATGATTAGACCACAAAATCAGGAGAAGCCCCAATAATTACCTAACCCTTATATCCGAGGAAGTTCCGTTATCCCGAGGCTCTTCCATTCCCGAGGCAGACAATAGTACTGTGCTTTAGACAAGCATTGTCTACAGCGCTATGAGACGGGAGTAGCCTAGAGGATTACCTGCATGGGTACATACCTCCGGCACATCCAGATCATCCCACGGCTCACCCCAGACTCCTAACTTCCGAACCTCGGAAGAATCTCGGGGTGGCACGGTAGTAATGAATTTTTTTTCTCTCCAAGAAAAAAAAAACCCCCGATACGACACACACAGTATGCAATGATAATAATAGGTACGGATAGTGTGGAGAGTACCAAGTTAATACATGTCCCTCCTGGGAATAGAAACCGGCACGGTGACACGCAAAGAGACAAAGAGGCCGACTCGGCACGGGGATGCCGAGAAAATTTTTGCCCGAGTTGCGCAAATCGGGACGCTTTAGAGACGGGAGCTGACACAGGGGAAGAGCGAAAAAAAATTTTCAAGTCTCACCGAGCCCCTTTTTGAATTACTCTTACTTCACTTAGTACTTGCTCCGTGTCTATTTCCTTGAATTTGCCATCGAGTAGTGCTTTATAGTGTTTAAAATTCGGTATATGTCCGTTTATACTACGCTTCAGGCGAAAATGGATAGCCAAGACATGGCACACCTTCCTCTTTCTGACTTCCATACAATAAAGAAAAGCCCCCTGATCACCGTGGAGTTTCGATAAACTCCCGTATCGGCACTAAGCCCCGCAACTGGGAAAATACCAACTGTGCGAGAACATCACAATGTCGTCCTCCGAAATCACCCGAAGAGTTATCTCTTCCAGCCCTATGGGCTGATGCCGTGGTCTGGTACCTTGCAGCAGAATGGTCTAGGTGAGCTCTGTCGTCATATCCATAGGTAACCTTGGAAATGTACCGGGGGGGGGGGGGGGGGCAAACCATGGGAGGTGGGGGGAGGGTGGTGTGGGGGGGGGGGGGTGCGGCAATCCCAAGAAAGTACGGAGTATATTGGGTAAAGACGTGTCTATCTAAATCTCTTATCAATGTGGACAAATCTGGAGAAAACACATGGCCCCTTAATGACGCCATCTCTCGCTGCTCCCCAAGGTACCCCCATACACATTGTAATAGGTATGCGACCGAGGCAGCCACATATGGGCGCATTCCAGCGCATTCCAATCTTATCAAAATCTCCTCCATTCCAGACTCATAAACACATGCCGCATGTGAGGACAGGTGAAAGCCACAAGCTATGCCCGTGGAGATCTGGGCCTCCCCCCGCTTCATGATGTCCCAACTAGGAAGCCCAGACTCCGGAGCTCCCGCAGTTATGATTTTATGCTGATTTCCAATAATTCAAATTCATAATCCAATGCAAATAATACCAAGAAAATCTCCCCATACACGTGCTAGCGAAAGTCCAGCTGGTTCGGGCGGACTCCTCCCGCCGAGTGAAATCTAAATACCCCTAGTTCGATCTCGGGGATTCGCCCGTTATGGTGTGTGTTTGGGGCGAAATGGTTCAAGCCCCGAATCCCACTGTGTGATTGAGGAAGATGGGGTTTAATACATTTTTCTTTGTCCCTGTTTCATGGAGGGTTATTCCCCTGGAAAATATAAACAAAGCTAGGATCTGTCTCATCTCAGACTAAGTGATCTACTGCATATGGTACCTGAACGTAGCGTCCTCCAAGACTTGAGTTACATAGGAACTGTGACAATGTGGATCTGAGCGACAGGGGGCATTGTGTTCCGAAAGTTGATCCCGGCTTCCGCGAGTGGGTTGTATTATGGTATTCATTCAAATATGGGGTAACATAAATCGCTCAGTGGAGTTGGCAAGAGAGAAATTTTTTCCCCTCTCTACTCCGTACGGAGTATGTAGGTGTCCAGGGGGGAGGGGGGATTCACCGGCAACTGGACACGGTAAACGGACACTCCCCGCCTGGACTCTCTCTCTCTCCTTTTTTTTTTGTTATCTACCAACTATATTCCCCAGAATATCACATGTTCTCCAGATCTCATTAAGTAGATAGATAGGGTGTAATCTCCCGGACAAATGTAAGAATTCCACCAATGGCCTGATCGCGGACTCCGGAATGACGGCCCCGCATATGGTGATATCAGTGTGAGACCACTCGCATCGCTTATTGGGCGCAGGGGATAGTTGTTCCAGAAGGTGTGGATCGCTGATCACTCGCCTTGGTATTGAGGGCAATAAGAAAAGTGAGTGTGCATAATGGAATGTCCTTTAATACTTGGCTGCCTAATTGGGAAATCTATTATGTAATCACATGTAAAAGAGGTGATTAGGGTTGCACTGTGAATTCTTCAAAGCATATGTGTCTTTTTGAGAAACATATACGCCCCCACGTACAAAGCAACTGGACCCGAAAAAGGTCCCTTGAGTTTTTGTGGAATGTTGCTCCAAAGCCAACCCTACCCCGGATTCTCCCTTTTTGAAACTACTCCCCCCCGCATCGAGACCTGCCAAGCATAACCAAATGTCACCTTGAGACAGGATGGAACTCTACCCCATACACTCTTCCGAATATACAACTGTGCTCCATTATATTCATCTTAACACCTCCCGCTTTTGACACCGAGGTAATTACGTCTTTGTTTTGCTGACTGGTGGCGCTTCTTGCTCCGTATGGTTGGGGTTTCAGTTCCAGGCAGCAAAACAGGAGACAGAACCCGGTGCCAGCAGGGCGATTGGAAACAGAGCGCCAAAGACCTGGCCTGTCACTTTTGCTTTTTAGTTTTTCTAGGCGCTTTCAGCTTGGATATTCCTTGAGCTGAGACGTGAGCACGTCATGACTCACACCGTGTTAGATGTAGTACAGCCAGTAGCAAGTCGTAAGTACCAGGATTGTTTTTAAGTCCCATGTAGCAAGGGGGTGTGGGCTGAAAGGGTCGCGCCCAGACCCGAACCCCATACACTAATGCCTTAGCATAGAAAATCTCTGTTGAGTTAATAATATCCAAGAATAAGGCGTGAATAATAGAGAAATATAAAAAATATTCTCTCACCCGGCGCTATCTTGCGTGATGATCTGGTGTGCGGGGGCGTCGATAGCGAACTGTTAGGTACTAGAAATAGATATCACTGGTCGTTAATAACATCTTGACTAATATACCCTTCAACTGAAAGAACTCGGATAGAAAAGGGATTTCCACACGGAACACAACGAGGCTCCGGACTGATAACGGAGGGAGTCCGGGGGGATCTCCACGCCCCCAATCGAGCATTCCTTTGACTTTTTCTTTTTTTGTTTTTTATTTTCCCTTTTTCTTTTGTTTCCCATTTCCTTTCTTTAGTTTGGTTCTTTTTTTTTTTTGGTCCGTAGGACTTGTTTTTGCTTTTTTTTCCCCATCTAGGATCGACGTACCCGCCCTGTGCGCGGGTCTGCATGCCACCTAGGCAGAATAATGGGATTGATCAGCATTGTCGGGAAGAAAAGGGAAGAATGCTGAGAATGGATCACAATCCAATGTGAGCGGTATACATTTCAAGTCCGCAAGTAGATGTCCTCGTGTACAATATACGGGATACAAAGATTGCCAGCTTTCCCCGGATGGCGTGATAGATCGACCTATGGAGAGGCGCCCCCATGACGACAGCGATATCGGAGGATCCCATCCTGCGGGCGATCGCGACGATCAAGGCAGATGTGGCAGGAAGATTTAGATGTCAGTCGCAGATCTATTCCTGCGCGTGCAGTTTCGAGTTTCTCAAGCGATACGCCTTGAGGATTGCGGGGTAGAGGTGATGAGATATGGAGTACTTATCTGTGTTGGGGAATGGTGATCACTGGGTATTGTATTGGCTTGATAAACTTAATCAGTCATAAAAAGGTCGACTATACCGGTTTGTGGGATGAGGTTCTCACGCCGTGATATTGCGATTTTGGGCAATCGGCAATCGGAACTACTGGTTTGGGTTTCCCCCACTATCTATGCACCTAGAAAGGCAGTCCGGAGGACGGAGCTTTGTGGATCTTGTAGGAAAGCAGGGAAAGGGAATATATCGGGATTTTGAATCCGATAGTAAATATATCTAATAAAGTGTAAGAGCGAACTCGTCACCTGAAACAGAAACACCTCACATCTTGGTTTCATGATTTACAACATATAACTATTTACACGTCGCAAATATCGGCAAAATGCGGGTAATTGCTGAATGGTACCTGCTTTTTGAATTAAAATAATAAAATAAATAAAATAATAGGCTATCTACATATTGCTACACCGAATCCGGAAATTCTCCATGGTGCCATATTCCCCGTGGAGAAAGATGGAGTACTCCAGATTACGGCAGTGTGCCGGGTATATTGTGTGCTTTTCATTCAAAAGTCAGGAGAACAGGGATTAGAACAATTTCTTCGAGATCCCCGTACAGCTCAAAAGTACAGACTTGGTCGTCGGGCCGGCATAGCAGCATGGTTAAGCCCTGTTATCTTTCGTTTTTTGTCTGCTAAATAGTGATTTGCCAAGGGGACCTAAGCCAATATCCCCAGGGAACTGTGGGGACCGGCTGAATTTGCCCGTAAAAATTTGTTAAGATCTGCCACTAAAGGGCCCCTGCACTGGCCTTCAAGATGTACATATATACATAGAGAGTCCTCTGTACATTATACGATTATACAATTTGGTGGTAGTGGTTATGGAATATGCCCAGGTGTATATGTAAAATTTACCCCTTGAAATTGAGATTCTCCCCGGTCCAACCTTGGAAGATAACGCCTTATCATCAAAAGGGGAAACTGGACTCTCGGCGGCACGGCCTTGCCGAGTGGGCTATCTTTGTTTATCCCCGTTTATCCCGTACCTCGGCCCTTAATGAAGCCGGAGGAACTTCGGGGTGAAATAGCCTATGTACTCCATATCAAGTACGGAGCACGGAGAGAGGCGTGAACCTGTGCCACAGATAGGAGAATAATAAATGCATTTAATTTTGATTTTTGAGAACCGGGGCCCCAGACCCCCGGTTATTACCCTGGATTTGAGATTCAACCGGCCAAGAAAAAGGAAATCTACGCCCCCTGGTCACTTTCTATACTTGGGTGTCTTGGCAAGCCGGGGATATCGCTGTCTCGCAAGGAATGCAGCCTAGCGCTCATTGTGCAGGGGCTGACACTGGCATCTTTGGTCCCTTTGTCGAGATACGCGGCTTTGCGGCTGCATGGTAGTTGCATCAGGGCTATCAATAATTGGAGTGATCCGCACCTATCAGAGCTGTTGGTTCACTTTATCGTATGATAATCAAGGAGTTGGAATAAAAATTAAATATATATATATATAAAAAAAATCATAGCTCTACCCCCAGGAATCCGGGGATTATCGGCCAACCTGAGTGGAGGATTCCAGGGTCTTATACGGCCATTGTAGGGTTCGAGGGGAAGATCCCTCCGGATGATGAAGCAGAACAGTGGCGAATCATTTTTATACCTTTGCACTGGATGACCTGTGTTTTCGCGTGACTGAATGATTACAAAAGAAGATTTAACGGATATTTCACCCCCAGGTATCGACATCATCGATGATCCTCGCTATCGTCACTCCGTGACAGGATCAGATGGTCCCCAGGATCTCCATTGTACATGGGCCTGGACTTGGTCCGGCCTAGAATGACCGTAACCCCCAGACTTTGAGTCTCTTTTGTAGGGTATCTCAAGAGTTATACCGTACTCCGTACGGAGTATAAGTTTATATAAGAGATTCCCCGGTTTCTGTTGGTCATTTGCTCTCCGCATGCCATCATTCTTGGTCATCCACTTAAGATAGGCCATATTTTGAGCCAGTAGAAATTCCTAAATTCCCCATGTTCTGATAAGAAATTCTCCAGAGGCGCGATAGCCGGATAGGGACACGCACCTCACGCCACACGGTTCTTCAGGAAAAATGCGAGTCCCCACATTTTTGCTTTATGCAGTTACGTAGTTTCTTTCCCTTTTTTTTTTTTTTTTTTTTTTTAAAGTCATTTTTGGAGTAAAGGCTACATAATTTGGATTAAATAGTTTTGATAGTTAATAGTTTAGATTCTATTTTTTAACAATATTATGCAGTTGGGGAGTTTCTTTCCCTTTTTTTTTTTTTTTTTTTTTGTACAGTCATTTTTGGAGTAAAGGCTACATAATTGGGATTAAATAGTTTTGATAGTTAATAGTTTAGATTCTATATTGTAACAATATGAGGTTGATCTTACCCCTAAACTAAGGATATGGTCTTTTTTTTTGTTTCTTTTTTTATTTCAATTTTATTTTCATTTTCATTTTTTAAATTTCCCTTTTTTGGTATTTTTTCATTTTTCTCATTTTTTTGAAAATTTCCCACTTTTCCTATTTTGCCCCAGTCCCCTTCTTCTCCCCCACACTCTTTTGAGAATCTGTTCAAATTTTTGTATTTTATTTTAATTTTTTTAATTCCTTTTTTAATTTTTGAATTTCAATTTCAATTTTTTGCTTTTTGAACTTGAATTTTTCAGAATTTTCTTTTCTCCAAGTCCGATTCCGACACTGCCCCTTCTCCCCCGATTTCTCCCTTCCCCCTCCATTCCCTATATTATTTGTCCCTCCCCAGATCGTCGTCTCCAGGTTCCTTTTTTTCCCTTTCTTTGCTCTTTGCTTTAATACTCCACAAACTGGTACTCGACTTCTTCAACTATCAGAATCCTTTGCGCTCCGATCCCGATCGACCGTTTATCCCAAACCGGGTGTTTGATCGACCTTAGCTTAGGATCCTTGCGACAAAACCAATCGGTCCTCCCCTTCAGAACGATCCTTCATAAATTTGTCCGGGAATTCACATGCCACTACCGGGTTCTTCAGTGGGGTTCTCAAATCTACTTAACCCTAAAGAAACCTCTCCCGAATCGACACCTTCGACTCCAGGAGACTCTTCAATGACTTCTTCAGTTAGCTTGTTACCGCCTCTCATGAAGGGTGCACGTCCTGCAAACGAGGAGGTCCGCCAGGATCTGCCTCGGCCGTACAAATGTCCTCTTTGCGACCGTGCCTTCCACCGTCTGGAGCACCAGACTAGGCACATCCGTACGCACACTGGCGAGAAGCCACACGCATGCCAGTTCCCCGGTTGTACGAAGCGTTTCAGTCGCTCAGACGAACTCACTCGCCACTCGCGTATTCACAACAATCCCAACTCGCGCCGCAGCAACAAGGCTCAGCACCTGGCAGCGGCCGCAGCCGCAGCAGGCCAAGATAATGGCATGGTCAACGCTGCCAACATGATGCCGCCTCCCAGCAAGCCCATCACTCGCTCCGCTCCAGTCTCGCAGGTCGGATCTCCGGATGTTTCACCTCCTCACTCTTTCTCCAACTACGCCAATCACATGCGCTCAAATTTGGGTCCTTACTCTCGCACCACTGAGCGTGCTTCTTCCGGAATGGATATCAACCTTCTGGCTACAGCTGCGTCGCAAGTAGAGCGTGATGACCACATGGGCTTCCACGGCTCTCGAGGACACCAAATGTTTGGCTCCCGTCATCATGGCAGCCGTGGTCTCCCTTCGCTTTCTGCGTATGCGATTTCGCAGAACATGACTCGTTCGCATTCCAACGATGACGATGATGGCTATGGCCACCGTGTCAAGCGCTCTCGTCCCAACTCACCAAATTCCACTGCTCCTTCTTCTCCTACTTTCTCTCACGATTCTCTGTCTCCTACCCCCGACCACACTCCCTTGGCTACTCCTGCACACTCGCCCCGTCTGCGCCCTCTCGGTGCCAGCGAGTTGCATCTGCCTTCAATCCGCCATCTGTCCCTTCAGCACACTCCTGCGCTGGCTCCTATGGAGCCGCAGCCAGAAGGTCCTAATTATTACAGCCCCAACCAGGGTCATATGGGTCCAACCATTTCCGATATCATGTCGAAACCTGACGGCACGCAGCGCAAGTTGCCGGTACCCCAGATTCCCAAGGTTGCGGTGCAGGATATGCTCAACCCCGCGACCGGGTTTTCCTCCATGAACTCGTCAGCCAACAATTCTGTTGCTGGCGGTGACTTGGCAGACCGGTTCTAAAACTTCTGATGTCTGCCTTGAAAACTTATGTTATGCGCGCTACGAAACGATATAGACTTGTGCATTTTTACCCTGGCTTGCGGGCATCAACGGTGTCGGATTGGTTTTGATTTTATCTCTGGCGCCACCAAATAGACGGATTGGGTTTTGTTTTTGCCTGTTCACTCCTGTCTGGAGACCTTTTCCTTTTCAAGTTCAAAATTCTGTATCGAAAGATCTGCTCCTCTTTTTTTTATATGTCATTCTCCTCTCTTGAGGCCCGTGGTCTCATTCTGTTTCTCTTCTCTTACTTAATTCCTCACATTGTGAGCAAAATAAAAAAATCTCAAATTCTCATATCTTATATCTTATATTTGCATGTGATATCGCCCCGCAAAATCTGTATAGTGGGATATAACATACTACATACTACTTCATGTCTTTGTGATCGAATCTAAAACAGCCCAGGAATAGAATAAAGAACATTCACTAAAATCAAACTCTATCTTCTCTGTAGTTTACTTTGAAGTGTCACCGCCTACCCTGGTCTGCTATCCGCATTCTCCTTGAAGTATAGTGTCCCGGGCCGCTCTTACTTTCTTGTGATCATCGTCTTGACTCAAGGTTGTCATTGTCTTTATGGAGATCATTACCAGTTACCAAGCATTTAGCAACTTCAGCTATCAGAGCTAGCCATGCAGTGGTCGACGTCAGGCCAAGCGCCAAGCCAGGCTTTCCAGTCGAACAAGCGGCGAAAACTCGTTCCTACGATTGATCCTGACATGCTCGAGCCACTTAACTGCTTTTCGGATATGCTCGCTGATATGAACAGCGATGATCCTGTCATTCGATCCCGTGCGGCCGAGCAGCTTACAGTATTATCACCTTTAATGCAACAACTCGCCTTTGCAAAGAACGTCGCCGGCGTCCATTATGCTGCTAGGGATTTCAAAACCCTTGGAGTGGCCTGTACTGTTCTGGAGATCACACATAACCCGATGGATCTTTGGAATCCGCCAGACATCGATAACTCTCCCTCGGCTACCTTGTCTCCTAATGTAGACAGTGTCATTCACCAACTCCAAATCTCAGAATACCACAGAATCGATAACTCAGAAGCTTCTGTACGCGTCGTTATCGAGCTAATCATTCTTGACCGGCTCCATCACCTTTCTGATAAAGGGTCGCTCGAACATCTACAGCTCTATCCGGAGGTAGATATCAATCTTTTACGCGGCAATGCGTATATCACTGGCCGTGCCGACTGGCTACTTTGCCATGATGACCCTCAATATGGCTTTGATTCGGCGTTGATTGCTATAGAGGCTAAGCGGAGTTGCGAGTTTTCCTGTGCCGACCGTCAAATGGCTACATATCTCGCAGCTGTGCAGGACTGTCGGGCCAAAATCGCAAAGATCCATGCTGTTGCTTTCGGAATCACGACGGATAGTACTAGATATCAGTTCTGGTTCATGGACTCGGAACGGCGGCTTTTCTCTTCTGTGGTATTTGATTGGCGTCTCGACAAGGCCAAAATTATCGCATGGATCGATAAAATGCTCGCCGAGGCGATTGAGGCCTCCCCACTAACAACGCCAACTCTGCGACGGAATGTCTCTCTACGTAACTGGGAGAAGGACTCCCGACTGCGTCAGCTTTTGGGTTCTGAATCAGATGATACACCTTTAACTGAGGGACTTCCGTTCGATATCAGTGTTCCAGGCTCGTGCCAGCTTATCGGGCCTGCGTGGTATCAAGGACGAAAGGTCATGGTCGTCGAATATGATGAAGAGGAGGAATTGAGTGGCAAAAATTGAAGAGGATCAAGAGGATTGTGCTGTTGAGGATTGATGTCGCTCAGGACCATAAAGCGTTATTACTTTACGATTGTCTATCATTAATCCCTAGCACTGAATACAGCAGAGCTTCTAGTTAAACCTATACTGTCCTGTACCATATGAATAAAGACTCCCTATAACCCCGGATGAAAGGGAAACTAAAATAGCTCAACATAGCATAGGTCTCTAGCCTCTAGAAATGCGTTACGAAAACAATGGAGGGAGCACAGGATTACGGCTAAAAGAGAAATAGAGAAATTAGCTTGTGCCCATCGGAGATCTGCGATCCGATCTGATGCGCGAGACTCGTTAGGTGCGATAGTAAGAAATGTCTACGCGTTGCATCCAAAAAGGATACCGCGTAGACTGCGACATCGCCCATGGACGGGTGGGCACTGCCCACGGGCCTTACATAAGCGGGAAATGGGCCCTAACTATGGATAGGCCTATGGACGGGCCCTACCCTTAGGGCCCACGGGCTGTGGGCGTCGTGGGCGCCCGTGGGCCTTTTTAGTAAGTAGAATTCATTATTTATGCATTCTAGTGACACTAAAACTGAAAGGGAAAAGCCAAGAAGTGGCAGAGGAAATCAAGTACATAGGTGCAGACACGGCTAGATGTCATGCATGTTGAAAAAAAAAAAACCCGCAGATCAGAAGTGTTGATCTGATATCCGGGGTGTATGTATTTCCCGTTTCCCCTCTTACTTCTCTTTCCTCTACCTCTCTACTTCTGCCATGTGTTACTATATTGGTATGTAAGCCCCGATTCTGACGCGATTCAGCCGTATCCATCCGCAATAGACATCCATCTTTTGCCGGAGCATGTCGGAGCGCAAGCCCACAAGCCCCGATGACCCTCGAGGCGACTTCGATCCTATCGTACCACGCTCAAATAGAGACCGACATAGAGATCGGGATCATCGCCGATCCTCTTCTGCCCGCAGTGTCGGTATTAGCGTGAGTTCGACCGCCAGCGCCAGCACGGCTTCAAGTAGGAACCCCGCCTTGTCGCAAAAGCAACCCAAAAAACAAAAGCAACCGAGCGTCGTCGTCGCCATGTCATCTTCGCCCGTGCCGGACTTATCTAGCGCATCGCCGTCCCCGTCAATTTCATCAATAGATACCAGGTCCGGGACTGGCGTTGAATCCCCGCATAGAGATAGCAGCATAGATGGGATCTACGTTCTCGGTGGCATGACATTAACCACCACCGACAGCCCCCTAGAGCCCGCTCTATCGCGCGCCTCGCTCTCATCCTGGGATACCACCGCAGCAGCCTCTATATCATCCGCGACGCCGTCAATACCCATATCTCTAACAGCCACTGAGCAGCGCAAATACGCATGTCTCTTCCATATGCTGGACTGTCATGAGTCCTTCAATGACGGCGCGGAGTGGCGCACTCACGTCTTCAGCCACTTTCGCTCACACCCGACCCCTCCGTCAGCGCGGTGTCCGCTGTGTCCGAACACAAAATTTGTCGACGGTATCTCGGACCCCGTGTCGTCGCCGGTCCCCGAGGGCACCGAGTCGGCCCACTCTAGCGACGGCGTTCAAGCCCTGACAGACTTGCCCTCTGCATGGGAGCGTATGCTCGACCATGTCGATGTGGACCATTATTGTCTGGGCCAGACGCTTTCCGGTAGTCGGCCGGATTTTGAGCTTATGCGGTATCTTTATGGGATGCGAGTTATCACCGATGCGCAGTTCAAGGCTATGCAGTTGCCGCCTGCGCCGTCGAGTCCGGCTTATCATCGTTCGCAGGATGGGGTTAGGGCTAGTATTGGCTCTGCTGATGAGCCATACTGTGCGCCGTATAGTAAGCGCCGGGAGGAGAGAATGAGGGGACAGCAGAGGGGTGTCGGGGTTTTGTAGATATAAGACACTTTCTGTTGGCTTCGAGGTTTTGGTTTTTCTTTTGGTTCTGGATATTCCCCCTTTCGCTGTATAGCATGTACTTTTTTTCTTTAGAAATACTGTATTTTTCCCTTAGATTATCTGTTCTCTCTTCTACAAGAGAAGAATATCAAAAGCCCAAAATATATAGATCCCGAGCAAACAAGACAAACTCACCGCCCTTGATGACGGCCTTTGCGACTTCGATCCATCGCGATGATCGAAAGAAGCAGAATGAGAACCTCCACATCAAAGTCCTGAATCTCTCTGCATTTGTCTCCTCTAACCGCCTACACCACCTTCCCCACTGCTTTGCGATTTTCTCCCCTATCCAACCACCACACGATGGAGCGCCTATCTCTAAACGAAAGCCCTGCCCCGGCTCCTCGAACCCCGCAGCAAAACCAACAATTCTCCCAGAATGCCCTCGGCCCAGCAGGACCCCAGCCTACAGGCGGGCCACCGCAATTACCCCCTCAGATGTTCACGACCGCCGCACAACTGCTCGATCTAACAGATAGTATGTTCAATGCGTAGTCAGAGCGGCTCAGAAAGAACGAGAGGATATAGCTAACGCAATTGCAGAGAAACTAGTCCTCATCCTCCGTGACGGCCGCAAACTCATCGGTGTCCTCCGAAGCTGGGATCAGTTCGGTACAGTCGCACACTCAACCCAAATCTCTGGTCCTTATATCTTACATTCAAACCACAGCAAATCTCGTTTTCCAGGATACCGTAGAGCGCGTCTATGCCGGACAGTTGTATGCTGATGTCTCACGTGGAATTTTCATCGTTCGTGGAGAGAATGTGCTCCTGCTAGGCGAAGTGGTACGAATCCCTCAATCCCTCAATCCCACAAGATTTACAGGAATAAGACAATCTAAAGAATCTCGCTAATGCATTGATATACAGGATCTCGACCGCGAAGACGATATCCCACCCACACTGACCAGAGCCCCATTCGAGGAAGTCTTCGAGCTGAAAAAGAAGGAGGACGCGAAGCGGAAAACAGGCGATAAGAAGCGCTACGATGAACTGCAAGCGCTCGGCTTCGAACCAGAGCACAGTGGAGAGATTCTGTTCTAGTTATTACCACCTGCTTGTCTGTGGTCTGCTGGGGTCAGTGTGTGCCAGACCATATTTCTCTGGTCTGTGTGCTTCGACTTACCGCTTGCTTTTCCCGGGGTATCTGACATTTTGATACCTTGAAAGACCGAAAAGGAACGGGCGTCAGGACAAGTCGATAACCCAGCGACGGTGTCGATTTATGCGCCGTGGATTGTGATTTGAATTGCATCGGCGATGGAGTTTTGGCTGGATTCGGATGCTAGATCGGTGGTCTATTGTCTGCTGTATACGAGGAAGTGGTCGATATAGCTTTGATGTCATGTCTGGTCTAGAGCTCGGCGCTTCTTTGTTATTTGTTCCTTTGCACTCTACACTCTGGGCGAGCGATGGGGGCTGTGGGAAATACTGCTGAGCTGCCTGGTTGGCTGGCTCGCGTTCATGAAGTTCTGATTGATATGTTCGATACACTTTTTTTTTTTGCACGATATGCTGCTTTGCAAATGAGATTATGATAAAAGTCATAATGCATTGAGATTCTGGAAGACTTGGCTGTAGTTGAGTGTACTTGACTAGAAGCATGTCGACGCCATGGGATATCGGATAATTCCCCTATTCAATAGAAGTTCGATACAGCAAGAGAAGACCAGCGCTGCTAAATACATGATATTTAAGAGCTTATAGACTACTTAACATCTTACAAAAAGTGAAACAATATCTATGTCCATTGACCTAAAAGAAACTTTTGAACAGAATCGTAATCATATCATGAAAAAGACGGAATCGAACAACTCTCGGAACAGGAAAAAGCCCAGAGTCAACGGAATCACCACAGCGGAGGGTATTATGAAAACGTAACCAAGCACGACAGGGACCGAAGACCAGATGGCAGAAACAAAAATCAAAAACTGAGAACGATAACTCCGGGATCTGCTAGATGCCACCCTCCTTCTCTTCTACAGTATCCGACCCCGAGACCAAAAAGGGATACGACTTACTATGAAGTAAATTTATCTCTTCTTGCCCCATCCAGAGCGACCACCACCTCGAGGAGCGGTACCAGTATTGCGACGCTTCTCAATGCGACCACCGCCAGGTGCGCCAGAAGTCTTGGGAGCACCAAGACCACGACGACCAGAGCTCTGACCGGATCCAGAAGCGCGCAGGTCCTTCTTCAGATCGTCCTCATCGACATCCATGCTGTCGCCAGCATTCTTCTTCGACGACTGGCCCATCTTCACCTTACCGCGCTGGCCACGACGAACAGCATCGGGACCACTAACAGCAGCGAGGTACGCGTTCACGCCACCATCGCCAGCACCAGACATCTCGACATCTTCAGCGACGACATCACCATCATCGCCGAGAACAAGACGACCGTCAGCATCGACCTTGGCGGAGCGCTTCTTCTTCGAGCCGGGGCCTGTGTTGAGGAAACGCTGGCTGGGCTTGGTGGTGGAAATGCTGGCCAGAGCGTTGGAACCGAGCAAATCGAGAGGATTGTCTTCGGGAGACATCTCACGAATGTACTGGGTGCTTTGGCCTGCCTTCTTCTTGCGGCCCTTGATTTGAGCGACGTTGTCGACGTCGACATCACTGTCACCGTCATCCGAGTTGTCAGAGGAGTCGGAGTCAGAGCCGTAAACGGCCTTGTCGAAGGCGTTGCCGGATTGAGGCTTGGAGGCCTTCTCCTCTTCGTCTTCGTCTTCACCTTCGGCACCCTCCTTCTTCTTGCGCTTGCTGCGCTCACGTGCTTTGCGGATATTGACTATGAGCTTGCGGTCTTCCTCGCCGACGATAGCCTCTAGGAGGGGAGCACCGAAGCGACGCACAAGTCGGTCGATAATACCCTTCACCTTGCTACGGAGACGACCCTTGTGCTCCTTGTTCCAAGCCATGAGGCTGGGGACCATGGTGTTCAGGCGGGGACGCAGGGTTTCGTCGGGGAGAACGACGACTGCAACCTTGACGAAGCCAAGGACAGAGCGGACGATCTCACGGTTATTGGATGTAAGGAAGAGCTCAACGGTCTCAACAAGTTCCTTGAGCATCTCAGGCTGCAACTGTGTCTGGAAGTCGAAGAACAGACGGGAAAGTGCAGTGACGGTGGCGCCCACCATGTGAGGAGCAGAGCCAGCCAGACCGGCTGAGACCATTGTGAAGAACTCCTCGAGGGTAGCGGGGGCGTCTGGGGAATCGTCTGCCACACCTGGCACAAGAGATCTGCGGATGACAGTGCCGGGAGGATTACGCTCCGGGTCGATTGTGCGCTTGGCCAAGAGAATAAGCAGGTCAAAGGCCGCTGTGCGTGTCTTCTCGTTGCTTTCCTTGCAGCCCAGAACCACTTCAGACAGGATTGCTGGGATGAAGTGGAGATCTGAGGTGGGCAGGTGGTTGATCATCTCGGCGATAGCGAGCATACGGTCACGGCGGCCAGACGCAGGGGTGGTGTCGGTGGTGGCAAGCATGAGAGCCTGCAACTCTCCACTACGCTCCTGGAGGGCGGCGCGGCCGGTCTCAGTTGTTCCAAGCCGGGGAATCAACTTGTACGCCTTCTTGATGAGTTGCTGATCCGGGTTGGGGGATGAGCTGTTGAGGATGGCTGCCGCCATGGAAAACAAGCCACTGAAGCTGGAGCGAGGGAGGTAGATTGACATAGCGATGACAAGATCGATCAGGGTGTGGGAGGTCGGCGGCATCTTGTCGGCTGAGCCCTGAGACTGAGCACCCTGCTTGGTTGCTGTCTCTTGCTCGGCAGCCAGAGAAGACTCAAGCATTGAAGTAACGCGGTTGAAGGTCTCGTTCAGCTCCTATCAAAGGTGTTAGTTTGTGGTGATTTGTACCCAAAACTGGAGGTGAACATACATTTTCAGGGGTAATGCTCAAGTAGGCATTGATACACTGTAGAATGTAGCCACGGTAGTGAGGAAGGGTCTGGCTATAGACATTGAACAACACAGCCAGCAGGTTGCTCGCAAGACCGCCGAGATGAGCAAGGTTCTTCTTTGCAGAGGCCTTGGTGATGCGTCGTTGCAAGATCAGATCATCCTCATCGTTTTCGACCTCCAAAATAGCCTGGTTAGACTCAACCAGGTTCTGCAAAGCACGGCAGACATCTACACGCAATTCGGTCTGCTTGTACAGAACGTTAGACAGCAGCTCAGCGAATGACTGGTCGAATGCCTCGACAAGATCAAGTGGCAGCTCGCAGTAGCCGGGAAGGGTACCCCAGGTCTGTTGGACGAGGGTTTCGAAAATCTTTACTTCCACGGACTTCTCAGCGGCACCAAAGTTCACCACCTTCTGGTAAAGTGCCTCACTCAGGGGAACGAGTTCGGTACGGAAGTGGCGGAGATTCGTGTTGGTCACGCTATCGCGCATAATAGGCAGCATCCAGACACGGCCGGGTTGACCGGCCTTCTGCTCAATAATGTTGAGGGGAAGAATTTCCAACACTGCTTCAGGGCCCATTGCCTCGATAGCACTACCAAGAACAGCATCGGCCTCTTTCTTGCCGTGGAAGCCGCCATTGCTGCGCAGCTCACCGATTGTGGAGACAATCTTGACAAGATACGGGCTCGATCGCCATTTGAAGCAATCGAACAGAGCAGAGCAAACATTGAAGACTTCTTTCCAAGCAGCCTGGTACTTCACCGACAGAAGGTCAACGGCTGCACGAGACAACTTCTCCAAGGTCTTTTCATCATACACAGATGGGTCCACAATAACAGAGTTGGGGATACAGTTGTGCAGGAATGAGATCAGACACTCAGATGCGGAGACGCGGATGTTGCTAGAAGGCGAAGCCATGAATCCAGAAATCAAGGTGAACAGATCCGGCAACTTCTCGAAAGTATCCTCGGGAGTGATTTGTGCGGCCACATCGTAACCGCGCGAGAGCACCGCAATCCAAGGTGGGAGAAGCTGGGAGTCATTCTGTGCAGGCTTGAGTTCGGAAATAGCATCCAAAAGACGGGGCAGCTTAGAAGACGAGAACTCATCAGCCATTCCTTCGAAAATGACCTCAAATACCTCGAAGGCACCCATGGTGATGTACTCGTTGCTAGACCGGGAAGCGTTCATGAGAAGTTCGCAGAGCGGCTCGATCTTCTTGCTGGGCCAGCCACCTGACGCTGAGGCAATGGTCTTGATCAGCTGCAGTGAGTGAATAATGAGGGGCTCGTGGTTGTTGGCCTGAGCGTCATGACGGCCCTTCTTCTGCTTGTGAGCGGCTGTGATGCTATCACCCAAAGTCTTCATCGCAGACTGAGCGCACATATCCGCACCTGGGTGGTCCAGAGACGGGCTCGGCGGGGGTGCCTTGAGAACCTTGACAAGAGCCTCCTGGGCACGCTTCCGCACCTTGGGCCGGTGGTCAACTGAGAGACTCAGCAGACCTGCCATCGCGCGTCGCGGGCCGACCTGTGTGTGTGGGAGGTTCCATGATGCAGCATCCTGGGCAATGAGCAGAGACTCAAGACAACCAATTGAAGGACGCAGGAGCGGGGCCTCGACCTCAGGGAGAGAAAGCGCAGGTGCAAGACCTTCGAGAATTTGGGAGAATTTGGCGCAAAGGATCGGCGCGGGGACGTAAACGGTTGTGATGTCGAGTAGGTAGACAACGGAGGTCGCTAAGTCCTTGTTGACAATGCCCTGGGATGCGGACAGTGACTGCGAGAGCAGTGCAAGGAGAGCGGCAAAATATGCGGTAGGTGAGAAATCTGCCTTTTGATCACGGAGAGTGTCCTCAACTGCAGAGAGCACCACAGCAGTCTGTTCACGGGTCAATACGTTAGTCAATTCATCGGGCAATAACCGGGAAAACTTACGTGATGCTGGTTCTGCAACTTGGGAGACTTGATCTTCTCAAGCTTCTCCGCCAGAGTCGCCATGATGATTGCGGACGACGAGGTGGAGAAGAGTTAAAGAAAGCAATGTATTGGGATGAGAAAGAGGGCTGTTTGGCGGTGATAAAAATCGTAAAGGAAAAAAAGTAAAGTCCGGCAAATTTGGAGGCGGTCAAGCAAGGCGGCGGGGACGATGACTAAGACTTTTTTCAAGAATTTCATTCACTGTCGATAAATAGAAACATATTTGAAATATGAATTTCATCTTGATAAACTACATGCAGGTGGGAGGAGAAATTCTATTAGATGGCTTTTTGGCTGTTGATGGCTCCGGGTAAGTTTCCGATTAATCCAGCCGCTTCGTAGGACGGCTCCCAAAGCTCGCCAGTTCTTATCGCAGCCATGTCTCATAAGATCTGAAGGTCAATACTTACGTGAATAGTTTGAGATATATCGTATCGGTTAGTATAATATTTTTTTTTTTTTTTATTATTTTTTTTTTTCGCGAAGCTTCTGAGTGCATGGAATGCTCCTGTCTTATATATATATAGTCCCGTGGACACCAAAGCCCTAAGACTATAACATGCCCATTGGGAACCACTATATAAAGACTGTGTAATTAATACATAGAACGAGATAGATCGGAAAATTATGGCTAGGTCAAACAAATATCAATTGTAGATTTTATACTGGCCTGCAATGAATGCCTCTTGAAAATGATCACAGCTGTGCAGCTTCAGCAATGATTGTCTCCCGCGTGGCCTTTTGGAAGCTCTCGCCATCGGGTTGCCATCCCAACAGCTTTCTTGCCCGCAAAGCTCGACCTTGACCATTGGTACCCAGAAACACAGCTCCATGGGGTATCACTACGTTGGCCTCATCGAGATTCATGGATTTCACCAAATCAGGTGAATCAATGTGACCGAGGCTATGTGCCTCTTTGGCAATCAATGAAGCGATATCTTTGAAGCTCTGTAGCAAGGAAAAAAAGGTCAGTATCAATAATTTGGGGCTTAATATGGAACCAACCTCGAAGCCGTTTTCCACAAAGAAAAGTCCGTTCTCATTCCAGATAGGAGAAGGAGTGGCGTTGACAGCATGCTCCACCAATTTGACAAAGAGATCGGCCAAATCAGAGACATGAATAATGCCCCATCGACTTAGTCCCCTGCCAAGATAGAGACCAACACGTTGCAGTAGAGTGGCACGGGCCAATGAGGGAACCTGGACGCTGCGTTGATTCACGGGACCTTTACCAGTGCCAAATATGATAGGAGGGAAAATAATGGCAGTCTTGGGGCCACCTGAACCCAAATCGAGAATGTAGTTATCCACCACTCGACGATTTTTGTACGCCCGAATCATGTCCCGGAGATCAGCAGTGTTATCCAAATCATCAAAGATTTGATCTGAGGGCTCGCCATATGAATTGGTATCAATCTCGGGGCCTGCTAGAACGCTAGCCCCAGTAACTTGAATGTAGTAAGCTGTATTTTTACTTCAATCAGCGATCAACCCTGAAAGCAACATCATAGCAGTATATGGCGTACCATTCTGACGTCCCGCCATGCCATTTGCGATCGCTTTCACGCTTTCGAGATGCTTGTTACTAGCAGCATCTAAATGCAGCATGTTAACCATAGTCTATACTACCACATGTGAATATACTCACGGATAACAATGTCGGCTTTCCTGGATTCTTCTTCAATGATTTCGACATTGTCCAAATCTGCAAGAACCACACGGACCTTAGGAAATGCAGCTAGAACCTTGCCTGCTTTTTCATTATCTCTGATCAAGGCAGCAATTTCGTAATCAGGATGTGCATGCTGCAAAGCGTGGAGGACTTCGCCCCCAATGTAGCCCGTGGCACCGGTACTAGAATTTGTGTCACAAGTCAGCAACCAACGAACCATGCACTACCAAACGGAATGCTAGTTACAGGAAGATTTGGGTCATTTTTGAAATTGAGGTTGGAGATGTGCGAAGTTGGACAAACAGGACGAGGCCATTAATATATATCTCCGGGCACCAGAATAGGAAAGAGATTCCGCGGGGAGATTCTGCGGGGTCAACGGCATATTTTTGGGGCAATCATGACATGCTATTTTGTTATTTGTTATACAACATAACACCTTTTAATTCTTCTTTCACTTCTACTGGAAGAATGAAAGCAATTGCCAACATAAAAATATACAGTAACCGGTCATTTGGGCACAAGTCAATAAGCTTTGGTCCACCTATTTAGGCAACCCCTCATGTGAAAGCCCACATCCTATAATACTGAAACTGAGAGGATTTCTTATGAAGCCACCTATGTAGTAAACTTGTAGCCAACAGCCTCCAAATGCGATCGCGAAGTTTCAGGCTCCAGCGCGGATGCCTAGGCTAGTCCTTTTTGAGCGAGACAAAACCGTAGTTTAAATAAACCTCCAATTCCACATTGTCAGAAGCCGAGCAGAAAATAATGTCATTCCTCAGTCTGCCCCTCGAGGTTCATCAGCGGATTATATCATACCTTCTTTCCAACCGCGACGTGGCCGCCCTCTCAGCACAATGTCGAACCCTCCACTCTATGTGCGATATGGCAACACGCAAGAAGTATCATCGGATTAGTGTCTCCTCAGCAGAGGAAGATATCGATAGGTCATTCGAACTGTTGATGGATATTTTGAAGCGACCTAACCTAGGTACTTACGTGCGCCATGTCGAATGCTGCTACGCAACATACAGGCGTATATGCTATAAGGAAGCTAAGTCTCAACGAGAATTGAGCGAGGAAGAGATGAATCTCGTGCGAAAGGCGGTTAGAAAAGGCGGCTTCATAGACCAAGAGGATCGAGTGATCAATATGCTTATGCAGAGGATGGAAAAAACGGCAACGTTTGCCTATCGGTAAGAATAGTGTTTCGACATTGGTCTCCGTACAAGTATCTAACTAGTTGGGTAGGGAACGTGAGAGCATCGGTACATTCGTCACCCAAGCCTTGACAGCTATTCTGATTGTGGTATCGCCAAACGTTGTGTCAATGGCCATGACACATCCCACTGGCCTTAGCTTTAATAGGGTAACCGACTTTCCGCTTGCCGAGCTTCTTCGCCAAGCTAATGCTAGTCCCGAAACTAAACCATGCCTTCGCAATCTCCGCAGTGTTTATATCATCAACAAAAACGATGATTCCTGGTCTGATGATCGTTTCTATGTCCCATTGGACCTTTCTGGCTGCTTGAGCCTATTTGATAACCTTCTGTCGATTGAATCCGTCCGTGTTGATGTAATGGAGGAGGATGAGAACGGAGAGCGCGAATTCAAAGAGAAATGTTCCAATATCAGCAAGATCTCCATCCATCATTCGTCAGTTAGTTCCCTCTATCTTGCGACTTTGATATGGTCGTGCAAAGTCCTCAGAGAATTTCAGTATTCTATCGGAGGTAGAGCGAGCAATGATGGGGGTTGCCCTACATTCAGTCCTAAAGTATTCATCAAAGTACTTTGCGCACACAAGGAAACACTGGAAATTCTCGACGTTGACGCGGAAAATGAGATCTTTGACTTCGGAATCTCCGACGAGGACGAGAGAGACAAACGACTCAATGAAATCGGAAGCCCGTTTGAACACGGCATAGATGACGAAACCTCTGCATTTTACAAATCGATATGGGCATACCGTGGGTCACTGAAAGAATTCGGGGCCTTGAAACGATTGAGCTTGGGGATAAACTTCCTGTTATACCTTGCCGCTGGCGTTAACGGAGAACCCTACAAGAAGAAAGGAAAGTCAAACCTGGTAGACTGTCTACCAGTTGGGCTAGAGTACTTGTGTGTTCGGGGATACCAGAAGGGTGAGAATGAGGAGCACGATGAGCAGATGGACGCCTTGATGGTATTTTACAAGTCCGGGAAATCCCGACTTGAAGAGGTCAAGGGGGTTGATGAGGTGATTCACAATGCCGAGACGGTTCAGGATCCAGATAATGACTCTCATTTGCTATGGTCATTGAATGAAATCGGGTATGATAGTGATTAGAAGCCCTGTTGTGTGCAAGATGACTAGAATATTCAAGATACTGGCTTCTGGTGCATCTGCTACCTTGACATTGCGAATATCTACTACAGACCATATACCGAGCCTTCTTAACTTTCATGTATTCCATCCAAAGTTGCAGACTGCACATGCTAGTTGGAATATGGCATGAAAAGCAAGAACCAACAACGGTCGAGAGGATTGACGAGAAAAGTAAAGCCTTAGGGCTCGCATGGAACAGTCAGAGTGCTACACTGTAATCTTCATAAGGGGAGAGCTCAACATGCAGTTTGATATCGCTCCTACTCATAGAATGTATATAAAATTTAGGTAGAGTCACGTATGTAATTGTTTTTACAGTTTCTGAATTCTATCATTCCGATGGTCTCTTTCGAAGTGGATCTGAATGTAGTCTAGTACCCCCACTACTGGAAATAATGTATTGATCTCTTTCAATATTTTGACTGATCTTCCGAAGTGTGGCCTCAGGCCATATTTGTTGCTTAAAGTGGTTAGTCAGATTTGGCTCGATATCTCATCCCCTGCCCGATGTCATTCTAACTTCGTTTTTTCCCCTTCAATAATACCTTACGATTTTTGAATCACACTCCCTCAGAAATCTGCGACATGGTCGGCCAGTAATAATCTTATCATACTGCGCCTGGATGACGACAGGGGTGCAAAATCATCGAGGCGCGGGGTGCGATAGAAAAACAAAAGAAACGCTCGGGCCATGAGAGATCCTGGTCAGATCTCGATTCTCTCAACTAATGGAAATCACAGCCACAGTTCAAAGCTGTCAGACCAATGGGCAATTGGGGCTCTTCCTCACGTAACCCCTTTTCAAGGCACCCGAACAAGCCCTGAAGGTGCGCATCCAGTCAAGTTTCAAAAATTCAATGCGTCCATATCGTGCCTGCGCCACTCCCTGAGCTGCCCGCTCTCAAAGTCCCTGCTGAGATCGCCAATCGTGGTGACGTGTGGCGCTGGGGTGATGAAAACTCTGCCAAAATACCTCACAAGGCAGCCAGGTCATCACTGACCCTTCCAAGGCTCAGTATATAAGTCGTAGATACCCCAGAAATTTCCCCGCATTTATATGTAGGTCGCTCTCATCATTCCCGTTCTACATGAAACTTGTTAAGCTTGGTTCCTTCCGCTTTTGCGAACTACGATCTACACCATGACAGAACCATTCGACGATGGCTTGTCGTACCTCGTCCAAGAGGGGGAAGATCAGTGGAACGAAAGTGATCCCCCGTTCTCCTGCATTTTTGCTGACCCCTGGTCCCCTCTTGTGGATGACTTTCCATATGATCATTTTCTCGAACCCCCTTCTGCTCCCCTCACCCATGACCCTGCGCCTTCCACGTTAAGCGGCGCTCTCCATGAGAGCACTGATGACCAATACGAGAAGGGTCCCACGACTGAGGAGGGCGCTAATGCCGCTGATACCCCTGGCCTCGACCCTCATGACGGGATGTCTGACATCACCTCCACAATCGTTTCTACTGCGGATGAAGAGCAAGGATCGATCATCAGCCCAGATGATAACCTTCAGAGGCCTACATCGTATGGTAAAGTCTCGATGGGTGTCAAGTATGTTCCATTTCAACTCTGCTTATGTGGTGTATCCTTTTTATATGTGTGGTTCTAACACTCGCCTGGTACAGATCTAGCCGTGGTAGTCCACTAAAGTGCAAGTGGAAGCACTGCGAATACTCTGGTGGATTCTCCCAAATGGGAGCCCTGCTACGCCATATTAAAACGAAGCACATCTCACCTGGCTTATATGAATGTCCCGAGGGAGAGTGTCGGAAGTCTTTCAATCGAAAGGATAATTTGACTGCGCATATCCGGAATGTTCACACAAGCGCTTGATTCATGTTTCGAATTGGTCTCTGCATCTGGCGAGTATCGGGGGTATGGCTGGAGCTATGGTGTATATGGTCTATGGTGTAAGGTTATCAAAAGTTATACTTGTTTCCGGTTTATGTTACAATACAAAAGTCTTTACTCTCATTTCATTATTTAGTCTGGCACTCGAGCACTCGAGGACTTTCCCCTTCTATTCTACATACTTTATCTCGTATCACTTTTTGATTCCACGTTATTACTTGTGTTTACCGATTGAACCGACCGCTATAGCGCCTTACTTGGTAATCCTTCACCGCCGACAACAGCGTCTTAATATCGCGTCTACCTTCGGGGTGATGATAAAATAGGGATGGGAAGTTACTTTTGAGTATATTTATCTTCCCTGCTCTGCTCGGTCACCGCACTATGCTGATATATTATATTCTTCACCCTGTAAATAGAAATTTGGCGCTGAGCCATCCACTCCTTGGACCCAAACATCTATCGGAAGCAAGTGCACCCCTTGCTATTTTTAGTCACCCAGCTAGAAAAGCACCTTGGAAAGATCCTTGTTGGACTGGACTTTGATGTTTCTCATCATAAGCACCCAGGCAATGGAAAGCCCCATTACCGCTGTACCGGCAATCATCATGTATCGCTGGCTGAATGCATATGCATTTTGGATAGCAGTGCGAGCAGGTGAACCAACCGGGTAACTGAGTTGGATGTCCAATGACTCGTAGATATCCGACCACTGGTCCTTCAATTCGGCTGGAAGATACTCGCGTAGCTTGACGGGAAGGGTGTTTGTCCAAATAGCGCCTGAAACACTACTGCCCACTGCACCGCCGATGTTTCCAAATGTGCTGAGAAGTGCTAACATGGCGGCATAGTCTTCATGCGAGGCTGCAGCAAGAACAGCAACTTGCTCGATTAGAATGAATGTTCCGCCACCTACTGCGAGGAAAATTTGGCACATGCACATATATCCCACGCTGTGACCTGGTGAGCGGAAGTAAATCATCAGACCGCTTGCCAGGAGGTAGAGAGGTAAGGCGCAGTAGAGAAGCCACTTGAAGCGACCAGTTACTCTGATGAGGAAACCACAACCAATGAGCCAAACCGGGTCCATGAAATCAAAAATGGCGCTGATGTAACCGGCTTGGGTCAGGCTTGTGTTATAGACGACTTGGAGGTAGGAGGTGAAATAGCTGGCCCAGCAATAATAAGAGACTTGGTAGGTAATATCCAGCAGACAAGCGCCAATGACGGTGCGATCGGTGATTAAATGGAATGGAATGAAAGGCTTCGGGGACAGCCATCGCTCGTAAGCGACAAATGCTACGAGGACACAGAATCCCACAACCATCATAGCAATAATTTTGTGCGATCGCCATTGGCCTTCGGTGTTGCCGGCAATATTGAACGATGTTAGGAAAAGGATGGTGCCGCCTATCATTAGGAAGATTCCGATCACTGTGGGTTGCAAATAGTGGTGAGTAAAGATGCAAGAAATCGATTTGAGATTGACTAACCATCAAATTCCATGATGTAGTACCAAATAGCTTCTCTCCAAGATCGCTGTGTCTTCTGCTTGTAATGTAATTGACCTGCCTTGTCGGCCTTTCGTTTGGCCATTTCCCAGGTCACAATCAAAGGAAGCGCAGCGATCGGGAGAATGATGCAAATCGTCCCATATGCCCATCGCCAATTGGTTTCGTGGAATTGATTTGATAAAGGAGAGCCAGCAAAGGCCGTGATCATGCTAGGAGAGGAGGTGAGAGCAAAAGCAAGACCTCGGTCACGAAGCGACGAGGTGTCCGAGGTTATCACGTCAATGCAGAAAATGGCACCGGTGAGTCCAACAGTATAGAATGACTGTTGCTTGATTAGCAATTGTGACCAAAGCTGTCGAGGGCTAATACAAACATACCTGTGCAGCACAGTACGTCGCAATATTGTTGCAAGCAGCCATCATGATCAAACCCATAATTGCAATCAAAAGCATGATCACGAATCCAACAGTTCGATCAAAAAGGTTCAGGACTTTTGCGATGGGCATCAGACATGCAGCACCCATAACGCTGGTTACGACAGTAATTACGGTCAACAGCGAGTGTTCCGCAAAGCCACTCGTAATGTAAGCAGAGAGATTGGTGGTGAGACTGCTATTGAGATTGTTGACAAAATATACCAGCCACATACTATATTCGCATTAAATCTGTGGTTTAGGAACAATGTCTTCTATTAGTTTGCTCACCTGGTATAAGCAATAATCAGATGCTTGCGAGACCACGTTGTTGTGACTGCATCCGCAATTTGAACACCATCTTGTTGAACCACCTCATCTGGCGTCTCTGACTCCGTGTACAGTGGCGGCGAGTGGTCAGTGGTGACCCCTTTGGTGGTCATTGTCGTATCCATGGGGGTTGGAAGTACCGCGTAGGTTGCAAAAAACACAGAACGAATGGGTAGAAGGGCGGAGAAAGCTTTTAAGATCTCTCTGTGTGTATATTAAAATTCCAAGGTTTGGGCCCATAGCACGTGGGTCCGCATTATGTACCATGGTCGTAAAGGGGTAAGATGAGGTATTTTAACGCTAGAATATTACACCGAGTGTCGCCCGAGGTTAGCCTCGGGATAGCTCCCCAGATAAGCATTAGGGTGGGTTCTATGTTGTAAGATTTTTAGCCGGAGTGGCGTGGTCGGATATGATCAGATAATTTTACGATCAGATAATAATTTTATGATCAGATAATAATTTTATGATCAGATAATTTTATAATCAGATAATCTTACGATCAGATAATCTTATGATCTGATAAAACCTAGATGATCTTATCAAATCTGACCCCCTGGAAAAGCTTTGACCAAATCTGATGATGTATGGTATTTGTAAGATATATGAGACTTTGTAACTAATATATTACCCCGAAAACCGGAGCCTAGGAGTTTCAACAGACTGAGAATTCTGTGTGGAATTTCATATCACACCGATATGCCGATATGCCGGGTAAATTACCCGATGTCAATTCACTCCACCCTTGGGTTTTCGACAAGCTTCCAAAGTTTCCTATAGCTCCCGAGGTCGGAAACTTTAAAAGAGTGTTCCAAGCACCTTGGCATGCCTGCCCTATCTAAATATATCCCCTGCGCTTCTCTATGTTCCGAAGGCTATGGAAATGGTAATAGGTTATGATTATGATTTCCCCTGGCACTTATCATGGACTGGTAGAGGGTAGAGGGTATTCTTCCCCACAGGATGACATCAACACTGCTTCATTTAGAGCAGACCTGGAGACTGCCCTAGGATATCATGTGCATCGACTTGATGTACTACGTTGACAAGACCGCCCGGAACTCCTGAAACTCTCTCTCCCTGGCCCACATGGCCGACCAACTGGGACTGCCCCCGAAGCCGGACTCCGGAAAGATAGTGATAGACCCCACTGAGCGTAGTCACGAGCAAGGCAAGGCCGAAGCTAGCTAGCCCATTAAGTCGTAGTACGTATCATCCGGAAACCTTCTGTAATCCCCTTCAAATCGTCTTCCGAAAGATGGAAATCTGTCTCGCTGCCCCTTTTTGCGCGAAGGAAGCAGCCACTAAATTTGGATATCCATCAAGCCGTAGACATGGTACTGGTTTGGGCCGGTAAGTTGCTTTCAAGAGATGCTCATTGTTTGGATATGCTCAACAGAAGTCCCGCCAGAATTTGGGTCGAAGTACTATTGCTCAAACGTAATGTCCCCCTCCGGACTAACCTGGATTTTGTGAGGGCCACTTTGACCTGTTGGTTTGATCACGGAGCCAGAATAGAAAATCTTGCCTTAGTTCGATCTTTGACTCGGACCACTGCTTCAACGACTATTGTAGGCCACCATTTCATATCTCGCCCGGGTACTTGGATTGGGCTCATCCAGCTGCTATGAGGGCTTTTCTTGCGTGTGCAACCTTCCAGACTCGCCCTCGAAACACTCTAGGAAGGAACCTCATCCACGTGATCAAATATAATGTAAGAATAGTCGGCGGATTGACAGGAGCCCAATAAGCAACTCTTAGAGATAATGTTATTGGGAGGTCGTAAGTCATGTGATGGGTGTTGTAGGGTGTGGAATAAACGCATTTTGGCGTGGTCATTGGAATGTCCGATGACGGATGAATCTCACTTCGAACTTTCTTAAGACATTTGGTGTTTAGCATCTGGTACCAACTGGTTACTAGGTGACTGACCTACCCAGCGTCTCTATCTGACAAACCCTCGGAATATTCAACAGGCACTTAAGTCCGAAGCAAGGCCCAGCGAGTCAATGGTACGGCCGACCAGGTTGAGGCCGCAGTGGTAATCATCTCCGAGGATACAGGGAAATATTGCCGTAATTTGATTTCAATTACCGTGCTGGGACCTCTTCACGTCAGTGATCTTTCTATGTATAATTTTGCGAAAGGTCTCCATAGTTAGCCCGAAAAGCCCCATAGAAGCATTTTTCTGATTTTTGCTTTCCTAGACGCGATAACACGATTGCGTAGCGTTATAGCAAGTTGTGGGCCATGAAATGTTTCTGCCTGGATAAAAGCTCTCCACCCGAATTGCCGAGAAAGAGACTGCTTTTCCACAATTTGGCCCCAGTCTGAAAAGTCTAGACGGTGAATGTATCACCAGACATTGACCGTTGACAGGAACTCTCAAGGATTCACAGCCTAGTGGTCACATACTCAAAATGTGTACGGGACAACCCGTTATTGACAATGTAGTAACGTGGTGTTCAATTTAAGGATAAAGGATTAAGGCAAGCCACATAAAAAAGCATTCAGACATTGAGACCAAAACAATTTCTCCAGTTCAATTCTGGACAGGCGTCAAAGCAACCTTCGTTCCCTTACCGCTCGACAACGTCAACCCAAGATTTTCGGTCCAGGGATTTGGATCTCGATTTTCGATTGCCCCAAACTCTTGCATGATCCGAACAATAGTGTATCCGGCCTCCGTTAGTGCGAACTGCTGGCCTATACAGATCCGAGGACCTCCATTGAAAGGGAGGTACGCCCAACCGGGCCTAAGATTTTCCCATCTCTCTGGCCGGAATTCGTCCGCATCAGGCGCATAGATTTCATTTTCGCGGTGCATTGTGTATACGCTGAAGATAACCTCGTGGCCCTTGGGCACAAAGACAGGAGACTTTCCATCCGGCCCACCACCGACGGGAAGATATGTGTCTTGTATGGCTTCGCGTATATTGAAAAGGGCGATTGGGTACAGACGTAGAGCTACAGATTATTTAGTAAACAGTGAAGACGGAGCAGGAAGAAGTGTTGCTTACTCTCGTTCAGAACCCAGGTCAGATAAGTCATCGATTTGAGAACTTCAAATGATGGCTTTGCTCCATCTAAAGCGATGACTTCTTTCCGAAGTCGGTCCCACACATCAGGCCGTCTAGCCAGAATGAAGAACACAACACCTAGTAGGCTGGCAGTGGTATCGCGACCAGCAAATATAATACTAAATATCTGGTCTGTCATGTTGGTTTTGTCAAGTGTCTGCTTCGACAGCTCGTTGGAAAATATATATCGACTGTCAGTTAACCGCTTGACATTTTCATCAACTTTCCGTCCACTGTTGACCGCGACACGATAATCGATCGCATTTTGTACAAAGCTGTCAATATACCCGCGGGTATCTCTTACTGCTTTCAAGAATTCTTTCCTGCGGTAGAACATGGCAAATTTCCCAATCCTAAAGTGCATGGAAGCCACTTCTTGGACTATATCGAAGGCTTCCGCAAATGCTGCACCCGCAGAAGACCCTTCTTTGCGCAGAGTGTGAGAAGACTCCCCGAGTAGAAACTCGGTAGCTGTGTCAAGAGTCTGCCTTTGGTTAGTCAAATATCTTGAAGGCTGTCAGGGAGTGATAACAGACCTCCTTGAAGAACAGCGGCTGCAAATCGATCGTTGATCCGTCGCGTGGAATTTGCTCAATGAGATCGACAACGTGGGTCTCATATAATTCAGTATCGTTAATCTGAGCACGTAAGAAATTAGGCCTGAGAAGAGCTCGTGAATGTTCCCACGCCGCGCCGTCTACGCCGAAGATGCCATTGCCCAAGGCTGGACGTAGTGCATTTACACGAGCCGAGCCCACTGAGTAGTCTTTGAATTTTAGCGCGAGAATTGTTTGAAGGTTCTTTGGGTCGGCGGTGAAAATGAGAGTTCGATTGGCGACTTTAGCCTTGAATGTAGGGCCGTAACTTTGATGCCAGCCACGAATAAGTTCAAGAAATCTATGCTCGGGGCCGGCTTTGGCTAATTCCATGACCATGCCAAGGCCGAACAAGCCGTGGCACACCGAGTGCGCAAAGGGTTGGCAGCCGTTCTGACGAGCGTACTTCCATCCTGGATGTGTATTGAGTTATGAGTGTTGGTTCACCGTAAATGAGGAAGAGCTACATACTTTGAAAGGTTTGTACACTCTTAGCTAAAGACCAAATAATGACAATAGCCCCAGCTACAAGGCCGTAAAAGGGAGTTTGGAAGAGGTCGAAAGACATTGATACCATAGCTAGGGGTGGCTGTGATAAATAAGAGATCTTGGGATTGTAAGTATGGCGACCCGGGTTGTATTGATATTTGTACTTGAACTGTGCGTATACTTCCCCAGGGACCTAGGTAGTATGGAGGCTCATGCTATACGGGCTGTATACGGGCTGCTTTCCTTGCCAGCGGGGTAAATGACTCGATTGGCGATCGTTCTGTCTTTTCATCACATGTGTCCAGGGTGTATACAGTATCCGCGATTGGCCATAGGTATGATCATTGCACACTTGACTCGGAGTAGTTCTATTTGGGCATAGTGTGAAGCAGCCTGCCAAGGGAAATGACTCGAGTTTGAACAATTTAATCTAATGTGAAATTTGCAATGAACACGCGTGATGCAAAAAGTGAGAATACCTAGGCCGGCAATAGGCCAAATCCACACTACGCCTGGAGGTTAGCGCAGCAGCGGGCCGCCTGCCCAGTTGTGATATTCCATAAACCTGCACATACTTCCTTGAAGTTTCCTGCCTTGCATTAGTCAGGACTTGGTTTCGGTGCTCATTGGTTTCAACAGGCATTTGCAGCGGATCTGCAATTTGATGAGACATGCGGTGGACCTGTCCGTGGTTGGTGACGGGAGATATATGCGTGTGTTGTATGTGTCCGATTAACAATCAGCTTGTCGATCATTGTGGGTCCTCGTTAATTAACCAATACAAAACCGAAAAGTTCGCGATCGAGACATGGTTGTGCTGTCAAACAGTAGTGCTGCATGGTCCAAGACATTACAACAACCCCCCGGAAGTAGCATGCGAAGCGAAGCGAAGGATAACACCGACATGGATGACCTGTCAAAACTATGTAGCCGCTACTGCCAGCATCTTTGGTTCATCACCTTCTTCTGTTATATCGGGGCGTTCATTGGTTTCATTGTAACTCTGTATAGCGGGGTAGCCCTCGCTAATGTCAGTGAGACTGACAACGGTACGTGCACTAAAGGTCTAGATGCCTATTGTCTTTGCCGAGTTTTGCGTTAACTTAATCTCCGCTCAATCTTCACCCTCGGAATTTAAGATCAGACTGACTAGGCCGTTGCCAAGCGTTCAGTGACGTTTCGAGTCAAGTTGTCGTCTGTATAATATTTCTCCGAAGATATAGCGAACGGACCTGACTTATGTCTAATCCCTAGTCCTTCTCGGCGGAAACGGCGTTTATTGGAATCATGTCACATACAGGTGAGTTCTCATGGCTTGGAAAAAGCACTGCGTGAGTGTAACACTTGCCCCAAGGGAAAAAGAGCCGACACTAAAATTGCCCACGGACGGACCCAATCTACTCAAAATCAAGCGCCACAGCGCAGTGTGAAGCGGGAGGGTGTGCAGCTCGTTAAAATTTGAGCCAATAAGGAATTCGAGCGGAAGCCTGCTGTTGGCTAGGTTTGTAATCCTTTTGTGATACCCAGGTACCTCTTCATCTTAGACATATCGATCGACGGTATATATAGAATATTTGGGTTTGGCGTCGATCGACACTCGCATATCCACTTTCCTCTTATTGCATACATTGTTGACCCTTCGGCTTCACCCGTCTCGTGTAGACGTCACGAGCCAAAAGCTAAAGGCCAGCACTCAAATAGTATATCCCTGTGATTATGCATCAGTCCGTAGAGGGTCGCGCCACAGTTTGTGGTCTGCCAATGGTAACGCTAATCATTAGGGCATGAGTCCTTTCATGAGGAAGCCGATTTGCTGATCCCAGATCCCGTCTGGTATCAAAAATTGTGAATCGCTTTCCAGGCCTCCAGAGTCACAATTGCAGTGCAGCTGCAGGCTCATCACACTCGCAATGGCCCCCTGAAGAGCTGTGACGGCGACATGATAAGCCGTAAGTGGGACCTCGGCGCCTAGTCCGTTATGGAGTTTGAAGGCTTCCTCGGAGAAGATAAGAGCACGCATTCAACTACCTATGTCACGAGCGACGCTGCATCGTGCCTCCCTGACCAGATGACGCGGCCCTTTTCTTGTTCGATAGAGGGATATGGGCCTTCGGTCACTTCAGTCACTCTTTGAGGACTTCGGCTAGAAGGAAAATTCCAAGGTTCCAGATCATTACGTGAGAGGCTAAGGAATAACCTGTTAGTGGGATACTAGTGATAGATCTCCGAGCAAAAGGACGAGTGAGCGAACTGATAAGGGTATAACCCACCTAGAGATATTCTAGGACCCGTGGACAGACAATAGGGTTTTTTGATGCAATGGAGGATGAAAGGTTGAAATGATTCGCTGAAGTCACGAACAGCCACCACACTCAAGATTATCGATACAATAATTGACGAGGTCCGTGTATCGATAGCATCCCTCCTCGCATTCCTCTACCTCAACCAACCCCCGCCTTGGGCAATCATCCTACGCTGGAATGGTCCCCGCAATGCCAGGTCATTCACAGACAATATCTGTGCTCGGAATCTCACGGTGGGCAGCCTACGTGGCAGTAACGATCAATGGGCTAATTGGGAATGTACCTAGAAACCCTATGGCCCTATCTATATCCTTCTGGTTATGTCGCTTATAAATTACGAGGTGTATAGATACGGTCCTTCGGAAGCACGGTTGCTCCACCCTGGTGAGTGGTTAGCATTCAGTAAAAGTAAGAGCTCGTGTGCATACTGCTGTCACTTCTAGTCCACCGAATCGTACCTCTATCTCTTTGTGTTAACCCTCAATCTCCTGGCGTCTGCAGGACCAACTGGTCAATGTGACTCTGGCCTACTGGCAACCTCATTGTGCAAACTTAGACCGACTTAAAGGTAATATAGACTTCGTATGAAGCCTTTGAATATCTGGCACAAACATTTGGCCATATCCCCACATTGGAGCCGGACCAAAGTGGATCTTTTGATCGGAGCCTCGTACGCCTCGAACCTTTGATGGTCGCTGATTGGTCAATATGAATAGCTCTTTGAAGCCAAATCAAAGAATGTAATCCTCGACCAAAACCAGAATGTGTGAAGAATAAGGGAGAGTGCGAAAGGAAGATTTTTATAAGTGATGGGGAAAGGAGCTGGCGTAGTCCAAAAGGGAAGGTAGAGGTTACCTGGTTCCTAGAGACACTTTAATTTGAAGTCTTCCAGTTTTGTTCAATTATGTAGATAGAAGAGAGTAAGAGAAGCCATTCAGTTCCAACCTGTCTTTGTCAAGATATGTACCTCTATGGCTCCCGCTTCTTTGTTCAAAATATCTTTATACTACCCGAGTTGCATTTCTTTGATTTCTGAATTTATTTCCTTAATAGAAATCAGTACTAGGTACTCGCCAGATGCTCTGGTCATTATCTTCACTCGGGGGGAAACAAATTTATTATCCCAACAACGCAGGTATGGGATGAAGTGACAATTCCCCATTGCTTTTAGGCCGCACAAACATTTTCTCTTTCATCTTCATCCCCTTTCATCTTCCTCATCTTTCATCCTTGTCAACCAGCCACACCTTTCTCCATCTTGACTATCTTATGATCCTTGTCCGTGCTTCGTCCAATCGCAACAATGGTACTCGACCAAGTGCGCGTTTCTACGCGGCACACGCTTAACTGCGCCAATGATGCGACAGTTGCCACTCTCGAGTCCCCTTTTAGCCTAGGACCGATGGACCATACTGTCCCCCCCATGTTGACCATCGAAGCCATCTTGGTCTACAGAAAGCCAACAATACTACCAGATGAATGTTATTTCCCCATCGAACGCTTGAAGGCGGCTGTATGCCACGTCCTGGATTATTACCCGCATTTGACTGGGCGTCTGCAGCAAAATCCAGTCAGCCAAGCCCCAGAGATTGGTAGCCTGGGCACTGGTGCTGAGCTTTGGGAGGCACACTGCCCTAGAAAGCTTAGAAACATTGCCCTTTCCGCTCTTTCTGCCCGTATCTTAGCAATCAAGCTGCCGGATGATGGGAATGCACTTCTTCCCATATTTCATGCAACGGTCGGAGCTATGGCCTACAATCCTATTTTTGCTATCCAGCACACCCGATTCGGCTGTGGAGGGGTCGCACTAGGAATTAGGGTTCATCATCTAGTATGCGATGCCAACGGATTTATGCAGCTCGTACGGGATCTTGCTGATATCTACAAACAATTGCGAGACTTTGCTCCGCCCACACTTATCTCCCCTCCCGAGATTATCTCATACTTTCGAGGAACAAGTAACCCATCATCCAATCAGAAGCAAAGTGCGATTGCATTCAACCCTCCGAATTTTTACCTGGACACAAATACCACGGATGAGCCTAAATTCTTAGCTCCTTCTACCGTCGGTGCTGGCACTCTACGTTTCCAAGGTCAGGATTTGATTTTACTCAGGAATGCTGCATGGGACCCCAACGCCCAGAGACAGACCTCGTTCACCACATTCGAGGTCATCTCCGCCTTCCTTTACCAACGAATCTACCAAGCTAGAATAAAGCTTTTGCGTGATAAAGGAGCCGCACCAGACATAGACTCGCTACAGGCACTTCGCCACTTTTGGACAACTATGGACATGCGCGACTCCACCCGTCTGAAGCTCCCCGCGCGCTATTTTCCGAACGCCGTCCACTGCATCTCAACTTCCACCTCACATGATTTACTCGAAAACGGTGCACTCTGGCAGGTTGCACAGGTCATCCATGATGCAATTCACTCAGTTGACATGGACGAGGTTAAGCAGCAGTTCGAATGGGTTGCCGCACAGCCTAACAAAAGTCATGTCAAGTCCAAGAACGTAGTGCCAAGTGGTAGCTTCATCGTTACCCGGTGGAGTAGAGGTAAGACGTACGTTGGTGTTGACTTTGAGGTCGCCCCTAATGGCAGGCGTATTGCCCCTGATTTGGTATCGCCGGCCCTCAGCGAAAGTCATCGGGCCGATGGTTACGCAGTCATCCTGTCTACCGAGGAGCAGTTGCCTCGACGCCATCGGATTAATGGACGTCTTTTGGCTGGGCCCAGTCTCCCATGCGCTGTTGACGTTAATTTGGCTCTGGATGCGCCGGTATGGGATGTCCTTAACAATGACCCCCATTTCTTGGCTCTCCTTCCATAATGTACGATTTCAGAATATCCACGCTTCAATGTGAGTGACCCCAATGATCCATGACTTGGAAAAGGCGATACTTTCGGCACCTCTGGGGAAAAAAATAAAAAAAAAAAGCTTGAAAAAAACTAGGAAAGAAGACGGAAAACGAAAACGATGGAAACTATGGAAAAAGCCCTCTAAATCAAGATAAAAACTTAAATTTACAAAGAATGAATGAATTGTTAGTGTAGTAACACGCGTCCATCATTATAGTAGTATCGTGTAGTAGCTGTAGGTCTTGTCCTTCGCCAAATTCCCACCAAAAAAGGCACAATGATATGTTGCATACAGCCTTTACTTCCTACCTATGAGGAACAAGAAGAAAAAGATAAACCGTGATAAATTGCTTTTCAGTTGCTGGATACAGGTACGAGCAGGGTGTCCAGGCAATAAACTCGTGTTCTCTACTCCTAGATATAGTACTATAAACAATGTCGTCATATGGTGTTTCAAAGTTTCAACGATAACCTTTGATTGGCTCGGATTAATAATCACGTGGCGTCGGCAACCCTCCGGATCCACTCGTCCCAGGCTGAGCAGAACCATCAGACTACCATGGTCTTCAGTTGTTTCGGGACCACTTCTCTTGAAATACTGCTCTTTTTTTTTGAGAAATACTGGATGATCCACGGTGTTTTGAAAGCAGCTCACCCATACCCAACCAACTGATAAACATTTACACAGGAACGATCTTTTTCTCCCCACGTATGATGTCATCGGGCTGCAATGATGGAAGAACCACCGCGTCGGCCTTCTACGCTTGAACGCAACCGATTTACTGAGGACGGGACAAAGGTTCAAGGTCAGAGCAGATTTGTATCTCAGATTCGAGAACAGTTGGCTAACCCTTCGAAGATGACGGGCGGATTGAGATCGACCTGGACTCTAGAGTGGGCAGGGAAGTGTCAAAATTGATACCATTTTTGCATACGGAAGAGCAAAAACAACCAAAACCAGAGCCCTCAGGCGACGACGGATGTGGCCTCGAACTCAATATCGTGATCCAAGTTGTTGGCAGCCGAGGCGACGTTCAGCCCTTTGTCGCACTAGGCAACGAGCTCCAGCGCCATGGACACCGTGTACGACTAGCCACACATGGTGTGTTTGAAAGCTTCGTGCGAGACTCCGGCCTAGAGTTCTACTGCATTGGAGGAGACCCCTCGGAACTTATGGCATATATGGTGAAGAATCCAGGACTGATACCACAGATGAGGTCCGTTAAAGAGGGCGATATTAAACGCAAGCGTGTTATGGTAGGCCAAATACTGCAGGGATGCTGGGAATCCTGTATTGAGGATGACCCAGTGACGAAGACGCCCTTTGTGGCGGATGCAATTATTGCGAATCCCCCAAGTTTTGCCCATATCCATTGTGCGCAGGCACTTGGCATCCCTCTACATATGATGTTTACCATGCCGTGGACTAGCACACGGTCATTTCCGCATCCCTTAGCGAACTTGAAATATTCAACTACAGAGCCGAAAATGGCCAATTACCTCTCTTACGGGATTGTCGAATGGCTGACATGGCAAGGGTATCGATACCCCTGCCCATCCGTAACACAATACGCTGACATCCCAACAGCCTCGGTGGTGTTATCAACGATTGGAGAAAAACTATCGACCTAGAACCTATAGCAGCCACCGAAGGGCCCCGTTTAGCAGAGACTTTGAAGATACCCTTCACATATTGCTGGTCGCCTACATTAATGCCTAAACCAGTGGACTGGCCATCACATCTTAACGTCTGTGGCTTCTTCTTTCGCTCTCCTCCGGACTTCACACCGCCTCCAGAACTTGCCGCATTTCTTGAAAATGGCCCTCCGCCAGTGTATATTGGCTTCGGGAGCATAGTCATTGAGGATCCCCCAGCTATGACTGCCACACTCGTCGATGCAGTGAGGTCCTGGGGTGGTCGGGCAATCATATCCCGTGGCTGGAGTAATCTCGGCGAAGCACAATCAGATGATCAGATCTTTTATCTTGGAGACTGTCCCCACGAATGGCTGTTCCAGAAGGTCGCTGCAGTTGTACATCATGGAGGAGCAGGGACTACAGCATGTGGTTTACGATTTGGAAGGCCCTCTCTTGTTGTACCATTCTTTGGAGAGCACGTTATTCCCTGCAAAAATTTCCCATTTCGTCGCTAACTTGCCACAGTCAACTATTTTGGGGAAATATGCTTGCATCCCGCGGGGTTGGACCAATGCCCATTCCACATCGGTCTTTGAACACGGAGAATCTAGCGGAAGCTATCCGTTTTTGCCTGCATCCTGATACTCTAGCAGCAGCCAGTGATGTGGCCCGCCAAATGGCCGAGGAGGCTGGAGTTTCTGCGGCCGTCGCGTCTTTCCATCGCAACTTACCGATCGATAAAATGAAATGCCAGTTTCTCGATTCTGAGCCTGCTACATGGCAATTCAAACAAAACGCCACGTCCCCTGTGACTTTGTCAAAAATGGCAGCGGGGATCTTGCTTGAAAATTCTTGTATTGATATAAAGGACTTGAAAGCGTGAGGGGATATATCTTGCCCATCATATTTTACATCTATATTAACATCTATTTGGAACTAGGTACGACAGCAAATCCTTCTTTATTCAAAATCGCCGATGGGATCCTATCACAGGCGGCACATCATCTTTACTAGGCATGTACAAGGATATTCTCACAGCATCAAGCGACGTTGTTATTCGGCCCTACAAAGAGTTTAGTCGCGCCCGTCAACAGAGTGAGCCAGAGCTCGTAGTCATCGAGACTGCCGATCCCCACCCCGAGCGGAGTCCATCCGAAGACATCTCACGTACTTCTAGCAGCGTGAGCATGACAAGTGAAGAACGAAGAGTTATGGGAAAAGCAGTGGGGGGATCTGCCAAAAGCGTGGGGAGGATCATAGCTTACTACTACAAGGGCGTTCTGATAGACATACCTGGAGCAGTGAACGAAGGTCTGAGAGCTGTTCCCAGACTCTATGGCGAGGAGGTTAAAGACTACGATAACATCACAGACTTCAAATCTGGGGTTTTAGCGGCTTCGGACAATTTTATCCATGGGTTCTCCCATGGACTCAGTGATATCTTCCGGCAGCCATACGAGGGTGCCCAGAAAGATGGAATTAGGGGTGCACTCAAAGGAGTTGTGAAAGGACCGATTGGCATGGGCACAAAAGCTGCATCAGGTTCGTGACACACGTTATTCTTGCACTGCCAACGAGATTATATGCTAATAGATCACTTTCAGGTGCTTTGGGCTTAGTAGCCTATCCGGGGCAAGGGTTAGCCAAAAGTTTGCGTTCGGCTATCCATTCCAAGACTCGGAACCAGCTTATAAAAGCGCGATTGGCAGAGTCTGTATATCTGGCTAGACAATCAGACAAGGCCCAATCGAGCTGCCCCGATGTCCTTGAGGCCTTTGAAGCTCAACAACGGTAGCCTGGGAATAGCAGCTTAACGAATATGGGACGAGCAAGTACCTAGCAATAAACATAGTGAAGAGCATTAGCAATATCATGAATAACAATAACGAATATCGAAGTCGCACATGATCTCCACTTATCCAGCCCCGCATAGTTCTCGGCCTCCTACGCGATAGGCTGCAGTGTAACAACTCCGACACCTTGTCTATAATACGCTTTACCTTTTTCTTGCATTGCACCTGTATTTGGATCATATAACCAGAGCTCAAATCGCACTTTCAACTGCTGTTAGACCACGAATAATCATGTCCAACTCCTATGTAAAGTCCTTTCCTCGCCCAGCAGCGGGGTATACCCAATCATTTTGGCGCACACAACCAGACCCCCTCGATAACCATCAAACGACACCAGACTTGCCAGAGGAAACCGATATCCTAATTATCGGTGGCGGCTATGTCGGAGCCTCGGCCGCTTATCGCTTGCTCGCGGAGAACCCGCAAACTCCAACCCCCCGCGTGGTATTAGTTGAGGCCCGGGAGCTCTGCTCCGGTGCCACCGGGCGCAATGGTGAGACCCACCTACACATGAACTACAATATAAGTATACAGACTTGGCTCACTCAATTTTTATATAGGCGGTCATTTGAGACCGGATATCTATTCAGCAACAGCCTTGTTCACTGAGCGCTATGGCATCGAAGCAGCAGCGGAGATCGTACGGTTTGAAATCTCGCACTTGAAGCTCGTCGAGGAGCTGGTCCGTAAAGAGAACATTGATTGTGATCTTACTTTCACCCGCTCCTATGATATGTATGTTGACGAAAACGAGCTCAAAAAGGCGAAAGCCTTCTACGACGTTTTGGTTGAGCAGGGGCTGGATTTCATGGAGGATGTTAAATACATGTCTCAAGCCGAGACTCAAGATGTAAGTCGAATAAGCTTTAAGGATATTATGCTCATTTTAAGGATACCCACTGACGATGTTTTGTTAAGACGGCACATGTTCGAGAAGCCAAGGGGGGCTTCAGCTTTTCAGCAGGCCATCTCTGGCCTTACAAACTCGTTGCTCATCTCATTCGGGTTGCCGTTTCTAATGGCCTGAACCTACAAACCAATACCCCGGTATTCGAAATAGGAGAAACGCCAAACGAAAATGGATCCTGGCCGGTAACTACCAGTCGTGGTGTGATTAACGCGCACAAGATTATCCTCGCAACGAACGCGTTCACCAGCGCCCTGGCACCGGAATATTCCAAGGCTATCATTCCATGCAAGGGGATCTGTAGCCAGATCGCTGCAGAACCTGGTGCACCTCGTCAGGAGCTTTCGGGTACCTATGTGATTCGATATGGTCCGGGGGCGTATATCTATCAAATTCCTCGCAATGATGGGTCCCTCATTGTTGGAGGTGCCTCGCACCTTTTCAAAGATGATCGGGAGGAGTGGTATAACAACACAGATGATAGCAAGTTGATTAAGGTTACTGCGGATTACTTGGATGGCTATATGCAACGCACATTCCTTGGGTGGGAGGACAGTGAAGCGCAGATCAAACATATATGGGCTGGTGGTATGTGCAATTCCTATACACTCCTCGATTTGAGGGTATGTCTTCTTTCTGCTGACTTTGTATTTATAGTCATGGGATATAGTGCAGACTCGTTGCCTCATGTCGGTTGTATTCCGGGTAAACCAGGTCAGTTTATCGCGGCGGGATTCAATGGTCATGGTATGCCTGTCGCATTTTTGTCTGGCAAGGCCATTGCAGATATGGCCCGGAGTTCAGTTGCATTCGAGGATACTGGTTTGCCCAGATTGTACAAGACATCACTTGCTAGACTGGAGCCGGATTTTGATGATATCCTAGGCTAGATCCGTTTGGCTAGGTCGGCTCCCTTTCTACCATTCTCTTACACTGAATTTGTGGAATAGTCCCTAGTTCAAGACGACGGGGCGTTTAGACTGTAAACCGCATACTGCAGAATATTCTTGCTTCCTGAGGCTCCAATCGTCAAACGTTCCTTCCTCACCAACTTCTTTCCTCATTGATATATGACTTCACTGTTTACATTTTACCTATTCCGTCTGTTCATGGGCAAACATTTTGTCTCCGCCTGAACTGCCGCCAAGGTTACCCCTTCTCAACTAAAACTAAGGCAACAGATGTAGCGAGTTCCAAGTTGGATTGAGTATACCAAAAAATATAGAAAACCAAAAAGAATTAACAGCTACATGACCACAAGGACAGTTATCTGCATCAGCACCACGTACTTGGATTCAATTATGGCGGGATAAAAGAGACTCGGCACATTGGATGACATTTTCGGCGGTGATATCGTTCGGTGCCTTTGGGTCACTTATGGCTTTCTTACAGGTTCTTATGCAGGCTATTCAAATGTTCCGGCGATTATGTCTACTATTTTCTTCTACTTATGTATCAATCAAATGTCATTGTCCTGCTTTCAAATATAGCCAACAAAGAAATCCATATGCAAAGGTAGCTTCCACTACTCTGCGTCGAACTCCGGGTATATTTCGTTGCAATATTTACAAAACAGTCCAAGTCATCGAACCCTCTCAACTCTATCTACTCGAGAGCTTTCTCACGTGCCGCCTGCTCCGCCAATGCCTTTAACGACCTCTTCTCTTTTTCGATACCATTCCTCCGCTGAGCAGTGTCACATAGCTCCAGGTTCCCACATTCACATTCCCCATCCCTGAGCCAGCGATAAGTGATACTCCACCGCTTCCCGCGCGGTCTTACCGTCCCATCCGGGAGGGCATCATTCTTCCGCTTCCTAATACCATGCGTCCAATGCAGCCTTGAGTCACCGCTCATTTGCATCATGCTCCGCGGGGTCAAATCAACCTCGATGCGTTCCTCGCCGCGGCGGAATATCATCATCGCCGGCGCACCAAGAGATAACGCATAGAGCTGGTCATATGGCTTGTGTGCATCTACATGTGGCGGGATACCCGCGCCTGGAGGATAGTACTGCAAACAGACCTGGTCTGGTGGCCGGTCCTCGGTTGTGGGGATGAGAGGTTGGAGCCATTCTGGGAATTCCTTGTATGGGATATCGGGGTCTATCCCGAATGTTTTATAATCGAAGCTGTAGCCGTAATGCAGTGATACCCGGCCAGGGCGATCGGGCCATTCTAGCTCGTTGCAAAAGACTGAGATGAGTCGTTGCTCGTGTTCGGCATTGATAAAGTCATCTTGCCAGAAGATACCGTATGGCTCGGTGGGCAATTCGTGGAAATTGCTCCGATCTCCCATCCTTTTGATCTTGTTTCAGATCTTGAGGGAATAAAGTGCGTGGAGGCTTTTTTCGTGTGGTAACTTTCAAACTCTGATTTTTCGGATTCTTGTATTAATTACCGGTATTATGGTATTATTCAAGGTTTTGGTGCCTGATTTATGCCTTAGCTCACACATCTTCCTGTGATATTGTAAATTGAAGCCATACATATTTTGATATTGAAGTTATTCCCATACAAATCTTCATACCCATCAATTCGCGAAACTAAAGCGATTCCCAGCATACAAATTTCCACATTCATCAGATCCTCCAATGATGTGCCCGATAGTTTAAAGGTGTAAGATTTCAACATGAAAGAAAGTAATATACTAATATGATCACTGGTCATTGGGTTGAATTATTTAAATAGGGCTAGGCTTTCTGTGGTAACTAGCTACCTTCTAGACTAGATATATTGTGGTTCGGACCAGTTCGTTTCGATATAGCTAAAAGATTGGATGAATCGAACATTCGGACATCGCAACTTAACCCAGAATTCTCATAATTAGTAAAAATACGAATAGATTAACCGATGGGATAATTATCAGTCCATGACATCAGTATCCAAGTTATGGAACCCCGGGGTAACGGTACGAGTTAGCTCAACTCGGAACTCCGGTTGCTCTAGATATTTGAGCTAGCACAATGGTCTAGTGTTTAAAAAGGATAGGTGTACGGAGTATATATTATTTAGAATGTATTCCGATTATCCACACATTCTACACAGAATCATGTACGAAATCGTTCTTTTCGGGGCAACCGGGTTTACCGGGAATCATTGTGCACACTTTATCGCACAGAATTACCCCCCGACCACCAAATGGTGCATTGCAGCTGTCTCGTCTAAAGGCCATGGAACAAAATTTAAAAGAACTCTCCCCAAATCGAGTGTCCCTAGGTATGACTCCGCCGCGAATTGTCATTATCCAGGTCGATCTAACATCCACAAAGATATTGAGATCATAGATTTAGGTCATTCAAGCCTCAAACCTCTGAGACAGAAAACAAAGGTGGTGATCAATAGGATCGGGCTATTCCACCGTTTCTCAACTCCAATTGTGGCAGCATGTGCCACCCTCGGCACCACTATGTTGACTTGTAAGTCATCTCCTGCGCCTTATAAACAATTACCCAAGCTTATCTTTGCACTATCACCGAGATTCCATGGATTCAAGAAGTAATTCGAGACTATAACGAAGTTGCTCGACAGAGCGGGTCACTAGTCAGTACAAACAACTCTCATGGAGCAACGACAGCTTGGAGCTGACATTGTGCAGCTCATACCCGGCTTATCGACATCGACACCATCGGATATCACCGCAGGGCTAATTGTAACCAAGATTCATGAGGCATACTCTACCGTCACAGCCAGTATAATTAGTTCCGGAAAGCTTGAGTATGGCCTTCTTACAACCACTCTCCGTCATTGGCTGAATTGTTTATTCCAGTATTAAGGCAATAAGCGCCGGCTCTCTCAACACAGTACTTGACACGTTCGAAACATATGGTTCTGGCTGGTACCTATATAGTAACTCGTCAATATTGTCTGCGCCTATTGAGAGGCAGACAAAGACACCCTGGATCACTCGTCTATCACCTGTGTCGGGGCAAGAGTACTGCTCTGTCGGAAAAACAGTGCCGATATGGTGGGAACGGAGGCTCGTGAACATGGTGGAGGAGTTACACCCTCATTCTTAGGGATGGAATATATCGGCCAGTTGAGAGATGCCGGTATCAAAATTGAAGTTGGATTGTTGTAAAAACTTGAAGTACCTTACCATCCGTTTGTGTTGCCTAACTTCATTCTTTCCGCCTTGTATATCAGGCTTTTATTCCTGTTTTCGGCCCATAACTAGTGCATGGCCAGAGCAAAAGATTAAACTTGCTGTTTATGGCCAGGGGTGTGTTTTCTTGTTCTGAATATTATCACAATATGCATACAGAAAGTTCTTTCCATAAGTGGTGGCGAGTAAAAAGTTTTTGATAGCATTAAAATAGAGATTAAGTGACCGGCAGACGGGGAAATGTTTAGTTGGCAGTTTATTAGTTTAGGTGTGAGGCAGCTTCTGGCGCAGTACTTGCAACTCGACGGTAGCCAAAGTAATTCCGACACCATCTTCTTGGTTTTATCGCAGATTCCGAGCTGTATTGTTCATTTATCCATACTCAAGATATTCTTAAGTAGAAAGCAGGTATATCATCAAATTTGCATAATAGATTAGACTTTTGACGCGGAATGATAATAAAATATATATCATCTACCTTTGTGCAATAATAATACACAAGAATTTATTTTGGAAGATACACAGCCTCCACATTGTTCCCGTCCAAATCAAGTACAAAAGCCGAGTAGTAAGGCTGCCGACTCATTTCCTTTCTGATTCCTGGCCCTCCGTTGTCTCGTCCGCCATGTTGCCTGAGATAGCATTAGCTGCGAGTCATATAAAGATGCAAGCAATGTTCTATGTCATGATGGCAGTTTCAACTTACAAGGCTAGCTGGTAGAATTGATCCACAGCTTCGCGGCCTGGTTTAACTGTATTAGCAACATCCCGATTGCAATGTGTGGATACTAACTTGGGGCGTCAAATGAAACGTGGACTGGTAGAGGATCTTTGTTTTCCGGTAGTTTCTTGAGCCAGAAGTAAGGATAGTCACTACCATAGCCGATGAGAGCCTCGTTGTTGGCACGAATCATCTCGGAGTACCCGATCGGTTGTAGGATGGTACGATAAAATGATCGCAGGGATGTGTACTTGGCAGCGGAGGCCCAGAAGAAAATATGATTGATTGTCATTTTAGTGAAGTTGACTTAGATTGACTGAGAATTTACCTGTCCTTCTTGCGTGGTGTGCATGAGCTTTTATACCAAGAGCAACCCGTAGATTCGCCCCACTTGAGCAACCCGGAGTTCCGAGCTAAATCGAACGACATTCCATCCGACACCCTCCCCAAGACCAAACAAGTGCAACAAAATGAAATCCACGGAGAAAAGTTCCGAATGTAAATTCTGTGCAACCCACTTCAGTCATCGTACGTCTAGATTGTGCCTCGTCTGAGACTAGAACTAACCACGCACAGGATCCTCGCTTATTCGCCATCTCAAGAACAACTGTAATAAATCACAGCCGCATACTCTTCGACGCAAGTCCTGCCATCAGTGTGCTGTAGATAAAGCTAGATGCAACTTGAAACGTCCCAGCTGCTCTCGGTGTTCCGCGCGAAGCATACCTTGTCAATATACTAACGCGGATACAACCGACACGCCAGGAGTCGAGGATAGCGATTTCATAATCAACAATGATACCACAGGCGCTTCTTTGCCCGACACATCATTGGCGGCCCAGCCACAAGAGTTGCAATCAGTCTTTGATCCTAATTTATTTGATTCTTTTTTCTCGGGTTTAGGTCCGTGGGATCTAACACAGTCCACGGCTCTTGCTTTACGTTCTCCACAGGCAGCCAGCTCAGAGTTCATTTCATTAAACACCAACACTAGGTGCGACACACCAGAGCTAATTCGAGGTATCTCTCCCCTAACTGCTCAGCCAAATTTACCGGCGGATTCGAATTCTATTGCCCTTGCAAATCATAGCATGGAGCTTATCTTCCGAGTTCTTCGAACCTGGCCGAAAATGCTCGCCGAGGAGTTTCAACTTCCTCCTTTATTCCACTCTACCCAGATTACACCAAATAAAAGACTACCATCACCACTAGCGAACTGCATAACTTTGGCCAAAATGTGGCAGGGGCAATGCGAAGGCGCGGAGGACATGGTCCGAAAAACAATTTCGAAAGAACTAGACAGCATCGTGGATAAAGTCAGTTCTTCTCTTTTTCTCTAACGTTCTGACTAAATCGTATTCGTGTTTCAGTCCGATCAACTAGACGAGCCAACCCTACTAGCAACCCTTCAAGCAGTGGTTATATACACAATAATTCTGATCTCTCCATCAGAGAGGTCGTCGCGACCACTGATCGACCACAGCATTATTTTTCGCAAAGTGGAGCTCTTGGTATATCAAGTTGTCCAAACGGGTCTGTTCCTCCAGGAAGAAAGAACACAAATGAGGCCATCGTGGGAAGCCTGGGTACACGTAACATCGAAACGCCGTGCGGTACTTGCCTTATATCTCCTTCACTGGGCATACTCCGTGTTGCATAAGGTACCATGTTTCGACTGCAGAGACCTTGGATTCATGCCTGCTCCAGCGGCAAAGGTGCTTTGGCAGGCACAGGCAGAAGAAGAATGGAATATTCGTTATATTCATTGGCTGTCACGGTGGAGTGGGCGGGGGTATCTGCAAGCTGAATTTGGTAATATCAGACCAGGAGTTGTCATGGATGCGCGGGCCGAAAAATGGCTGGAAGAAGCCGATGAGTTTGGATTTATCATGATATCGATTGGTATGTGATTATTTCAGCGATGATGAAAGGGGATATATGCTGACTTTTACAGCCAACGCTGCTGATTTTGACCCGCCATCCATTAAGCCATTAGCTTGTTAAGCCACAATGGAACAGTAGTGTTAGGGACTACAAGTTGTAGGCTCCAAAGTCCAGAAGGGAGAGATCGTATTGATGAAGTCTAAGACCCGGACTAAACTATCTAGTACCCATTCCCCAGGCACCTTTATCTTGCTTTTCCATCCTTCTCCTTAATTTTGTCTCTCAGTTTGGCGCTCAATTTGCTGATGAAGATATCGTCTTATCCCTCATTGGCTCTAATATTATTGTCGTCAGTGGTTTGTTCAGAGCATCTGCAATATTGTCCACACTTGGGATCGAAGCCAATCGTATAATACCCCGGCGAAGAACGCCCCGAACGATATGATACCATTGGTTAACTCACTTTATGCCTTTTGTGTATGTAGCGGTCTTCATAATTGGGATAGCGCTCTCGCTCTATGTGAACCACATGTCCGGCAGCTATTGAGGCTCTCCCAACTAGTCAATTATCAGCGTCTGATTTGGCATCTGCCTTGTTGGCAGCCTCTGCTTTATCCTTGTTCTTTGGATTCAAGAAGCAGTCCTTGGGTTTATGCTGTATCTCTCGTTTGTGAAAAGGACAATATTGTTTCTTTTGTCCCTTGTTCTTCTTGGAATCAGGTTTAGACTTCTTCTTATCGTCCATAGACGCCATGTTAGAAGAAGCATGTTGTTGAACCTGGCTGTCGTTTCCGATTTTTCGTCCTTCAGAAGCAATAAAATCACCGAAAATGTTGTGAAGATTTTTGTCATGAGACCAGTCGTCACGAATGGAAACGGTGCTTAGCCAATACTGGCATGCTGTGTTGTTGCTAACGGCATGAAGAAACATGTAGATAGCATAGAGAGATGAAACGCGTTGCTTAATTGGGAAAGCTTCTTGCATTTCAGTGAATAAATGACGCTATTTCGTGACGAACTCCTCTGGTTTAATGCCTGGTTTATACTTCTAGGTAGCCCACTTGTTGACTTTATTACCAACAGCGAAGAAGGTCTTTGCTTCACAGAGAGCACGGAGCTCTTCGTAGACCTATGCGGCTGTGTTACCGCAACGAATGTACACTAGCATTGTGGTATCAAGTGACGATGCTACGTAAGAGAGGATAACAGCATTCTTCTGGTCCCATGTTTGTTGGGCTTTCCTCCTCTTTGTGATATCTGCCTTTTTTGTGGCAGACTGCGTGGGAGCAGTAGTGGAATGTCACGTCATGCACTATATATATCGGAGCCTGGAATATCTGAGCATAATGCTCAGATATAGTGGTATTTTTGGCCTAGTGTGTAACTCGCCAGTCCAGGGGCAGGTTCTAACATGGAAGCTGGAGTGTCGTTATTAACAACCTCCGTCATGGTGTCCTCGAATTCATCAGAGGACTCTTCCATTCTAGGAAGATTTTGTGGGCGCTGGTCACGTCCGACCAGAAGTGGCCAGTATAAAAGATCAATGCCATTGAGGCCTATCTCTATACACTGCTTCCATGTCTCCCAATTGGATTCGCCCTTAAGAGATGGAACTAAATCCGAGAATTTAGGGTTCGAGGGACTGCCTCGAGAATCCGCTATGATGAGGGTAGGTGTGTGTTTGTGACCGGAAGAATGAACGCGGGGTTCAGATGAATCGCTGGGTTCGAAGGAATCGCGGGATTCGAGGTTGAACGTGGAAGTTCAATGAGATATCGTTAATCCCAAAGACGTGGATAGTCTTTAGGTCGTACACACAGAGAGAAGAAGCTGTCTTCGGCAAGAAGAGACAGGAAGGTTAATGCGATTTTTTTTTTTTTTTGAAAATGCACCCCGAGGATATTGATTGGTGGTTAAACCAAATCAATAGTGAGTCCCCGTGCTCATAACCTGGTAAGGATGATGGATCTATTTGATGGAAATAGATCAATTTGATGAAATACAATATGTGAAATTGTACGAGAGGTGTAGAAAGAAGAATAATCTACAATACAGGTGGGATTAAGTTTACATGCACCTGCCGAATAAGGCAGGAAGGGACCCACATACCATGTGATACAGTGAGCCCCTAAAACAAAAGGAATGGCTTGCTTAGATAAATCCTTTATCCATGGCAGCAATCAGGATATTATCCATGCACAAGAGAATCCAGGTCTCCCGATCCTCTCTCTTCATGATGTATGGTTCATCGACGAGCGGACAATGGTTCATCCAGTTCTTGGAGTATTTTATCAGGTACATACATTCATGCACAGCAGCGTTGCATGCTATGTACTCGGCAGTAGATCTACTACCGACGAAGATGTCTTCCTTTCTAGAAGACCAGCTAGTGAGGGTTATCTCACTACGGCAAAAGAGAGTCTAAACGGTTCTTAAATGCGATACCAGGTGTCGCAAAGTGTGGACGGGTCCCCAACTCGGCTAGCGAGCCCTCGGTCTTAAGCAAGTAGAGTAGGAAATTTATGTTGTAGTTGTCAACAGTCATGTGCCAGGTAGCGGGTGGCAGCCATCCTGTTGGTTGGTAGATCGACCGGCGGATCTTCGATAGTGCGGGCGAAAAAGTAATTATTATATAATTAAGTGTTGAGCATGCGGTGAGAGAGGTGATGATAAAGGAAGAGAGATATGTATGAGAATCTACAGAGAGACAAGATATTTATACCCCTGTAAGTCTAGCAAACAGCATAGCAAACAGCAGGGTGGATATCACAACATTAGGTACATATAAGCAGCCATGAGATGTATTCTCAGTAGACTTTTCAGTAGTATGTTTAGTAGTCTTCTCAGTTATCACTATGTTCAGATACAACATAGGTCACCGGCTAAATAAGGCAGAAAAGGCCAAATTTGCGCGAACAATTTTTCTATGTATAATATTCGAAACGGTATGATATCACAATAATAATAAATGCCTTTTCGCCACGCCTGTTGACTGCTCACTCAAACACCTCATACTTTCGCGTCGGGGGGAGCGTTGGAGTCGCAGGAGTGGGGGTACGATTACTGCTTGGATCGAAGCCTCAATCCCAGGTACTAGTAGACTCTGCCGGAATGCTTGTGTCTCTTCTGTCATGAGAGGCCTGAAGTCCTCTCTCTTTCTCTGCAGATTGTTTAACGGGTCATCAAGGTCTTCTGGTGACTCGTCAGACCCGTTGATTCCCCTTGCTGATAGTTCTGGGGTGTAATTGCGGCTTTTGTAGGTGGTGTTTGTAGTCTTTGAAGTTGATCTTGCAGAGCCTGGTAGTGGTAATAAGCTCTGAAATGCGACTGTGGGAGAATTCGGGTTTTTTGCTGGCTTTGCGGAGGGTGAGGTCGCGGTGGCTGGCATGCTGGCTTCATCGATCTTCACTGGCACTTTGAGTTCTTGTATAAAGCGCGCTAGGAGAAAGTTGTCTTAGTTCTCAGAACAGGCAGATGAGTGGCCATGTTGGCTTGTCGTCAGGGGGGAGAAAAGAACACAAGAATGGAAAGAGGGAGAGAAAGGAAGGCGGACACAAGGTGAGGAAACGGTGAATCTTTCGTGCTCAAATATGAAGCTGCGATATTGGTCATATTTATTCACCCCTACATCACATTTGTATCAATACCTGAGTCAATCATTCTCTACTATGGATTGGCGATTAGAGGCTTTCGGAGGATCGTCAGGGTCGCCCATTCCATTTTGGCCATCCTCGATTAGCTGATATCTGAGTACCAAAGGCTACCTACCTAGGTATATTCCGAATCTCCCTATTACCTAACCTATATGTAAAACCTTGGAAACAAAAATAGTCCATTTGGTGATTCTATAAATGTATACCCCGCATGAGGTAACCTTAGTGCGGGGGTACATTTTCTAGCGCGGGGGCACACCCCTTGCCTTCTTTTTACCCCCTTCCTACACAGTTCTTCGATATATTCAACAATAGCACAGAATTGACTCTGAACCTCTCCAGATCCACTTCAGATTCAACATGTATTCCCCAAAAGTCGGAGATAGAGTCGATACCCTCGACACACCATCCATGATTGCAGATCTCGATCTCGTCGAGGCCAACATCAAGAAGTTGATGGACAAGCTATTACCAACAGGCCTTGACATCCGCCCTCATCTGAAAACCACAAAGAGCGCCATTCTAGCCGACAAGATGGTCAAAGCAGGTGCAAAGGGAGGCTGCGTAGCCAAAGTGAGCGAGGCTGAAGTCATCGCCGCGGCCGGATTCGATGACCTGTTTATCACTTGCGAGATCATCGGCCCTGCAAAGGTCCAAAGACTGGTTGAACTATACCGAAAATACCGCAAAATCAGGATAGTTGTTGACAGCGAAGCTGGCGCAACAGCTATTGATAAGGCTTTGGCCGCAGCTAGTATCGACGAACCTATCTCGGTTCTAATTGACCTCGATGTTGGGCTTCATCGCACCGGTGTCTTGCCAGGTGAACCAGCCATGACCCTGGCACACTGTGTGCAGGGTCTGAAGCATTTGAAACTAATTGGACTCCACGGTTATGAGGGTCATTTGCAGCATTTGCATGATAAGGAATATCGCAAGAGTCAATGTCTGCAGTCTATGGAGGTTCTCACCAACACTGCGGATGTTCTACGGAAGGCGGGCTTCAACATCGAAGTTGTCACTACAGGTGGAACTGGAACTGCTGAGTTCTGTGCTACAGTACCCGGCGTGACTGAGCTCCAGCCTGGATCATTTATTTTCATGGATACGGATTACCGAAATGCCGTAGGCACGTTCTATTCCAACAGTCTTACGATCCTGTCAACTGTTCTGAGCAAACAAGGTCCTCGGTCGGTCACAATCGACAGCGGATTGAAGTCTTTGACGACAGATAGTGGCTTGGCAGAGTGCAAGGACCAGAGGTACACCTATGGTGTTCTTGGTGACGAGCACGGCTCACTCAGTTGGGAGGAGGGTACCCCGGCGCTTTCGGTTGGAGATCGCGTCGAGATGGTACCGAGTCACATTGACCCTACGGTAAACTTGCATGACTTCTATTACGCCCATAGAGGGGGTGTGATTGAAGAAATCTGGCCTGTTGACTCCAGAGGCAAGGTCCAATAGTTTCCCAGGCAACTTGTCAATCTACGGGGTCTCCAAGAACACGAATTAAGACATGAAACTTTGGCCTTGCGGTCAAATATTAGAAATCATCGAAATGCATAGAATGGGAGTCTCTTTTTATCGTATATGTGAGACATATGAATCTTCATAATTACATAACCTGATACAAAGCTCTCCTAAGCAAAAAGCCACCAACCCAAACGCCTTGGCAATGATCAAAACCCCGAATGCATCAATTCAGAAACAGATTAGAAGGAAAATCGCAGTTGACGATTCAATCGATCACGAAGCCTGATAAACCTTGAAGCTGCCAAATTCCCAGTATGCAGTATCAAAACTGGCCGCATTGTCGCGCACAAATGCCTTGCAGCTGCCAGGACAGCTACTTTGTGTTGTGTAGTACTTGCTCGCTCCCGCCCAGTCACCACACAAAGAGATATTGATGATAATACTCTGGTTCTTGAAATGAGAACCGATGTCGCAATCCGTGCTGGGGAAGTCTGCGAATGCTTCGCCCCATGTGGATGGGTCGGGGTTTCCTGAGGTGATATCTGACGGGATCTTGGAGCGGACCCATTGCCATACACGAATACCGGCATCACGGAGTTCCATTGCGTAAATCTGCAGGAGACGCTTATTAGGAAACTGATTTCACTGCATGGATTAGGGTCCCGATCATAACTTACTCCGCCCCCCTTGCCATTGAACTCAGGACCATAGGTGCTCGCTGTGCCTTTCACGCCACAGCCCGTATACCCATTCGCCTCGTAGTAACAGTCCTCGTGATCCACAGTACCACTTTCTTTCCGTTTGACACTCATAGAACAGCCTTTCGATGTGTGAAGCGTCGACTGGGTTCCAAACGTTCCAGCGTTAGTAGCTTCCACAACATCAATTTCTCCATAATCAGGCCAGTTATTGGGGTCTGTCAGCCACAGGGCCGGCCATGTACCACACCCGTACGGGGTGTGGATAACGTCGAAGATGAAAAGCCCATCAGCATAAGTTTTGTTGGATGTGACTCGCACAGATTGGCGGCCGTTAGCAGCCTCCGATCCTTTGTATTTCGTGTCCACCTTCAGCACAGCAGAAGTGTCCGTCGCTGATGTCAAATTGAGCCATTGAGATGCAGACCGGTCGATGTATCTAGGTTACACGTTAGTTTACCTTTTCTACCGCTTCACAAGTAGGAGTCGTACTGGACAAATCCATGGGTTGGGTCGGCCCCAGTGAAATATTCAAAGTTGTCGAAAAAGGAAGATCCCGAATAGGTATCTTTCAAGCTGTAGTTCAGTTTTGAGTAATCAGGATACCGATTGGCTCGCACTCCTAGTACTGCACCAACGACAACAGCTACTATCACCACGACGGCTCCAATCGCTATGAAAATCTTGGTCTTCAAAGACCATCCCCGTGGATCCCATCTGGAGTATTCATCTGTGTCGTCTTCGCTCCACGCTCCGTAAGAAGGTGGCTGTTTACCGGTCGCTGGTGGTTGATTTTGCAATAAATGACTTGATTGATAACCACCAGAGTCATTTTGAGCATAATTATCGCGCATTTTGACAAGTGAGGTGAGATTGATAGTGTTGCCTATGCCAAGCAATGACAAATAAGTATCACACGGGGTCAAACAATTAAAGCAAAATATGAAAATTAAGACAGCGTTAAAACAATTCGCAATAACAACGAAGTGATAAAAAAATAAAAAAGCGATCTCCTGTCACAAAATTCCGTGCCTTGGAGGCAGGCCACGCGTTAGATAAGCGGGGCCATTGGCCGGAAGGGCTACGTAGGGCCAAGTCCATGACTTGGGATATTTAAGACAGCGCAGATCTTTACCCACTATGCCTATTTATTTGGGTAATTTGTTGACATTCACTTTGATACAAACCATCAGTCTGACGTCAATGTCTATAGAACCTCCCTCCATACTCCGTATATATAGTTGGGTTGAAGTTTTATCCACTTTATGAGTTGGCATGGTCTCACGGTGTATCAGCCAATTGGAGTGAAGCCAGATAAAAATAGTAACAATTCCGAAGATCCAGTTTGTCGGTCGCTGCTATAAAGAAGATTGTTTTCGGTAACGGCGTGCGCGAGATAATGTATTGCGAATGCCACTATGAGATGCAGTTACCCAGGCAACCTCGAAGCTATTTAGATATATTGCCATATCTAGCGATCAAGTCTCTCATATCGTTGAGCATTCTGTGAGCAATGTCAGTTGATCTCATCGTAATTCCAGGCTGGTGAGGAACTTTTGCGTACTGTTCTCGAAGATCTAGATTTTGAGGAAAGAGGGCCGAGACATGTGTGTTAAACCGTCTAAATCTTTGAGTTGAGTTATCTAACAAATGGACATAAGACGCCATTGAGTATACGCACAATTTATAGAGATCGATGCGACCTTGGTAGTCCTCCACTGGAGATGATATGGGCAATTGTGAATAATACCCTTGAACATACTCGGTACCAAACCGGTTGCAAACTGGCGCCCATTGCCCAAGTTCATCTATCAGGTTTGGCTGGATGTTAGCGCTAGCCCTATTGCTTTAATCAAATCATACAACATACATTCATTATGGGCATAGAAAGAGCAGGCGTCAAACATGATAGGACTTTTTGTAATGGCATTCTTTCCAGTGTTTCCATACCATAAATCACCGTGCATCAGACAGGGTTTGACAGATCGACCTTCACTTTCGAGTGGTCGCAGCAAACGTGGAATCACTATATCAAATATGGTGGGACTCAAAATTTCGACATCTTCGCTGGGTCCCCGAGTTGAAATTTCATGCGCGAGTGCATGTCTCATTGATTTCGCAAAAAAGGTCTCCCAGCTATCCGACCATTCAGTGTGTTGTGACAGGTTACCGCTGTAGGTAGTAACGTGGAATCCAAACTTTCCAGTAGGTGATCTGCTGTCCTTATGCAGGACTGCGAGATCTTCGGTAAACTTGCGCACATCTGGCAACTCTTGATCAATATCCTTGAATTCACATAGGAAAAAGTGTGTGTTCGGTATTGTCTCATATGTACCCCAACCGATCGGCTTCGGAACAGATTCAGGGATGATATTGTAAATTGCGGTCATAGACTCATACTCGCCCTGAACCATCGCTTTTCCTCTCTCCTCTAATAGAACTTTCATAAAGAATCTCTGAGGCGACCCGTCCACCAGCTCAACATCAATGCGCCCGGTTGTGGCTCGGAAGCTGAAGCCATGATTCTCTGTTGACACGACTTTGGCACCGCATGGAAGTTCTACATCCGTCATCATCGGGGCAATTCTCAACCCGCTCAACCGGAGGATTGTTGATACTCACTAGCAGCGACAGCGGGGTCAACTTTTGCGCTTGAATTCGAAACCTCGGAGTCTAGGCTTGGTTGGAATATCATGGCTGGGATAAAAACACGTTTTTTTCTTTTCCCAAATCCAGCTGATGAATCTTGTAATTGGAAGAGTGAATGTAAAAGTTCCAGGTTTCAAGGGAAATCACGCCCGTTCGCTCCTATCAGTGTATTCCGTATTGAAAATGTTGTGATTTGATGACTGTATTTCTGTATTGATACAGGTAACTTACCCGGAATATCAATAGACCGAGCCCTCTAGGGCCCGCGGGGGGTGACATGGTGATTAGTCAGACTGTCTGTTGATCCCCGGGGCTTCAGGGCTCCCCAAGGAAGTTCTGACGTTCTTGATATTATAGAGACCAACTACTTACATAGGACTTTGACTACATACCGAACCCCCGCCCATAGGATCCGCCGCTCGCCCCTTCAGAGCGTGTGGGGAAACAATGGCGGCCGCTTTTGAATTTGCATCGAACAAACGAACAAATACACTTCACAACTACTTTTTGATGGCCAACTTCTAAGAGAATACTCTTAAACTGTCTATATTCAACATCGTTTCACCAGCAATTCAAATTCTTTCTCTTCTTCTTTTCCTCTCTAGTCCACACAGCGCACAATTGCTTGCTCTATATAACAACTTCGACCGGTATCCTGCTACATTTCCAGTTCTTCACTCGGTCTTTTATCTCATGCACTATGGTTTTCCATTCGTGTAATGTTGAGGAAATGTTGATAGACTTCTATAATGATTGGGCTTACCTGTGGGCGGCCTTCATATGAAGATGACAGGTAAAGCCAGCGTAACCTGCGGATAATCAACATCTGTGCTGGTACTTCATCTTCCTCATACTGGGTGACTTCGGGATGCTGAAACCTGTGGCAAGGTAGACTCCTTTGTTGCTCAGCTTTGTCCCGTTAGACAGTTGCACCCAGTTGTCTTCATTGTCGTACATGGTCTCAATCGCGACCGGGGCAATTGCGGTGAGCTTGGTGTCTGGCTGTAGTATCGAGGGTTCTGGGTTTGGCTGACCGTATCCCCATATAGGGTGTCCCTTTCAGACTCCTTGGCTATCCTGTTCAACTTCCTCGTTATAAATGCGGTTTCGCAGTATTTTCAGCTAATGGAAGATAATGATTCATGAGGGGTCCACGGTTTGATATTTGTCTGTATGGTTCTCTCCAACCTGACTCAGGCGTTCCTTGGTGAACTCATCCCCAAGACCCCGCTCGAAGACACAGTCGGCTCCAGGCTGAGCAGCTAGGATAAACATCTGCTCTAACATCCCTCTCGTTCTTTCTCGGGTCTCTAACAAACCTGGCCCATTGAAGTTGGCCAACTGTACGTGCGCATGTCTCAGTACCCGCGATACGTACCGTAGTAAGGCTCGCCGCGCCTATGCGCGCCTGGTCGCGAGAGGGCGAATCTAGAGTTTAGGTGAGAGGTTCTAGTTGCCAGTTACTGAGTACCGGAATCGGCCTTTGGTCAGCCACTTTTCCTTGCTTTCTGCTTGAAACTCGGTGGATTCAGGTGATGTATCTTACTATTTGGAGGTAGTGATTTCGGGATTTTGAAGAGGGATTTCTCAATGTAGGGTCTAAGTATACTAGACACGGTGCTAGTTAACTTCTTTGTCTGGTGGCAACTCTCAGATGTAAGGTGGATGAGTTTTACCTCTCTTGGCTTGAGTTTGAGTGGTAGGAAAGATGAATAGTGATAAAGTAAAGAAGAGGAGAGGAGACGGATACTGCGAGCCTTTTAAATAGCAATTTCTACGAAAGAGTCTGTCGTTGTGGGTGATTTTGCGAAGGCGCGAATATCACCTCACCCTAAAAAGGAAAGACCCCGATTAAACGAATGTTTGCATTGTAGTGGCCACAAACTAACCTCACAGCTTCGTATATTTCAAGGTCAACAAGTTTTGCTTTTTCAATACCATTCATGGCTGAGAATTGAGCTTTAAAGATTTTGTATTCCTCTACCCCTCTACCAGAGAGCTACCCCATTCCACCCTCCATTTCGTGTTCATTCGGAAGTGATAAGCAAGGATCTAAATTACTATGATATGAGCCCATGACATGGGCTATATGGACCGCAATACGAGCATCGACACCCGATAGACCCGAACCTAACTCTGGAAGATCAAGAGACTCCACAAGCTCAGACTTCACCCACGCAGCCCTCAGATAAATCAAAACACCGGATAGCATGAGGATGTTATACAGGCATCCTTCAGACAATAAAATATAATACAATTCTTCTGACAAGGCCGACTTGTCCATTACCGAGATCAACTATCCCAACTCCTAGTCGAACCTTATAGTACATCTGATCCCTCAATAAAAAAAAATGCATGAAGTATGGCTAACTGCTATGTCTTTGGACTCAGCCAAAACCATATCAAGAAAATACTCTCTACAACATTGAAAACGATCTTGTCGTGCAGAGCTTAAGAGCCTAGATATTGATAGAAATACGTCAACTCTTCATCCTACGTGCACGTAGCTGGGGTTATAATTCAGGTTTTCTTTTATACACTCATAAATTGTTGCTCTGTTGAGTAACAAAATCCCCATCCGAAGTGCTCTTCGCACAAACAGCCAAACGTCCCTTCCTTTTCCCGAGGTCCCTCTTGTCTACAATATCTCTCTCCTTCTCACAACTCACCACCTCTCACTTTCACTTTTCTTCAAGCTCTCCTTCTATCTCATCTACCTACCACCATAGCATCTCCCAGCTCTCAGTTGTCAAACCTGATAATCACGGTATAGCCACAAAAATATAAACGCACATAATCATGAGAGAAACCTAACTATTATACAGCCATGTCTTCCCCAAAGCCATCTCACGATCCGGTCGATAATGAGTCTCGGACTATGGCAGGCTATCTTGAGCCGACTGTCCCGCACACTTCGCAACAAATGCAGCTGCAAAGGGACGCCTTAGTGGCCCTCGATGAAGTTATCACGAAGTTAATTGTGGAACGCGGTGCAATAGAGGATGAGATCATTCGACAGCGCGCGGTGCTTGCTTACCAACTGACGCGCCGCTCAGCCATCGACGACCACATTCGGAACCTTCAGGACGTTTGGAATAAGATGGCAGCTGGGTTTGAAATCACATCCAACAAGTAAACGCCTGGCCGATTCGGCGCATCTTTACTCATTGTCACTTTGGGTATCTACAACATCCTGTGGACTGGTATAGAGTGCCCAAACACTGGTCCCCACCAGTTGTGCCTAACTGCGACCAGCCCGCGTAATGGTCAGAGTCCGGAAGTTTAAGTTATTGTGTTCTATCTCTCCTCTTGCTTCTCTTCTAGAGTCCGTACAGTTCATATTTGTTATTTCTTTCTAGTTACATACACCCTTCTCTCATATTTCAGTCCTCACTTGTCTTTCCACGCTGCACACCGTTTCTTTCCTTTCTCTCTCGCATCTCTCGCCTCTTTCACTTCTCTCTCCTTTACCTCTTTCCTTCCTTCTACATCAATTTGTTTATCCAAGAACAGGGATGACATAGCATATTGAGGTGCTGAAGCACGAATCAAGCAGCTGCCCGGTGCATCATAAACAACATTTCTATTCTCTCTACTGGATACAACTGTGCCGTGTTCAGATCATAGCCAAGGGGCATTGAATCTCCAGATGGAGACATACTTGACCTCTCATTCATTCCCCCTTAGGGAAAAGGTATACCAAGCAAAGGGCACCTACAAGTACACAATGTGGTACGGAGACAAGGGCAGCACCCGTGCAAACACCCAGTCATGTCTGCGCGGCGATGCTTACGAATCGTACAATTCATATCTGACATATTTTTCGTACAACACAAATCGCCACAATGTGGCCCTTGGCCTTAACGTGTGACTGCAATACCTAAGGAGATACCGTACACCAAGGAAGGAATACCTGACCCATTTGGAAGGATAAACAAGAGAACAATCACAGTGGATTAAGAAAGCTGATACAGTTGAAGCGGAGGAAATAATTGCAGATTTCGAAGCTCGCCGTGCAAGTCTTATCCTCTCCCTCATGCTAGACTTTGGTAACTACATGTAATTACTCGATCTTTGTTATAGTAATCGTAGAAACATGGCAAGACACCTTTGGGGAACTGAAAACCCCTTCAAAACCAACTGAAGCTCGGACGAGGTGCAAAATAGATGTCCTCCTCATAACAGTCCATGAAGACCTGAAAGCTCGTGGATGGTTAGAGGACGGTCCGAAAGTTACTCTACAATTTGAGACCGTGCTTGAATGGCAGCAGTTCTACGGCTTAGTACATTGCATTCGACGCCGCAGTACGCGAATGTATGTGGTTGACGGAGATACTCGACCAATTGGGAGAACCCCAGCAGCTTCCAATCGCCTTGTACACACACAGTGACAACACAGTAGCGATTATGAAGGCCGACACCTACCACTGGTGGTAGATTAATCCGATGGCTCTAGGCTTTTTTTGCCCTGGTATATACTCCATGAAAAGGTATTCAAAGGGATCGTCTGTCTCCGATTCAAAATAACGATAGACTTTCGGAACGCGTACAAGCTTGCGGTCGACTGTGTTGTAAGCAAATTCTTGCATGGCTGCTTCAGAGGCAAAGGCACCAAAGCCAAACTTCGCTGCAACTTCGTCAGAAAGCCTGACCACTCGATCCCCACCCATCGGCACCCCGATCTTCCCCTCCCCCTTTGCTGCCTTGTGACAAAGATCGATCAGCCATTCCTCACTGGCAATTGCAATATCCCAGGACATAGTCACGAAATAAGAATTGTTGGAATGAACATCACAATCACAAAGTTTGTGGAGTTACGGTCAAGGGATGAAATATCGGGGCATCTTTTCCCGCGCATTTTTAGCGCTGGTCGTCCATCATATGGGGCGGGAAGGCTTGGCTGCCGCGCTTGGCAAGCTTGGCACAGGAGGGCCCAATACATATCAGGCTCGATTAGGTTATGGAGACATCAACTTTAAACATGGGAGATCATCATTATTATAAAAATGATGATCGACACTACTAACCAGTATTGTGTCTTCTATTTTGAGGGATCGAAATGGCAGGATTTGTACTCATACATGTCCCACTTGAATTCTTCTCTAACGTATACACGGCTATACAAAAACCACACCATCAAGCCCCACAACCTTCTCAAAAAAGCCCCAACCCCCACGTTGCACTCTACTTGGCCTGGCGCTGATCAGATCCCCAAACCTCGTCTCCACCTGTCCAGCCAGCACTGCGATCATATAATATTTATTTAGTAGACATGACCTCAGAGCGCGGAGGTGTTATCTTGTCAGCTGTGCCTGGACAATCTATTTATTTTCCAATAATCCGATCTCACAAAGGCTGGCCCTCTGATTAAGCCCCCTCGGCAAAACTGTACGATTTTGGAGAAGCTTGTTTGTTTAGTATCATGTCGAAGACAATATCGATTTCTATTAGGGATTGTGGTAAAACTAGTGAAGTCATACATTGGTCGTACGCAATTTTAATCTCTCCTGTTCCTCAATTATCCAGTTGTATAAATATAAACCTAGGTTAATAATACTTGTTAACTCATCGCGGTGACTAGAATTACAAAGCGATGGACCACACCTTCCGAGCTCATTGGCCAGCAGCAAACATTTGCTTGTTCAAAACGGCGGGGATGTTGGGAGTTGGGATTCTTGGGCCCTTAGAAGAAGAGGTAGAGGAGAGACTTGAACGAAGAAGAGACGCTGCAGTCTCATGCCCCCGCAATATCATGTGAGCAATGATGTTAGCGATGACTGCCCAGCCATCGCAATGTACTTGGTAAGGGACACATGACCATTGGCCTTCGTTGTTTAACCGAAAGAAGTAGAACCATTGCCCATCTGTCAGCGTGCCCCAGACAGTAGTATCTGTCTGTCCCCTAGCCTTTCGGCTAGCCTACACCATTGCCATATACGCTAGAATCGCAGCAAATGTAGATATTTCGGATTGCTGAGAAGGTTTCTCTATGAATTTTTCAAGCCGGTTCTTGTCGATATCGAACCTATCCGAGAGTTTGCCCCACCAGCTTTTCCAAGTCTGGGTATATTCGACAGCGATGGCATTTTGATATAAAGCAGGAGATTATGTTTTGCAATACGAGAGAAAAAAAAATTGGCTCAAGTAGAAGAGAACTCAAAAATGTCTTGATTTTAGAGTCGGTATGGAGGGAAGTGTGTTGGCGGTAACCCAAATAGGAAATATATCTAGATACCTAACGTCCATGGATTATAATATATGTAGATAAACATGAGATCGTGTAGTATTTCTATAGAATGCTCTCTTATACATCCATATCATATCGTTTTAGCGGTCCTTTGGTGGTCTTTTGGTGGGACTTTTGTTTGTTATTAGCTGATAGTTTTTCTAATGATGCGTAGTACTATGGTTTTTTCTTCCTAGCAGGAGTGGAATCACAGCATTTTTCTGTGGGGTCGTTCTCTTTCTTCCACTCATTAATCAGTTGCAAGAGTTCGATATCGTACCTTCTCCTCTTTATAGTCGGCTTGGCCGGGGCTCCGCGGCCAACAGTCTCTCGGCTGCCACCAAATGATTTAAGACATTGCTCTGCACGACTACAGAAAACTGTTTTATGAATAATTGAAATAGGATTGAATAAATGAAACATATAACCTTGCTCTTTGCTCCCTGCCTGCCTAGGTGACCCTAAGACCCCCCGGGGTCCCGGGGTCCCGGGGCGGGGTCGGCTGAGCACTGTCTGTGCTGGCGCGGATATACGGAATAAGCCTCTTAAACGTTTTCCCGCAGTGTCATCATCTCTAGACATATTTGTTAAATATTCTTTCTTGTCTTGAAGTATTTGCAACTTTATGAATCGACTTACACGTCTCTGTCATATACTCATATCCATTGAGCGTTGTCAAGAATGTCTTCGGCGCGTGAAGATGTCAAAGTGATCGCAGTACTTGGAGCGACCGGAAATCAAGGCGGTGGTGTGGTTCAAGCACTTCTCAAGAGTTCTGCTCCATGCTGGCACATCCGTGCTATAACTCGAGATGCCTTTTCTGCTGGTGCTTTGAAACTCAAAGCGAAGTTCGGAAATACTGACAGGTTGGAGATAATGGCAGCCAATGTATACGACAAAGAATCACTGTTCAAAGCATTTAATAAGGTCTTTGGGGTCTTCGCAGTTACAAACAATCGACTGCCTGGAAATAAAATTGACAAGGAAGAGGATATGGACCATGAGCTGGAAGCCGGAAGAAATATCATTGACGCAGCCAAGGTATGGAGACACCTGGGGTCTTATAAGAATGGACTGACACCGAAATGGAAATCTATCTAGGCCTGTGGAATTCAACATGTTGTGTTGAGTAGCCTGCCGAATTTGACAGAGGCCAGCAACAGGCAGTTTACGAAAGTCTTTCACTTCGACAATAAATCGAAGATTGAACAATGGGCCAAAGATGAGCTCTTAGCTGTCACTGCCCTGCATCCTGGTATGTAATACTAGTCTGGAAATGTGATATCTACTTACTCGCTTATATAGGACTGTTTTATACAAATATGCAATGGTTCCAATATTGCCAACTCCAAGGTGAGCTTCATATATACTTCGAAGCAAACTAGTGACTAACGAATAAACCTAGATGACGGCATCGTCCGCTTTTGTGCTCCAATTGAGGCGGATAGACTAGCGGATTGGGTTGATCCAAGTTATGATATTGGGGTATATGCTGCAGGTGAGGCATCACTTGCTCTCCGAACGACCTGTGTACTTACTAACTGCCAAGAAATATTTCGCTTGGGCCCCCAAAAAACATCATCAAAGACATACCCAGTGGTTGGGCCCAAACTCTCGTTTGCCGAGTTCGCGAAGATTTTCAGTGACACCACTTCCCGCAAGGCTGTCTTTGATCCTATCACACTAGACCAGTGGGGTGCTACTGTAGCTGCCACTGTGGGCAAGGGATACGAGGAAGACATCAGACAGATGATGCAGTGGATATCTATTGCTCCAGATGAGAAGATATGCTATGGCACGATGGATCCTAGGGATGACACATCGTGGAAAGATCTCGGAGTCAGGGCCAGCACATTTGCAGAGTGGATGGAAAGGGCTTCTTGGAAAGGACCGTGAGGTCAGACACAAGAAGTGAATTTGTCTCCATGGCACGCTAGTTCGGCTCGCTGTACCACAAAGAATCACTCGGTAAAACGTATATCCTCCTGAGAGAGATAACACTCACTAGCGCATTCCCGGCAATCATATGTGAGAGCGAAATACATATCACATTCGAAACTACGGAGTAGTTTAGGCGGTAAATTACCGTCGCTGCCTAAAATTCGGTTCACACAAGACCTAGTACACACCGCATTTTTGGCCGCGCAAGCTGGATATTCTTTAGTGCTCACCCCTTGCCGCTTTCTTCTTGCAGTGTAAAGGATAAAACAACCACAATAAATAGATCATCCATACACGTCAAGTTTCCAGACATTCAGAGCGCTCCCCTCGAAAAGCTTCGGGGACTGATTGGTTGGCCCTACGGGGCTCGGACCTGTTCAACCTTGGGAACACGACGGTAACTTTAAAACCTTACAGGTCTGATGAACCATTATGACATCACCAAACACCTACGAGCCCCTGGGTTCTGTGGATTTCAATCACAGCTTAAACTTTCTTCCTTAACTTTTCCTTCCAGCCCTACATTTATTACTTTATCACTTCATTAGTTGCCCATCAAAACCATGAAACCACGGACAATCTTGTTCAGTATCTTCCTAGGAGCTTCCGTCTACGCAGAAGAAAAGATCAGCCTCCAATGGGCAATTTGCGACCCAACACCACAAGATACGCTTGCAAAGCTTGGACTCGATGAAGCACTCCCGTACAAAGAAAATCCCATCACCTACTACGATGAAGATCCCCCTATACATATCAGCGCGGGATTAATGTTCCGCACCAAAACGAACAAAGGCCAGCCACTCTCAACAGTCAAAGTCAGCTTTCCGGAGGTAGTTCCTGATATCCCAGACTTTGTCGACTGCTCCTGGGCCTCCTACGGCACTAATCGGCCATCCTTCACCTGCGAAAAACGCTGTCCTTTAGACAGTAAAATATGGCACGAGGAGCAGGTGCAGTTCGCCGAACGGTATGGGACTGTCGACTGGGATATGCTTCGTGCGTACGGGCCCTACCAAAATGCGAAGTGGAAGGTGCGGATCGGTGGACACAAAACCAAGTTTGATGATGTAGTAGCTGGAGACCTGCATCTGATGGAGATCGAGACGAAAGTGCTTAGGGAGGAGGCTGATGATGCGCTGCAGGCGATCACACATTATCTAAACGAGAGGGGTGTTGCTCTTTGTGGGCCGCAGGAAGGGAAAACCATGCGACTGTTTCGTGCTATGGGGTACCTCGGGAATGAACGGGAGGAGCTATAATCAAATGCGAGAGATATGGACCTTGCGCCGCAGATGTTAGCAAGTCTTACATCCCCTGAACTATCGTACATTTCTAGAGGGCAATCCACTTTCTTGGATCAGGTGTGTCTCACGGGGGCTAAACCTCTTAGTTATCAGAGGTGAATTTAAGCCAAATTACCGCCGAATGTCTGCCAAGTATTACACCGTATCCCAGAAATCGAGAGATATCCGTGTCTGGAGCCTACCAACAACCAAGGGGCAACGGCCAGCAACATTACTCTACAAGCTCTGTCAGGTAGACCCACAGCATATCCCGAGAAAGTTCAGCCTGCAAGTATAGCATATCTGTCACTTTTGACTCACCGGGGTTATGCCCGGAATGAGGGGTAATTCTATTGATGGAATAGACTTTGTGGCCATGTTCCAATAAATGGCTGATTACGCATATTTATGCAGGTACCCGTGGAGTAACCTTCGCAGCGTCCGTGGTTTCTGGGAAACTTTTCATGAGTACACCGCTAGAATTCTACGATTCGCGTAGGCAATTGGTTTTTAGCTTCTTTTTTCAAAGGATTTCCAACTATCCTTCGCTATGAAACCAACTAGATACCTACCTCAATACGCACACCCCCTTCCTGGAGTTGCTGATCAACTCCTTTTCAAGCACATGGTCTCCTTGTCTCATATTCTGTGCCATGCACATGGCCCTTCCACGCCTTTCAGTCCGAATTGCCTGATGCAACTTTAACCTTATGAAAATGCTACTCGGAGTTTGGGTCATCATCATCAGCGTCGATAGGATCCTCGTATTCTTCCGAACAAATTACAGACCAAAGCACCTCAACTGCAAACCAAGTGTAGCTATCAGCATTATTGGTAGCCAAGCTCTTATCATAGGCTCGAACCCCGGAGGGTCCATAAGCAAGGTCGTTTGTTTCTTTCTCCAATGGCGGCGCAACCAAATTGGTATGGTGGGTGTGTTCATGCAACAAAATCGATCCTAGCGTTTCCATCTTCCACGATATACGCGGGTCGAAATTCTCACACAACCTCAGGAACTCCGGCATAACTCTTGGCGATTCCACCGTGACCAAACCCGGCTTTCTTGCAGATGATTATCTCAGGGTTGTCGGAGTTCCACTCACGCAACTCTGGCATAGTACTGCCACCACAGGCGTACTCACCATCGTCATCCTCATAGTCTGTCACAATAGAGATCATGCCTAGCATGTCGCTTCCGACTGGGCTGTTTGGGTCACCGCCGCTGATTTTAGAAACACCTCTACATGTGCTGTCAATAAACCTCCAGTGAGATTTTTTGGGAGAAACTTACTCATGGCGGTGTCTTTGGCGAAAATTGGATCAACTATCAAGGCAGGTATAAGCTGCACGTAAGACGCCATCTACAACGCGTCCTTGAATGCCTCCGTGATCTGAGTTCTCTCTTGATCACTATAACCGTCGTCTATATTCGGATTCGTGCGCTTTTGGAGCAACTGGGCTAGCTTGAGGTATAGCGGGATAGCCAGTGCAGAGGCTGCAAAAATGGCTTGTAGGAGGGCCCTCGACGGCCTAATGGGCTATGGTTTCCGAACGAAAATATGGATAGGAAAGTTGTGTGGTTCTGTTACACGTCATCGGCCCTTCGTCGCTCTTTTATGCACCAATTCTTCCTACAACATACAGTCTAACTTTCTGCGTTGGGGAAATTGCTCAAGGCAAGGCAGACTCCGTCTATCCTATGCAGATGGATCGTCGAAGCTCCGATTCACAATCATTTTTGCTGTCATGAACACTATCCAGTTCGTTTTTCCAGACATAATTCTGCGCACCCCCCCAATTAGGCGTCCCATTTCCAGGGTTTTATTTAGCCCCATTGAATCTGATCCTCTCTGTTTTGAATTATTGTTCCCCCGGCCTTTCTATTTGAGCCCCTCTATATGACGATCCTAGTAAAGATCTACCCTACGCTGCAGTTTCGGCTGAGCTTTTATGATATGACAGCTGTCAAACTGCCTTGGATGAGATTTTGGTAGCCTGAGAGCCGTCACACAGTTTCAGCTGAACCTTTAGTGATATTACAGCCCCTCATATACCAATGACGTCGGTTGCAGGGATACTGTCTACTAAACGCTACCAAGACCCATCAAATCCCACAGTCACCTTAACATCAAAATAATCCTCTGGGTGAAATTTGATATCAGCAAGGAAATAAATCCTCATTCTTCATGCATATCAATTGTAATCAAGAGACAAAATGCCCAGCACCCGTCCCTCAATTTCCATCACACTGGCTATCACACCGCCCAGGTTCTCCCTCAATCCCAGCCCGCAACCGACGATCACCCTGACAGCAGTTTCACATCACCATGAACCTATCACACCCTTTGCTCAACCCACAATATTCAACCTCGGTCTCAGCCAGCGTCGCAGCATCTTCATGTGTCAGGATATCACTGTACCAGACAGAAAGCCGCTACGTCTAGATATCACCAAAGGTGGGAAGCGTCCAGCCTTCAATCGCGAGTTGGGTGGGTCAGATGATCACTTTTTCGTCACATTACACCCTGAGACACCAACTGAGTTTCAGGAAGTGTTTCGCCTGGCCAATAGATCAGGGTACGGAAATACTCTCGAAATTGGACATCGATATTGGTCTGGGATAAAGGAGGGCGAGGTAATACCCTGGTGGCGGGTTGGAGGGAAAGCGGATGTGATGGCGCCCCAAGGTGAGCGAGCTTCGCTGGGAGAGGCAAGCGGGGAGCCTATCACTCTAAAAGCAGAGGGTGTGGATTTCGAGGTTATATAAACCTCCCACCATGCAGTGAAGCACAAATTAGGGACATAAAACGAGCGAACCACTCATAAGTGTTATCGCCATCCACACCCAGACACACAATTGATCTACGGACGAATCGAAAAGCAAATATATTGAATACGATGGTGGCTTTTCTTAAACAGTCGATTCGCTCCTTTGCGAATGACCTCAGCCACCGATGTGCCTACGCAGGTTTAATGTCTTAAGTAATAATTTTTTGCAGTCGATTTACCGTCGATCAGCCTTGTTCCGAATACTTCATGCATAAGCTACTATATTCATTGGTATGTGCTGAGAATCTGTAAGCGCTTGGGTCATCACAATTTAATAGGAGAACGTTGATACGACATAGATGTGACAAGTGGCAGGGAATGTTCCAATTTATGCTTCTAGATCCAATTAAAGGGCTTGTATATCTTAAAGTCACACAGACATGCATTTATATAGTGTAGATACAAAAAAAGTACAGGATTATGCACGTACATCCTGCACCCCCCTCCTACTTGCAGATGACCGACCTATCGTAGAGTGACAGGTGCTGCATCGAGACATGCACACTGCAACCCCTCTTCTTCAAGGCTTTAAAAAATATTCCCCAGATCCAGAATAAATAACCACATATACCCGTTCCTTGTCATATTTCAAACTCTTATTCTTCACTTCAACATCATGTTATCAACGCTGTGGTTGGGTCTCATTGCCCTCGGCTTTTTTATTGTTACCCTTCGCGGCCGGAAAAGATATCCGCTACCTCTTCCTCCTGGTCCTAAACAGCAACCTATAATTGGAAATCTGAAGGACCTTCCAAGCCCAGACCAACAAGATTGGATGCACTGGCTAAAACATAAGGAGCTATATGGTAAGAGTGAATGCCTGTGGAACATACAACTTCAGATGTTGACTATCCCGAAATTAGGACCAATCAGCTCACTCACTGTGCTGGGAAAACATGTTATCGTCCTTAATGATGCTAAGTTGGCGGTGCAGTTACTAGAAAAGCGTTCCGCTATATTCTCATTGCGTCCAGAAAATGCGTTCACTGATATGTAAGTGGCGGCATTATGGATTTACATGGCATTGAGATGACTGATATTGCTAGGTCGGGCTGGCAATATGTTCTTGGGGCACTCAGAAAAACAGACCACGTAAAGAAAACACGCAAACACTTGTTTCAAGAGATGGGTTCAAAGAATTCCGTTGCCCGCTTCAACGATATTCAGGTAGCGGAGGTCAGTCGCTTCCTAGTGAGGGTATTGGATAAGCCAGAAAACCTCCTTCAGCATATACGGAAGTGAGTTAGATAGCATACTATTTTTGTATGCGAGAGCTAATTGTGAGCAGAGAGGCAGGAGCAATCGTCTTGAAAATTGGTTATGGCTATACTATTGAACCCCATGCTCGGGACCCTCTTGTGGATCTAGCCGACCAGGCGATGGAGGATTTTTCATATGCCTTGCTTCCAGCAACATGGGCAGTGGAATTTATTCCAATAAGTAACTAATCATTGATAAATTGTGGAGTATTGTCTAACCCTTTGCCTAGTGAGATATCTCCCGGCCTGGTTCCCTGGGGCAGGGTTCGTGAAGATCGCGCAAAGCTATAGGTCCAGAGCAAAGGCATTCAGTGACGTTCCGTACTCATTTACCAAGCAAAAGATAAGTGACGGTCAATTTGTACCATCCTTCTTGTCCAATCTTCTTCGGGACAATTATGTGGAGCCTGGAACCGAAGACGAAGAGGTCCTCAAATGGTCAGCTGGGTCTTTGTACGCTGGAGGAGCAGATACAGTGAGAGCAACTCCGGATTATACGCATTATATTAGACTAACAAAAATTAGACCGTCTCTTCAATTGCGAGTTTCTTTCTCGCCATGGCTCTTTTCCCGGAGGTGCAACGCAAGGCTCAGGAAGAAATTGACACAGTGCTTGGGACTAATCGACTACCCCAATTCCAAGATCGAGATAACCTTCCATATATAAATGCACTGGTCAAGGAAGTTCTCCGATGGCATCCAGTTGTACCCATGAGTGTACCACATATGTCATCTCAAGACGATACATGCGAAGGGTACTTCATCCCCAAGGGATCATCTGTTCTTACAAACGTCTGGTGGGTTGCTCTTGTTTATTCCAGGAGACAGTAGATACTAATACAGTTTTCGATATTATAGGGCATACACGCACGATCCAACTGTTTATCATGACCCAATGATCTTCAACCCGGAGCGCTTTTTGCCGACCCCAGACCGCAAACTCCCAGAGCGCGATCCACACATGCTTGTGTTCGGATTCGGTCGTCGAGCCTGTCCTGGGCGTACTCTAGCAGACGCAAATGTCTTTCTCACAGTCGCACAGGCTTTGACTGTTTTCAGTATCTCGAAACCGATAGAAAACGGGGTCGTCCAGGATATCCCATTAAAGTTCCTTCCTGGGGTCATTAGCCATCCGGCTCCATTCAAAGTGACAGTCCTGCCGCGAAGCGAGATGCATGAACGTATTATCCGAGAACTCGGAGAACAACATCCTTGGGAGAAAAGTGATGCCGAATTTATCCCGAGTGTGTAGAAAATGATCCTGATATGTATATACTCAAATGACTGCTGATTACCCAGTCTGGTTATATGGTTCCGAGAAAATCTTGAGCACAATTGTTTGAATCGACGGATTATTCGACATGTTCATTAGTCCTTTTTTCACTGGGCAGCGGAATTCTTCAATCGAACGAGTCGGAGCTCATTTAATATTGAATATATCGCAGGATGTCCCATTTTTTTTTAGCATTGTATACTTTCTGTGGCATTCTTGTAGCTGATTTTCGTCTAATATGTCTGTACCATCGATATTCTCTAAATTCGAATTAATGTTAAAAATAGCAAACAATGCATTCTCAAAGGCCGAGTCTCAAGCCTATGTTCTAAATCAACTCTTCCTCGGACACAAAGAGCACAAGAATGCTCTTGACCATATCCTTTGTTTCTTTCTCTTGCAATTTCAAGGATAATAAGCAATGTGTTTTCGAATATCAATGAAAGCCATACTCTAAATTTACTCTACCTCGGTCACAAAGAGAATGTCAATTATTTAATAGTCGATGAATACCGTTTCGATTCTCATTCCATGTTTACAGTCACCATTCAATCAGCCAACAATTCAATCAGCCAACAATCCAATCAGCCAACAATCCAATCAGCCAACACGATTCAACTCTGCATATCTTACTTTCGGATTTCATCCTACAAAATGAAGTCGAAGTGGCCAGCGGGAGTGGGCGCAGGACCAGAAAGACGTTTGTGGAATCGACTTGGCGGTCTCTATTCGAACCTCCAGGCCCGAGCTGTTGTAATGAACATTATTCGAACAGTTCACAACCACGAGCAAGGTATACATCTCTCTACCAATGGGAACCCTAATCATCTTTTTCACTCGCATCACCGTAGAAATGGTATAGTTACTGGGCTCATCGCCCAAATACCCAATCTACCGGCATCTATTCAAGGTCTTCCTCAAGCTGACCTTGTTGATGCTATGCGAGATCTTATTCGGTTCTACCGAAGCCATGATCCTCTCAATTGGGGACTCCCTGCACCGAACATCCCCGGCTGGCTGCCACCAGTACCAGCACCTGCACCAGTACCTGCACCCGCACCAGTACCTGCACCCGTACCCTTACCTGCACCGGCTCCAGTACCAGCTCCAGTACCAGCTCCAGTTCCAGCTCCAGTTCCAGCTCCAGTTCCAGCTCCAGTTCCAGCTCCAGTTCCAGCTCCAGTTCCAGCTCCAGTTCCAGCTCCAGTTCCAGCTCCAGTTCCAGCTCCAGTTCCAGCTCGCGCTCCAGCTCGCGCTCCAGCTCCAGCATTACCACTAGCACTAGTATTAGACCCAGCACTAGGCCCAGCACCAGACCCAGGACTAGCTCCAGCTCCAATTCCCTCACCGATAACACAATCTCCATCAGGGTCAGTCAAACGGGGATTGGATGACACAGAGAAAGATGGTTATGACCTTCCAGATCGAAAGAAGCAGAAAGTGGCTATGCCAGAGTATCCAGACTTGCCAGATCCGGCGATACTACCTGTTCTAGGGCAAGAGGCTATCCTACGAATGAAAGCACCGCTGGAGAATGTTGATATGGAAGAGGAATCTGAGGAAGAAGAAATTTATTACACATGAACAGGGGAAGGAAGGTAAGACTAAGCTTTTTCCCAATGGTCCACAGTCTGATCTGCTTTCTGATCTAGGGGAAAGATTGTTTGCATACAACCACAGCGACATCAAGGACCACCGCAGCCTATTTGCATTTGGGGAGTTTTTCTAACATCATTAGTCATGTCCAAATACCAGCAAGAGATTACATACTGCTCGAGCAATTACTATCCGTAAAGTACCCATTGACGTAGCACGTTGTCCCCAGATATGTAACTTGATCCCAGGAGCTACATAACTCCCATTAGCATCTAAATCGTCATAAACCAGTAACAAACCTACCAAATCCCATTGAAGCAATCGCCATGCTTCCAGCACGCAAAGGTGAGTTTATCTCCCTTAGGAAATCCAAAGATTGCGCCTGCATCTAATTTCGCATCGTACCGGCAGTTGACATAGTTGTCGACATTGACGATTTTGCAAGTCCGCGCTGATGCGCGCTTTTCAAGGTTCAACTCTCCGTCGGCTTCGGCTTCGGCTTCGGGGTCCGCGACGGGGGCAGCGGCGGCCAGGAGGGGGAGGAAGGTAACTGCGAGACCGAGGAACTTCATTGTGTTTCGTTGCTAGCTGACGCTTGTTCTATCATGAGAAACCCTTGCAGAATGATGGTGTACTTATACATTGGAATTTTCATGTCCTCGTATTGCCCAGTCCACTTCCTCGTGTTCTGGCCCCATGCTGCTATTCATAGGCAAGTAGCGCGATTTATCCGAGGTTGCATTCTCGTATCCAGTTATAGAACCCCTTAAGCTATCTAGGAAGCAAAAGTTATTCTGGTTGAGTAACATTCCTAGAAATTCATTGTTCAGAGTAATAAATAAGAGCTATTTATAGTAAAGAACGAAAAGGTTATCACTACTAGCTACAACCACTATAGCACCTCATCTGGCAATTTGGCATCCTGACAAGCCACCCCCAGATATTATTTATAGCGCCAATTATAAGGAGCAAGTTGAAATCCTTCTTGGGCACGGAGCATTTCGTATCCGACCCTTTTTTAGTCTCATTTCCGTCCTTGGCGGCTAAATCGATTAACTCGCCCTTACACCTGAAAAACGAAGAGGCCATGTCCTCCACAATCCCTGAATTATAAGATCATGGACTCGGATTATGCGCAAAACGTCCTCATAAAAACCCTGCAGAAAGGTGCTATACCCAATCATGTTGCATTCATTATGGATGGCAACCGGCGATATTCAAAAGTTCATGGTATGACAATTGCAGAAGGACTCTTTCGGGGGTCCCAAGCCATGACAAAGGTATGGCTCATGCTGATACCATCGTAATCAGTTGTTAATGCTGACATGCAAAGGTCGTGGAGAGATGTTTTCTGTTAGGTATACGAGGCGTCACATTGTATACATTCAGCATTGAAAACTTCAAAAGGCCGAAGGAGCAGATCGATCCAGTTATGGAGGTACTTAAATATCTGTTCATCAACTATGCCCAGCCAGGTGGACTATTAGAGCAACATCGGTGCACGATGAGGGTGCTGGGTCGGCTGGATTTGCTCGATGATGATATGAGGGAGACGATCGACATAGCTACTAAACAATCTTGTCACCAAACGAAGAGATTTCTAAATGTATATCTGGCATATACGTCGCGCGATGAAATTGCCCGCGCAGTGCGAGTGTCAGCAGAAGAATGTTGTCGGGGAAAGATTTCTCCTTCAGCTATCACAGTCCAGTCACTGGCAGCTCGAATGTATGCAGTCGATGATCTTCCGGTAGATCTTCTTGTTCGGACATCGGGAGTCCGCCGAATGAGTGATTTTCTACTCTGGCAATGCCATCAGGATACTGATATCCAGGTTGTGGACACACTCTGGCCGGACTTTGGCTTACGCGATCTTTTCTTTGTGATCGTACGGTGGCAAAGGAATCAATACCGTGTGGACTTGCAGAAACCAAGCATTAGTTTCCTTGTGACTTGCTTCATTATTGTGTTTTTGTCGTTATCATCATGGTTCTATTCCTATTAAGCTTGAGTAAGGTCTCTTGAATGTGACAAATAGTCCAAATGAATTGCATAGTCTTCGAATCGAAAATACAAACCTTTAGTCTTGTTCGGGTTCCAGCTCGGGGATATTCGAAAAAAAAAAAAAACTCTCCTGTCTTTGTTATTGGTAAGACTCTTATCTTGCGCTGTGATTGGGCAAGATGTCTTTAATGGCCTGATATTTCAGGCCCAAGTTTATCCCGGTAGAATTGGGCAGAATCTTGGCTTGGCCAATTTTATCCCTCTTGAGATCAATTAACAATTCACTTTTCGTTTTTATCGGCTCAAATCAGGCAAATAATTTTGACACTAGAAAGACTGCCTCGGCGATTATATATTGCTGGTCCATTGGCTCATAGGTTGCCGCAGTCATCGAAGTGCAACGTCAGTCCCTACCTGCCACGTTTGGGCTCGATTAGGCAAGACATACACATTCCCGAGTTCCTTCCGTATTAGCTCAGTGTACACGAAAGAAAACGAGTCAATTTCTCTTCTATCATGGATTCTTCCCCGGCCGTTGAAAAGGTATTCGTCTGTCCTGGATGTCAGAGAGGTGGCTTCAAAAGCCTTGGCGCCGTGAAGGCTCATTTTGAGTCCAAAGGCCACAAACTTGCTTGTGCGCCATGTGACATATCTTTTGGAAATGTTACAGCGTTGCTTAAACACTCCCAAAAGCATGAAAAGCCCCTAGATGGCTCCGATATCAAGTCGCTCAAGTCAGCAAAACCAGCGCCAAAGATCACAAAGCAGCAGAACGTCCCGCAGGTTTCCGAGATCTTGTCTACCAAACCTACAAAATCAGCCCCGAAGTCTGTGAAATACGACAAGTACCAGGATCTGTCTGAGTCTTTTGTCAAGCCTGCAAAGCCATCCTCAAAGACCTCAAAGCATGTCAAGACCCAGGATCTGTCTGAACCTTTAGTCAAACCTGCAAAGCCATCTCCAAAGGCAGCGAAACATGAAAAGTCCCAGGTTCATTCCGAGCCCTTGCCTGTCAACCTTGCGATATCCGCTGCAAAGAAAACAAAGCTTGAGATGTCCCAGGATCTGTTTGAGGCTTTGTCTGCCAAACCTGCGAAATCTGCTCCAAAGAAAACGAAGCATGAAAAGTCCCTAGATCGCTCTGATATATTGCCTGCTAAGCCTGCGAAATCAGCTCAAAAGCGCACATCAACCCAGGCCCCGGTACGTGCTCCATTGAGGTCAGACGGTCTTGAAGACCTGTGGAACAAGAGCTCTGAGCCTGAACCCCCGAGTCCCTCATCACCCGCCATCAACAATGCAAATTACCATGCTATCCTCGAGCCGCTCGAACAAGACTTGATCTTTCGATACTTGTCGGCACGGTGTCACTCGGACACCCGTCTGATCACAAGAGGGTTCACATTTCGGGCTGGCCTAGCAGACGTCAGCAGACGCCCGTCGAAGAAACCGCCTCCGAAGACAGGACATTTCCGCCAAGTTCCTCGCTCCTCGGACGGATTGCCGAAAAGGAGGGCAATCGTGCTCGACTGTGAGATGGTGCAAGTCGAAGCAGGGCGTCGGGAGCTTGCATTTTTGTGCGCAATTGACTTTTTGACCGGTGAGATTCTCATCGACAATTATGTGCAGCCGAAAATGAGAGTCGTGAATTGGGATTCTCGTTTCAGCGGCGTGACTCCCGGTGCCATGAACAAGGCTGTCAAGAAAGGGACAGCGTTGAACGGCTGGGAAGGAGCGCGCTCGAAATTATGGGAGTTCATGGATAGCGAGACTGTCCTAGTTGGCCATTCTCTCAACAATGATCTTGATGTCTTGGGTATCATTCACTGGAACATTGTTGACTCGTCCATCATTACCAGCGAAGCGGTTTTTTACACTGTACACGCTGGTGAACCACTCAACCGCACATGGAGTCTGAAAACTCTTACCAATGAATTGGTCAATTATGATATCCAGGTCGGCAAACAGGGCCACAGTGCGCTAGAGGATGCACATGCAACGCGGGATATTGTGATCTGGTGTCTAAGATACCCAGAGCATCTGAAAGTATGGGCTGATAATGCCCGGGACCAAGAGGAGGTGCGCGTTTACGAAAGGGAGTTGAAGAGGACGACTGAAGAGCAGGTGAAGGAGCAAAAGAGAAAACATGATATGGAGATGAAGATCCAGATGTTGTCCCGTGGCGTTTCTGGTTTGGATGTTCATGCCATTAACCTGTCTGAAGATAATGCTAATGACCCTGATTATTCTTTCGCCGACCATGATGGTGATGATGTTGAACACGAACCGGTAACTATTGAAGCGGCCGCAGCTTCATTCTTTTGATACTCCCATGTCTATACAGGTTATATGTCTATACAGGTAATTATCTGTTAATTATTATGTTACATGACAATTCAATTACAAGTGCTCAGTCGTGCAATCACTGAGCTATTCGCTGTTACTATTCCTTGTCTTATATATTTGACATGTCCCCGCAATGCAATCCGACAAGAGTGAATTCCCACAAAATCGATGCCACGCAGGCTCATGACCTTCACAAGACATAATCTCACAACCTGGAGGCACTGTTATATACAGTGACCGCTGTCTCCATCGACACAGTTCGTGTCTCCCCAGCAATACTTACAGAGATCTGCCATATTATCGAGTGACTCAGCCTGGTATTGAAAGTGACAAAACTAGGCTGAATGCTAGCCAGCCGACTGAGACACCTCCCATCACTCATCAGACCATCATTTCTAAGAACAAGCCGAAGCACCCTTCCAATATCGACCGGTGTATCAGCTGGCCCAGCAAAAGTCACAACAGGGTCCTTAAGCTGCTCAAACGCTTTCTCCAGACCCAATTGCTGAACAAAAACATATTCATCATCAGGAACCCTATAAAGGCTCTCGACGGTCGGTTGAAGAACAATCTCAACCTTCGAAAGAATAGTCATCTTAATCGCAGTAACATCGACCCGTTGCACAACATCCCAAATAGCACTACTACTCCCCTCCCGCTGCGGAATAATCCTGATAACAAGCGGAATCGGTGATGAATTATTAAGTTGAATAGCAACCGGCACACTCATCACAACTTCAAAGCTGAATCCGGGAACAGAAGCTAACCCAAGAATCTTCTGCGTTCTCTGCATCAAGGATAAATCCACATCCCGCATCCACGGAAGCAATCGCTGACTGCGCACCCGGCTCACAATGCTACACCGCTGCTGCGCAAACCAGATCTCATCCGCGTCTACTGTCGGGTAGCCCAGCGTGATGGGTGCTGTGGCACGTTCGACCTGCCACGAGCCATTGTGCATATACTGCAGCTGCGCCTGAACATAGTACTCGATGCAGACCTTGGCTCCGGTCCATTCGGTGGAAAACGATCCCGGTAACGGGTGTTGTGCGATGATGTTTGCCTCTAGTGAGATGAAGCTCTCTTCTTGTGCGTGGTCGTGGATTGTTGATAGCGAAGCTGCTTCGGGGATATTGATTGAGAAGGGGATGTTGATCCAGTCGGTTTGGGTGCTGGGTGAGGGTATGTGGATAGGTCCACGTAACAATGTTTGTGGTAGGTTAAAAAGCTCCCAGTCGCCGTAGTATGTTGTTTTCGATGGATAGCCAGCTGTTATTAGGCGGGCTTTTGTGCGTCCGATCAATGTGACTGAAATCTTAGCGTCCGGGGTCACGATGTGCAAGTGGCGATTCACGCTGCCGATTATGGTGTCTCCTGCGACGTATGTCCATATTGGAGGTGCTGCAATGTATATATTGAGGTTAGAGCCTCCAGTTGTCTGGATAGGATGCATGGCTTCATAGTAGTTGAAGGCGAAGTTCTTTGAAAGAAATTTAGTTAACCCATGAATTTCTTACATAACTCAGAGGGCAGGGGTCAAGCTGTTACCAAATAAGGCAGTTAGTGTTCATAACAATGGATTGCAAGTTGCCGAGATCCTCTACAAGGGTAGTCCTCGTCCCATGGAGTAGACAGGGTAGTTGGCGGAAGGCGGGGGCGAATTCAAATAGTACTTCACCTGGTATGATATACTAGTGTAGGTGAATGTAGGTAAATCTTGTTGACATCTTACTATTTGGAGCCTATACGCTCATGTTGACCTCGACTTCGCTTGCCAGATATTATGTAGTCACATCGTTCTCCAGGGCTCCCTTACGCTAGTCCCTATCTGGTAGACCAGAAGAGCCCTGGAGCTACCTCAGACTTTGTCAGGCTTGGAATCTGAGATGTAAACTTTGAAGAACAAAGTAGATCTTAAATATAACTGATATTACCTTGGGTCAACTGGATCAAATTATGTCTGCTGTCAGAAACAGAAACTGCATCAGCGGCCGACTCTACAGGGTTTACTCCAATACCAAGCATCAAAAGCAAAAAATACGGGTATCAAATTCGCACTCGAGAGCAGTGCATACATACAACCTCCTCTCACATACAAGTTTCATACATATAAGTACAGTTCCAAGGCAAGATCGAAGGGTCGAGCAGGGGATGCTCGATCAAACCCAGATAATCTGCAAGACACAGTAACAAAAAGGATACACGTCGAAACAATTCCAAGATCACTATGCGCCCGCCCAGACGCCGTGTAAAAATAAAAGCCAATCCCAGACGCCGTGTGCATCAATGATGCAGAATGTGTATAGTCATAGCCATCAGGGACGGAGGTAATATCAGCATGTGAAGGATAAAAGTAAAGTAAAGCGAGGTCGTTCCACGTATTCCCGGTGTACGCCCATGTACCGAGAGGGGAGGGTATCATGCAGTGTGAGACAATATTTCGAGGTAAGGGAAGGGGGTGATGCAGCATTCGTGAAGCTGGCGGTGAGATGTATCAATGATTGGCCTGCTGGATTCTAGCGGGCTTTGATTGGAGATTATTATGATTTTCGTGCTTTACAAAGCCATGACCGCCACCATTTGCAGACTCCAAGAACGGCAGTGCGGCCGTCATCCTTGCGCTCGGTGCCGTCAGGGTTACCCAGGACCATAGAGAAGATCCAGAAAAATGCGGCTGTCCATGCGAAGAGGAGGATCACAATACTGAATAATGGGGACAGGACCAGGACAAAAATTGAAGCAATCACGGCGTATATCTCGCTCGGCTGAGATATGACGGATTGCTGATCTGAATCTGGCTCTGAGCGGATCCATTGAGTCGATTGGGTCGATGATGATCGGTCTTCCACCGACGGTGGCTGCAAGCAAACGAGCCGTTCATGAATGTGGAGAACAGGAGAAAGGAGATCGCAAAGTTGTGATGCGAAGGTCGATGCGCGGAGGTAGGGGGAAAAGGAGCAGAGACGGAAAGGTGAGACGAAGAGGGCGAAGAGAAAGGCGAAGATGGTATATAGAGAAGCGCCGAATGAGTAGAACGGAACTATTGTGAGGCGAAACTACCAGTTTTTATTAATATATGAAACATTGAGCCGCCATACTGCCCACTTACTAGCATAAGAAGGGCATCTTGGCCCTCATTAGTGACTATTTCGTCATCTGGAATGGCTCGTTTTCGGACACGGATTATGCTGGGGTTGGAATGTTCCCCAGGCATCAATGAAGGCCGATCTGCCCAGCTGCTCTGGGCCCGCTCATCCTTGTGTGCACCACTTGATGTCGAGCCGGCCGGAACGGAGTCGATCTCTCGAGGATCTGAGCCGGGCCAGGAAAAGCCTCCCAGTGACTGGTTATGGTATATACGTTGTGCCCGTGAGCCGGAGGTGCGCGGACTGACATCGCGGCTCGGTATAGGAGACGAGGGTCGGGATCCACCTATTGGGTGACTCAATACAGAGGATTGTTCATGGGATCGACGGGTAGCCGGTGGAGGGGTGACGATCGAGCTGTGAGGGTGTGCCGTTCCAAGAGGTCCTTGGTCCTGATAGTAGGCAGCACTATATGACATCTCCGGTGACCGCATGGCCGGCGAGGAAATAATGGCAGGATATAGAGACGAAGCAAGAGTCGTACAAGGTAGACGCACAGAGGGCGACTATTGCATGTAGAATTCACCACATGATTTCCGAAATCGTAGTCTTTCTAGCATAGGGAGCTCTTGACAAGTCGGGGGAGGAAGGGGGCGGGCAGGAAGGGCGGAAGAGAGACTTATAAGAGACCACGGAGAACCGCAGCTAGAAAGAGCGGAAAATCCAGGAAAGCCCAGAAAAGGCCGTGCAAGACAGCGGAAGAGCATTTCTTGCTGTTTGCAATCCCTCTCGCCAAGACGCCCAGATGCCGAGCCCTTGGCATTGGGTCGAGCCTTGTATGGGGTACAAGAATCATTTGCGGGCATCCTGCCGATCGTTTTATCTCAGATCCTAATTATGACCATCTAGGGCGTACTCGATAACAGGGTAGGGCTGTGTCGGACAAGATGTGAAGTCGTCCTACCATGAGACAAAGATGCTAAGTGGCCTAAGGGTGAGAGGTGCAGATGAATTACGAGATTTTACCACCCGCCAAGGCGCCAAGCAGCCATCGGGGATGATAAGTAACCAAATACTGGCCTTTGATTGGTCAAATGTGATGAGATGATCCGCGCTGAGACGAAGCCTGGAGACTTGGCGGTAACAGCTGTACGCACGTGATGACATGTATTGCTCCTATTGCCCAATCTATATAATCTTGGAATCTTCTTACATTGGAAAAAGTACATAGACAGGCTTTATATATTAAATTCTATGTGATTTAGTACTTAAACCCCCCTATAGAACTTCAAATTGCACTATATACATATGTAGCTGCCTAAACCCAAATCAGGGGCAGAGTACCCCCAAGGGCCAAGGGTCAGGTGCCCAGGTGCCGAGAGGTTGGCGGGTGTTGGCATTCAAGTTCGGAGAAATAATTTTCAGTATTGTCCAATATCTCTTACCTAACTTCGGTCAATAGTCTGCTCCAGGTGCATAGTATTAGCCAAAATAAATACCTCTCTTGATCCTCCTGCTAGATATCTAACCCTGACAGAAAGTCTTGGAAGTATTGACTTTCCGGTACTCTCATTCCACTGTTCTGTTGAGATGAATCCGATCAGCTCGGCGAATCATCGCCTCTGACATCCACTTAGATCTCAATTTTTCTTTCTCTCCGACGAGAGCTCAACTCTTGGCTTGTAAGTTTTCTCTGTTTGAATTCCTGGGCACCGTATACAATCCCGTGTTCTCTGCTTGGCTGAGCGGTCAGGAGCGACTGATTGCGTGTTCTTTGCTCGGCAACCGTAACGTTTCCTGGCTCCCTGTCTAGTCTGCTGTTTTTCTTTATTTACGGCTGCGCGCTGTCCATAACTCCCCTTGGTCGTCTCCCGTTACTCTGCTTTCCCTCGAATTCAGGCCGTGATCAACTAGTCCACTGGTATTACCACTATCAGCCAAGCACGCAATGGCATGGCATGACAATGACAGGTGGCGAGTGTAGATCAATCATTCCCCCAAACTTGGGCTCTGTTCTAAACCAGTCACCCACCATGAGACCAGCCTGTTCATGCGCCGGCTATGAGTTACCCACGAAAATGATCGACGCTTCCATATATCTCAAGTCTCACAGCTATCCGATCGACATAATTATCTACTCGTCATCTTAGGCCGACCTAATTGGAAATTCATCGCATATTCCCCTAGGAGATGACCAGTACAACCTAGTATACGAAGGCATTTTCCTCCCTTAACTACCCGCAAAGCTGAGGTCGGTGTCTCCAACAAGAATCCCATTCGAGCAGGTCTCCTTCCTGGCTCTTCACGAGGAACAAACCGCTCCCTACGACACATACCTGACCTCCTTCGAGGCCTTAACCGGCATCCATACAGAGTAGTTTTCACTAATCCTTACAGCACGCTATCTATCAGCCGCAGGCTCATCGAACTCCACAACGAACCTCGACCCCATCGAACGCTTGAATGGCATAATGGATTGAAGAGGTGGAATACAGAAGCCAGGAAATGCTTACTGCGGCTGCTACTGAGGTTCTGAATGCCATTCCGCTGATCTTCGCCAATCTTAACAGTACGTACATATCGGCAGAGCTGGCGCATGCTTATGGGCCCGATCCTCGATCGAGTACTTACAAACTCCTGCATCATGCTCAAAGCTCTGATACCTGCTTATCTAGGGCTATTTGCTGCACATATGTTTTCTGGGCCCCGTCCATCCTCGCGTGACTCCTTTACTTAACTCGTACATACTAACCAGACTGGAAATCGTCCAACTTGGTAAAGTATCTTCCTGCATCGTAATGCATATAGAATCCTGATCGATTCCCGTTGTCAATTTAGCAGGAAATGGAGTTGGAAGCTCGGCTCTCAGTGGATCATCATGGCTAAGACTCTGAACCCTTCAGGCGCCCAGGTAGTCTCTCCCCTAGTGCTTCGTAGTATACGTTTTCTATATACCAATGCCTTGCAAGATCCAATGATTCACACCATTTTCTTGAAGCATAAAGAAATACGCCGCAAATAGAGTTTTTCATTGCAGACCCCAAGTCATATGTGGTCACGTGTCCATTAGGAAGGTTGACTTTTGGGCAGCAAAGTTGCCAGAAAACGAGATTTGGGCTTTTATATGCTTTGTCTTTGTTGTCTAGTGTAAATTTGTGGTGCTCCGCAGAAAGAAACGGTGTGTATATGTGGCTGTCCAAAAATATAAATATAATCAGTGTATACCGAGTGTTTGTCAAAATATATATAATGCTAAGCAGATACTTTGAATGCAACAAGCGATCCAAAAAGAAAAAATCAACTTGAAGATAGATTACTCAAATATCCAGCTCTATAAATAATCCCTCAGTATTTATGTATCAACAGATCCCACCAAAATCCAAGTACCCCAATTTGTGGCTGACGGGGTCTTGCAGCCACAAATGAACAAGATGTGATGGGCTAGATTTGGAAGCTAACCGGCTCAGCCCACATCAATAACTGCTTGGTATTATTGGCTTAGTACCTGAGAAGGACCCGCGCTCAAGGCTTGAGCCCGCCTGGGGTAACCATGCAACCATAAGAACATGAGACCCTCCTGAGCGCCTAAAACCACCTAACGCCAAATGATAAGCATCAGCGTCTAGACAACATATATGGCCAGACTTATATACCCCGTGTCTCATCACCAACACATAGCAACACTGACATGTTACCCGACAGAAAGTACCTGACACAAGAAAGCATCTGTGCGCCCCCCACGTCCTTGAACCACGCATCTGCATAGCCCATTTGGAAATGGCGCACTCTCAGGCCAATCTCCCCACGATCCGTATCTTATCACTGATCGGGGAGGTTAGAAATGGACGCATCTCTTTTGGCATTTGGTTGTCGAGGTCACACAAATCGAACATCTGTGTCCCAACTAGCCCGGTCTTCAATCCCTGCGCTCTGCACTATCAAGTCTTGGCAAGACATGACTTTGAAACTTATATTTTCTTTTTTTGTTGACTTTCAGTTGCCTTGCTTTTTTTTTTTCAAAATGTCCTCACTTTTATGACCTGACTACCTCGGGGCCCCAGCGTTGACGCATATTATATTCACTGCGAGGCAAATGGTGGAGGCATCGAGCATCGTTGCCCGTGCAGACAAGCCACGCCGGAGGAGAAGTCAATTTGTCATGAAATAGTATGAAGTACTTAGGTGGCTTTGGCTGCCGACACTCTTCCGTTCAACTTGGAAGCGCCAGTGATTACTGCAATGTTAACTCTAGCCTTGTTGCTGGTACCCCCTACCTCGATTCTAACTCTGGAATCGTGTCGCACGGTCATACCCACGTCGGAGCATGGCGTCTGCAAATTCCCGTCGCAGGGGTGTCAGTTCTTACTATTTATTTACGGTCTCAGGATCAACCATAGTCTCCACAGTGGACACAATGATGGGACCCCAGTGTAGGCATGCGCACGGCTGATCTGTCTCTAGTCGGGTCATTGCCGTAATCCCCGGGGAGCTTTAGCTTTTGACATGCTTCCGAGATTTGCAGCAGTTATTTGTTTTGATTGTGTAGTGACTAAGGCTTGGCGAGTGTCCAAGGAGAGGGAATGAGAGATAAAGAAAAAGAAATGGGTTAAATGGTAAAATATGTTTAGCGCGAGTGACAGGTGTTTTTTTTTAACTCGGTCGGCAAGTTAAAATGATAGCGGATGTGCAACCCAGATCTATAGAAACCATACGGAGTATACAATCTTATACAACATATAAGACAATTGGCTGACCTCGGGAGGCTGGGAAACCCCCCGTTTCACGGCAGAGACAAAACGGCTCGGCTAGCAAACCCTGAAAAATGAGGCCCACGCACAAGTGGAGTTGGGAGGAAATATAAGGTACACATGGTGACATGTTCATGTATAATTCTATACTTAGTTGTAAATGTACTTTTGTAATAGGGGACAGTTCATACTCTGTACACCGTAGGGGAATTCAAAAGGCGTCACAATTGTCACATCCGGGAGTCTCCACTGAAAATGTCAAGATCGCATCCACAGGTCACTAGCCACAAGCACAAGACCTGTGGCTGAATTAAAATGAAAATAAACTGTGGATACGCTAAGCCGCTTAAAGCGGGAACAATAATGACGGAAGGGGCGAATATGCAAGTCAAGGTACCCTGCATGGTACTTTGACAAAATTCATGGGTTAAGAAGGGGGGGGGGAAGGAAATTGTACAATATAGTCCGGAGAAAAATGATGGGAAAAAAAAGGGAGAGGGGACACAAGGTCACTCGACAGCTGCATCCTGCACAATTCCGGGTTTGGTCTATGTTAGTGCCTATTGACGTATACAAAATTAGCTTATATATTTTACCGAATACGGATGATAGGTCATCGAATAATAAGCAGAGAAAAGTAGAATTATTTCCGGAGGTGGTCTCCGCTATCATTTGACGGAGGATTAAGTACGGAGTACTAAAGTGCTGGGCAAAAGGGGGGGGGAACAGGGATCTGAGAAAAAGCCAATGCGGCTGCACGGCCCTGTGGGCTACACCACGGAGCATAGTCGCACTAACGCACCTTAGAGGCAACCACGGGGGTAGTCTCCACTTGGCGTCTTTTACCGGAGGTTCGTGGGTTCGTGTTAGGGATGGCATTTTATTAATACACAGTGAGAATTAATTATGAGAATTATTATAAGTTGCATGTATTTATAGAGTAAATAATTCTAACCCTTTGTATAAGCTTAATTTTTCAATAATGGGTGTGTTTTGAAGTTGGAGCTCCAAAAAAAGAAAAATGGGAATAAAAAAGAGAAAAAAAGCAAAAATGGGAAAAATAAATGAAAAGGAAAAAATGACAAAACGGAAAATAAAAAAAAAAAAAATAAAAATAAAAATAAAAACGAGCATAACCGCCTCCAGATCTTTCTCCACAACGCTAAGCCGTTCCTGAGCGTCAGCTTGGATTAGATAATCAATTGTGACGGCCGGGAGCTACGCAACCACTAGCGTCTCTTGGCAAATTTCACCTTTCCTGCCAGCCCCTCGACTCTTCCCTCTCTCTTCCCCCCTTAGGCTTTCGGATCATCTTCAATTCTGACATCCCCTTTCCCCACTGTATCGCATTGTATCTTCGCCTCTTTCTTCAACATCTTATTTTTTCCATTCTACCTTCGCGCCTCTAGCTCTACATAGCTGTGACCTCACCCGCTGTCCCCCGAGATTGTGTCACTGCCATCTCGCGCCACTCATTTATCTTCGGAAAAGCGCCAAGGTCCAGTCGATTTTGGAAAAAAAAAATAACTGCCACCCTTCACTGCTGGATAGTGTCGCGTGAGGAACCTTCATTTCTTTCGCGACCTGTCTTTTTTTTTCCCTTTCTCTTCGCCCAGTCGATCGGAAATTGCGCCTCAGAATTGGCGTGCAACATCAAAGACTACACTTGATCGGTGTCAAATAGTGGTGTAAACTTATATTGCATCATCGTGTCGCAAACTCACTTCGAGAGTTCGGTCGCGACACGGTTCAACTCAACCATATTCACGATTCTCGGGAACCATGTCTCATACTCAACCATCACCTACCGCGGGTGTAGCTCCTCACCATGCGGCAGCGCATCTCGCACATGCGCAAGCGCAGGCACAAGCCAATGGTCATATGTCCGCGCTCCCTGTTCAAGGTCAAAAGGGAGTCCCTGCTCTCACAACCGCACAGAAGATCGCCACACTCAATGAACAAGTCTGGCTTCAAATAGGTAAGGGTTTCCGGTCATAGACTGGTAGATGGCGGATGCTAATAGTCTCGTGTGTAGGAAGCTTGACCGAATTGATGGGCGACCTGGAGGGTGCGATGAATGCCTATGAGCAGGCCCTGCGTCACAACCAGTGGTCTATCTCAGCCATGAACGCCATTTCATGCATCCTACGGACAAAAGAGCAGTTTCCCAAAGCGATTGAGTATTTGCAAAATATTTTGAAGTTGGATCCGAGCAATGGAGAGACTTGGGGTAGCTTGGGCCACTGCCATCTTATGATGGATAATCTGCAAGAGGCATACACCTCTTACCAGCAAGCCCTGTACCACTTGCGTGATCCCAAGGTAAGCTGTTTCCCCCTCACATCTTGTCTGAAATACCAGTCACTGACTCAATTTCCCTCACTAGGAACCCAAGCTGTGGTATGGAATTGGTATCTTGTATGATCGCTATGGTTCTCTGGATCATGCGGAAGAGGCTTTCTCGCAAGTGATGCGCATGGCGCCCGATTTCGAGAAGGCCAATGAGATCTACTTCCGCCTAGGAATCATATACAAGCAGCAGCAGAAGTTTAATCAAAGTTTGGAGGTATGTGAAATCTCTTGGTATGGGACTTGAGCTGTGACTAATCCATCACAGTGCTTCAAATATATCGTTAGCGATCCCCCGCGTCCTCTGACCGAAGAAGACATCTGGTTCCAGATTGGCCATGTTCACGAGCAACAGAAAGACGTGAGTCATGCTTCCTCCCACTCTTGATTCTTACCTTGTACTCATGAAACCCTTAGTTTGAGTCTGCTCAATCTGCCTATCAGCGCGTCCTTGAGCGGGATCCAAATCACGCGAAAGTTCTCCAGCAACTTGGATGGCTCTACCACCAGCAGAGCAATGCATTCCAAAGCCAGGAAAAAGCCATCCAGTTTTTGGAGAAGTCTGTCAATGCTGGTAAGTACATTTCAATCTCCCATTTTCAATTGCATACATTGAAACTAATCAATTCTTTCACCAGATAACAATGACGCTCAAAGTTGGTATCTCCTCGGTCGTTGCTACATGTCCATGGCGAAATACCCCAAGGCGTATGAAGCCTACCAGCAAGCGGTCTATCGCGATGGTCGCAACCCTACCTTCTGGTGCTCGATTGGTGTTCTTTACTACCAGATCAACCAATACCGCGATGCTCTGGATGCCTACTCTCGTGCCATCCGCCTGAACCCTTACATTTCGGAAGTTTGGTACGACCTAGGCACTCTGTACGAATCCTGCAACAACCAGATCGCCGATGCCCTGGATGCATACGGACGTGCCGCAGACCTTGATCCGAGCAACGTTCACATCAAAGCTCGTTTGCAGCTGCTTCAGAGTCAGTTGTCTGCTGGCACAGCTGGACAACAGCCGCCCACTGCCCCCGCGCCTCAGCCGCAGGATGTTCATCCTCAGGCTTACCAGGCACCCGGCGTTGGTGCACCTCCAGCTCCTCAATGGGGTGCCCCAGCCCCCATCGGTCCCCCTCCACAGGCTCCTGCTCCCCCAAGACAGATTCCTGACTGGAACCGTGGTATCAACGAGCTTCAGTCTCAGAGCCAAGGTCCCCCATCCAACGGTCTTGACCAACGCGATGCTCGGATCCCCGGTGCGCCCGCTCAAAGTCCCCGACAGGAGGCAGGTCGGGCCTTCCCGGATCCCCGTGGCGCGCCTCGCTCGCCAAAGATGGGTGATCCCAATGCCTACCCACCGCCTCACACCTTGCCCCAGCTCGGAAATGCTCCTGCTCCAGGCCACGAACGCGCCCCTAGCGGCGGCAATACCTTTGGTGCCCCGCGAGGTGCTATGCCGACTGGCCTGCCCGTCGCTCCTCCTGGTCCTCCTGGTCCTCCCGGTCCCAATGGCGGTGCTCCTCCTTACCAGAATCGTCCTTTCAGTCCTGCTCCTGAAATTCGCCCTATTCGCGATGAGCGTCCCTCTTCCCCAGGCTCAGGATACCCTCTCCAACAGTTCCACCCCGGTCCTACCCTCCCCCCACAAGTTCCAGGCGGTAATTCCATCGCCTCCGGTGCTCCGGCCCCTCCTTCAGCTGCTACTGCTGCTGAGGCTGCCGCCCGTGATCGCGAAGATCGCCCCCCATCTGCCATGAAGCGCGGCCGCGAATGGGAGGCTGATACTGGTCCAGTCAAGAAGCATGAAAATCAAGAGAGCCGTGCTCGTCTGGATGACCAGACTAGCCGCCGCCCAAGCCCACCCGCTCGTTTGCCTTCTCCTGGTGAGATGGAACGACGGAGCTCCTCGGAGGCCCGCCGCGAGGACGCCCGTCGTGCCAATGAGAACTATCACCCCTCAGAGGCTGCTCACCACCCTCCTACTCTGCCTTCCATTCAAGACATGCCTCCCCGCCCTTCTGCTGGTCCCAGTCTTCCTCCGATGGCTGAGGGCGCTGCCCCGCCAGCTAACGCTCCCCCCTCTGCACCTCCTTCCGCCAACACCCCAGTCAAGGAAGAAGCTCCTCGCCCTGAGGCTCCCCCTGCTCATGAGCCACCCGCGCGCAAGATGGACGTCGATGAAGACTATGATGATGAAGTTGAGGAAGAGAAGAAGGCTGTTGCTGCTTCCAAGGGTAGCCCCAACGGCAGCGCTGCTGGCAACTCCGCTAATGGTGCCGGCAATGCCCGTGCCAGTACTCCCTCCAAGGTCGAGCCTACAGCATAAAAAAATGTTCCCTCTTCCGACCAGACTAGTGTGATCTGGTCAAATGTGGCAAACCCAAATCTCTCGCTTCCTTGCTCCTCCTGTCCTTCCTATCTTTCAGTGTGTGATGTACGGTATGAATGTGCGAGTTACGATGACTACCTGGTTTCAAGCGCGTGCGCTGAATACTCGTCATGTCTGTTCGTTCTCTTCTTATTTTATGATTTCTTAGTCTCTTTTCACTGTGAATTTTTTTTATGATGCATTAGGCATCTTTGAAGCAAATCATTTGTTTGATACTCTGGAATTTGGTAGAGTAAATTTATCAACGTCTCCCCTTTTTTTTTCTCACTCGAGTTGTATTAACGTAAAGATTTACGTATTTGGGCTTAGATTTCATTCCAGCCCACAATGTGGATGTCCTAAAAAACCATATTGCTGGCCGTTTGCCTTGGCAGCAGGGAGACCCATAAAAGTCTCCCAGGGGGCCGGAAAATCTGGATGGCACGTGATCATACCAGGGCTGGATTAGATAATTTGGGTTATTGTGGGGTGCCTCAGGCTCAGACACGCCAAGAGTCTCGCTTAGGTTAGCCCACACACCAAGCGTGCAAAATCAACTTCAACATTTCCAGATCGTCCTCCCACCACCTCGACGACTAACGATAACAGGGTCAAGATGTGAGTCTACCCAGATTGAAGATTCATATACAATCGCCATTGAATACAATTGCTGACCTGCTTTCGCTATTCAGGAGTCACCGGAAGTTCGAAGCGCCTCGTCACGGTTCGTGATCACCTTTTTCCTCGATATCGAAATTTCGAAATACCGAAATACGACCTCTGTGTGTGTGCAGTATACTGATTATATCTCCAGGCTCCCTTGCCTACCTCCCGCGCAAGCGCGCTGCCCGCCACCGTGGTAAGGTTAAGAGGTCAGTACATTCTGGATGAATTGGTGATTTATGGATTTGTGTGCTGAGACTTTTTTTTTTTGCGACAGCTTCCCCAAGGATGATGCCAAGAAGCCCGTCCACCTTACTGCCTCCATGGGCTACAAGGCTGGTATGACCACTGTCGTCCGTGACCTTGACCGTCCCGGTGCCAAGATGCACAAGAAGGAGATTGTCGAGGCCGTCACCGTCATCGAGACCCCTCCTGTACGTTTTTCCCGTTGTCTGCGAAAGTGAAGGAGAAGGAAAAACGACCGGGCCCTAACATATCTTTTCATTCTAGCTCGTTGCCGTTGGTGTCGTCGGTTACATCGAGACTCCCCGTGGTCTCCGCTCCCTCACCACCGTCTGGGCTGAGCACCTGAGCGATGAGGTCAAGCGTCGCTTCTACAAGAACTGGTACAAGTCCAAGAAGAAGGCCTTCACCAAGTACGCCAAGTCCCACGCCGAGAGCTCCGGTGCCTCCATCACCCGCGAGCTTGAGCGCATCCAGAAGTACTGCACTGTCGTCCGTGTGCTCGCCCACACCCAGATCCGCCAGACTCCCATCAAGCAGAAGAAGGCCCACCTTATGGAGATCCAGGTCAACGGTGGCTCCGTCTCCGACAAGGTCGACTTCGCCCGCAACCTCTTCGAGAAGACCATCGATATCGATTCCATCTTCGAGAAGGACGAGATGATTGATGTCATCGCCGTCACCAAGGGTCACGGTTTCTCCGGTGTCACCTCCCGTTGGGGTACCACCAAGCTGCCCCGCAAGACTCACAAGGGTCTGCGTAAGGTCGCCTGTATTGGTGCTTGGCACCCTAACCACGTCCAGTGGACTGTGGCCCGTGCCGGTCAGGACGGTTACCACCACCGTACCTCTTGCAACCACAAGATCTTCCGCATTGGCAAGGGTTCCGATGAGGGTAACGCCTCCACCGAGTTCGACATCTCCAAGAAGCAGATCACCCCGTATGTTCCCCCCCTGATCTTCTTTCTATGTATGATTTTAATCCTAACATTTCTTTAGCATGGGTGGCTTTGTTCACTACGGTGAGGTCAAGAACGACTTCGTCATGGTCAAGGGCTCCGTTCCCGGTGTCAAGAAGCGTGTTATGACTCTGCGCAAGACTCTGTACCCCCAGACCTCCCGCCGAGCCACCGAGAAGGTCGAGCTCAAGTGGATCGATACCTCCTCCAAGTTCGGTCACGGTGCTTTCCAGACCTTCGAGGAGAAGAAGGCCTTCATGGGTACCCTCAAGAAGGACCTTGTGGAGACTGTTTAAGATGTTTAAGCCTATGGTTGGCGGTAGTGCAACGTTTCATATTCAATAAAAAAGCGAATATCCTTCACGATTTGCATGTAGCTGTACATTGTCTATGTAAATTTATAAATATATTACAAGTGTATGTGGGAGCATTTTCTACATCAATTATTATCTCTATATTCTTGAATCAAATATAATTTTCCATCACATTTCCTTGCCATCACTTGATATATATCTAGTTCGGAAGTCTGGACGCACCCGAACTGTTGAACAATTTTTCTTACCTTTCTTAATTATTCCATAAATTTCATTACTTTCTCGAACACTCCTTCGATCTCTTTGTTTAAATATACTATTTTCCGATCTGACCAGCTGGTGGAACAAAATGCGCCAATCCAAGATCCATTGCGTCATCCCACACTTTTCCCTGACAGCTTCACCAAGAAAACGGGCTTTTCCAACCTCCTACATCCTACGATCAACCTTCCAAATCAAACATCCCCAAGCTCAATACCGTCTTCTACACAGTCTATATCGCCAAACGAGCCGAAGAACTCGCACCTCAAACACAGAGCTCCAAACCCACATCTTCCCCGCAACCTCAAGACCGCAAACCAACTCATCCCACCCCACCAAGTCCCCCTTCTCAACCACAACACAAATAATGTCGTCCGATGATGCCTACATGTCTTTTCTGAACAAAGCCAACGCGGATGTGAGTGGCGGCCAAGCCTCACAGCAAGGGGCCGGCACCATCAAAACCGAGACCGTGCACAGCTCCCTGTCAGTCCCAAAGCCGCTGCAGTCCGTGGACGCATACTACGTCTCCGATACAGATGAGCCCTTCGAGCCTGTGGCATTGAAATGGGATGGCGCTGCGAAGGGATCCTGGCCTAGTGCCGGTATGTCCTGATCCTGTTCCCTTTCCTAGTTCCTTCATATTTTGCATCCTCGATGGATCTTCTCCCTTGAAAACACAAGACAAAACATCCTAGAATCACCCTGCTAACTCCACCTCCCTCACTGCAGACGAGCTCGCCTCCCTGATTTCCTCAGATGCCAACCTGTCCAAGTCCATCTCCATTATAACCCCCTCCGACTTCGACCCGAACAATCAGTACGCCTCCGCCCTGGATGCTGTCCGCACCGCAGCTGTCGAGAAGGATTCTGGAGCCGATAAGTCTGCTGTTGAGCTGAAGGTCTACCGTGTTGAACAAACCACGACCCAGTGCGAGTACTGGGTTCTTGCACTACATGCGCCTGAGAGCCGTCTTGTCGGTTTGCGCGCTAAGGCTGTTGAGTCTTAGCTGTTCAAACTGTGTATTCATAATGGAGGGGTCTTTAGGAGTTAGTGTAGGACATAATCTGCTATTTGTTCTGTAGTTGTCTATTCTTATTAAGATATGATATTGGTATTATATGAGAAAGCACGAGATTTATTGGTACAGGTTTCTCACTGTCTTGATCATTGATATTGATATTACTGCCATAGAATGAAACAACCAGGGGCTTCATCCTCTCTTTCTCTTGGTGCAAGCCTCCTGACAGCTTCTTCCTTGTTCGGAATTTGCCGCATTCTTTAAGTCCTGAGACTTGGAGGTTTGGCAGGACGCGTGTCAATGACACGAAACAGGTTAAATTTAAATCTGGAGCGAACAAAGCTGTGGCAATCTTTCTATTTGGTCATTAAGCTTGTAATGTATTGGAAAGATCTACTATGTAGTAAATGTACATCTTGCGCTGTCGACCGGGGTCTCGGGCCATGTCTCTCATCTTCCCGGTTAGTTCGCCCTTCGCTTCAACAACTCCCCATCTATACGAACATTGAAGCAACTTGCAATTATTACTGTATCAGATTTACCCCATCTTCATGACAATGGCGATCTCTGAATTCCGACCAGCATTCATGCCGGGCCATTCCTCAGGGCCTGGGCAACGGGAATGCCGCACCCTAGAATAGCCCTACCCAGGGTGTGGGAACCTGTATAGGGCGTTAAACCTACCAGTCTACTTCAATCAATTGGGAGAAAAAAAAACCCATAGTCATACAAAAAAGCTCGCTTCAGGCCATAACAGAGTCTGAAACATTACTCTACTATCATCCACAGTCAATCATAAGACCTAGGGAGAGAGAGGTATAGACATACCACTGGTTGCCCCCCTTGGGTCTCTACCATTCCAGTCTTCTCGTGCACACAAACACGACCCCTCGGACCATCTAGGCTCTTCTTTTCTTCCGTGGTTTTGGCTTTCTTTCTCTGCTTAGACTCTGTCTCTTTTATCGTATCACAGAGGGACATTCGATGCTATTCGAACAGCTGTGTCCGTTCTTTCGCTAAAACATCGCACTCATCGGCTGTGCAATATACCGACTCAGGTCCTCTGTCCTTACCGTTAAGATACATAGCGAAGTCATTGCATGACGAACCGGAAGAAAGAACACACCATCACATCAGCCTGCCGCACGGATCCAACCAACGACTGATGCGAGAGGACTATTCTTGCGGCGGCAATAGAAGAGAGCAAGGATTCACCAGTGCAGAGCAGAGTGTGTTATACTTGTCCAACTAGAGACTTAAAAATCGATAATCAAATGTCGGACCACGGCTCTGACGCCTCAGAGGGCAAGGCACCGCCTCACATCCGACTAAACTCGGGCCGACAGGATCCTTTCTATGAGACAAATGACGGCTATGCGCCTCTCACGTCGCGGACATTTCCCCGGCCATTGACGCCACAGGTCCCAGAAACACCTACGCCGGTACGCTCTCGAGGGATGTCATCACCATACGGCGCATCAAATGTCCCCGAGTCCTCGGAATTCCTGTTGCCTCCAAAGTTGAGGCCTACACAGGGGCAAGGCGTGAGTGAGACTGATCGTCCTCGATCTCCGGACCGGTGGTCTGCGGCTCGCTCGAGTATCAGCTCTATGAGTTATGAGAGTTCTTTCCCCTTCGATCCGTTCCACGATTCGAGGGCGCCTTCGCATGCTGGTAGTGAGGAGTACGATGTCAATACGCAGACTGTGTCGGGGAAGTTCAATATCATGCCCACTGACGGGCTGTTGTTGTTCCCTGAGGATGTGGAGAAGGATGACTACTTGCATAACCCGGACCCGGCGGACAAGGATCGAGATTGTGATATCTGGAATCGACGGGGTGTCGTGAATGTCGGCAGTCTGGCGATTTTCACATTAGGTCTTCTGGTGCTTTTTATTGGTTACCCACTCATGTAAGAAGTTGGCTTATTTGACTGTCTCTCCCCTGGCTAATCATTAATTGCAGAACTTGGTTGGTGGGCTTCGCAAAACATCATCATGGTACATGCCACCCCGCAGACACTTTGTGTTTGGAAGTTGGGGAGCGACCATTGTTGCAAAACCTGCGCAAAGGCTTGATTGACCCAGACACACCGGAAGAGGCATATACCAAGAAAAACGCCAAGGGAAAGGAGATGAAGCTAGTGGTGAGTTGCCTGATAGGTCACTAATAATGACAAGTTGCTCATGTTCTATTGCAGTTCTCCGACGAGTTTAATATGCCCGGCCGAACGTTCTTCGAGGATGATGATCCGTTCTTCCAAGCAGTCGATATATGGTACGGAGTAACAGCGGACAAAGAGGTTAGTATAAACTGTGCCAGAAATACCGCTCAAACACTAACACTGTCTAGTGGTATGACCCCGACGCCGTAACCACGGCAGATGGCACCCTCCAGCTTCGATTCGACCACTTCGAAAACCACGGTCTCCACTACCGATCCGGTATGGTACAAAGCTGGAACAAGCTCTGCTTCAAGGGGGGTCGTCTCGAAGCTAGCATGTCCCTCCCGGGAGATGGACACATACAAGGTTTCTGGCCTGGCTTCTGGGCAATGGGCAATCTGGCTCGTCCTGGCTATGCTGCTACCACCGATGGTATGTGGCCATACAGTTACCATAATGGCTGTGATGCGGGCATAACCCCGAACCAGAGTTCTCCCGATGGTATCAACTGGCTGCCCGGTATGCGGTTGCCCGGATGTGCCTGCCCTGGTTCAGATCACCCGACTCCTGGTGTTGCACGCAGTGCTCCTGAAATCGATGTGATTGAAGGCAGCACAGCTCCGCTATATGGTGACAGCGGTCCCTACGTTGGCAGTGCGTCGCAGAGTTTGCAGACTGCACCATTCGACCTGTGGTACCTGCCTGATTATGGTGAGTATCTTCCCATTCTTTCCACTATGCAAGACATTTCTAACCAGAGAAACACCAGATTTCGCCGCCGTTTACGACTCACGGGTCACCAAAATTAACGACTACCGAGGCGGTGTTTACCAACAGGCAATGTCCAGCCTAACCAACCTGAATACCCGCTGGTATAATGGCACCGAATTCCAGACATACTCCTTCGAGTATACACCCGGCGCAAAAGGCGATGTGACTTGGTTCGTCGGCGCCGAAAAGACTTGGACACTAGACGCCCGCGCTATCGGACCCAACGGCAATATCGGTCAGCGCATGATCCCACTCGAGCCCATGGCCTTGATCATGAATATGGGTATGGCGGATAACTTTGCGCCGCAGAACAAGAGCATCATCGATTTCATGCCTGCTATCTTACGCTTCGACTACGTCCGAATCTACCAGGACCCTGATGAGGAGAGTGTTACTTGTGACCCGCCGGGTTATGAGACGACTGGGTATATTGAGAAACATCGCAAAGCGTATGATAATGCGAACTTTACAACTTGGTATGTTTATTACGCTCTTGTTCTTATATGTACTTTACTAACGATTGGACTTTAGGGACGAGGCTGGGTACCATTGGCCTAAAAATTCTTACATGCACGGCTGCTCGGCTAATTAGATATTCTCTTTCTCTCTTTCTGTCCTAAACTATTAGTCGTTTTAGCGGCATTGTTTTCTGGCGTTTTGGGGCATCACATTTATTTCCGCCATTCATCATCGATTCAATAAAATCGTTCAGTACTTCTCACTTCTTGTAGAACCCATTTAAGTTTTTGCTCAAATTACATCATACTAAAAGGATCAGTTTCTCTCGAACAGCCCAGGGCCAAGTTGATTGCAATATAATTGTATACTTGATATCCACTAAGCCTAATTAGGGGGTTCAACTCCACTAGTCAGATCAAATTGCCATTGTGCAACATCACCGCCTGCTTAATCTGGCCATAGTACGGGGACCCCCAAGAGGGTACGAGGTTATCTCGTCAATAGACTGGAACGTCCCCATCTTGACTTCTATCTGAACTGCCGTGAACCTGTAAGCTTGAGCCTCTTTATAATGGTCAATTTTCTTCCCTCTCAACCTCTTTCCCCGAGATATCCAGTCTCTAGTGCACTTGCCACCAATATCTGTTCCTCATCCACTGACACTGGCTATAGATCAATCCTGGGGTTCATGCAATAAGACATACATAAAATTCCCTGTCATTCACACATGTGAAGCAAAGTCTACCACAGAGGACTTTTATTACTTTATTTTCACCAGTCATTGGTTGCTCTCGCCTTCCAATCTCCAACTCCTCATCACCACATCTCAACTTAAAGAACCAGTCTCTGTCTCTGTCTACTTCCCACTGAGTTGTATCCAATATCATCATCTTCAAAATGTCCGGCCAAGACCAGCATCTATCAGACACGGAATCAGACTCTGAATCCGATGGCGGCATGCAACTCGACGACCTAGACTTAGACCGCGTCGACGGTATCCCATACGACAGCGACGGTATACCATTCGACGTCGATCAAAATGTGGACGGTGACCGCCCTTTATCAGATGATGATATTTGGGGCGTGAACGGAAACAGCTCAAATGGATCCCCCACAGGTATTCCACGTCCTTTCCCTTATTAAGTCCATCTTAGTTTCCCAAATCCTTACTTCTGGCCGACTACACCACTCAACACCTGAATCCAACCAAACTAATTAGTCTCCAAATTAACACCTAAATAGGAAGATTCTCCGGCCGCGCCCCAAACCCCTTCACGACATCATACAACCGCGCCGGCCCAGACGGCACAATCGAACCTCAAACAGCCTTTGAAAAAGACGCCCGCACACGCTCGCATCTGCGCGACGAAAAACACGCCGCTCTGGCCGTCCTCATGGACAATGAGTTATTAGTTACATATGCGCTTGCCTCGCGAGAAGTACGTTTACCATATTTTTCAAACCCTGCAATTGAAACGAATGATTAACTGACATCTCCAAGACAATCCCTCAAACACGTCGTCGTTTCATGGCAAGATATCTCGCACCTAATGACCCGGTGAAAGCAGAGGAACTCTACGATCCGCGATTTTATGTTGCGCCTCATGGGAAGGGCGGGGAGGGGTCGCTTATCCGTGGTCGGTGTCGGGAGGTTATTGGGGATATTAATGATCATAATTGGCACAAGCCTGCGCATTTGAGGTCGATGGATGCGAAGAGGGGTTCGAGGTCTGTTTCGGCTTCTTTTTCCGGTGCGAATTCGCCGGTTGGGGAGGGAGGGACCTTGTTGGTTGGGAGGGGACGGGAGGAAGATGAGGAACTATGAGATACATGTATGAATTGATGTGTTTATCGTTCTGCATTGTTAAGAAATATTGAATAATGGACTACTGGCTATTCATCAAGAGAGACATGATAGTATAATGTTTGTATTCGCTAAAACGGATTAAAAGGAAAGTACTATACAGAGACGCTAGTCAACGATAGGACCACCAGCCCAGAGATAAAGAAGAGAACAAAATGAGAAAAAGGGGTATCATCGAGATTCAGAAAAGAGAATAGCTTCTCTGGGGTTTTTTGTTCTCTTCCTCTTTTCATCTCTGGGATATTACCCGAGAGATTCAGGCAATGCGGTGGCACTGCAGTCTAAGACTTGCGAACTCATCTTCGCATTCTGGGTTGAACAGCTGATCGCAGATGTAGCCATCCAAATCGGAGGGAAAGATCAAAGCAAGAGATAAGACGCGAGAGAGGGACAGGGAGAATCCAATCAGAAGATAGAAAGTAGAGCCAAGACGAAAGCCAAGACTAAGCCAAGCGAGGCACGTCTTACATTTCTTTCTCCTCTCTCCTCCGCTTTTCCGAGTGGAACATACTCTCCATGTCTCCAACTTGCTTACGTTCCGAAACCTCCCGGCTGAGCATGCGAGCGTAGTGGGCCTGTGCATTCATCAGTGTCAGTCCTCGAGGCGGCGGTTTATATTCCGGGTCATTGTAAATTGGGTGGTGCAGGCGATGTGAAGTGGTGATCCGGATCCGACCATCTCTCATGACGGGTGATTGTCATTGGAGAGGCTCCGAGCTGGAGGACAGGCGGTTGAGATGAAGGTAGACGTCAGTCCCGTACCTGTGATGATCGATTAGCAAGGGTTTATTGAAATTAGTGGAAGTAGAAAAAAACATACCCCTCCATACTGATCAATTTTAAATCACCGCCAAAGTACCGTGCGTACAGTCGGCTTATTGGTAGGCCATATCCAAATCCAGCCATTGGCGCCTTGAAGTCGTTCTTGTCGAAATCAGGGTCCAGGTTGGGCGTTTGTTCCACTGTCGTGTACATGTACGTCCATACAAGAGGGATTGACGACCGGGGGATACCACCGCCCTCGTCGGAGATCTTGATCGTGATGTCCTCTTTGCCTTCGGCAACTATAACCTTGGTCACGGGGAAATCATCCTTATCGGCACCATGTTGTTCGACAACCGCTCGGAGCGAGTTCTTAAGGGTCTCGAAGAGCATGTGCGATAGGTGTCCGGGAACATACATGAAGTTCAAGTCCTCCTTGCAGACCAGCTGCACCTTAGGCGACTCGAAAAGACCATAGTAGTCCTCGCAGACGAAGCGGGCATTTTCAATGGCCTCGAGTGCGATATCGCGAACGTTGGTCTTGGTACAAATTATTCCAACATAATTGGGGTGTTTGATGTGCGTTTGTTCCGTGAGTGCGATGTGTTGACCGATAAGCATTCGTATACCAATTCTTGACATGTAAAACCGATCGAGGAAGGACTGAATCGTGGAGTCGATCTGCATCCGCTGCCGCGCACGTTTCCATTCCAAAATGCCTTGCGCGACGGTGGTCACGACCCCATCGTGGCGTCGCTTGATCTGTTGGAGGGTCTTGGCGAATCGTTGGTTGTAGTCATTGAGTTCCGGGGGCCAATCTCCGTGGTCGTCCGCGGGGAAGAAGTACCGTCGGCCTGCCGTGGCGTGTGCTTTTCCAACACCATTTCCATTGCATACAGTCACAGATGACCGGTATTGTCCTTCACGTACGCTGGGGTTTTGAGTTGTTTCAGAGAGAATTTTCGAAGGGCCGCCGTTCATCCGGCCTGGTCGCAACAGGCGTGCTTTCACTTCTTGAGTCAGAGTGGGGCGAGGAAGGGCAATGATTTCCTGGTTTTTGGGTTAGTATATGACTGCAGGTTTCATTGTCAATGGATGATATACATACCTCGAATGACTGCGCATACCAGTCCTGAACTTTTTTGATCGATGGCATCTCACTCAGTCCATCTGGTAGTTCACCCAAATCCTGCACGCGATGTGCGAGACGGATCGGGAGTTCCTCGGAGAGAAATTGAGAGGCGCGGAATAGAGTGCCTAGATGAGAGTCAGATATGTGGGTAGAGACAGTGTCAGACCGATTCATACCTGTTGAGGGACGGTCACCAAATTGGACCATCTGCCTCAAAGAGACACCGGTTGCGGGGAAGCTGGCATAGTGTCTGATGGTTTCCATCAGCCTTTCAGAAGGCTTCCACATAGTGGCGTGTATAGGCCGAATGGCCTGTAAGAGATGTGTCTAGAAAGTGTTGTCTTAGGGAAGTGTTGGAGGAAGAAGTGTAATGCGAGTCATCGGAACGTTTTGAACTGCCGAGGTCGAGCGGTCCCCGGGTTCTCCGCTTGCGCTCTCCGGGGATCGGAAGAAGATCACACGACAAGGGGAAATAAGCAACTTATGATTGCTTAATATTATAGTCTATTTTCTTTTGAAATTACAGCAGAAATATGAAAATAAAATAATCAAAGAAAATAGCTTAAGAGTGTGTATCAAGGCCTTAGCCCTAAGGTACTAAATCTAAAAAGTCCGTTCATCCGTTAAAAAGCATATGACGTAACATTCCTGCCTGAGGCATAACTCACATGTGAGATATCACGAGATATCAAAATGTCGGGGTAGAACCCGAGGTCTTTGATGACATGTTCATAGGTTATTTCAGATTTGGGGAAAGTGAAAGATCATTTCACCATCTTTAGTGGAATCAATAACTTATAAAGACCTAGTTCACCTGATATCATTTTTTGGTACTTTTTGAGTAAACTTTCAGACCCAAATTTCCAAAGTGATCGAGGGAACCGGCCCCCTTTCTACTGTCCAGGTGACCTTCGCTTTTTAGTACTAGAGGTCTGAGCAATTTAAGGGACCTTCTCAAATAAGAACCGAGTACGAAGTACATAGTATAGTTTTTGCCCTGCGGGATCTCTAGCATTCAAGTGCGTATGTGAATCTTTTAGCATAGAATATATATATTGTTAGAATAGCTCTAGGTCTAGGGGAGATCGTTTGTTCTAGAACCAAGAGATGGCCTATTTACCACTACTCCAATATCAAAATATGTATCCACCTTATGATTTTAAGACATATGCAGTAGAGTTTCACCATAGGGCTGGGATGCCACCCTTGTAACTGCTGATCTTAACACAAGTTTGGCCGAAGCTACATATACGGGTCATTCATTCAATTGTTTTGCTAAAGGCATAAATCACTGTAACAAACTTCCGTGTCTACGTCAGAAAAGAATGACAAGTAAATGTAACATGGTCAAAGCTGAGTAAATTGATTCAAAATAGCGGTGACGAGTGGTATATCGAATTGAAGTATACATCCTTATGGAGTCATCTGGAGGGATAATTTAGTATATATCTAACATCTATGGACACTCCAAATTGATTCTATAGCTTAATATATACTATCATCTAACAATATTCCCCAGATTCAAGCACATTCCCATAAGATTTATATTATATAGTTGTATATAATCCGTGCACAACATGAGTCCGTAGGACCGTGCATCGCTGCATAATCCTTGGAACTTTTGTCTCTTCCCTTTTAGCCTCGACATCGCTAAGGAAAATGACACTTGAGCATCGCGGCTATCTCGCATTTGCTGGCGCGATCCTTAATTGGACCATTCATTCTTCAGATTCCTATTCTTTAAGTCTTTGAACCATTTATATTCCTATAGAGTGAGAGAAAAACGGGTGATGTTCCCCTGCCCATTCACCCGGCCAACAGATCCGCTTTCTGGAGAATCAAGATTCCCTTTTCGAGCTCTTGCTGTTCAACAATTATTCCCTCTGACTGGCTATTGTTCGGCCCCTCCTCCTTTTTTGTGTGCGTTGGCAAATCGAATTTCCCTGAAGAAAAAAAAAAAAAAAAAAAAAAAAAAAAAAAAAGTTGGGTTGGCAAATCAAATTTCCCTAAAAAAAAAAAAAAAAAAAAAAAAAAAAAAAAAACAATCAATTCTACCCTAAATCAGAAAAGAAAAAAAAAAAAATATTCCTATCAATTCTTCATCTCTTTGTGCGATTTATAACTCTTCTCCCGGGATCACAGGAGGAATACGTGCTCCGATATATACCCTCCGGAAAACAATGTCTCGTCGTCGAATATCACACAGCGAGATGAATGAGGCACTTGCATATCCCTTCATGCAGTCCAAATCAAACGGCTTAAACGGTCAATCAAGTCAATCAAACGGTCCTCGCCGAGGCCCCATCGAAGGTCCCAATGGACGTCGTCTCATCCGTCGCGTCACATGGCGTTCCTCAACCTACAAGCTCATGGCTACCCTCTGGGTCCTGGCCGTCCTTTATATTGTCTGGCTAGTCCGCGACCTATTCTTCCCACCGTCCGAAACCCCTCAACCGGAACAAAAATAAAGGCTGTGTGTGTGGTGGGGGGAATCTCGTTTCGGATTAGGGAGGTGTTTGGGAGTGGGGGTTTAACCCATTGCGGGTTCGACTGAGGCTTCTTGGCTCTGTGGATATTTGGGTCTGTTCTTGGGCAGAGATGCATTGGCTGTGGGATTGGCCCCGTGAGGCCCGGGGGGAAATTGCACTTCACGAGTTGCTCGCTTGATTTGCGTTTTCCGTGGCTCCGGAGGTTCTCCGGTATAACATGGGCATTTGGTGATAGTCAATGGGTTGGATTCAACGCCAGCTTTGATTCCTTCTCAATCGACAGACTTCTATACGGAGTATATCTGCTATTTCGGCAATTGACCCCAACAGATATCCCTTTTTTTTTTCTTTTTTGCATTTTTGTTTATTGCATCTCAGCGTTTCCATTGCATATATGATTAGGCTAATAGCCTGATCATTTCTCTTATGTTTGGGTGGATTTTTTTGGGGTTGAATTGTATTTCAGAGCTTTCTCTGCATTATACGAAAGTGGAATATCCTATACCTTTTTTTCTTAGAATCAACTTCTATATAATTGACAAATTGACCCCTCTTATCTAAACCCCTCCAAAAAAGATTTGCGCGGGGCATCGGGGAAGCAGGAAAGTGGGGGGGAAATTTCCCACATATGCTTTGCATTATACTTCTAACTCTTTTTATTTTCTAAATATACACTAAGGTACCTCAAACGAAAAGGGAGGAGGTTTCACCCTTAGCAATGGTGCTGGCATAGGGCTTGATGGCAGCGGCGACCTCAGTAGAGGTGAACTTCTCAACCTGCTGCGGGGCGCGGCCGACGAAGGTGCTGGCGTCCAGGAGGGTATCCAGCTGAGAGATGATGGGGTCGAAGAAGGCAGTGCGGCGGATGCGCTCGATCAAGTCGTTGTCCTTGCCCTGCTTCTTGACGTTGTCGGCAGCTTGGTGAGAGAGGACACCTAGGTACATTAGAATTTGTTCGGATGGGAAGATAGGGAGAGAAACTTACGGATCTCCTCGTGGGCGTCCTGGCGGGAGAGACCCTTGGCGACACAGGCCATGATGATGTTCTCGCTGACATACTGTGTTAGCTTTTCCTATTAGATTATTCGGATCTGTACTCACGTAGCCATGAAGGGGAGCTCATCGTTAACGTGGCGCTTGATGACCTCAGGGTAGACGACAAAGCCGGAGGAGACGTTGTCTAAAGCGGTTAGCTATACTCCGATCATTTTTTAATTCCGAAAACTCACTCAGGAGGATGAGACAGGCGTCAGCAGTCAGGTACAGCTCGGGGATACTGATACGGCGGATGGCACTGTCATCCTAGTACAAGTTAATAAAAGATTCTAAATAAAACCCGGGGTAAGCTCACGAGAGATCGCTCGAACCACTGAGCGGAGTAGGTGTCCAAGCAGTCCTTGGGGAGGTTCTGCAGGTGACGTCCAAGAGAGCAAAGACGCTCCGAGCGCATGGGGTTGCGCTTGTAGGCCTATAGATCCGATTATCAGACAAGACCCAATTAATACAACAGAAAAGCAAACTCACCATGGCACTGCTGCCAATCTGGTCCTTCTCGAAAGGCTCCTCAACCTCCTTGAGCATGGCAAGGTGACGGATGTCAATGCCAATGCGCTCGCAGGTAGAACCAAAAGAACCAAGAGCGTTGGCGACATCAACATCGATCTTGCGCGAGTATGTCTGGCTGGAGACGATGAAAGCGGAGTTGAAGCCGGCCTTCTCGGTAACAAGCTCGTCCAGGCTCTCAACCTTGGCGTGGTCGCCGTTGAAGATCTGCAGGAAAGATGCCTGAGTACCGGTGGTACCCTTGACACCACGGAAGCGCAGGTCATCACGGGTACGCTCGAGGTTGCGCAGATCCATCAGCAGATCCTGGATCCAGAGACAAGCACGCTTGCCAACGGTAACCAGCTGGGCGGGCTGACCGTGAGTGAATCCAAGACAAGGAAGGTCCTTGTACTGCTGAGCGAACTGGGACAGCTTGTCGATGACAACAGCCAGCTTGGGGATGAGGATGTCGAGACCGTCGCGGAGCAGGATCAGATCGGCGTTATCGGTGCAGTAGCATGAGGTAGCACCCCAGTGGATGATACCAGCGGCGGCGGGGGCAACCAGGCCATAGGCGTGGACGTGGGCCATGACATCGTGTCTGCGGCGCTTCTCCTCCTCGGCAGCAACGGCGAACTCGTCATCCTGGATAAGCTGGTGGGCCTTCATCTGCTCAATGGCCTCGGTGCTGATAGGAAGTCCAAGCTCTGTAGCCATGATTCAGTCAATTTGCATGTCTTGCTTTAATAACCTCCGATGTCGGTTGAAACTCGACTCTCCCGTACCTTGTTGAGCCTCCGCAAGCCAGGTCCAAAGCTGTCTCCATGTGGAGAAGCGCTTCCGGGGGGAGAAGAGGTACTTCATCTCATTGCCTGATCAATTGAGTATGGTTAATCCCGATCTATACAATTTCCGGGGTTCTCCCTCCTATGGAGGGGTAGTTGGGACCGACTTACTCGCATAGCGCGAGTTGAGGGGGGTCTGGTAGACATCGTTGCTTCCGGACATTGTGTCGGTTGTCTGAGACACTCAAACCAAGAATTGAGTAACAGGAGGATAGGACAGGGACAAGGCAATGTGCGAGCAAGGAATTTTGCTGCAAGTCCGGCTTTAGCGGGGCTTATCACGTTATCGGAAACCTTATGATCTACATGTCACATGACAATATACGTTTTTCTAATGGGAGGTTAGGGCAGATGTTGTGGCATATTATGATATTAGCTCGTATAAATGACAGTCCTGTGTAATTTTAATCTTCGCTCCGGAAAATTAAGACAACTGTGCCAGCTGTACCGATAGGCTTGCCTTGTCGTACTTGATGTATTTGCCGCGGCCTTTGTCGATCTCCACATATCGATCATAAAACCGTGCATACAAAGGCTCGAGAACAGTTTGCAGCTCACGAGTCAGCGCAATGCGCACCTCACGCTCCATGTGAAGGGTTTTATGCCGAGACACCATTTCATCGAAGCTCGCGTTGAATGATTTGAACTTGTCCTTGATTGCATCCTTATCCTTGGACGATAGGGACTTGACGATGGCACCTGAATCCACGTTGCCACTGGAGTTGCGCTGTGCTCCACGTGAGGTATATTGCACATCAAGAAGGTACTGGGAAGTTTCTTTCCATGCATCGAGATAGGTAGATGTCGCGCGCTTGCGGAATGTGTCGATCCGGGCAATACTGTCGGGATTGCCCAAATAACGTGCTAGCTCTGAGCTCTGTCGGATCGACCGGTCTACTACGCAGAACACGTTGGACAAGAATACACCAAGCGCTGCCTTTGACCGGTGGAAAGCCCGACCTCGAGCTTCCAGGGAGGTCATCAAGGCCTCGATCATATCTAGAATGAAATGCGATAGAAGGGTGCTGCTGTCTGGGCCTACATCTAGAGGAGCCGAGCCAGCGGTGTTAGACTTAGCACGCCAGTTTCCGTCTCCCAAAGAAGTTAGGATAGAAGCCAAAGGACCCGAGTATCCTGTCAGTGTGGCCAATGAGCTCATAACTTCCTCCACAAGAGGTATCGATCCACCATCCGGTGGGAGTGGTGCAGTAGTAGCTTTGCGCTTCGTTTCCTCGAGCAATTCAGAAAGGGACGACTTTGCAGTCTCCCGTACAGGCCGAAGAGCCTCGATCAAGAGGCTCTTCAGTTCCGCTGCCTTGGAGTCAATCCGATATGACATCGCAGTCACAATTTCGATGATCTCAAAAGCCAAGAAGCAGTCCGTCATGAGATTGGCCTTTATATACTGGTTGAGCTCACGCAGTGTTTTGGAATATTCACCCATAGCTGGGAAGAAGGTAGCCTGCAATGCCAGGCCCTGCTGATCTCCAGTGAACATTTGCACGATGATACTGTGCTCGGTGGTTATAAAGGCCTCCAGCGCATTGGAGTAGATTCCAATACCATTAGTACCCTGTTTGTAAGGGCCATCGGTAGGTCGCCGTTTGACAGTATTGAGCGACGCAATGGCGAGGTTCTGCAAGCTGGATGTGATGTACGGTCCTCGCACGTCCGCATACACCTTCAGCGCGGGGTTATCCCCCTTGCCGCGCTGAGATCCATGGATGGATGCGGAGCCGACCACCGAGCACACGGGCGCCATATGGGAGATAGTTTCTTCGGGTATTGATGGAAAAGAGAGATCTAGAAGCGTCGCGCATTAGTTTTGTCTGACTCGGCTGGTGGTGATATGTGTACCTTTGGTCAGGTAGTGTAGGGGCTCGATCGGAGTGGCATGCTGGCTTAATTCTCCCCGCAGTAGTTCTTGAAGTTTTGCGCTTCCTGTGTTTAAAAGGGAGTTGAAGTCGGTGATCGCATTCTGGTTCGATCGCAGGTTTGTTGTGTTGAGGTCGACCAGCGCCTTTTCAACACGTTTCACTGCAGACAGATACTGCGTGAGGCCGGAGCTCTGTGGTCTGAAGAACAGTCAGCAAAAGACTCGGGCTGTATATCAAAGATAGTCAAAAGATACATACCCTGCGCGAATGATGCCATCTTCTCGGTTCTTTGCATCGAGAGGCTGGCGCAGGCGATCGATGGCGTCGTTGACCTTGTCGATATTGCTGTTGGTGATTTGAAGGGACTGTGTGTTGCTATAGATGGGACCAATGGCTTCTTTGACAACTTTTCCTCCTGTCTCCAGGCGTACCATAGAGCCTTGGATCTTCTTCGTGAGTCGGTTGAGCTTCTCCAGGTTGGCATACAGGACCTCAACCTCCGCGCTCTCCTCGGCGTAGGCGGTATTCCTTGGCGCCACCATGGTTAATTATGAGATGCAGATCAGGCAAAATCAATCCAGAAAGAACATATCACATGTCACCAGGACCCCTCATGTCCTCAAGGGCAAATGGAATGGATTGATTGTCCCCTCCGAGCTCCATCCAGTGATAAGGAGCTCCGCCACGCTAGTCCCAAAGAAGCCAGCGGCCCATGCGGAGTTGTCACATGACTTATCACGTGAATTTACGTCATGCACTTGCGAGCTGTTCCAAAACGGGTTGGCTTGCAAGAAAAAGGCAGGCAAGGTTTGGGAGTCCTTCAATGGATCCCACTGCATGCAGCAGGTTTCTTACTTTGCCCACAGCTCCCTGTCTACGATGTGCGCTGCAAGGGTCACTCGTCTGAAATGGACGGTACCTCCCGCTGCCCTAGCTGCATACACTGTGGGGGAATTGTCCCACCCCAGACAATCAAGAGCTCAATTCACTACTTCTCGAACGCGGCATAGCAATGGCTCGGAGTCTACTGGGTCCAATGGAGGTTCAGATGGTCGCGGTGAAGATGGCAAGGACAATGGATCCATATGGGACAAGCTCGATGGGGTTAAGCAAACTGTTAGCTCCGAGTGGGCAGAGGTAGGTAACATCACAGACTACATTATCCCGGACTGGACGAAATTCCTACCAGCTACTGCCCAAAAACTCCAGCGAGAGCTCTCGCAGTCGCCCGGCTCATTATCGGACGATATCTGGAAGGAGGCACACGACCCCGATATCAACCCTGAGATTCTCCGCGACGCCGAGGTACGAGTAAGTGGGGATCTCTGCGACGAAGAACAGATATTCAGGCAACAACGACAACGGAAGGTCGTTAAAGCATTGTCATCCTACCTCAACATACCGGAGGAGGACATCCACCCCGAAGATGTACCAGTCATTGCGATATGTGGCTCGGGAGGTGGTCTGCGCGCCCTAGTTGCGGGAACCGGTTCTTACCTGGCAGCACAGGAAGCAGGGCTGTGGGACTGTATTACCTACACGGCTGGTGTCAGTGGCAGCTGCTGGCTACAGACCCTCTATCATTCGTCCATCGCGCAGCGAGACTTCTACAAGCTTGTCGACCATTTGAAGAATCGCCTTGGTGTCCACATTGCATTCCCACCGGAAGCTCTCAACCTCCTCACTACTGCTCCAACAAACAAGTACCTTCTCAGTGGCTTTGTGGAAAAACTGAAAGGCGACCCTGGAGCGGACTTTGGGTTGGTAGATATTTACGGATTGCTTCTCGCAGCGAGACTCTTGGTCCCGCGAGGAGAACTTGGAGTTTCCGATGTAGATTTCAAGTTGTCGAATCAGCGAGCCAATTTGATAAATGGCGCTCATCCACTTCCCATCTATACGGCGGTGCGACATGAGATTCCTGTCGAGGCCCTCGAACACCCAAACGAAGAGGGCAAGAAGCAGCCAACGCCTGAACAGTTGGTGAAAGAGTCAAAAAATGAAGCATGGTTCCAGTGGTTTGAGTTCACTCCGTACGAATTCTTTTGTGAAGAACTCAATGCTGGTATTCCAACCTGGGCTTTGGGACGTCATTTCAACGCGGGACGCTCTGAGGTTGTTTCCGCTGACAACCTCCCCATCCCGGAGTTGAGAGTTCCCGGGCTCATGGGTGTTTGGGGTAGCGCTTTCTGTGCAACTTTGTCTCACTATTACAAGGAAATCCGGCCTCTAGTCAGAGGACTGGCTGGATTTAGTGGAATCGATTCGCTCATTCAAGGAAAGAACCAAGATCTGATTAAGGTGCACCCCATTGACCCTGCGGGTATACCCAACTACGTCATGGGTATGAAAGATCAGCTGGCAGACTCCTGTCCAGAGTCGATCTTCCGAAACCCCCACCTGCGTCTCATGGATGCAGGAATGAGCAACAACCTTCCAATCTACCCCCTCATTCGACCGGGGCGCGATGTCGACGTCATTGTCGCATTTGATGCATCTGCAGACGTCAAGCAAGAGAACTGGCTTTCTGTGGTTGATGGATACGCCAGGCAACGCGGTGTCAAAGGTTGGCCCATCGGCGCCGGATGGCCTAAAAATTCGAGCCTTAAGGATACCGAGGACGCCCTACGTGAGCCAGAGAACATCACCGAGGAACAATTAACACAGAAAATCGCCGATGCCAAGAACAAATCTGAAAACCAGCCCACTGATCAAAAGCCCAAGGCCGGCACAGACCTGGGCTATTGCAACGTTTGGGTCGGCACGACGGAAGAGCGAACCTCGGACGATGAGCCTCCACCATCCAAACGTCTCTTTGATTCTCCACACAGTGAAGACCACTCTGAATCCGAGTTCCACCTGATGCGCCCAGACGCCGGCATTGCGGTTATCTACTTCCCTCTGATTCCCAATCCTTCCGCACCGGACATCCCTCCTAAGCCTAAAACTCGTCCGCGTGCAGCTGCTCAGTCCATGCGACAGGATAGCTCTCAAACCAAAGACCCAGAACTGCCCCTCGCTCCGCAACCCAACTCGATCGATCCTAATGTTGATGATTTCCTGTCAACTTGGAACTTCATCTACACGCCTGAGCAGATAGATGCTGTCGTTGGTCTTGCAAAGGCAAACTTCAAGGAGGGTGAAGAGCAGACTCGTCGTGTTGTCCGTGCTGTCTATGAGCGTAAGAAATCCGATCGACTGGAGAAGGAGGCGGCAGAGCTTCGGAAGAAGATGGAAGGCTTTGTGCCTCTGTGATGCTGCGCTCTTTTATCCAAATCCATCAGACCAAACCTGACACTGGTTGAAGCTGCATTGGACACCACGCCATCGTGAATACACGGCGCTTTTTTTGAAAAATTTACCTCACATACCCCTGTCTTTCCTTTTCATTTCCATTTATCCTATTGATTTGAGTTAGATAAAATCTGACATCTAGATTTCACATTCATCACGTTCCTAGCGAGCTATTCTTCTTTATGCATAATACGGAGTAAACTGCCTGTGACAATAACAAGCATATAAAACACGATTTAATGGTATTTCATAAATGCACTATGTACATGTATTATGATATGCACTTGTTAAAGCCCTGGCTAAATACTATATCCCACTCGACTGCTCAGAGCTCCGATCTATTTTATACTGTTCCCCCCATTCCCATAATTCGTCTTCACCCCCTCAAGCCCTTCGCTATGCACCTTCTTAACTTTGACCTTCCGGCCCTCATCATCAGTAGTCGTCTCATCATCACTCCCAGAAACACTAACATCCCGACTATCACCCGTCTGCTTCCGCAGTCCAAGTTCCTTCTCCAGCGCATGTCCCAGCTCCTTAGTCTTGCCCGAGATACTCGCAGCAGTACTTTTATGTGATGAACTCTCAGAAGGACGCCGGTTCTCCTTATCTCCCTGCACCCCCCGCCAGTCAGGCGGCTCGCTTTCGTGGATAGGATCGCCAGGTTTGGGCTCACTGATCGGTTTCCCTGCTGCCGGCGCGCTATCTTTGCCCTTCTTCCCTTCCCCGTTGATCTTGGCTGCACTGGTTTCCACGGCCTCCGCCGCAGGATACCGCCATACAACTTTCAGCTTGTCTAACGCCCGGATCCCCTTCCTTGCGCTTCCCTTGATCCCGTCCATGGCGTCCCATTCCGTCTCGAAGACGCCCGAGTCGTGCTCGGCTCCGCCTTCGAAGTACGAGTTGAACCATACGTGCGCGATGGAAGTTACCATCGCAAAGCCTGTATAGGATGCTTTGCTGCGGCGCTCGAAGTCGATGTTCACATCCGAGCTGGGGACAATGACTGGGTTGTTAGGCTTGAAGATTATTGCCGAAACTCTGGTGCCCGGCGCAGACGACGAGCTGGAGACGTCAGATCCCGATGCCGCCGGTGACCAGGTCGCAGATGAAGGGAGTGTGTTCTTAATGTTGGGATTCGGCTTGGTGATATCGTTCCCCTTGTCATCTTGTTCCTCAGACCATGAGCCCCCATCTTCAACAATGGTACGCTCATTCCGGTGAAACAGATGAAAACACTTAATCTTCTTCCCCTCATCCACATACCCCTCCACAGCAACTTTAACCCCATCCCTCAATCCCCAGATATGAACCTCCAGGATCTCCACCGGCCGCTCGACATACTGTTTCCCCAGCTCGTTCGCCCATTTATCAATATATCCGACATACCGCAGCTGGCTGGGGATGCTAACGCCGTTCCCGAAGCCAACCCGCATACGCCGATCCGTAAACCGCTGCAGCGCATCTTCTTTCTTCCACCCCTCCTGGCTGATCAGGTATGCGCACGCGATCGTCCCGCTGCGCCCTTTTCCTGCTTTGCAATGCACGACAGCGACGCGTTCTTTTTTATCCGTGTCTGACTCTGTCTCGTCTAGTCGGTGTAGCCAGTTCCGCATGCTGCCCATTATGTTGGGAATATGCGCGAATGGCGGTGGGTGGTGATCAGGCCAGGGGAAATGATGAATGCGTCCGTAGACTTCTGAGTCTGGATATCCTGTGCCTTCGGCGCGAAATTCCCAGATACACCAGTCTGTGCCATGTTTGGTGTCGAGGAAGCTGACTAGTGCGTCCAGTGGGTTGCGGTAGGCGCGTTGGGGGTATGTTGCTGATGGGCCGGAGGTTGCGATAACTGTGGGATTATGTTAATGGGAGTTGTTTTGGTGTGGAATGGGTATTTTACTATTATCTGTCACGTAGCAGAGGTCTAGTCCTGCTTCTGGGTGTTTTTGTCTTGGACCTGCCACTATCTGGCGGAGGATTGATGACTGGGATATTCCAAGGTTAGCCGTTGGGAATTTATTGAGGTGAAGCTGACGTACCATTTGCAGAGTATATAAATGTTTATAAGATATATCCACCAGAATTATGTGAATGTGGAAAAGAGAATGTATACAATTCAACGGGGAGTTATTTTTGAGGCGTAGCGGTGATGTCACCGGGTAAATTAAGGCCCTTGCTCTCTCCAACATAAACATAGGGCTATCTTCTACTAACATGAGGTATAAAATATTGTAGTAAGAAGTTTGATTCCTTTGTACGATTCCAGACTAATATTATACAAATATTTCCATCACAAAATCCTAGAAATTTCCAATTGGGCCACATGTCGCATGCTCAAAACAGACCCATTAAGACCCTCCATTATATTAGAAAGGAAACAGCCAAATTCTCCCAATTCAAAGCAAGTAGAGACCTGAGACCTGAAGCAATTTAGGCAATGCCGTACTCCTTCGTAGGCTTCATAACAAAATGAACAGGGTTGCGGTCAGGGACGGTAGCATTCTTCACGCCATGCTGGTACCAAGTCGCGAGGGAGTCGTCGCTGAGCCAGGTTTTCCAGGTGTGGACGACACCGACCTCCCACTGTGCCTTTGAATCAGCGGTCCAACCGGCAGGGGAAACAGTGGTCGTGATGTTATTGTCCTCGCAGAGGGTGGCCTGGCCTACAATGCCGTCGCAATGGGTGCTGAACTTAGGGGTCATTTCGTTCTCGTCACCAGTGATGTCGTATCTGAAGACGCAGCCACCTTGGGAACAGCCGATGACGAAGTCGGATACACTCCAGATGAGGTCGTCGGTGATTGTTTGGACTTTTTGGGCCTCTAGGGCAGCAGGGCGTGCAGTGGTTAAGCCTGCTAGGGCGATTGAGAGGATGGTGGCGAGTTTCATGTTGAATTTGGATTTTTCTTTTGGATGGAGATAAATTAATAGTTGGATAGATAGAATATGTAAGGGAGGGAGGGGAATTATATAGTTGAGAGAGGCTGGCGTTTAACGGCATTTCCCTTTCTCGGTTCTCTTGGCAGAAACCCAACGCCGATCACTTTTCAGGGGAATGTTGCCAATGACCTTTCAGGATATAATAGTTATGATCAAACTCTTGTTTCCATGATCTTCGAATGATGACTGTTGAATGTCAAAGGTTGTACTTGTCCAACAATTACTTCATGATTATCATCTCTTTCAATCCGGGGTTGACTATTTATAGTATATGGATCCACCAACAGGGAACAAGGTCTTTCATCTCCAGGGGTTTATTTTATTTGCTTTTTCTATGTGAGAATAGTGAAATAACATTTGATATGATGCTGGGGCAAATATTTGGGTAATACAAGTGGAAGAGGCTTATAGTACAGGATATATACATACTGACCGAGGTCGAAAATTGTGTGACATTCCCAGAAAGGGAATTGAAGTTCTGTTCCTGAGAAGGATTGTGGCTTGCAGTTTAGCTGCATATTCCAGGCAATATGCCGTTTAGGAAATGAAAATTCTGAGATTGAAATATGCCAAAGGACATTGAAAGGATTCGATTTTCACTCAGACTTGGAGCCATTGTCGGTGCCACCAGCTTCCCATTCATCCCAACCCTCCTCTCTCATATTTTGCTCAATGGCAAGGCGTCTTCGTTTCTTCTTTCGACGCTCTTTGTTGTAATCACGTCGTTGCTCGTCTGACATGCTCAGTCGACGAACTGCAGGTGGTACAGGGTGGCGACCAACTCTCTCATTCGCTTCCCTATCCCTCTGTTTCTGTTGCAGCTCCTCGTCTAGCTTTCTCACGTCGTCTCGAATGAAGGGGTGATACTGTAGTCGCATCGCAAACTCGTCCACAGAACCGGCACAGATCTCACGGATTTCCTGCTGCGTTTCAGGGCTGAGTTTGGCGTCCCGCTTCATCAGATCTTGGAAGTACATGAAACCGGATCGGAAATTTCCCGCATCTAGACACATCAGGATGATAGACTCGAAAGTAACACTGTTCGGTACAACCCCCAGTGATGCCATCTCTTTCACTAGGAACATGCCCGATTCGCGGTTGCGGGCCGTTCGGCACATCCGAATCAATGCGTTGTACACTCGAACGTCAGCGCCTTCGGGGCATAAAGTATAGAGCTCTTTGTAGAACCCAACGCCGTCGTCCACCACGGATGGATCGTCATGCGCATCATGTTCACAGAGATCCGCGATGACACGGACAGCGTCAATGGGAATGGTTCGTTTCGCATTCTTCAACCGCTTGAGAATCTGCCACGCCTCCCGACGATCAACTTTACTCTGTATCATGTGCGCAAGAACACACTCCGTCGAGGTATCCGACAGAGGGATTCGAGCTTCGTGCATGGTGCAAAGCGCTTCAAATGCAGCAGGCAGATCACCCGCTGCCACGTGTGTCGCGACAAGTCCTTCATAGTGTGTGCGCCCGAGCGGAATCCCGCTCTCACGGAGGTAACGGAACACAGAGGCCGCCAGCTCTGTATCACCAGCCTTTGCAGCCATTTTCAATACGTCATCGCAGACTTCAATGAGCGGATGCATGTAGCCCAGTTCAACCATGCGTCGCCACACATAGTGTGCCATCGGGTAATGGCCATGTTTCCCTGCCTCGGTCAACACGTGCATCCAAAGCCGATGGGTCATGTCCTGGCCCTGCTCGACGCGCGCACGCATCACATTGTACACCTCGTCCAACTCTCCATGGTCGCAGAGAGTATATACAATAATACTATGGAGCCAGTTTTCCACAAATATATCCTTCCGCTCCATCAATGCAACATGCTCGAGTGCGAGCTCGATCTGGTTCTCGCGGAGAAGGCCAGCCGCCACAAAATGCCACCCGGCTGGGCTCAGCGTGAGCCACCGGTCCCGTAGCTTGTTGAGAATTTCTTGTCGTAGGAGGTAGTCTGGATGTACGGCTAGAACCTGCATTGGAAATTGTATCGTAAGCTTCGCTTTTTATACATCGGGTCAACCGTATAACCTACCTGCAATGCACCGTGGAGTGTACCAGAGTCCGCAGTAATGCCATTATTCTCCATCTCCTCCAGCAGACCGCGCACGAGCTCCGGAGAGCCCCTCTCGTTATCGGTATTTGCAAGGATAAGCGCCTTGTAGTGGCGAGCATTCGGCTGCACATGACGGTCCCGAATGAGCAATCGCAGGATCTGCGTTATGTGTCGAATGTTCGGCTTGTTGTCCATTACATATTGCAATCGGGACTCTAGCCATTCGTTCGTTTTTCCTAAAAGGTCGTCTTGCACCCTATGCGTTCGTGTATATAGCGGGCCGCCTTTTCGTATGGGTGGCCTGGCGGTTGGATCTGAAGACAGGCGAGCGTCACGGTATTCATTTTCGCGTGGCTCCCTTGCTTCACTCCGATCATTATGATGTGATGCATTATATGGGACTTTGAAGCTATTGTCGCGTGAGGTGTTGTAGCATCGGCGCGAACCAGCGCCCGGGCTAGAAATCGAAGGTAGTGGGTATAGTCTCGGGTTTCGTCCCTTGGATTTGGAGAATGCTGTTGATCGACTGAGGCTCAGGGCTGTGAATGATGGACACAGAGAGTACCATAGCCCATCAAGGACCAATGCCCGCCGCGACATATCCGTTTGTGGCTAACTGATCGGACGCTAAGCCTCCGCGGATTTGATATGGAGCTTGATATCACGTGACAGCATCGAATATTCGCTTCTTAGATTGCATCAAAGGTTGATACATAGAAGAGTCGTCTGTACAGTTTATGCTTTTTCCGCCTTTCTTGTCATCTACCTATCTATAAAACTGAGAAGGGGAGCAAACAGCTAAAAAGTATACATTTCAAAGACTACGAAAAAGACTACGCAAGACCGCATAAGCAGCGGACTATTCTTGTGAAGTTATAGAGAAATACGTCTAGTTTGGGCTTTTGGAATATAACATTTAGAGGTAGTTGTAAATCGACCAAGTGACCCAGATGCCGTGAAAAACAGAGCCAGATACGCCACGGTCATGCTCGATCAAACCGTTCCACCGGACCTTCCGAGCGACCTTACCACCGTCTCCTCCGGGGG